>NC_047102.1:6657955-7257955 GCF_902459505.1 Geotrypetes seraphini
CGACGTCGACAGGCTTCGTACCTCGACGTCGACTGAGGCTTCGTGCCTCGACGTTGACTGGGGCTTCGTGCCGCGAGGTCGTCTGAGGCTGCGTGCCTCGACGTCGACTGAGGCTTCGTGCCTCGACGTCGACGAGGGTTTCCTACCTGGACGTCGACTGAGGCTTCGTGCCTCGGCGTCGACTGAGGCTTCGTACATCAGTGTCGACTGAGGCTTCGTGCCTCGACGTCGATCGAGGCTTCGTGCCTCGACGTCGACAGGCTTCGTACCTCGACGTCGACTGAGGCTTCGTGCCTCGACGTTGACTGGGGCTTCGTGCCGCGAGGTCGTCTGAGGCTGCGTGCCTCGACGTCGGCTGAGGCTTCGGGCCTCGACGTCGACTGGGGCTTCGGGCCTCGACGTCGACTGAGGCTTCGTACGTCGACTGAGGCTTCGTGCCTCGGCGTCGACTGGGGCTTCGTGCCTCGGCGTCGACCGGGCTTCGTGCCTCGGCGTCAACTGAGGCTTAGTGCCTCGACCTTGACTGAGGCTTCGTGCTTCGACGTCGACTGGGGCTTCGTGCCTCGAGGTCGACTGAGGCTTCGTGCCTCGAGGTCGACTGAGGCTTCGTGCCTCGAGGTCGACTGGGGCTTCGTACCTCGGCGTCAACTGAGGCTTCGTGCCTTGACCTTGACTGCGGCTTCGTGCCTCGACGTCGACTGAGGCTTCGTGCCTCGACGTCAACTGAGGCATCGAGGGCAGTCGTGCCCGCCTCTACGAGACCTTCTGAGCGTGCCTCCTTCCATGGGAATACTCAGATCGAGGTTGCCCTTATGGAGCACACTGCTGCTCCTTTCTTACCAGTTCATTGGTACGGTGCTGCCTTCTGACCCTCGATGTGCCTCGACATCGCCTGGAGCTTCGTGCCTCAAAGTCGACGGAGGCTTCGTGCCTCGACGTCGATGGAGGCTTCATGCCTCGACGTAGCATGAGGTTTCGGGCCTCCACGTCGACCGGGCTTCGTGCCTTGCAGTCGACTGGGGCTTGGTGCCGCGCCGTCGCGTGGGGCTTGGTGCCTCGCCGCCGCCTGGGGCTTCGTGCCTTGAAGGCGTCTATGGCTTTGTGCGGGATTTTCGGCCTCAATGTCGACTGGGGCTTGAGGTCTCGATGTCGACGGAGGCTGGCTGCGACCGTGTGCTCCGCGCCCCTTGACGCTTGTGCTTCGACGTCGCCTGAGGCTTGTGCTTCTTCGCCGCCTGAGGCCTTGCGCCTCGATGTAGAAGGCGGCTGGGTGCCTCGACGTCGTCTAAGGCTTTGTGCTTGGATTTTCTGCCTCAATGTCGACTGGGGCTTGAGGTCTCGATGTCGACGGAGGCTGGGTGTCTCGGCGGATGCTTTGTACCTTCGACGTCGGCTGCGGCCGTGTGCTCCGCGTCCCTTGACGCTTGTGTTTCGACGTCGCCTGAGGCTTGTGCCTCGACGTCGACTGGGGCTCGGGGCCTCATCGTCGGCTGGAGCTCTGTGCCTCGTCGTTGCTGAGGCTTCGTACCGTCGACGGGGGCTTTGTGAGTTGACGTCGCTTGGGGCTTTGTGCCCTGTGGTTGACTATGGCCTTGTGTTTCGAAGTCGACTGTGGCTTGATACAGCAACGTCGCTGGGGGCTTTCTCCCGCGGCAGCGGCTGGGTTTTGGGCCTCGGTGTCGACTGCGGGTTTGCACCGGGGCGTCTCCGGCTCCGGTTCGAGAGGGTTCAGACTCTCTCCCTGCTCCGGTTCTATTGCTCCCGCCATGCGGCCTCTCGCTTGGCGCCGAGTGTGGCTGAGGTTCTGAGCCTCCAGGCTCGTCTCGCCGTTTTTACTTGCGCGAGTTCAGCGCTTATTGAGGCCTCTCTTGCGGTGCCCACTAACCGCCTCTCAGATCGCGACCTATCAGGACGCCTTCAGCTGAATCCCGTCTGCCCGGGGGGTTTGGACTCCTCCGGAGGGGGCCTCCGGATACCTTCCTTGTGTTACCTCGGCCTCCTTCGCAGCAGCCGCAATAGCTGCTGCAGCGCCGGGGTTGGGGTTAGCCGCCGGCTTCGGCGACTCCTGGTCGTCTTTTTGTCTATTCTCGCATAGCCTCTGGGCGGCTCTCCTTCTGGGGATTCCTCCCCTCCCTTCGGAAGGGGTGTCTCCGTGTCTACGCACCGGGAGTTTAGCCTCCCTGCTGTCGGTCGGGCATTCCCTTCCTCCCATCTGCGTCTGGTCCGGGCCCTTCGAGGCCTGCACTAGTTCTAGTACGGGAGTGGGTCTGACTCAGCCCGCCCCAGTCTCGGGTATCCGTCGGGGCGGACCTGGATCTTTGTCTCGGCCTCACAGGAGGCCCTTGTTTGTTTATGGCGGAGGGTAGGCCCTCTGTCATCGGTCCGCCTCCGGTCTTTTCTGCCTCTGCCTCGGCAGACTGCCTGTCGGCGCTTGTGTCGGCTGGTGTCTCAGCGGTCTTCGGCCTCGGCCGAGCTGATGCTGATCCTTTTGGAATCAGGGGTCTCCACGGTGGATGTCCCGAGGTTCGCCTGGTTTCATCTTCATGTTCCCCGCTGGACCCGAGCATCTTAGTGATGGCAGGATCGGGATCCCGCTTCCCAGCACATTGAGGTGCCTCCCTCCTTGACACGCTTGTTCGTTGGTGGGCCACCTCTTCGTATTCCCACATCAGAAGGTTCTGCCGATGGACTCCTCGGCATGGGCGACGGCCTTCGGACTCAGGGTCCTTGGCCGGGTGCGGACTGTCGCAGCCACATCAATCTGCTGGAGCTCCAGGCCATTTGCATTGTCGGGGTATTGGTTGCAAGATAGTGGGGTCCTGGTGCGTCCCGACATCTCGGTGGCGATGTATTCGGTGACCTAGCCAGGGTGTAGAGGTTCCCTGTCACTTTGCAGGGAAGCCCTTTGTCAATGGCAGTGGGCGTTACATCACTGCTTCTTTCTTGGGGCGGTGTATTTCCGAGGCGTGCAGCATTGTCTGCTGGACGCGTTGAGTCGCCCTTTTAAGCCGCATGAATGGTGGCTCCATTCTCAGACTCTGCGGCAGGTGGTTGTTCGATGGGGAACCCAACTGGTAGTGCTGTTCGCTTGACCCCTCACTCACTGGGCGATTTTGCTCGAGGATGTTCTACCGAGTTCGCATCGAGGTGGATGCTTCCTTCTCGATGGAATGGGCGGGTTCTATGCGTTCCCTCCCTTTACTCTAAATCTCGGGTCTTTGATACACCTCCTGTCGGTCTGCGCCACCAGGATCTTGATGGCTCCTCTGTGGCCTTCGCGGCCATGGTTCTCCCTGTTCCTCCAGCGTGTCAGGGAGACTTAGCTTCTACCGATGTTCCTGTCTCTGCTGTCTCAGTGGTACGGTTTCTGTTGCATTCCAATCTGCAGTCTCTACACTTATCAGCTTGGTTCCTCGCAACATGCCTCCCTCCTTCTATTTCTCTCAGTCGGTGGGGGTGTTCTCGAGCCCTCTCAAAGGATCTCCACTCGGCAATGCTTTTCCCAGATATGGGCCTGAATTGCTGAGTGGTGGGCTGAGCACCGCATGGATTCGTTCTCTGCCATCCTTGCCTTTGGTGCTGGATTATTTGTTGCCCTTGTCTCGGTCTGGTCTCTCATCTACATCTATTCGAGACCTCTGTGCATTTGCTGACTTTCATCGGCCGATGTATGGGACTCCATCCTTTCGACGGTTTCCCGCTTTATGAGGTATCTCTTCATGGTACATCCTCCGCTCAAAGCCCCTCCGGTGGTTGGGATCTTTGTGTGTTCCTGGCTCAATTGGTGGTATCTCCATTTGATGGAGCTCTTTTGAATTCCTTCACCTGGCAGGTGGTATTCCTGGTTGCTCTCATGTCTGCTCGCAGAATCAGTGAGCTGCTAGCTCTGATTGTGGACCCGTCTTTTCCTGTAATTCTTCATGACACGGTGGTCATGCGATCTTTCCATTGTTCTTTCGGTCTTTTTTCCGAAGCCCCACTCATCTCCTGGCGAGGTGGCGCTTCGCATTCTTGAATGTAAGAGGGCGTTGGTTTTTTGTCTTCAACGCACATCAGTCTCCTTGGACGGTTCCTCATTCTTTTTGTCCTTCGTCCTAATTGATCGGGACGCCCAGTTTCCAAGCGCCCCTTGTCCAACTGGTTGGCTGCTTATTTTTCCTTTTCATATGCTCGGGCTGGTCTCGCACTGTATGGTCGAGTCACAGGACATAGAGTCTGAGCGATGGCAGCTTCTGTAGCTTTCCTCAGGTCGACGCCTGTCGAGGAGTTTGGCAAGGCTGCCACTTGGTCTTCGGTTCATACTTTCACCTACTACTGCCTGGATACTCTGTCCAGGAGCGACGGCGGGTTTGGCCAGTCGGTTTTGTATAATCTGTTTTCTTGGATTGCCAACTTCCCTCCGTCCCCTTTTGGTTAGCTTGGAGGTCACCCACATGTGAGAATATGCTGCCTGCTTGTCCTGGGATAAAGCACAGTTACTTACCGTAACAGGTGTTATCCAGGGACAGCAGGCAGATATTCTCACAACCCGCCCGCCTCCCCGGGGTTGGCTTCTTTGCTAGCTATCTGAACTGAGGACCATGAGGAGGGTATGCGCCCTCTAGTGGATCAGGAAGGCACACACATGCGTGGTGCAGCACTAGCAAACTTGAAAGCTTCAATCAAGTTTGCTTGAAAAGCTGTCCGCGTCGGGGCTCCGTGGATGACGTCACCCACATGTGAGAATATCTGCCTGCTGTCCCTGGATAACACCTGTTACGGTAAGTAACTGTGCTTTCCCCACTGGTTAGAGGATGTAAATTTAAAAGATATCATCAACATCTCCTCTCATATCAGTCAGCATTATGGGATAAAGTTCTGAAACAATTACTCTTGCTTGCGAATTCATATGGGGAATTCAGGAAACGCCTAAAATCACATCTGTTCCTAAAGTATGTAGGCAGCTGCATTGCACAATCTTTCCCTACAACTGATCGTTAAACTTTAACTCTTTTTTTTTTTTATAAGTTTTTTTTTTTTTAATTCATTTTTCATATAACAGCAAGTGTATCATAAAAATTCAAACAATTGCATTAAGTATACACTTGATATTTCCATAACTTACTGTAAATACAACATATTATATAGTCCTTACTATAATTTTAGTTCTAGATGATATGATTAAGAATTTCAAGTGTTGTATTGAAAGTTTAATGGATATTTTATTGTACACTTGTTTAAGATTTAAAATAAATAAAGAATTTAAAACAAGGAAAAAAAACAACAACTTTAACTCTGTTAGTACTACTCAATCTGTAACATTTTTTTAAATCATTGTAAACCGCATAGAACTTCAGTCCTGCGGTATATAAACTGTTTATTATTAATATCTAGCCTTTGACTTATAGGTTGAAAAACTTTTTTTTTATTTTTTGCTCTTCCTGCAGAATTTATCAGGAAATTTCTGTGCACACCCATACCTTTTTATGTATTAAAATGTTAGCATTCATACAAGTTTGGTGTTTTTTTGTAGTTTGTAAACAGGCAATTCATGGCAGAAAACCAGTTCAGCAGCAGTAGTGAGAAGGAGCAAGTAGAGGAGTGGACAGTTGAAACCATTGAGGTATATACTATTTATTTTCCTTTTCTCTGAGGAGGTTCTCAATTTTTTGCTTTTAATGCTGGATGAAAGTTTTATGCTGAAAAATTGTTTTGGTTCATTGAATGGATTCTGCCTAAAAAGCCACAATTTTTTGTAACATGAATACACTAAACACATTTCTGACCCTGGGAAAGCACCAAATTGCTTCCAAATAAGCATCTAAAATTCAAAATAGTACATACCTAGAATCAGAAGTCCTAGCTATAATAGATTAGTTGGCCTAGATTAGAATGCCTGGGCTGAGAAGCTGACAGAATATGGTGGTGTAGGTGAGATTTTGGTGAATGCTGTAGTGTGTTTGTAAATGCAGGCTAATTTCTATAAAGTGTACAGTTCTAGAAGGAGGTGAAGATCTATCCATTTTATAGAAACGCCTTTCAGATTTCTTGTTCCTGATTTAATTTTTGATCTTTTTTGATAAAGCTGAGGTTCCTCTACAATTATGTTTGTATTAAATTGCTTGAAATAGTCTCTTAGCTCTAAATAAGATACTTCAAAAATTTTGTTGGGCTTGTGAGAAATCAAAAATATATATTCCCTTTTTATCTGAGGCTTGGGAATTGGGAGGCCTGGGTCTTCCTGATATCCGAAGCTACAATGTTGCCTGTTGTCTTTGCTATGTAAATGATTGATTGCACAGTAATCAACATTATAGCCCTTTTGATGGAACGTGCCTTTGTGGCTCCTTATCATTTTAATTCAATTCTACAGGTGCCCATAAGATTTTTACCAACTTATTTGTTGGGTGATTCAGCTATTAAGAGAGGCGTGGAGATTTCTGGTGTTTCGCTTAGGAGGTAATCTGCAAATGTCTGACTTACTGCCAGTTAGGGGAATCTAGCCTTTTTGTCAGTACAGGAGAACAAGGCTTTTCTGCACTGGGAAAAGGAAGGGATTTTTCTTTTAGAGCATCTTCTTGACCCTAATGGAGTTTTGATCACCTATCCAAAATTTTCTTGCAAAGTGACCCCTAACTGGGGAGATTGTTATGCCTTCTGTCATCTTAAACATTATTATCTCTCTTTGGATAAGGATGCTTATAGGTCTTCATCTGGGAGATAAAATGCGGCAGTTCTTGGATTCTGTATCCCCAGATAAAATTTCTATTTCAGGAACTCACAAAGCTTTAATCTATGGTCCTTTTTAAAGATTTTCATATATTGAGACAGCGTTGGGAGCACAATCTGGGAGTTCGGTATTCAGTTGAGATATTAGAGCAAGTATCAAGAGAATTCCCACAGTGCTCTTTTAAGGGAAAGTTCTTTTTGAGTATTTCACGGAGCATACATAACACCTTCCCAGATGCATAAGTTGGGTTATCTACAGCCACACCTTGGCTTGAAGTGTGATTTGGAGGAGGTCAATTTTTTTTTCTCACAGCTTTTAGCTATTCAAGCTTTTTGGAAAAGGGCTGGGGCATTTATCAGGCGGGTATTAAGACAAAGATTAGTTGGCTCTCCAGAGACCTTTTTGTTGGGCTTACTAGGCTCTGATGGGATCCAGGGAAAGGGGCTTAAACTCTGGTCAGCGAGCTGTGTATATTAAGGCATAAGGCCATATTGAAAGAATGGACAACAGCTAGCTCTCCCTCTTATTGGGGGTGGAGAATGAGTATTCATGAGTTGATGGGATAGGAGGCTAGGGATGCCAGGATCACCTATAAAAAGAAATTTTTGTGTGTTTCTGGGACCCCTATTTGCAGTCCGTATCTCACAGAGCATGAAGCCAGATACTGAATGTGTTAGTTGCAAGTACTTTAATCTTGGTTACTTTTCTTCCAGCCATACACATAAGGTGATTCCATATTGGGTGGGGGCATAGAAGGGGGAGGGGATTTGGGTTTCCCAAGGATAGATCCTTGACTTTGGTTTTCTTTGGCCAGAGGTGTGGATACCGTTAGCGTCCAGATATTCCATCTCTTCTTTTAATTGAGTTGGTTGTGGCTATATTTGCAGAGGTTTTAAGTTCTTCCTCAATACTCAACTGTATAGTGGATTGGTTATGCGGGACAATAGGGGTGGTGGGGATATGGGGTTTTATAAATTTGATATTTTCAAAAAATGATATTGAATTTTTTGGACTATCTGTGTTACCTTTTTTTCCATATGGACAAGAATAATAATTTGTGTATTTTATTGCACTGATAAGGCCACCTATCGTACCATAGTACGTTCTTATTTTGCCTTGTTTCTTTGTGGTTGTATTATTGTGCAGTTATAAATAAAAATTATTGAACTATAAATTGCTTAAATAGGGCTGTGACTAGATGCATTTTTTTGCTCAGGTTGTAAATTCTCTTCAACAACCGCAAACTGCATCTGTTGCAGTCACAGAGCCCCACACATTAAGTACTGTGGCCCAGCCAGATCCTCTGGTGAGGAGGCAGCGGGTACAAGACCTTATGGCACAAATGCAGGGCCCATATAACTTCATGCAGGTGGGTGATTGCTGTTTTTTGAACTGCAGACCAAGTATGAATAGTTAGCAGTAGCTATTCAAATGTATCACCTCTGTAACTTTTCAATTCTATATAGGATTCCATGTTGGAGTTTGAGAGTCAGAACATTGACCCTGCAATTGTGTCAGCACAGCCTATGAACCCAGCTCAAAATATAGACCTACCACAGATGGTTTGCGCTCAAGGTTTGCAGTTCAAATTCATATGCTACACTGGAAATAATTAGAATATAATAAAGGTTGGGGCTCTCTGAAAATAATATTGCTGAGGAAAGGGTTCTGAGGACAATACTGAGAAGGGCAGGTATGGCTGAGTTAGATATGAGGAAACAATCCAGATCAGGGTAGAAAAATTTAAGTTTTTTAGCATCCCTCCAGACCAGGGGTTTACTCTCCTCTTCCAGCAGGTGGAGACTAAGAACACACTGAATTCTAACAGTACAAGTGGGCTGCGCTGTACCTCATAGAATCAGTCTGTTCTCGGTCTCCAGCAGGTGGAGTGGTAAGCCTGTGCTGACCTGTTCTGTTTTTCTAGGCCTTTCCTTAGAAACCTTCGGAGAGGATAGGCAGGGACTTTTTCCTGGCCTTTTTATTGTCTGGACTGAGCTTGGGGCCCACAGGGGTCCCATTAAACATCAGGGGGTGTCGTACCAGGACAGCTCACCTCCCCAATTTTTATTTAGAGGTGCCTCCTTGCCAGGACTACAGCTTGGAGAGACAGTGAGGTCTGCTCCTTTAAGCATTAAAGTTTAATTAAAACAAAACAAAACAAAAAACCCCAGGTAGAGCCATTTAATTTTTTTTCTAGTGCTGTTCTGAAGGGAAGTTTCATTAATTAATTTTTCTTCCTTCTAACTAACTGGCGGTTTATTTGAGCCTGCCTCGTGGTTCACAATGAGCACTTCTTGGCCTAAGAAGTACTCAGTGTGCTCCTGCCAAGGTCTCAACGTGGCTGTTGTGTGCTCTTTTTGCTCATGACTGCGTAAAGGGGAACCCTCAGTGGGGTCGGCACGAGTGATTCCCCTGTTTCCACAAAGGGGAATAGCAATAAAAGTATCAAACTGTGTTGTAGATATTTTTTGTGTGTGACTGTCAAATGGCATTCCTCTATTCTAAGCTTGATCTCCTACATTTGGTATTCTATAAACTTAAAGGTAGCTTGCCTGTAGTTTATTTCTACTGTTTGTACTATCTGCTGAATGCATGTACTCTAGATTGTATTAGTACATAATATAAGGTCTGTGAAGGAGGCGCTGTCATGTCTGTATAGCACTGCATATGCCTGGTAGTGCTTTAGAAATTAATGATAGGGCAGTAGTATATTTGGTTTGTTTCAAATATTTCCACAAAGTGAGCATGATTTATAGCTTAGCTAATTGCCATCTTGAATGGTACAGCAGCAGCGGCTTTCTCGTTCCTACCTCAGAAGAGCTCAGCTTTCTTTGAGGTAAGGAGGGGGTGCCCTGAGAATGAGCAGTGGGGACATTGGGAACTCAGGGGGTGGGATGTTAGGGTGAGACATGGAGCCAACAAAGGGCAGTACCGGTGAACCCATTTCTTGATATACTTTCCTACCAGTGTATAGAAAAAATGCATCTAGTAATATTTCTAGCATAAATATGTATGTTTTATTTTGGGGAAAGGATGGGGGGAAGAAGACCTGTGTTTCTTGGAGATGTCAATACACACATGGGCTGTAGGAGGAGAAAGAATAAGGGGGTTTCAATAAGCGGTATATCAAATACAATAAATTTGAACTTGAACTATGGTGAAGGTAAGATGGGCAGAGTGTCACAGGAGGAGAAAGATATGTATGGAAGAATTTGAGCTAGGGTGGTGAGTGGTGAAAAAAGAAGCGACACAGGATGGAGGTGTAGCAAGTGAGTTTGAAATGTGAAGGTGAAAAAGATGTAAGTGTTGTGGAGTGGAATGTGCAAAGTAATTGGAAAGAGTGGGAGAGAAGATAGAAGGGTAAGAGGAAGCAATAGAACCAGGAAAGGGAGGAACATTTAGCAAGGAAGTACTTCCTGGTTCCCTGCCTCCTCTTACTCCACCAGTGCTTGTCACCCTCATGTGTTTTCCAAGCCTTGACTATATTAGTAACCTTAATAATGCTACAAATAGAATCAGTGTAACATGTGAAACTTTTGTATCAGGTTAAATATGATCAAAATGAAGTGTAATTTGGAAATGAACAGCCTTGTTTGAAGCTGCATGCGATTTTAATCTCAAATAGTTTATAAATATATTTTTCCTGCAGTGCATCCTGAATCTAGGCTAGCCCAGCCTAACCAAGTCCCAGTACAAGCAGAATCAACGCAGGTAGGTTGTTTTGTGTCTGATAGTAGTTTACATTGAGATAATTTCTTATAGTGCCTTGTAAAACTCCACAACCATGTACATTTTTAACTTGTTTAAAAAATACAGTTCAAATGCTTTGCTTTACTGCTCTGTATTCATACTCTATTCTTTCAATGTGAAAAAAACAACCAACTGTAGAATTATTCAAAAAGAAACCATAAAGTTGCTTGTTTGCATAAATGTTCACATCCCTTGACCTCAGTAGTTGGTAGATTCTCCCATTTTGTAGCACTAGTCATGAATCATTTAGTTTAAGTCTAATGAATTAGTGCAGCTTTTACCCCCAGATATGTTTTTGAAAATGGCTGTTTAATAGGGCAATATTCAAAGGATTTTAATCAGGTTGGCTAACAATTTGCCCTCCCCTTGTGGGGCAGAAGTCCACACTAGGCCTGTGAAAACTTTAGGATAATGATTCTAAGAACAAAGCAAATCTGAAAAAGCATCCTAGTTTTTTTTAGGATTCTCTCTTGAGTTTGAATTGTATTTGGAATTAATGTAATTTCAGAGCAGCTACTTTTTTACCAGTATGTGATAAAATTGGACCTATCATAGGTCTCTGTTTATTGAAAGACAAAATTTGCAGCAGTTTTTTCTTGATCTAGTGAACTGCATTCTGCCTGTAGAGATGTCTGAGATTTGATTATGTAGTGACCTTTCCTAATTTCAGGATTACAAAGTGATAATTTAAGTAGCACTCTTAATCTGCAGAGTGGGCATCTAAAATCAGTTTCCAAGAACCTAACATAGTACAAGTCTGTAGTTCGTGGATATTGACAACTCTTCCTGAAAAATAATGTTTTTTGGCAGATAGATAATTTATCAGTAATCACAGATTTCCATTGTAGGAAGAAATTTTAATTTTTTCCTGTAGGTGCATTGCATACCATACCATTTTGCATCCCTTTCCTTAACCTTGGCTAGGTTGCTTTGATATCTTCTACGAGTGAGGGTTATACCACATCCCAATCCATGTATCAGCCTTCTCATACAACAGAGCAGCGAACTCAGAAAGAATCAATTGACCAGATTCAGGTATGGTTTCAAAATATTCTGTTTACAAATTTATGATTTATAAAACTCACAAGAAAAATGAAACAGAATTACATGTACAACTGAACAATATTTTTGTATATTGTAGTCTTCAATGTCTTTAAGCACAGACCAGACCCCAGCATCTTCTGCACTTCCTGCTGTGTCCCAGTCTCAAGTATTCCAGTCTGGGGCAAGCAAACCTCTGCATAGCAGTGGGATCAATGTCAATGCTGCGCCGTTCCAATCCATGCAGACTGTAAGTATCAAGTGCAGCATCTTGGGAATTTTGGCTTTCTGATAGGGGGAAGTAATTCGATAAGTAGCTTGCTTAGTTTCAGGCAGCAGGAATATAAATAAATGCCAGAATTTGTCATTTATGCGCATATGTGAGCACAAACATGTACAGGATAAATAAGCGGTTCGCCAAAACCAGGGGGTCGATAACTTGTGGCTTTTCTTGCATGTGGCTGTAGCTTTCCAGGCCCCCGACCCTTTAATCTACCTCCAACCCCATGATTCCCCCCCGGGCCTATCAAGGTACCTGGTGGTCCAGTGGGGGTCTTTGTGGCAGGAGCGCGGCCTTCTAAATTAGCTGCTGCAACCTTTCACAGCTGCTCATGGCATTTCCTGTAGTACTGCAAGCTGCTGCGAGATGTTGCGACAGCCATTTTAGGAGGCAGGAGCGAGAAGGCCGTGCTCCTGCCACAGACTCATTCTGGACCACTAGGTACCTCGGTGGGGGGGGGGGGGATTAAAGGGTCATGGCTTGGAGAGAACATTGGCTATAGGCTTGTGGGGTGGACGTCAGGGAAAGGAGGGAGGGAGAGATGAAAACTGCAGAGACCTGCAAGGGATTGAATGGGAGAGAAGCTACACCTTGTAGCTTTTTGTAAATCTTGGATCAAACATTTTGTTCAAATTGGCTCTTTACTTTAAAAAGGTTGCCAACCCCTGGCCTAAGTGGTGTGTTGTATGTACTAGACGCATGTACTTTTGGGGCGAATGTTCATGTGGGCATGGTGCACATAAGATTGTACCTTGAACATAGTTGCTTGCCCAACCACTTAACACTATATTGTCATCTTTTGCTTATGCTTGACCTGAAAAAGGTTCTGCCATGAAAGCTTCTCAAAAATGGATTAAGTTAGTCCAGCAAAAAAGATCACCTTATTTTCCTTTTGTTTTATTTCAATTTATTGCCTATAAAGAAAAGTAGATGCCACGTTTACATAATAGAATAGGCTTCAAATAGGTACCTTCTAGTATCTAAATCTAGGCATCCCCTTATAGAGTTAACTGTTCACGTATGTATTCTGATTTCTGATATAAGCTTATAGGTTTCGAGAGCTTAACTGTTTCTTTGCACATTGTTCACTTGGAACCAGGGTTGTGATCCATCCGTACTAATTACCTAGTGATATTTTTTTAACCCTATTTTATATTGTCACTTCACTTAACTCAGTTACTGCAGACAGTCCTTAGCTGAGAGCCATGCACCAGCGATTCTTCTATAGTAGAACCTGCAATTGTGGGTTTAAGTCTGGCTAATAGATGGCATTGTTGCTGCAAGTGATCCCCCAGCTTGATGTTTGAGGGTCATTCTACAGTCAGGGTTTCAGCATTTCCACTGTATGTATGCATGAGGTATACTTGTGTACAGTGGCCATTGCATGCAAAATTAAACCTCAAATCTATTGTGAAAATTAGAGATCTGATGGGGTTGCGGAATGTATTGGAACTGCTGCCTAACAGTATCCTTCGATCTTTCTGGCCCAGGGACAGGTTACCTGGAATGGGAATCCCTATTGGCTGGCTTACGTAGCTTTTATAATTGCATTTTTATTCTTGGGATAGTATTGAGAACCTATAATAAGGAATTGATGAGCTCCATTACTATAACAAGTAGATATGGCCTTTCTCGTATTCCCTAGGTATTTAATATGAATGCACCTGTTCCTCCTGTGAATGAGCAAGAAACACTGAAACAAACCCAGTATCAGGCCAGTTACAACCAGACTTTCTCTAATCAGCCTCTTCAGGTGGAACAGTCAGAATTGCAGCAAGAACAACTCCAAGCAGGTAGTTGAATTTTATTTAAAACTTAACTTGTTTTGAGTTAATAAAATGAGAGCATTCCAACATAAATTCTAAGGTATAGAAGACCTTTGGGGGGCGGCAGTTGGATCCAAAGACATTTAACCACCTTTTCCAGTGCAATAGGTGAGACATTCTAGACAATAAGGTTATTTCCCACTACTCGCATGGGTTGCAGAAGAGAACTGTAAGTTTTTTTCACTCCGCCACATGCAATCTTAGCTCCTCCCATCAGTCTTTCTCTTCTGCACGTGGCGTATGGCTTCTTTGTGGTTCGAAGCTAGATCGTTTCCTGAGGAGTTTTGCAGGGCGACCACGTGGTTGTCTCGTCACACATTTGCCAGTGTCAGAACTCAGCTTTTCGTGATCTCTGTCTTGAAGGCCGGCACAGCAAGCCCACCCTGACTAGTTGAGGGACTGCTTTTGTATGTCCCTATGGTCTAGAATGTCACACCTATTGCACTGGAAAAAGAGATTATGTACTTACCCTGGTAAGCTCTTTTCTAGTAGATAGGTGAGACATTCTAGACACCCGCCCTGTCCTTGCTGTGCCTGCTGGCAGAGTTCAGATCAGATGTCTGTCTCCCTATGTGTTTCCTTTCTGTTTTGTGGAGACCTGTCAGCCCTGTGGGCTAGGAAGAGTTTTCTGAATATGTTCTCCATGTTATGGGAGTAGTTCCTGAGCTTTGAAGCCTATGTTGACAGTTAATAGTAATGTTTTATATGTTTTGAGCAGAACACTTGTTTAGCCTGTCGTGATAGGTGCCTCTTCTTCACAGATGGTAGTGCCTCTCTATACTTGGGTATGGACTGATGGGAGGGAGCTAAGATTGCCTGTGATGTACCTTAGAGGTGGAGTGAAAAACTTACAATTCTCTTCTGCAACCCATGTGTGAGTACAGTGCTCCCTTGCGAATTCGCAGTCCCGGTCATTCGCGGTATTTTCCGACCGCGAAGGGGAGACAGGAGAGGGCAGCCGAAGCGCTGGCGAGGTGAAGGAAATCACTCACGGTATGCTCCAACCGCCTCTTCCTGTACTAAAGTTGGGCCTCACCAATCAGGAGCTGCATGTCAAAGCAGCTCCTAATTGGTGAGGCCCGACTTCAGTACAGGAAGAGGCGGTCGGAGCATACAGTGAATCATTTCCTTCACTCGCCAGCCCTCAGGCTGCCCTCTCCTGTCTCCCCTGCCTAAAAATCTTATTTGCAAATTATTGAAATTTGCAGGGGTTCCTGGAATGGAACCCCCTTGAATATTGGGGGAGTACTGTAGTGGGAAATAACCCTATGGTCTAGAATGTCTCACCTATATACTGGAAAAGAGCTTACCAGGGTAAGTACATAATCTCATTTTCTAACAGAGTAGTTTCCTACTGCTTCTCTAAACTTCCAGTATATTGTAACCAGGGATTGGATCTACAATCATGAGTCTGCCTTCATACTTCCCCAGACATTCTTTCCTCCCCTATTCATGTTTCCTTGTAGCTTAGGTGAGTCTAGCTATCATAGTGACAATGCTCAGCTGGGAGCCCTACTTCAGAGCTTTTCTCCAGAATTCTGTAATTGAAAATCTGGCTGCAAGGTGTGACTTTTGCACCTTAACTGATTTTTCCTCTCCCCACCCTATCTTGAGCACTTTAAGCATTGTATCTACAGTTTTAGCCTTGGCCAGCCGAAACAAGAGACCCTGAGCAGGGACTTTAACCCAGGTCCCTTTGCTTAGGTGTTGGAGTCATCCTGTTTTGGTGTCTTCTCCCCCCCCCCTTGAAAAAAAAAAATGTGACAAGTAACTTATTTTATCTATTTGGTTTTAAAGTGGTTGGTACATACCATGCCTCGCCAGATCAATCTCATCAGGTGGGAGGAAGCCACCAGCAGCCTTCGCAGCAGAGCACTGGATTTCCACGCAACGCTCAGCCTTATTATAACAGCAGAGGTGTGTCGCGTGGTGGATCACGTGGAACACGTGGCTTAATGAATGGCTACAGAGGACCTTCTAATGGTTTCAGAGGTAAGAAATTTTATGGTTCTGCACCAAGCCCTTGCTGCAGGCTCGGTGTTAAAGCCCAGATGTCATCTTGTATTTTTTTTTTGTTTTAAGCTTGATATAACTGACACAGGCTCATTGCTACCAGGCTTTGTCTCATTTCTTCTGTGCATATGCATAGCATGATAAATTGCCATTTGGGGAAATATATCATTTGTAAGTTAATGCTGGCTAGAGATACTTTGTAATCAAGGAAGGACCTGCAAGATAATTTTCAGAGGGAAATGTTCAGTGGCATTTACTAAATTTAGGCTAGTGAACCTCATAGGTAGAAAAACATCTGTGGATTTGCAGCTGCAGTAAAGCAGGCTGCAAAGTACATAGAGATTTCAAAATGAAATCCCTCAGTGTAATTTCCTTTTCCAACAAATCTTCAATCCAATTGAGCAATTCACTGGCCAACAAGCATTTTGCTACTGGAGTTCTGTCACCTGTACCTTAACAAGGGCCACATGCTGACTAAATCTGAAAACAGTTTTCATCTTATCACATCCTGTTTTTAAGTTATGTATCAGTTTGTTTATATCATTTTCGTCAATAATAGAGTTGTGATGAGCCAAGGTTTGTTTCATTTTTGTGGTTGTACTTTTTCACATTAATCCTGCTCTCTTTACTCATGGCTAACAGGGAAGAGCAGTTTTCACCTGTGAGGGTTCTACCCAGGTGACTTGTTATCCAGACCAGTGTATACCTTTAGGAAATTGCCGGCCTTTTTTATGCCTATCACCAATTTGTATTTGATCACTAGCAGTTCGTGTTTGGTAAAACCACCTTCTAGCTTTGACCCACCCAACTTTGTGCCAGTTATAAATTTCTTTTTGATGATTGCTTAAAACAGCATGTAGCCACATCTGTTTACTGGTATGCATGGTTTAGACTGTCATCCTCTACTGTGAAAATATTTGCTCCCAGAAATCTGTGGTACATCAGAATGCTTAGAAAGTAATTTTCAGTAACTGTCTTGAACTTTCTATTTTAGGTGGATACGATTATCGCCCATCTTTTCCCAACACTCCAAACGCTGGTTACACTCAGTCTCAGTTTAATGCTCCTCGTGATTACTCTAACAATTATCAGAGGGTAAGGAATAGTTCTATAAATACTTTATTATGACCTTGCATTTGTTTTTTTTCTTTTTGCAAGGACTCTAGTTTTTTTGGGATGGCCTTGGTAAATTACCAGAAGCAACATAATTTATCTGTTAAATTGCTCTTTGCAATTGTGATGGTAACATTTTTGCCTCTTCTGGCTATATTGCTTTTTATTTTCTTAAATATCTTCTCAACATCTAAGTAAGGGGGAGAGAGGGCAGGGGTCATCAGAGATGTGGGGTGGGGGGAGTGTGGTTGCATAGTGACAGAAGAGACGGCATTTCTCCTTCTGCCAGGGGTATGCGTTGCTTAATGGTGGGTGAGAGTGGACATCTCTCCTGCTGCTGGGGTGTTGTTGCTTGGCGGCGGGAGAGAGTGGGTCTCTCTTCCGCTGTCAGGTAGAGGGTTGCTTGACTTTGGTGGCTCAATTTGTTGGAGTTTTTTGTGGGTTTTTTTTTTCTCTTTTTACGTTTATTCTATGCATGTGCCCATTGCTATCACCAGCGATGGGCACGTACAAATTTAGCAAATCTTCGCTACTCTCCACCAACCTCATTTGCACGAGCATTTTTTGGAGTTTGACTCGCTTTATTTAATCACTACTATAACGGCTGCATCTGCAGCCTGTGGGTTTTTAATGCAAATTTTTGAGAATCTAGTCCTGAGTTTCCACAAAAACTCAATGAACAAAAGGCAGTGTAACTCTCCAGTTTTGTACTCTGGAAATTTCTGTAGGGAGACTGGAACCATTTTTAGTAATACTGACTATGAGAAATTAGGAAAGTGGCATTGTGGTCATGAACCCTTCAGCACCTATGTTATGAAAAATGTTGCGTGTTGCTCTCAGGGTAGAGAAGGATTTCTTTTTTTAATTTAGAAAAACTAAGTCAGTTGTATTAAAAAAGGCCTGTGGACAATTTTATTGTAGGTTGAGGTGTGTGAAGTTTAATATTTGTAATGTGCAGTCTGTTACGCCACATATTTCCAAGCAACTATCAATATTTTTTTTTTTAAATAATCATTCTCCACTGTTATCTGGATTGATTGGCATCCCAAAGATAGAAAAATGGTTTCCTGAAGAGTTAGTGCTTTCTTAGGAAAAGACAATTGAGTGCCCATGTTGAGACAAAAGGCTCAAGACCCTGCTACCAAGATCAGAAGAGTACAAAGACCTCATACCTAGACAAAAAAAACAGGGTAAGGGTTTTGATTGGTTTCAGGACAAATAAGCAGTGTTCTAGCCCCCACTTCTGGCTAGTTATGACTAGACAGCTGAATCTTCCAAATCATAAGTGATGGTTAACAATTTACGTCTAGTGGCAGTCCCGTTAAATGGCCACCAAAAATGTTGGTTTATCTAAAACCAGGACCTGGGTCATAATTCTCCCCCACCTTGGGAGGGCCAATATGATCACACCTTCAACAGGAGAAAAGGGACCATGTTGACCCCAAGCACCTCCTGGTCTTTAGAGTGGAGGATTCAGACCCATCGTAGTCCTAAGGGCCATGAATAACTTCCTGAAAAGGGAAGACTTTTAACATTCTTTGACATCATTTTCTTGCTGCTTTTAAACTGAGCAAACTGGTCATATCCACGGAATCTCAATAGGCCTGCTACCAAATAGATCCAAGAACTATAAAGACAAAACAAAACTTGAATCTGTTCCAAACATAGTAAAGGTTACTAATGCAGCTCCAGTTAATGAGTTAAGTGCACTTTAGCAAACCTTAGTGGCACGCTGACCTTGCCAATGTCAGCAGTTCCTTAATCCCTTGTAAGCCTGTGCCACCCTTAGGCTATCCCGTTGTAATGATTTAAATTCACTTTACCATAACTGAAGAATGTAAGGCATTATGATGTAAATAAAATAGATTCAAAATAGCACTGGATTTATTTTGTGTGTGTGTATGCACAAAATCTGGTGTATTCTTTTAACTCTAGTATTTTCTGTTCTAGGATGGATATCAGCAGAATTTCAAACGTGGCGCTGGACAGGGTGGACCTCGGGGAGCCCCTCGAGGTAATTCTCAAGTGATGCGTTCCTAGTTCTGCTCACCAGGCGTTTTGATCCATTCTAGAGGGTTGAGGAGTATAACGAACACTTATTACATACAACTATCAAATAGGCCACAAGTCAAGAACCTATTTAACGTGCCCAGAACTTTGTTGGAATTGTTAAATTAGTTGACGCTATTGAATTATATTATTGCTTTAAAATCATTTTAACTTTAAAACTCAGTTAAAAAATGTATGTTTGCATCAGGATTATTCAACTGCCTTTTTTACTAAAACAAAAATCAGTCCTGAACACTTGAAATTCTTTTAACTTATTTTTTGTAAAAGTTTTACTACCATCTCAATGCTGCTGCTGACCTATGTGGGAGTGTTCAATTTTTATGCAGAGATAAGATTACATAGGATTTTGACCAAGCTGTATCTTTCTTTTCTGCCTTTTATAGCTCCCATAATTTCTGAATTTGTATATTGATGTTGCTTCTTGAGTTTCAATAAAATTGTGTTGCGTTACCTGCAGTTTGTGGTGGAGTTTTGCTTATTTCTTCTGTTTTGGACACTGTTCCTTTCACTCTCTCTCTCTCTCTCTCTCCTTCCTTACTCAGCTCCTTGAGCCTGGTGAAAGGTGATTACATAAAGCTGTTCAGATATTGGTAGTACAGCATATGTACTTTTCCTCTATTTTTGCATAAAGATGTGTAAAGAATGGCGTTCCATCAGTTAATGTGTAACTGCCCAGAAGATTTGGTTTGAATAAAGAACCAAAAGAATACAAGATATTGTGTGTGCACTTTGTTCTTTGTCATGTGCACTTAAGGCACTATGTTTAAAAAGTAGCAAATAATTATTCCCAAGATTCTCACCCCTTCAGAGCTTAACTCTGCTCCACTCAGAGCCACATTGGTGTGGGTGACTTGAACCATCATAGTCCTTTAGTTAGTGATCTAGAATTTTGCTCAGTTATCACACTCCCTTTGATTGGTGTGATGCACTCTTTATCTTTAAGCTGGCTGATTGGAAATGGATTTTGATTAGTACTTCATTTAGGCCCCTATCCAAGACTGCAGTCATTTCTCCTACCTTCAGATGCCCTTGAAACATGGGCTTTCAGACCCAGTGGCATGCAGCTCTGTTGCAGGGTCAAACTCTGTTTACTGCAGTATGCTTTATTCTTCCACTTCAAATGAAAAAAGCCTTGGGTTTATGTAGCTGCTTTCCACAGGCTTTGGACAACTGTGTGCTTTCACTTTTCTGTGTACGTTACTAGAGTACTCACCACTGCTGCAGGGAATTCTCTGTGTATGTGTGTGTGATATATATAAATACACACTCACATACAATATGTACTATGTAGAAAAAAATGGAAGAGATTGTGCATGATACCGTTAGAGAGATATGGATGCATTCCAATATAAGAAAAATGATTCAGTAGAGAAAGTTTGAAGTTGCTAAAGCATTTTTCGGATACATTTCTCAGGTGGTCAGTATGCAAATTTATCACCCCACAGAGAATATATTTTTCGATTAAGGAAGATTAATGTGATATCTCGGTGTTTAAATGAAACTCAGAATTCTCTTTCTAAATAGTGCCATTGTAAATAGGATCTTGATTGCAGGTTACATAAATGTAATATGTTCAGTAATAAACACCTTGGGATTTTTGCTATATGTTCAATAATGACATTCTGTTGCATGGTAGAGATGAAGCTTTGTGATCATTTTTTTTCTTGCGAAATTAACTTTGAAGGCACATACAGATGACAATTTTAAACATGTGCTGTATTATGCTGAAATTGCATGTAAATAGTTCACCAAGATGAATATTCATTGAAATGTATCGGCATATAAAGATTTTAAGAGGTTACTCATGAACCAGTAGCTGGAAGCCACGGGTTTAACGAAATTCATTTTATTTCCTTATGTAAAAGGGTACTGGTAAATCTGAGTTTAGCCACTGGACTTTTATCACTTTATACAAGTAGAAAGGGGTACTTTTAGCCTGTTTATGGAAAATCAGACTGATAGAAGAGCTTGAATGAAAATATGTACCTGATAAAATCTAGAAGGGTGAAGACTACAAGCAAAGAAAAACATGTAAAAAGAGTATACAGTTAACAAGGTTTTTGCCCCAGAAACATATTTTAAGCAAAGTTTTTGTGATTTACTGTCTCGCACAACATAGAAAAGTGAAATCTCATGTCCTGTGACAATTAGGATGAATTTCTTCTTGGGTTCAAGAGCAGGTATGTGATCTGGGATAATAAAGTACAAATTCCCAGAGTGAATGGTGCCGATAGAAACTCTTGTGTATTGAGGCATAAGTTAAAATCTGTCTTTATTTTCTAGGTCGTGGAGGGCCTCCAAGACCCAACAGAGGGATGCCTCAAATGAACAGTCAGCCAGTGAACTAAATTAACTCACAGGATTACTGTAAAGCAGAAGTACACTGGCCAGTGTGTCACAAATATTACCAGAAGAAGAGTTTTACTTAGCAGGAAGTGCATTCTAAAGGGACTGTATTTTCATACCCTGGTTAAGATATGACTACAGTTGTCACCTTATTAACTGGACTCAAAAGGAAAATTATATTTTTTTATGCTGCATGTTCTGTCATCAGTATTCATCTTGAGCCCCCCCTACAAATGGTCCAAATCTGCTTCCTCTGACTAATGCAACAAAGATAAGTTTTTCAGTGTGCTCAGAACTTCATGGGGTTTGTTTTTTGTATTTTTGAAGCGACCGGAAGATTTGAAGTTTACCAACCAGGTTTATATTCAACAATAATGTAACCAATTGGGGACTGAAGCTTTTTAAATTTTCCCTAGTCATTTGATCCTGATGCACAACACTGAATAAAACCAGAACATGATACAGAAGCGACCTTTCACAACTTTTTTTTTTCTTCTGGCAACTGGAACATTAAACATCTTAAATATATCCAAGAATGATGTTGCATCTATCTTCAGCCATTACATAGAAGCTTAGCAGAAAGCTTTAGGTGGATATTTTGGTATCACTTTTATTGCCAGGTTTATACATACCCTTGTAACAGACTGGCTTAATTTGTATAAATGCTGAGGAGGCTGCAATGATTATTTATACAGAACAGCAGCACGGTGTGATGTTCTGATTATCAGTAATTGCTTCCCCCTTTTTGCAATAGAAATCGGTAATCTATAAAGCCACTTCATACTTACTGTGAAGCTGAGGAATTTTGAAACACCTATTTATTCTCAAATAGTGGCTTCTTATAAGGACTGGTAATGTAGATATTTCATTCCTTATAACGTGTCCATTCTGTCATTAATACTTGACCTTGCTGCACTGGCATTTTAGATGTTAATCCTAGTACTGTTGGACCTATCTAGTGTCTAGTCATATTTGATTACTGTAAATTGGTAAATCCCTGATTCTGTGGTCTTGTTTCAGGCCCCTGGCACCCTCCAAATGTCACAGGAAAAAGTCTCCTTAGAATGATAGGTTTTCTTTCTTAACGCTATCAGGAATATGTCAATTACAGCAACCTTTATAAATAACATTGAAAGACTAAAAGAGTGGGAGTCTGTGTTTTTGAGGAAATGAATTTGATATATCCTAACAAGTTCAATTAGTTATGCCTATGTCCTATAATTGAACTAATGTTGATTAATTTGGAAATTGTAATAGCTGTAAGCTCACACATAGGGAAAGCATACATAGCATGGCTTATGAAATTCTTTCCAACACCTCTCCACTTGTGCATGCCTGTTTTGCCTTTGTATCTGAATTTTGCAAGTGTAAGGTGTGTATGTGTGCAGATGCTTTTGTATTGCTATCCATTTTGTGTGCATGAGGGGAGGGACATTTTGGGCATGTTATTATGGTAATTGCAAGGAGTACTTTAGGGAATATGTTCAATTTCTTTAGTATCCCTCCAGACCGGCACAAAAATGGATGGGTTCACGCTCTTCTGCCTGCAGGTGGAAACATACTAACTTTTGGCTTCAGTACAAGTGGACTGTGCAGTCTACTGAGGTTTGTTTGAGCCTGTTGGATCTGATTTAGTGAATCTTTCTTGTCCCGAATGCTAGGAAGTTTTTCTTTACCCAACGTGTGGTGGACACCTGGACTGCGCTTCCAGAGGGCATAATAGGGCAGAGTACGGTACAGGGGTTCAAGAACGGATTGGACAATTTCCTGCTGGAAAAAGGGATAGAGAGGTATAGATAGAGGATTACTGCACAGGTCCTGGACCTGTTGGGCTGCCGCGTGAGCGGATTGCTGGGCACGATGGACCTCGGGTCTCACCCAGTGGAGGCATTGCTTAAGTGCTGTCTGGACAGAGCTTGAGTGACCCTTTTGGGCGTTCTACCGACCTCAGGAGTGCCACATTTTGGAAGGGTCTGTTGCTTGCCTCAGCCAAGTCCATGGATCTCAGTGTAGCAGCCCACCCTACCCTGTGGCTTTGGGCTTGGTCAGCAGATGCGGCATCTATGGCTTTGGGGATTTGTTTGTCGCAGCCTGTGCTGGTGGCTGCAATCTTCCAATTTGGTTCAGGGAGTGAGTCTCGATTAGCTCCCATGGAAGCCAGTTTCTTTGGTTGGGGAGCTCAATGTGTCTTTTGCTCCATGCAGGGTTGCTGGTCTTCGCTGGAGGCATCCTGCTTGATCACTGTGCTGGAGACCAGAGCCATTTGGGTAGCATTGGTAGAATTCCACTCCATACTGGAGAGCAAGTCCCTTTGAGTTCTCTCAGACAATGCCATGGTAGTGGCTTAATGGTCAGGGAGGCACCTAGTCATCTCTGATCATGGAATGGGTGGAGGCACATCTTCTGGACATGTAAACTCATCTGCTCTGTGCTAGGCTGGAGCGATGATAAAGAATGTTGATTTAAAATGGCGGAGAATGAACTTGTAGATAATCAGAATGAATGGGAATGTACAGCATTGTGTTATATTCAGGGCTGGAGGCAAACTTCACTTCATTCCTCTGCCAGCAGGTGAAGATGGAGAGACATGCCTTTTGGTATAAGTAGCCTATGCAGTCCCATCTACAATCAGGCTGTTCTTAGTCTCTAGCAGGTGCAGGTGGTAAGCCTGTACAATCTTTCCATTTGATAGTTAGGGCCTGATGGATCGGGTTAGTGAACTTTTTATTGTCTGGACAGACCTGTGGGGGAGGGGGGGGGGGTTCCACACTTGCTGTGTTGAGTCCCTTCACCTCCCCAATATTATTTCTTTAGAGGAGCCTTAGTAGTATGCCTAGCTATCCTTAAGGCACAGACTACAGCTTTGAGAGCCTGTGCAGTCTACTCTCTTATCCTGGACACGCTTTCCGTGGTGGCAAAAAGCAAAATATATATTAATTGGGAAGCATGCGTACTTTATAAACGAGGCTTTGCTAGAGTTTATAAAGTATTTTTAACATGCAAGGGTTCAATTTAATTCTCCTATAGAATAATGTTGTATTAGTTTGAGCTACAAATTTAATTTGCATTCACTTACTACATTAAATATGGAAATCTTTATGCAAGCACAGCAGATCTTAGGAAAGATGAAGCAGAAACAAAATCAGTCATTGCATAGTACAACTGCTTATGGAGAACATCTGTACCAGAAGGAACCACAGGAAAACTAATTCTTAATCCTACAAGAAAGTAGAGGAACAACAAACAACTCTAATTATAAAATGTTAGATCCTGCCATTGGACTCATATTCAGTGGTTTCATTTATTTGAATTGCTGCAGTCGTTATACATGGATATACTAGAAGAGCATGGAAATGGATGCTAAAGTCAGACTAAAGTCATATCTTTTACGGGACTAACTAGCCCTATATAAGTGGCAATGACTGATTATACTGCCACAGCTTTCCTGCTGATCTACTTGCCTATGCAGAAACATTAAGTTATGCCTGCTGACCTACTCACTTATGTGGAAACAGTAAGTTATGTCAGCAGGAAGGTTAGGGCGATGATCTGTTTAAAGGCACATGGAAGAGGTTTCAAAAGTTTTTAGCTGTTGGCTACCTCACAGGTGGGCCAATGTGTGGCTATGCCTATTTATTTATTTTGTTTTCTATCCCATGCAAGTTTTTTCCATATAAGTTTTTATCCTAACTTGGCACATACTATTTTTTTAAAAAAATGTCATACCTGCCTATTCCTAGGCAGTTTACAAAATACAATCAGGCACATACAATAATTTCATACAAATATGCAACACCTACATTAGTTTCTTCAAAGAGACAAATACCTAACATTTGCCATGTAATAGCAGCAGCAGTATCCTCATGAACCTTAAATAAGCAATCATTTAAATGCTTCTATAAATAGAGTAGTTTTTAATACTTAAATTTTTGAAGATCAAAAAGTGCTCTCAATACTCCTGTTAAATTGTTCTATAAAGTCATTCCAGCTAAAGAAATTGCAGATATTCTAATACTTCATAATGTGCTTTTGAAAAATCTGTCAATGATAGTTGTATCACAAATCCCCCTTCACATCTTAAGGTTCTGAACAACCCCTAGAGTGTCATTTACCTGGGTTAGGTATCAAGGAGTGCCTTGATGAATAACCTTAATCTAGTTATAGTGTAAGGTTTTTCTGTCTGTGCGTGCATTTTGTACATAATTAGACTCAGCTGCAGATAAAAATAAGAGCCTTTTTTTCCCCAAGTTCTTTATTCGTTTTACATCATACAACAAGTGAACAGAAATATATCATTAAAAATATTCTGGTGCATTATTTAACACACTGCTTTGGTTGTGGCCCGCGGTTAACTAGCACTGCGCAAAAGTCATCCCCTGCAGTACTGGTACGTGGATCTAGTTGCACGTGCAAGTAGCCACACGCATGCGCCCTCTGATGCAAGAGCGGCTGCGCCCAATGTCCACGGGAAGAAGAGGAAGCGATACTCGGCTACGTCCATGCTCGCAGATCCCGTTCTGTGCAGGTCTCCAGTTCCAACTTTTGCCTTTGAGAGCGCCCGCCCTGAAGCCCCGCCCTCCTCTGACGTAACTTCCCGTTTCCGGCACGAGACACGCTTCCGAGAGGGAAGAAGAGAGGCTGGCAGCGGAGGGCGACGGGATACCGGAGAAGGGAAAACTGCGGCGCTGGCGGATCTCGGGAAGGGGGGTGAGTTTGACGGTAGGAGGGGGGAGAAGTGCTGCCTCGTGGACAAGGAAAGAGTGAGCGCTTGTAGACCACGAGGAGGGAGGGGAGGCGGTCTCCGAATGCTCGTAACTAGGGGGGTCCGGACGGCTTTTCAAAATCCGGCACTTTGGTCCGGGTTTTGAAAAGCTGTGTCGAGCAGGGAGGAAGTCGTCACATAGCATCCGCGCATGCGCGGACGTCCTCTCTGCCCGCAAGCAGCGGGGCTTGGGGGCGGGGCTAGGAGGTCCGGATTTTCCAAAGGGAAATCTGGCAACCCTACTTGTGACTTGATATCTCTGTATCTCAAGCTGTTGGGGCAGTCTCTGGGGATTTATGCTGAAAGCCTCGCAGTAGAACTCTTGCTCTACAACCTGAACCCTCCCCCCCCAAAAAAAAACCCAAACACACTCACTGGGTCAGTTTTGGCCTGAGTGCATTGGTATAAAGCAGGGCTGCCCAAGTCCAGATCTACTGGCAGGCCAGGTTTTCAGGATATCCACAAGGAATGTGCATGAGAGAGATTTGCCTGCACTGTGTTCTTGGTATGCAAATCTCTCTCATGCATGTTCATTGTGGATATCCTGAAAACCTGGCCTGCCAGTAGATCTCGAGGACCGGACTTGGGCAGCCCTGATCTAAAGGCATCCCTCTACCTGACACGACTCCCCCCACCCCCAACATTCTGAAGAAAAAAAAAGCACACAACCTAATCTGTGATGTCCAGTAGCATCTCCCCCAGGTGGTTCTATCTTCATATAGGAGCTATATCCACTCTAACTTGGTCCTCTTAAAATAAGATGGCATCTGACCACATGCATGCATCTTGCAAATTAGTGAAAATTCCCTTATTTTGCGGACTGACATTGCCCATTGTACCCCAGGATGTTTTCTGCATGTTGGTTGACCATCAAATGTTACTGATGATGTTGGAATAAATGAAGCAATGTATAATTGGTTTCAAGGTTGTTGTGGGTTTTTTTTAAAGTTGTATCAAGTGAAAATGTCAGGCTTTCTTTCCTTAGATTGGGTTCCAGAGTATGGTGTACCTCAAGGTACACCAATCTCACCAAATTTATTTAGCATCCTAATGGTCCCACTGGTGTGGAGACTCAAACAACTGGGTCTGAATCCATTTATATATGTTAATGATATTGCAATTTTCAGTGATATTCAAGATATTTTGGGTGAATAAAGAGAGGGCTCAACACCCTGGAACAATGAGCTGCAACTTTTAGATTGAAGCTTAATAGGGAAACAACTAATTTTTGGTTGTTGGGCAGCCCCTTTAATTCCAAACAAATTGAAAGTTTGACAATGTCTGCTATGCAATAGAGGAGAATCTAAAAATACTTGGGGTAGTGATTTATAAGCATAATGTTTAAACAACAAGTGGTATCCATTACTGTTAAGACTTTTTGAATAGTGTGGAAGCTTAAAAGTATTTGAGCTTAACTCATCGACGCCCTCTTTACAACAATGACGATGATCCAATTATTGTAGATGGAACATCAGTTGGTTCCTCATATGGAGTCCCGTGAGGGTCAGTGTTTCCAGGATATATGGGCCCCTTTTTGGAATACTTTAATGCCTGTGGCACGTAGCTATCTGCTTAATATGTAATGTTCCTTTTTGCTTATTCACTTGTCTTGAATCAGTCACCCTGTTCTGGTGCTCTGGCAATGGTGGTTCAGGAGACACGATAATATCTGGGCCACACCTATAGTTTGGTTAGAGTAGGGGGAGGGGCGAAAACTGAAAAATTGTTGATATCCGTGTTGCAGACTCTGGAACTTTATTATTGTGTTGGCTATTGCTGTATATTTTTGTCAGAAGTTCTTCTTTGTTCTGTTCAATAAAGATGATATTTTTAAAAAAAGTATTTGAGCTTATTTTTCAAGTAGCACAGTTCAGACTTTGGTCCTAGCCAATTTAGACTACTTTAGTATTGTTTATTCATGATGTAAGTAGGGCATTTAAAACAAAACTTCAGACAGCTCAAAACACTGCAGCAAGATTGATATATAGCATCTCAAAATATGAGAGAGTAATGCCTCCTTTGCCATCATTACACTGGTTACCAGTAGAGGCTCGCACAACATTATGATGGATGCTGAAAGTTCTCAGCCCAACTATGAAGGAAAGGACATGGAGCCATGAAACTTACAAGTTATGCCGCATATTCACCCCCTAGGTTCATCACATATGGCTCATCGTTTCTGAAGTTTCTGTAACATTTCCTAAAATACCCTGATGTCTGGTCACTGAAATACTGCTCCGCTGCTGCAATCATCTCCGAATCACTCAAAAATTGTCACCCCTTCAAACTTTTTTTAAGGTTTGGAAACGGAAAATAGATGGCGCAAGATCTGATCTGAAACCCCAACTGTGTCAAAACATCCATCGTTTGCCAGCCTTGTGAGCAGGTGCATTGTCTTACAAAAAGATAACTCCTTTCTGTTGCTTCACTCTCCTATGAACATCGGAGCACTTACTTCACTGGCCCACGCTAAAAACCTCCATGTTAAAAAAAAAAAAGGGGGGGGGTAGGTCTTTCACAGAAAAGGAACAGTAAATTTGTGAAAGGCTTGACATAAAATTCAAATGTTTAAATGTACTTTGCATTATTTGGTAAAAATGGAAGATAATACATAGGTATAAGTGTTCACTAGGGAAGTAGTAGGGTTATCCGCACTAGATTATTATGTTGTAGTTCACTGTCAATTGTATTTTGCAGACATTTATACTGAATAATGCAACGCAAAAAGATAGACAATCGCATTCGGGTGCTAATAGAAAATGGAGTGGCAGAACGACACCGGAAAATGTTTATAGTAGTTGGTGATCATGGCAAAGATCAGGTAATGACAAATGAAAAGTTGACAAAGACCTGTACCCAGAATAAATTGATATAATTATGGCTGAAATATGGACTGATAATATTCATTGTCCTATTTTGATTTTCCTGAAGATTGCTGTGAATTAGTTAAAATATGAACTTGCTATGATGTTTTTTAAACTCAGTTGAGAATGTTAACTTAATATTCAAACATTTTTTACATCACTTATAATATGAATGGCTATATTATTTTAGCCTGTAAATTTGGGATTACTTTGATTGATTGCAGTGTTTCTAGTCTCTTTAGTACAGAGTTCTATTTATTTATATTACTGTATATATTTATAGTCCGCTTTAATTCTAAAGCAGAATACAGTTTATATGGGGGCTTCTAGGCCACTTTTCTGGAGGGAAAAAAATCATATAAGGGGGTTGAGGCAGAAAGTTGTATGTTAGGGCTCTGTGCTAATAAAATGCAGCATTCCTAATGTATATGTGAAAGGAAAAAAAAAACATACTGCCATTTTAACTGTCTTGACAGGTGGTCATACTCCACCACATGTTATCCAAAGCCACTGTGAAGGCAAGACCATCTGTCTTATGGTGTTACAAGAAAGAGCTGGGATTCAGCAGGTAACGTTCTCTACAACTTATGTAATGGTTCATTTCTTCAGTGCACCTCCAGATCGGCACAGAAACGGATGGGTTGACGCTCCTCTGCCAGCAGGTAGAGACTGAGACACTAACTTTTGGATTCAGTACAAGTGGGCTGTGCAGTCCCTATTACAGTCAGCCTTTCTCAGTCTCCAGCTGGTGGAGTGGTAAGTTTTGCAGTCTGTGCTGAGGTTGGATCTGATTAGTGAATCTTTCTTGTCCCTTGTGCTGTCTGGACAGAGCTTGGGGGACCCTTTCAGGGGTCCTACTGACCTCGGGGGTGCCATACCCAGAAGGGCCGAGTCCCTCCCCCCCAATTTCCCACCTCCCCAGGTTTTCTGAATTTAGAGGAGCCTCAACTGTACTCCTGGCCACCTGTTCAGCACAGACTACAGTTTAGAGTGCCAGTGGGGTCTGCTCTCTTGATACAATTGGTGAGCTGTGAGAAGTTTAAAAAAAAATAAAAGGAGCATAAAGTGGTCCTGAGGCCGCTGTTTTTGTACGGCGCTTCTTATGCGTGGGTTTTTAGCACATTCAGTATGAGTGCATTTTATGTGGGTGCTGAGCAGTGGATGCGGCTGGCGGATACACAAAATGTTCCGTCTAGGGCAGCAGCTTCAGTCAAAGTTAAACATTCGATGTGGACAGCCACAGAAACACAAAAAACCCATCAGTATTTTACTTTTTATCTGCAGGAAGAGTGGGCAGGTTTCAAATAGTCCTTTTACCCTGATGATTCAGGTAGGGGTGGGGTAGATGGGAGGGTTGAAGGTTTGCTTAAGGTGCTTAATACCTTTGCACCAGATTTGATTAACACGACCTGAGGTATAAAAAGTATCAAATGAGTCCTTGAGTGGTAAAAGGAGGAGACTTACTTGACGGTTTGCCTATAAATCTGATCATCAGATACGTTCTTTTGTAGCCACCACAAGAAGAAAATGAGAAAATTACAAAAGAGAATAAAAAGTGGAACATTTAATGTAAAGGAAGATGATCCTTTTGAGCTCTTCATAGCTTCGACTAACATTCGGTACTGCTATTATAGCGAAACCCATAAAATACTGGGCAACACTTACGGCATGTGTGTTCTTCAGGTAAGTGTTTCTCAAGTATCATTTTAATTAAGTTCCTCTTTTTTTTTTTTTTTTTTTTGCTAACTTATATCAGCGGCAGATGATCACAGGTCAATCACACGACGGCGCTGTATGCAGAATTGCGCCTTCGGCAAAGATAGGCATCGGAAATGTAGGCCAGGGTTTTCCAGGCCTATGTTTTGGGCGCCTATCTATGTCATGAATCGCACATATGTAGGCACTTTAGGCCACTTCTGACACCCACAGTGGCATTAGGCGGCCTAGAGCGCCTATAGGGGTGCAATTCTGGTATCTTCTATTTAGGTGTCAGAAGACACTTTAATGTTGTAGTTTTTGGTTGTTTTAAACGGCGTTTCTTCATTAACTTTAGGCGCCATTTCTAGAATTTCCCCCTAACCCCCTCTTTTACGAACGCATAGCGCGGGTTTTAGTGCCGGCAGTGGCGGTAACTGCTCTGACGCTGATTGGAATTCTATGCGCATCGGAGCAGTTACCTCCGCTGCCGGTGCTAAAACCCGCACTATGCGTTCATAAAAGAGGCGGTAAGTTTGTTAGATATTCCGAATGCTGTACTTGAGTTGAAGGTATTTGGGCTGTACATGCCCTAATCGGTGAAGTGACTGAAATTCAGATGAGAGAACATTTTTCCCTTTTTATTTGGCTACATTTCTCTTTTCTTTTCTCTTTGGAAGACTTCTTTGGCTTTTGGAATCTGAACCTCAAGCTCCCTCCAATTCTTCCGCAAACACCTAAAAACCTGGCTATTCTCAAAACTGTCACACTTCCCCCCTCTTAGGCCTCTCACCTTCCCCCTTTACACCTAACTCTTTAATCTCTCCACTGTAGTTCCTCTCTCATCTTTCTTCCTGTAAACCGTGCCGAGCTCCGCATTCGTGGAGATGGTGCGGTATATAAACCCAAGGTTTAGTTTAGTTTAGTTTAGTTTACTCTTCATCTTTCTCTAACATGTGGGATTCCTTGGTATTGATCACAAACTATGGCAATCTATCGACTGCTAAGAACTCTGCGATCTGAGGGTGCGACCTGATTGTCGTTGGTGCACTTCTCAAAAGTGCATTATGAGAATACGAGAGCCTCGACTGTCTCCCATCATAGGAGTAACGCTGTGGAACAAATTAACTGGACTACAAAGAGCTCTGTCTGATATTCAGAAGTTTAAGGAAATGCTCAAGACTACGCTTTTTATAGAAGCATTCCAATGAATGATTTATTATGGAGAGCTGTGAACTAACTGTTTGCATTGATTGATTTGTCATCTTTGATGTGTGTACAAGATCTATTTGTAAAGCCGCCTAGGCATGGGCGGTTGAGAAATCTTTTCAGTAAAATAAATGAATAAATATGAGGACATTCATCACCGTCATTTTAGCAGTGAACAGTTTAGGAAGTTACTTTCAAACCTTTGATGCATTAATTGTCAACCTGAGAGTCCAGAGATTTTGATGTTTCTGAGTGCAGCACCTTGTCGACTTTCATTTTAACATTACCTGCAATTGGTTCCCCAGGATTTTGAAGCTTTGACTCCAAACTTGTTGGCAAGGACTGTGGAAACCGTCTCAGGGGGTGGACTTGTTATTATACTCCTTCGCTCCATGAACTCGTTGAAGAAACTCTATACGATGACAATGGTATGTTCATTAGTATTTATATACAACTCTTCGTTACAACTTCAGTGCGGTTTACAACGAAGCTTAGGAAAGGTAAAGAGCACCAGTATTTAAAGAACAGATAATAAGAGACAACAAATCCAAACCCAAAAAAAGTGTTAAACTTAGGAAAGACCAATAATATGCTTTTGCCAACTAGAGGCAAATAAATTGTAGATGTGGTGACAGAACTGGAAGAAGAGGGTCCAGAGGACTTTGACTGGAATGTCTTTATGGATTATACAAACAGGAGATGTGCTATACTGGATCGGTTCAAAGTTTCCGCAAGTCCAATATCCTGACTCCAGGGTGGCCGGTTTAGGTCACTTAGAAGCGCCCAACAGATCCCAAAGAATAGATCCATTTCTTGCCGTTCCTTACCAGGTCTACTTGGCTATTAATTGTTGAAGGGCTTTTTCCTTGATGATTTAGGTCAATCCCCTTTTAAACCCAGCCATGACAGATGTCTTTTGACCACATCCTCCATCAATATATTCCACAACTTGTTGGTTGAGATGGTACAATTGGAAGACATGAATAATCATTCCTTATTTATCCATCGTCCTCTTTCTTTTTCAGGATGTGCACGCTCGCTACAGAACGGAAGCGCATCAGGATGTGGTCGGAAGATTTAATGAAAGGTCCATTACCTATTTTATGCTATTGCTTGACTTGGTTAACGTAAATTAAGTGAAATTGAGGTGTCCTGTTTCTGTGTTCTTTTTTTAAACAGTGCATACAAGAATTCATACAAGTTATTTGCATCTATCAATAAAATACATGAGAATCATTTTCACCCCCTCCCCCCCTGATTTCAATGTATTAAAAAAAAACATACAATAATACTTTCAAATCATTAATAGACCAGTCCCTATATATTATCCCTCTCCCTCCCACCCACCCCCCTTCCCTGGATGTGTAAATTATAACCAGAAATAAAGGGAAAAACTATTCAATTAGAATCAATAAAATTGGTCAATGGACCCCACATCAGTTTACATAAGAACATAAGAAATGCCATCTCCGGATCAGACCTTCGGTCCATCAAGTCCGGCGATCCGCACACGCGGAGGCCCTGCCAGGTGTACACCTGTCGTAATTTATAGTCCACCATATCCTTACATGCCTCTCTTAAGGAGATATGCATCTAGTTTGCTCTTGAAGCCTAGGATGGTCGATTCCGCAATAATCTCCTCTGGGAGAGCATTCCAGGTGTCAACCACTCTCTGAGTGAAGCAGAACTTCCTGACATTAGTCCTGAACCTGTCCCCCCTTAGCTTCATTACATGTCCTCTAGTCCGTGTCAAATTGGACAATGTAAATAATCTTCTCTGCTCTATTTTGTCGATTCCTTTCAGTATTTTGAAGGTCTCGATCATATCCCCACGCAGTCTCCTTTTCTCAAGGGAGAATAATCCCAGTGTTATAAGTCTGTCCTCGTATTCCAGTTTTTCCATACCCTTCACCAGTTTTGTTGCTCGTCTCTGCACCCTCTCCAGCAGTTTTATATCCTTCTTTAGGTAGGGAGACCAATGTTGGACGCAGTATTCCAAGTGTGGTCTGACCATTGCCCTATAAAGCGGCATTATAACTTTCTCCGATCTACTCGAGATTCCTTTCTTTATCATGCCCAACATTCTATTTGCCTTCTTTGCCGCTGCCGCGCACTGTGCCGACGGCTTCAGGGTCCTATCTATCAGTACACCCAGGTCCTTTTCTTGTTCACTCTTCCCCAGAGTTGCACCTGACATTTAAAACTGTTTTTTCTTGTTCTCACCTGTGCCTTCTTGGGCAGCCAACCAGAGAGCATGTTTTCAACCCTGGATATGAACGATTGGTTGGTTTCATTGCCCCCAAATAGGATGGACATTACAGCAATTAAAAAAAAGAACTTGAAAGCATGCAGCATGTAGAAACCGGCACTGTATATTGTATCATGCATGTGTTTAGGAAAGGGTATCATGAAACCAGTTTATGAACAATTCACAAAGGGTCAGGAAGGCCTGTCAGGTGGAACGAAGGGACTTTTGCTGGATAATTGTTTTTGTTTGCTGTAGGTTCATTCTGTCTTTAGCCTCTTGCAAGAACAGCCTCGCTATCGATGACCAGCTCAATATCCTGCCTATTTCCAGTCACACCGCAAACATAGCGCCTCTTCCACCAAAGTCACAGGTGAGAGGAGACTTTAGAGAACCAAGGCAGGTTTTTTTCTTAGATGTTCCATACCCTATTAGAGATTAGATTCATACACATTCTGATAAAGAAAGTAGACCAATTTTATCAGATTTATTCTAGTAATCAAATAAGTCTTCACCATGTGAAAAATTGCATAAGTTGAAGGAAAATAAGCTTCACAGAGACCAGTCTTAAGATTATAACCTAACACTTTCCCACTGTACATCTGTACACTAGAGGCCAAAATTGTGGAAACACTTTGAGTTTTTTGAGATTGCAGAACTTTATTTAACTGTTGCTCCAGTAACTCATTTAATCCTGCAACATATGATATTTATAAACATTATTTGATTGTTTTTAAACATTGCTGGTAATATTTGTGCAGTAATTTTTGTTTGTTAGGAATGACTTTTTTTTTATAAATTTATTAATTGTTACAACATAACAAATTCAGGCAATAGGAATGACTTTTAGTCTCGGTCATGTTTCTTTTGTTTGTATTGCTTAGATTTTGAGCGCATACAGGCTCCAATAAAAGATATTTAAACATTAAAGAGGAAGAATCCTTTTTGATCCCAGATCCATAATTACGGGGTTACTGATCCTAGATACATAACGGAGCCCGCTTAGGGATTTGGGCAGCTTGTTCCAAGCATACAGCGCAGCAAGGTAGCCTGATGCATGAAAAGATATTGTAGATTCTCTCATTACGGTGACGGGCTGTATGAGGCCTGACTCTTTGTTTAGGCCCACTTGTACCAGTGTTTTGTCTTGGAGCCTATGCATATAGACCAGACAGGTCAGGTTTTCAGGATATCCACAATATGTATGAGATGGATTTGCATGCCCTGCCTCCTTGAGATGCAAATCTATCTCATGGATATCCTGAAAACTGACCCGCCTGTGGTTCTCGAGGCCCGGAATTGCCTACTCCTGATATAGACAAATGTAGCCTCCCCAGCCGGATAAGACTAAGAAGCTGAGGTGTCAGGCAGTCTAAAGCAGCTACTTCAGTCCAACTTTTTGTTTGTTTGCAGGAGGACAGTCTTTCCCCTCTAGAAATGGAACTAAAGGACCTAAAAGAGAGCCTTCAGGATACACAGCCTGTGGGGGTGCTGGTAGATTGCTGCAAAACACTTGATCAGGTTGGCATCACATGAAGAGATTGGGCTTAGATTAGTTCTGTCTGTCTGATAACAGTCACGAGAGCGCATGCGCCTTTGCGTGAAGAAATGATCTCTGTCGCTGCTTTGCTTCCAAATTCTCAGACAGTCTTTAGTATTCTGGTATACCAGTGGCAGAGATTTTTTTTTTTTCCATGCCCTGTTCTCTAGGCTAAAGCGGTGCTGAAATTCATTGAGGCCATCTCGGAGAAGACGCTGAGAAGTACGGTGGCCTTAACAGCTGCCAGAGGACGTGGGAAATCGGCTGCCCTAGGGCTGGCTATTGCGGGCGCAGTGGCATTTGGGTATATCTTCACATTTTATTTTATATAGGTTTAGTAAGAACTTTTTGGGGTTCTTTTTATAAAAAGACATATGACGCATTCCCCTCTTCTGCAGGTATTCCAATATTTTTGTCACATCGCCAAGTCCTGATAACCTTCATACCCTCTTTGAATTTGTCTTTAAAGGGTTTGATTCAATGGAATACCAGGTCAGTACAGCCAACACCTAGCAAGGGACCTTAGGGCTTGTTTTTAGTTACATGTTTAATAGTACTACATAAAATATTTCCTCTTATAAACTTACCTTCAGGGAACCTTTGTTGTATTTCTGTTCTATGGTGTGAATTGATCCATCTTCTATCTCTTGTGTGTGTTTATTTCCCAATATTCATCATCTCTCTCCAACAATTAGGGTTTTTGTGGGTTTTTTTTTTTTTAAAAGCCACAGTAGCGATTCCCAGCACAGCAAATTACTTGGGAATCGCCACCGTGGCTTTGTAAAAGGGGCTCGTAGTGTATTTCAGCTGTTTGTTTTTCTTCTTTAGGAACATTTAGACTATGAGATTATTCAGTCTCTGAATCCTGAGTTTGAGAAAGCTGTTGTCCGAGTAAATGTGTTTAAAGAGCACAGACAGACCATTCAGGTGAGGAGCTATTTGCTGCAGTCCTCTTTTCTTGTCTTTTATATTTTAGGGCCTCTTTTACGAAGCCATTTAGCTGTGATAACTGCTCCGAAGCCCATAGGGATTTAAAGGGATTCGGAGCCGTTGCCGCACAGCTTTGTAAAAAGCGGGGTTATTTAAGAACATTTGAATTGCACAATAAGAGATCCTGCTGTATATATACACCAGCAGGAAAACCTGAATAATTTTAAATGATTGCTAAAAAGGTATTTATTTTGTTTAAAAAGATTTGGGGGTCATTGATTATTTATTCTAATGATCAGACATCTTAAACACCTAGATAGGTAGGGAAAGATAAATTGATAATATGTTATTGTTAATAAATGGGGATGGGAGGGGTTTCTTTTATAGATAAATATTTCAAAGAATATAAATAAGATTGTCAAGTGATTTATGATAATTTTATGTTTGATTAATTATTATGCACTTGTTGATGGATTTGAAAATGAATAAAGAATTAAAAAAAAAAAAAGAAGAAGTATGGGAACTGAAGCCACTGTTGCATATTTCAGCGCAGGTGGCTTATATGTTTGTGTATTGTTTTTATTATTATGTATGTATTGGTTGTGACCCGCTTTGTATAAAGCGGGATTACAAATGAATAAACTATAAAGGAGAATGTCAAGTTGCAGAAGAATAGCCTTCCTGGGTCAGACCAATGGCCCATCAAGCCCAGTAGCCCGTTCTCACGGTGGCCAATCCAGGTCACTAGTACCTGGCCAAAACCCAAGGAGTAGCAACATTCCAGAATCTCAAAGAATAGCAAGATTCTGAAACCACAAAAGAGTAGCAACATTCTATGCTACCGATCCAGGGCAAACAGTGGCTTCCCCCATGTCTTAATAAAAGACTATGGCCTTTTCCTCCAGGAACTTGTCCAAACCTTTCTTAAAACCAGCTATGCTATCCGCTCTTACCAGCAATGCGTTCCAGAGTTTAATTATTCCCTGAGTGAAAAAAAAATTTCCTCCTATTGGACCAAATGGGTGAAGCAGCAATTCATCAAAGGATGTCCTTTATTTACCAGTGGTGCACAATTGACATCAATCCTACCAATTTAAATACAGTCTATAGTAACTCTTACCATTTAAAAAAAACCGCTTAAAACTTGTTTCCAAAATTTAATAGTTAAGACATTCTTTATCATCCCTCCAGACCGGCACAGACGGATGGGTTTACCCTTCTCTGCCAGCAGGTGGAGACAGAACAGACTAATTTTATGAGGGACTCCATAGCCCACTTGTACTGTAAGAATTCAGTGTGTTCTCAGTCTCCAGCAGGTGGCGTGGTAAGCCTGTGCAGTCTTCTAAATTTAGGCCTTGGCAGGGTCTGTTGGAAAGGTTTTGTCTGCTCCTATTTCTGGTTGGACTGAGCTAGGGTCCTGTGGGACCATTACCACCTCAGGGGTGTCACACTCGGTTGGTGTAGTCCCTCCCCCAGAGTTCGCCCCCCATTTTTTTCATATTTCTTAGTTGACTTGATCTATTTCTTTGCATGTAATCTGCTGTGAACTATTTGTTGGCAATACCAAAATATAAATGATCTAACTGTTCAAGAAAATTCTCATAAATGTACAACAAATAAATGAAACAGGAGTGAAGAGAGGAGACTTAAGATTAAGAAGAAGTAATAAAGCTAAGAAACAGCTTGGCACTCTTAAAGGAGGATTACTTGATCTTCTAAAAAATACACACATAGCAAAGTACTGAGTGAGCAAGTGTGTTGCAATGCGGGAGAGCAAACTTCTTCCACTGAGAGGCGTTATGGGATTGGGAGTTTGCTGTAAGGAATCCTCTCTCTCTCTCCTCTGTAGTACATCCATCCTGCTGATGCAGTGAAATTGGGACAGGCTGAGCTTGTTGTGATTGACGAGGCAGCTGCCATCCCTCTCCCACTGGTGAAGAATCTTCTCGGCCCGTATTTAGTGTTCATGGCTTCAACCATCAATGGGTGAGGTGCATGATTTGCTTTCATAACCTTTATCTTAATTCGTCGTAAATGCTGTGGCACATCTCTTAACATGGTGATGGTGAAAGCTTCTGTGAGGAGTCTTGTTCTGATGAATTTTTTGGCATCTGTGTACCTGAGTTTAAGCTCCCGCCTCGCACCTCTTTACCCTGCTGTGTAGGTATGAGGGCACTGGCCGTTCCTTGTCGCTGAAGCTGATTCAGCAGCTGAGACAACAGAGTGTCCAGTCTCAGGTCACCATGACAGCAGAGAACAAATCCACTATGACCACAAAATTGTCATCAGGTATGGCACCAGCATTGTTGTAATTTCATGTGTAGAGGGAGTCACAGTAGTGTGTAATGGGCTAATGATAAGCCATGTGTTATTTATCTGCTTCTGTTTCTATGTGTCAGGTCTCTCAGTAGCTAGTGTGTAAAACTCTTTCTTGACTGGGGCTTTGACTGGCTCTTGTGTGCCATAAAAAGCACTTTCCAGTGGGGCTATTAAGTTATTGATTGTTGATTCGGTGTAGGATGGGCTGGGGAGGGCATCAAAGGGAACTCCACTGTCTTGGAACATGAGGACGTTACTGGCCAGACTGTACGGTAGATATCCTACAAACAACGGGACGGTTGGATAGGCTGGAGTGAGCTTAGATGGCAACTTCAGCAGTTGGAACCTAGGACAAGACCAGACTTTACAGTCTATGGCCCAGAAATATCAAAGAAGAGACGACTTAATTTAATCATGTATTTTTAATGAGAATAACTAATGGTTAGGTCTTTACTATGTTATGTTACTATGTTAGAAGCAGTCAGGGTGGTTTCTATGGAAGTTAATCTGGTATTGGTTAGTTTAGTCCTTTCTGAGACGAAAACAGGAAAGTCACATGGTCTTTTTTTTTTTTTTTCAAATTATTTATTCATTTTTCATCTTACATCAAGTACACAATATTACATCATTTGAAACTTTTACAGATTACTTGAAATTCATTGAATTATGATTTTACATACATAAATTTATTTCCTTCCCACCCACTCTTCCCACAAGTAATTTAATTCAAAATATCATATAAATATTGTATTCTTATCTATTAATAAGACTAATAAAGGAACTTTCTACCTTCCCCCTACGTATAAATGTACTTTCAGTGGAAAATGATGTCTATTTGTTAATGGCCCCAAATCTTTTTAAAATTATTATAATTCCCTTTTTGTATGGCAGTTGTTCTTTCCATTTTATAAATATGACATAGTCACGTGGTCTTAAACCCTTAGAGCCATGGTTTTCAACCTAGTCCTTAGCCACACCTAACCTGTCAGATTGTCAGGATTACCACCATAAATATGCATTAGAAATTTGCATGTACCGCCTTCATTATAGGCAGATCTGTGTCATGCATATTCATTATGGATATCTTAGAAACCTGACTGGCTTGAGAATTAGAGAGTGACATGGGAATGGAGGCACACCGTAATTATTTATTTTATTATTTATTAAAAAATTTATATACTGCATACAACTATGCGGTTTCCATATCACTTACATAAAATCTTGTTTCCCTCTGATTATCACATATAACATAGACATGTCTAAACAACATCGTTAATCGTCCCTGTTCCAATAGGGATAGAGCAGAATTACCCATGAGGACAGGGTGCAAATGGGGTCAGACTTGTGGGGATGGAGTTTGAGTTTGCATGGATGGGGACAAACTTTGTTCCCATGTCAATCTCTAATTTACTGTCCTAGAGGCAAATAGGAACCTAATACCACTGGCTTAGGAGTACTCCAATCTGTTGGACTGGGGAGGGGGGGGAGAATGCTGTCATTTTGTGATGTCAGATAAGTTTATTTTTCTCTTTCTATTTGGGCCAATTTCATCCTGTTCCCCTGGGCTTTTAGCTGAACTGGGGCTGTCATCTGGCAGCTACCTAAGGATTTTTCCATTGTTTTTAATCCCCTTAGTTTATTCATAGAGAAGAGTTTGCCTCTTCCACCCTCCCTCCCCCCATGTCTTTCCTCAACATCTGAAATCACCAACCCCCCCTTCCCTGATCAGCAAAGTTGCTAGGAGTGATGCAGATATCTGTTGTCTCTGAGGGAGTGAGAGAGATGGGTGAATGGTAAGGGGCACAGCCCTGCCAATGAGCTGCTGGTTTGGTGCTGATTTCAGACTGCTTCTAACGTTGTGTTATGTTTTTGAATATTTACAGCTCGCACTTTACATGAGGTTTCTCTTCAAGAGTCCATCCGATATGCCCCCGGAGACCCCGTAGAGAAGTGGCTGAATGAACTGCTGTGCCTGGATTGTCTGAATATTACCAGGATCATCTCCGGGTGCCCGCTACCCGAGTCCTGTGACCTGTATCCCCCTCCGTTATCTGTAAAATGCTGCATGCTTCTAGTGCATCTTAGTCCTTCCCACCATCTCCTCATCCCAACACCCCCAAATAATCTACTTTTTGTCTCGTTTTCCTCTAAATCGCGTGCAAAAGAGGTTATTACAATGGTGGCCAATATGTGTCTGCGCCTGTGGAATTGGTTTCGGTGTGTACATTAATGAAGATGTGCAGTGTAAAATGGGTGCTTCCTGAGTCTCCTGAATCCAGTGAAGCCTGAATGAGACAGATTATACGGAAACACTCTTTGTAGCTCTTTGCAATTTTCCTTAACTTTGTGCTTAGATATTATGTAAACCGAGACACGCTTTTCTGTTACCACAAGGCATCCGAGACATTCCTGCAGAGACTCATGGCTCTTTATGTAGCTTCACATTACAAGGTGAAACAGCTTTTCTCCCTCTCCCTTCTGGTTGGACCATTCGGATCTTTTATCTGCCGTCATATACTATGTTATAATGCTAAGCAGACTCTTAAGAGGTGTAACATCTGCTTATTACAGTAACAGAGGAAAAGATGGCAGAGAAATGTCAAAATGGCCCATACACATCACCTAGCATTTTGTTTAGCACTGTGACTGCCAATGGATGCAGAGGGCTAGAACTGTTGCTTTGTGCAGGTTTTCCCATGGCTGTATTACAATACAATACAGTGTCTTAAATAATGCAATTTTCTGCAAGGAATCTGGGTGGTTTAAACTAAGATTTAGGTTACGTTCTTAAGTTACATTGCAGGAGCATTGAATTAGGAAGGAGGGGTGAAGGGTAAGAAGGCCACTAGAGTGAAAGAGGGGTATACTCAGTTTCTTCTAGAATTCAAAGTATTTTATTTATTTATTTAATTTTCTATACGGTTCTCCCCGGGGAGCTCAGAACCATTTACAAGAATTTATTCAGGTACTTGAGCATTTTTTCCAGGGTCTCCAGGATTAGTGTGGGTTTGAACCCACAACCTCTAGAAATCAAAATGTAGTACTTGTGAGCCAAGTACAGGACAGTCAAGCCATTGTGACATCACTGATGAGGTTGGCTCTTAGGCATTGGTGGAATGAGGCATTATGATGTCACAGTACCAGCTCCGGTTATCAGAGGCTGAAACTTTTCACACTATTTATTAATTCATTCAATTTTTTTATATTGTTCTTCCCGGGGAGCTCAGAATGGTTTACGTGAATTTATTCAAGTACTCAGAAACATTTTTCCTGGTCTGTTCGGGTGGGCTCACAATCTGTCTAATGTACCTGGGGCAATGGGAGGATTAAGTGACTTGCCCAGGGTTGCAAGGAGCAGCATGGGTTTGAACCCACAACCTCAGGGTGCTGTGGCTGTACATTAACCACTGCACCATACAGTTTTCTTAGGCTTATCGGCAGTTTGTTCCAGATGAGAGGCCTCTGGTAGTCGAAGGTATTTTTTAATATTTTCTTTTGCCATACTTGAGGAGATGGGAAGGATAGTTTGTAGCGTTGGCGTAGTGCTTGAGTTGCAGAATGAATGTGGGACTTGAATGCCAGAAGTTAGTCCTTCTGAGTTCTCACCGTAGATCGCTTTGTGGACCATGCAGGCTATCTTGAACTGGATTCTTTTCATCGGCAGCCAATGTAGTTGCTCTCGTATCGGTTCTTTTTTAGAATTAGTCTTGCAGCTGTGTTTTGTAATAATGACTTATATTTTGCCAGCTGTACTGGTTCCTGATTCAGGAGTACAATGGAGTAAGTTTCTGTTGCATTTAGGAGTAAGCAACACAGCACATTAGCTGGTTTGAGAAACTGAGTTGCTTATTAGAATTGGAGCTTGGTATCTCTTTATTTAAAACAGAAGTATGAATGAAGCTAGTTAATAAGGAAAATACAGTAAGGAGATATTTTTAAAGGTAAGTGCTGCCTCCAAGTATACAGAACTCCACAACCATTGTTTGTTCAAAACCAAAATATAAATCAGTGGAGAAAAAATAGTCACGTGCAAACCTCTTATCAAAGTTTTAAATGGTGTTTGAAAAACCTCAGACACCCGCACTTAAGCCCACTCATCGGTACACTTTACTGTATAAGACCTGTGGGTAGTGTCAATCGTGGCTTAAAAAACCACCACTGAACATTAAATCCACTACACAGTGTTCTGCTTCACAAAAGGTAACGGTGGCCGCCTAGGAAACGGCCGCCGATCGCAGAATCAAGGCTGTTTTTTAAAACAGGCACCTTAAATGTAGGCCAGCATTTTAAACGCTAACATTTAAGGCGCCGGTCTTGCACCTATAGAGATGTCTAAGGCAACTTCTGGGACAAACCACACCCCCGCCGGCCTAGGCATCCCTATGCACCTCCGCAGGTGCAAGACTGGTGCCTTAGAATGGCGCCTTCAATTTTTAAAAAAAACATGCCCCTTGATTGGTCAGTTAGGCGGCGGTAGGCCTTCAGGTCTTTAAAATGCTCCATTCTTCTGACATTTTTGTTTGTGGTTTTGCAGAATTCTCCAAACGACTTGCAGTTGTTGTCGGATGCTCCAGCTCACCACCTTTTTTGTCTTCTGCCTCCAGTTCCACCCACTCAGAATTCCTTGCCTGAAGTACTCGCCATTGTTCAGGTGAGGATGGCCAAAAGCTCAGTGAATACACATGGCATTTTACTTCAAACATTAGCATATACTTTGGGGTAAGGGGGAAGCATGAAACACAGAACTTGAAGGAAGAAACCTTTTAAATAAAAAGTACTTTTAACACCAATGTCCAAGCAGGTAAAGATTCCAATGGGTGAAGTGCTGCTTTAGTGCGGTAAAGTTATTATTATTATCTTGTGAATCCTCCATCTCCTTGCCTGCTCCGCATCAGTGTAGCAATACATTTTGAGGCTATTATTTAGCAGATGAAATTGAATTGAAAGCAACAGTGAATAAGTTTTTCTTTTTTTTAAATTATTTATTGATTTGATTTTTAAATTGAATACCAATTATATAGTTATACAGAAAGCATGGTTCTTCTTTATTGTCCCTCCAGACCAGCACAGACGGGTTTACGCTCCTCTGCCAGCAGGTGGAGACTGAGAACACACGGAATTCTAACAGTACATGTGGGCTGTGCTATCCTTCATAGAATCAGTCTGTTCTCAGTGTCCAGCAGGTGGAGGTGGTAAGCCTGTGCAGTCACATCTTTAGGCCTTTTGCAGGGTCTGTTAGAAAGGTTTGGCAGTGGCCCCTTTAGCTGCCTCTATTTTTATTTTTTTTTTGTAGGTCTGAGCTGGGGTCATTTCCATCTCGGGGGGGAGGGAGGGGGTGTTATACTAGGATGGTGGGGTCCCTCCCCCCATCTCCTCTATAGAGGAGTCTCAACTATATGCCTTGCCAAGGGGCAAAGACTACAGTTGTGAGTGCATCTTTAGCAGAACTTTATAGCAGATGAAAATGAATTGAAAGGAAGAGTGAATAAATTATTTCTTCCTTCCCATTGTCAATAGGTATGTCTGGAGGGGGAGATCTCGCAGCAGTCCATCATGAACAGTCTGTCACGGGGCAAGAAAGCCTCAGGAGACCTTATTCCTTGGACAGTATCGGAACAGGTAGGAAGGTTAATTAATAGCCATGGGCTGAGAGCAAGAGAAACCAGTGTTCAGATCCCCCTTCTGATGCTGCCATGTCACATTATCTTCCATTATTGTGCCTTTTTAACTGAAGTCTCTTTTTTCTGCATAGTTCCAGGATCCAGATTTTGGTCATCTGTCTGGGGGTCGTGTGGTTCGCATTGCAGTTCATCCCGATTACCAAGGGGTAACGCATTTGCTCCTCTTACTAATGGCACTTTGGCAGAATAGTAAATTCAGCACATGGCATTTTTCTAGAAGCCTAAAACTAGGCACTCTTTTTTACACTATTTCTTTCACAGTCATTGTGCTGGTGTTCTTCTCTTTTAGATGGGTTATGGTAGTCGTGCCTTGGAGTTGCTTCAGATGTACTATGAAGGAAAGTTCCCCTGCCTTGAGGAAAAGGTTATTCAGAGGCCAAAAGAGATTACCACCATAAGCAGCGAGGTACTTCTGCAAAGAATATACTTTTTATTGAAGCAGATTTGTTAAAACTTTTGTATGAGAATAAAGCAACTTTGGAGCCTTTTAGTGGGCATAAACAAAATAGTTCACAGGCTAAAAGGAATTAAGGAAAGGAGGTACGTATTCAAGACGGGAAAGAGAAAAGACCAACCCAAGCTTGTTCCATAACGGGACAGTTCTGTTTTGCCTGATTCTGAAAAGTGTAATTTGGCTCTTCCCAACCAATCTTCCCGCCTCCGTCCCTAGCCAGTAGGTTTAAGGACCCACTATGTAAAGTGAACCTTGCAGAAAGTAGGATGGAATTCAGAAACATCTGATTTCTTTTCTTTTCCATGTGAGTTTATTTTATTTATTATTCATATACCACTTATATCCTAAGTGGTTTACATTCAGGTACTTTATCATATTTCCCTATTTGTCCCGGTGGACTCAAACTCTATCTAGAGTACCTGGGGCAATGAGGAGATTAAGTGACTTGCCCAGGGTCACAAGGAGCAGCGAGGGATTTGAACCCACAGCCTCAAGGTGCTGAAGCTGTAGCTCTAACTCCTGCACCACACATTCCCAGTTGAAGGGCTCTGTATGATGAACGGTTTGCTGCTGGAATGTTTTGAGAAACTCCTTAAGCAAACTGATCCATAACTATTTTTAAAAGTGCACTGTCAGATTTGGTAATAACCATTGTTGTTTCTGTACAACTGTAGTGTCTGCAGAGAAATCCAGCTGCTCACCCAGAACAAAGAACCCGTTCCTTTGTTCAATCGGCATATCCTTGCTACTATATCATAGAGGAAAATTCAGTTCAGAGAAACCATAAACCATATAGGTCATTGCAGTGTATACATGAAGGCTTAATACCCTCAAAATCTTTGCAAACTTATCTTTTTGTTAAGGCATGTTTTTAGACTGGTAGCCCTTTGATTCTGCTGAAATTGTTTGGATGATCAACTTTGTATTGTCAATTTCCGTATGTATGTAAATTGTAATCCACTTAAGTTTTAAGCGGAGTAGAAATTTTTTAAATAAATAAACTAAACTTATACACAGGACAAGAAGCAGTGCATTACAGATGATGTCCAGTATCCTATTTGAAATATTCTCTTTCCGAGTACATCAGCACCAGAGGTGTCTTTTAAGCCTTGTCTGATAGAATTATAAGGGGTATATAGCTGTCTTATTATACCGATGAATCCTTCTTGGGCCATTGGTGGATGGTCTGCAAATTCCCCAAGGCTCTTGGTTGTGTTTTTCCTTCTGACTACCATGCTGTGCTCCATCCTGGCCGATATAGCCCACAGGGCCCCATACTTAGAGATACGGATGGCTTTGGCAGGATGAAGTTTGCACTCATTCTGTGTATCGTTTCCCAGGCTGTCAGTTTGTTGGAGGAGGTTGTGACGCCACGAAAGGATCTGCCACCTTTACTTCTCAAGCTGAACGAGAGGTCTGCTGAGAAACTGGACTATTTGGGGGTATCTTATGGTTTAACCCCCAAACTACTCAAGTAAGCTTAGCAAACTGAACCTATCTTATTTCCCTCTCCTTCCCCCTATTCTAATTCTCAGCTGTATTTCCCTCATTAGAGATTTTAGCTTAGATTTGAATTTCTGTATGTTCTGACCAAAAATAAATGAATTATTGATATGTGCTCTGTCTCCTTCATTTTCTGCTTCTTTTACTAAACATACTCGTATACGAATAGTCTGGTCTCTTCTTTGCTATATTTCTGTTTACAGTTCAGTTTATTCAGTACATAAAGCCAAAGCCCATTTGCAAAGCACAGACCCCCCCTCCCCCTCCCTTTTCTTTGTCTTTGTTCTAGAATAGTGTTTGACTAATTCTTTTCTAGGATTGAAATATCAAATACATGCTTTTATCTGTTCCTTCAGATTTTGGAAGCGGGCTGGGTTTGTTCCAGTTTATCTCAGACAGACTCCGGTAAGTTCATTATGCATTTTAAATATTTATTATGAGGTTACAGAAATAATTGCCAGGTTTCATTTTGAATTTATCTTGGAAAATGTGGGCAAATACATGGACTTGTGGCAGCTTGAATAAAGCTAAATAAAGCCCTTTTGTATGGATTTGTCTGGGAATGAAAGCAGGTGTTGAATTCTAGCAGCCGGATAGGTTCTGAAAAATGTAAAGTCTGTACCTGAGCTCCCCAGATTAGAGGTCACCCCTTAATTCATTGAGATAGGGCTGCAGTATGGTAGACAGGAACACTTCTATAGTATGAATCAGATTTTTACATTATGTGTGACTTAGCCAGCATTCCAGTGTTTGACTGTGTATGAAATGTGACATACTAAATGCGATACAGTCAAACCTTGGTTTGTGAGCATAATTCGTTCCGGAAGCATGCTCGTAATCCAAAGCACTTGTATATCAAAGCGAATTTCCCCATAGGAAATAATGGAAACTCAGACGATTTGTTCCACAACCCAAAAACTTTAATACCAAATACTGTATGCTGGGAGCTATGGGTAAATTGGGTGTGACACTTCAGCCGAGCTCAGCGTAAGATGTGCGTGCTTCAATTGTGGGTTCTGATAACGTGATGCGCGATATGTGCTCGTACTCCATGACAACACTCGTTTATTGAGTTAAAATTTAATAAAATGTTTTGCTTGTCTTGCAAACCACATTACTCGCTATCCAAGGTTTGATAGGGTAAACTGGAACTTGCGTTTATTTTAATTTCTTAGCATTTGTTAGGCCATGTTTCCATCTGCCACCATTTTAGTAATGTGGACATTGAGATTTTAAAGCCCCTCTTTATTCCTTTGCTGAATCTGAACCTGATGGTGCTGGGCCTGTGGGTACAGTAAGCCTTTTATCGTAATCTAACAGTGATATCCTTCCCACCACTCATCTAACTCGGCTTTTGCAGTGCAGATCTTCAGAAAGGGCCAGAAATGATGGCACCTTCTAGAATCAGCAGCACGTGCATCTGGGGGTCTGGGTAGTCAGGGTTCATGGGCAAGGTCGAGGACTCCCATCAGCTGGGAGCTGTGAGGGCTACCTGTGCAATATTTCCAACCCCGACTGACTGGGAAATAATCCCAGGTCTCCAGTGTCATCCGACTGCCCCTTATTCATTCTAAGCTGAGGTTGTTTTATGAATGCTAACATATGCTCACCATCACTGCGTTTTTCTTTTCGTCCTGTTTCTAAGTATGCTAATTGGTAAGGTTTGTAACTGAAAGTCAGTTCTTCCTTATTTTTAACTTTGATTTAAATGTTGATGCTAAGTAAGTTCTGTAGGCGAACAGGAATGCAAATCCCTCGCCCTATACACAGGTATGCTCCCCAATGCTCATGGAATCCTTTACTTGTTTAGTAATGGAAAAATTCTACTTTGACTGATTCTTGAAAGTGTATTTACAGTCTTGATAATCAGTTTGCTACCAGTAAGCCTGTAAATAAAGTAGCTTGAGGAGGTGTTCGTACAGTTGGAATACCTGACTGCTTCACCCCTTCCACCCAATAAGGTAAATGATGTACAGTAGAGCAATTTGTATAACCAAGCCCTAAACTTTATTGTTAAATACTCTGAATATGTATTTGGTGGTGATTTATTATAAATGAATGCATTATACCTGGTTGACGCAGCAAAGTGTCATCTTGTGCCGGTCTGATTGGGCAGAACCATTTACCGTGTGGTCCTTTCTCCAAATACTTGGCACCACGTAGCGTGTGGACGGTAGGTGGCATCCCAGCCAGAACTTGTGACTGATCAATGTACTTGTAGTAATGATTCCTGGTTGCTCTTTTCTCCAGAATGATCTCACAGGGGAGCATTCATGTATCATGCTGAAAATGCTGAATGAAGAGGATGACAGTGACCTCGAGCCCTGGCTTACTGCATTCTGGAAAGGTAGAGATGAGTGTCTAGTATTTATTTGTACACTGACTAGCAGTGTCTTGAGGTCCAGATGATCGACTTGTTTTATTGGGGGGTTTTGGCAGTTAGATGTGTGTATTTATTTTTTCTTTTAAAGATTTCAGGAGGCGGTTCCTGTCTCTGCTTTCATATAAGTTCAGCAGTTTCATGCCATCTCTGGCACTGAATATTCTGCAGAATAAGAACGTCAAAAAAGAGCTACAGACAGGTGAGCATTGAAGAAAACTTATCTGGTACTGAGCACATTCCATTCATCTGTCTTTCATGCAGCTAACTTTGTCATCACGATAGATCCCAGGGATGAAGGGATTGTTTTAATGGCTTTTTGAGCTGTGCTAGGACCTCTCTCACCCCGCCCAGGATCCTAGACTAAATGTAGTTCACACTGACATATTAAGGTCAGTGTCGGCATGTGATGATAATTGCTTGCATGTTAGTTGCTTTGACTTTAAGTAGAGTTCCTCTTATTTCTTATTGGCTGAACCAAAGCAACAGAATTCACATGTACTTAAGTCGGAAGCAATTTTGGGTGGAGCTGAGTTGGTAAAAATGTATCAACTCTGACATAAAAACTTAAGACTTATAATATATAGTAAATTTTTATGATTTTGTACTTTGTCCTGGATCTAATGTACTGGTAAATATCACTTTATATTTACCTGGACTTTAGATCCTGAACAAAATGTTTAAAGTATAATATCAGTCTGTTGGACAGTAGAAAAAAGGAGAAGTCGGAGTTGAAGGTTTAGTATACCAACATCACAGCCCTGGTTTTACTGTTGGCTCACAAAACTTATTTAATGAGTATTAAAAAAAAATCAATGAGCAAGATAAAAAGAGGCATTGAGCCCATTCCCCCAGTGGGCTCAATGCCTCTTTTTATCTTGCTCATTGGGGGGGAACGAGGGAGGCGTGTGTTGGTGGGTGATTAGAAGCTGGCATGCAGTAAAATTTTAGAGCTTCTAATGAGTTAAAGAACCTAGGTTGTTGTGTTATTATCATTGACAGCAAATAACATAACAATCAACTTATATACCGCAGGACTGTAAAGTTCTATATGGTTTGCAAAAAGTAAGATATACAATTAAATGAAAAAAATTAGTTACCCAAATATTTGACAAATAAGTATATTTTTAGATGCCTAATTAATTCCAAGTAAGAACTGGAGGACATAATCGATCCAAATACTTACCCCATAGAGGCGTCTGGTAGGACAAAAGATGTTGATGATTTTTTTTTAGTTTATAACCATTTACGGGCAGAAAGACAAAATTCAGATGTGAATTTCTCCTATGTTTATTAGTGGCAAAAGAAAAGAGAACAGAAAACTTTGGAACAGTAAACAACTAAATTTAAACTTCACCTGCGCCTCCACCGGCAACCAGTGCAGTTCTGCCCAAAAAGTCCAAAAATCAAATGTGAAAAATAATAATAATAAAAAATCCAATAAAGTTCAGGAAGCCACAAACACCCTTAATCAACTATTAAATCCATAGTCGGTTGATACATAATCGATAACTAGCTTGTCCATATATTCTTCCTTTCAAGAGTGGTGTGAGCAATTTGCTTTTTTTTTTGTGTTCAGTTCTCAACCGATCTGAGCTGGCTGCTGTCTTCATCCCGTATGACCTGAAGCGGCTTGAGATGTACTCAAGGAATATGGTGGACTATCACTTGATCATGGACTTGATCCCTGCTGTCTCCAGATTGTTCTTCCTTCAGCAGTTGGGGTCTCTCTCACTGTCTGCTGCCCAGTCTGTACGTGACCTGCTCTCTTGCTTGCAATACTTTCCAGCTTCATGGTTTTATCTAGAAATTGCTTCACAAAGAGTGCTTGTTCTGAAAGAGTCTGTGCCCTGTTTTTTGGGTAGACGTGACATTCCCTTTCCCTCTCCTGCCCCTCTGTGTGACCTTAGTCAGATCATTTCATTCCAGAACTCTTAATTTAAATTCATTTTCAGTTTCCCATTGCAGCGTTGGAAGTGTATGTGCAGTGAGGACATTCCTCTAGTAATGACTGGCTGTACTTCTGAAGTATTAATTTGCAAAAACCCTATATTCTGAAATGTGCAGATTGTTGCAGTCCTTTCCCATCTGTGAAGTCACATCTTGTGCCTGCACAGGACCTTCTCTGCTAGTAGGCTTTGTTTTGTCACAGTATATGTACCATGACATAGACACTTCAAAATAAAGAGATGTTTCTTCTCTCCCTGCTGTTGCCACCATTTTGCTTAAGAGGCTCTTCCTTGTTACTCTAGGCTCTCCTTTTAGGAATTGGGCTGCAGCACAAATCCCTGGAGCAGCTAGAGAAGGAGATTGAGCTGCCGACTAGTCAACTGATGGGGCTTTTCAACAGGATCATCCGCAAGGTTGTCCAGGTACAGAGATTGCAGGAGGAAGGTACCAGGGTAGCTGTCTGGTGACCTGGTGCTTTTGCTCAAGGATTAAGAAGAGCAAGGCCAGCCCTAAGTGCCGTATGAGGTGGACTTGCTCTTTCTGGTGTTATTTGCTACATTGCAGAAGAGAAAGCTGTTCTAGTAGAAGCTTATAGATTGACTAAAACGGACCCATGTCGGCTCATTCAATAAAGTGAACTCGGTTTTATCCCAATCCTTGGAGCTGTTTTTGAGTCCCCAATCTTTGATTTGACATTCCCAGCTCTCCTGTGCCTCCAGTTCCTGACATTCTCTCTTTTCTTTTTCTCTGTGGGGCAAGTACCTCAGTAGTTATCCCACACTCTGATTGGTGATGTATTTTTCTTTCCAGTTATTTAACACAGTCCAGGAAAAGGCTGTAGAGGAGCAGATGGTGACAGCGAAGGAGGTTATATTGGAGCCAATCTTAAAATCTTTGAATGAGGACTTGGTAAGGCCTCTTATTTTTATATGGAAAGATTATAGTAGTCTGATATCTCCCCTGATCGCTACACATTGTCTGTCTGCTGATGGGTGTGACTGTATGTGATGATCTTGAGGTGGACAAACAGGTTGAAAAGGTGATGGCGAAAGCTAGAAGGATACTGGGGTGTATAGGGAGAGGTATGGCCAGTAGAAAAAAGGAGATATTGATGCCTCTGTATAAGACTTTGATGAGACCTCATTTAGAATATTGTGTACAATTCTGGAGGTCGCACCTTCAAAGAGATACAAACAGGATGGAGTTGGTCCAGAGGAAGGCTACTAAAATGGTTGATGGTCTTCATGATAAGGCGTATGGGGACAGACTTAAAGATCTCAGTCTGTATACATTGGAGGAAAGGCGGGAGAGGGGAGATATGATAGAGACATTTAAATACCTAAGTGATGTAAATGCGCACGAGTCGAGTCTTTCATTTGAAAAGAAGCTCTGGAATGAGAGGGCATAGGATGAAGTTAAGAGGTGAAAGGCTCAGGAGTAATCTAAGGAACTACTTTTTTTACAGAAAAGGTGGTAGATGCATGGAACAGTCTTCCAGAAGAGGTGGTGGAGACAGACACAGTGTCTGAATTCAAAAGGGCCTGGGATAGGCCCCTGGGATCTCTTAAAGGAAGAGATAATGGTTACTGCAGATGGGCAGACTGGATGGGCCATTTGGCCTTTATCTGCCATCGGGTTTCTTGTGTTACTGAGCATAATAATGCAGCTCCACTGCCCAGTGAATATTTCTGTTAGACAAGTGTAATATACAAAGCAGGCAAAGTACTATACTAATGCAATGAAATGAATATCGTCCTTGCTGTAATGATCTTGCTGTGCCAGAAAACAGAGGAAAAAGTCAATCCTCAAGGTCAATGTCTATGTGTTTTTGTCTCTTCCAGGAGGAAGCTGCCAGGGAGTTCCAGGAGAAGCACGATGAAGAAATGCAAAAGCTGAAGGGAATGGACCTTTCACAGTAAGAGTGTCTTTATGCTGCCCTCTGCTTTATCATAAGGGCTTGTTTTTCATGTGCCATTACTTTTGGCGCATGGTAAGAGAGGTGGCGTTGCCATAACGTTATCAAAGGATGCATCCTGTATGGAAAGAATGGGCCCAAACAAACATAGCAGAGCTTAGATGGCAACTCCAGTAATTGGGGGAAACAAGCCAGTGCCAGGCGGACTGCTATGGTCTGTGCCCTGATCATGGCTAGACAGGTTTGGAAGAGCTGAGCGGGGTGTCAGTAGTTGGAGAATAAGGCCAGGGTAGGACAGACTTCTACTGTTTGTGCCCTGAAAATGGCATGGACAGATCAAGATCAAGTGTGCTTATGTAGTATCATATCATGCCTTATCTTGTTGGGCAGACTGGATGGACAGTACAGTCTTTATATCTGCTATGATGCAACAAGAGCTATGAGGAGGCCTAGGGAAGTAGAGTATGAAATGGCCATAATCAGAATCTTATCTGACAGGTGATTGGTAACCAATGGGTTGAACAAAGAAGGGGGTAACCAGGTCTGTTGGCCAAGCATTCTGAAGAAATCTAAACGGTGTGGAATTAAATATACTAGATGGTGGTTAGATTTAACAAACTCAGTTCCGTTGCACTTTAAGGACAAGATGTTGGTGCTTAATCTTTTTTGATAAATTCTGGCTCTGTGTTTTAAGTCGTGAGGTTGAGCTATCACAAGCCAAAGCTTAACTGCGGTGGTACATTACTGCTTCTTTATCATCCCTCCAGACGGATGGGTTTATGCTCCTCTGCCAGCGGGGAGAACGAGAACACACTGAATTCTAACAATACAGATATGTGGGCTGTGCAGTCCCTCATAGAAAGTCTGTTCTCAGTGGTCTGGAATTTTTTAATCTCTCCTTATAGCTTTTGCATGTTATGCTGATTGCCGTTCATGTTTTCTTATGAATTTCCTCTACCTTTTACCCTAGCTATGTAATTCAAGGGGATGAAGAGGAGTGGAGTGATGTGCTGAAGAAATCTGGTCAGAACACCGCCATTGTCAGTTTAAAAAGGTACAGAAAGCAGTGCACTGTGTGTGTTTGTTTGGAAGATCTGTTGACTGTCACAGAAACACAGGCTACACTCAGTCTGTCCATTGTCCCAGGTACAAACTTAGACTGTAAACCTTATGTGGACTGGAAGATACCTACTGCATGTGAATGTAACTCGCCTTGACTTATTGAGAGAGACAGGAGAGAAATCCAAATACATGCACATGGGACAGAAGTCACCCAGAATGAACCAGGATATATAGAGGTTTTTTCCCCCCAGTTAAGATCACTTACAAAGCTGTTTAGCCCTGAACTGTTCTCATTGGATTTGGATTTGAGATTAACTTTTATTTTGTAGCTTTAAAGATTTTCAAAATTTGAGCTGAAAAATGATTTACATGTAAATACAGTAAAACCTTGGTTTGCGAGCATAATTCGTTCCAGAAGCATGCTTGTAATCCAAAACACTCATATCAAAATGAATTTCCCCATAAAACATAATGGACACTCAGATGATTCGTTCCACAACCCAAAAACTTTAATACAAAATACATGCGTAGTCGTATTGCAAGACCTCACTCATCTAGAACAGTCACTACACTCCCACAGCGTCAGAGATAGAAGAACCATCGGCTCAGTTGTGATGTGTGTATACTGTATGTACTTGTTGCAAGACATTGCTTGTATATCATAATCAAATGTTTTGCTTGTCTTGCAAATCACTTGCAAACCAAGTTACTTGCAGTCCAAGGTTTTACTGTATTCCTTATTTCCCTGTCCAAGTAAACTTAGATTGTAAGCTGTACCTCAGGCAGTAGAGGGTGAGGTGACTCCCATGACCAGAAGAAGCAACCGGGGCAAAAGTTCAATTGCCAGGCTACTCTTCCCATCTGATATCTAAACAAATGTTTACATTCTACAAACTTAAAAACATTTTTCATTTCCTTTCAGTAATAAGAAGAGAAAGTTGGAAAAGCCAGAAAAAGGACCCAAACCACAGAAGAACTTCAAGAAGAATAAAGATAAAAAAGCAAAGTGGGGGAAATGAGAAGGGAGGGACATGCCCGCGACTACAGTGTTCCCTATTTTACTTTGCTATTTAGCAAAATGTTAATTAATCAAAGGTGGGTGACAGTCCAGCTCAGAATGGAGAGGCTGGAACATGCCGAGTGACGAAAATAAACATGATGGAAGAATGTGCTGCTGAAATCTATCTAAATAGACTGGTTGTGCCTCTCAGGTGATGCCTGATGCCCTCTGTCATTCTGGCTAACCAAGACTGCAGTGCAAACATCCTTCAGTCAATACGGGTGATATAAAAGCATGGACATTTCTACTAATTCTGCAAACCAGAGAAGGTTTGGCAAATGCAGTGAATAGGAAGAAGGGAGGGTAAGAGATGGAGAGACTGGTCCTGCCCAAACCTATCCATGATGGAACTCTTGTATTTGTTTGTTTTAAATGTTACTAAGTCGGAACAGTTCCTTTTTTCTGATTCACCTGTTTGTGACAATGTGCTGGGCCTGACATCTTGTACTTCCTCCTCATTAGATACTCTACAACGAGCTTAAAAGGGGAGGAGAAAGTCCAGGGATAAAGATACTATGTGAAGCTCAAACAGTTGGCTAAATACTGTATAATGGAGACAATAAAAGCTTATTTTACTATCTGCATTTTCAGTTGTCAGAATTAAGTTTTTTAAATGGGCATTTGCTTTCTTCCACTGTCCACATCAAAGATAAATGGTGCTGTTTTATTGATATTACCTGTCCAGGCATCAGTAGTTTCTGCAGTATAAGAGGGTTAAAGATTACGAAGTTCCCTGGGAAAAGTAAGGACGGGCTAAGCATGGTTCAAAAGGCCGAAAGACAGGACAGGAGGCCCTTTGGATGCTATTGTGAAATGGCTAGCAGCAAAGACAGTCTGTCCCGACCCTGAGGAAGAACTCAAAACGTGTCGGAGAGGGGGGATGTATCTGATTTTGCAGTGCAAGCTAAGTTTAAAAAAATTTATAAAAAAGCTAAGTTAAAAAATTTCTCAACTAATTTATGGAAAGATCAAGTTTCAGGTTTTATTAAAATTTGATAAAACGCTTTTATAATAAATTTAAAGCAATGTACATTAAAATTAATCATATTAAGACAATACTATGGACAAACTACAGAGGTTATACTTGAATGGGAGGGAGAAAGGGTAGAGGAACAATTGGGGGAAAAAACATTAACGGAGGGGGACCCTGTTAGGCTTGCTTATTCTTCAAGATCGCAGCATTAATGGCGGAACATTAAAACCCCTCCAACGAGTTTATGCTAAGCTAATTCCCAAAAGCTTTGGTGAAAAGGAAACATTTTAGTGAATGTTTAAATCGTTCTAATACTGTTTCTTCCCGGAGGTGATTCCATATTTTATTTCACCTTGTATTAATAATAATAAGGCGGTATATCAATTTTTAAAATAAACTTGAAGATGCTGATGTACAGGGCAGATATACCTAAGGATTCATCCCTTTCTCTATTGCCATCCAACTGCAATTAGAGGGTTTGGGGATTTAACGGAAGTGTGCCTGATCACCTCCAAAGGAAGAATTGAGTGCCCTGAGTGAGAGGGAAAGAGATGGTGCATATTGGTAGATGAAGAAACAGGAGAATTGTTGGGCATAGGGAGGGAAAGAGAATTATTGAACTTGGTGGTGGGAGAGGAGTGAGGTGGAGATGAGAGGGAGTAATAATGTTGGATGTAGTAGTGGTGGAAAAGGAACAGTGGGATGGATGGAAAGAGATGCCAGAGGGGACTGAAGGGAAAAATACTAGGATCCAAGTTAGATACGGTTTCAAAAACGGAACCTATTCTTAACCCGGGGACTGCCTGTAAAAGCAAAAAAAAAAAAATCAGTGTGGTGTTTTTAAGCGCTGGTCTGTGAATACAGTGGTGGGAATGGGGAATAATGGTTGCAAATTGACGCAACAGCAGATAAGCAAAATTGTGCATAGTGAACACACGAATGACGAGAACGGACTGGATTAAAGACTGCTAGTTTGGAGTTAATTTCTGTTAGAAATAACGGGAATTTACTCGGTTTCAGATAATTGTTGGCTGGCTGGTTTGGATTATCAACCACTCCATATGACTGGAATTTGGTTCAGTTTCAGACAAGAATGGCCTAAATTTATCTGTAGGGGGATAAGCCCCTGCCACAGCCTAACGAGTGAGGTACAGAACTTGATATACCAGATGGCTGATGCAAGTAAGAAGAAATGTGGGTCATATTGATCGAGCCTGCCGGGAGCCCAGAATTTGAAGAAAAGCCTCCAGCGTAATGTCTAAAGGCTTTCCTGTTGTTTGTCAAGCCATAAAATACAAGGGATCTTTAAAAAAAGTTTCTGCACTTTTATTATTTTTTTAACAATATTTATTAAATATCTCAAATGCAAATTATATCGCTTTCCACATAATCAGCCTGTTTTGTGATACATTTTCCCCAGCATCTTACTAACTTCTTAATGCCATCAAAGAATGTTTTTGGATGAGCTCGAAAATATGAAAGTGCAGAAACCTTTTGAAGAACCCCTTCAGTGCTGTTATTAAAATGATATACGAGTAAAGAGAGAGAAGCTACCCTTTAGCGACTTTCAGAGCATCAGACTGCCTGACAAACACCTGCTGTTCCCAAATTCCTCACGGAGGAAGAGACTTACTTCACATACTCGGGATACATAAATCAAAGTCGAAAACCACTTACCCGTTTGTTTCCACCCCCCCCACTATTTTTTTTAAAATTCAGAGTGACTCAGATGACGCCACAGTATCTAATAATATCAATTCCAGGGAGATTAAAAGTCAATCACTGTAATACTTATTCATCAACCGTATGAAAATTACAGTGCGTAGAACCTCAAACAATAAATATTGTTGTGATAAAAAGTGCTCAGACCCGCAACCTGTGGAGTAGTAAGGAACTAAACCAGAGTTGCCGCTGGGACCATCAGCCAACACTAAAATCCCCCAAAGAACTGCTGAGATACTTATAGATAATCCAAAAAGCAGTAATGGTCAAAATAGGTTCTCAAATGGGTAAAGAACCGCTTGATACAGCACCTGGGCACTATAAGTCTTTATGCAAAAATTGATTTAGTTTAATTTAAATTTAGAGAATAGCGGGGTGTCCTCAGTGTGTAAAGACAGCAATGGGAGAGAACCTCCAGCGCTTACCAAAGGAGACACGGGTAATGAAACCCCTGCTAGCACACCATCACTGGACACCTCACGTCTGGGACCATCAGAGTGACTTTATATGAACAAATCATATATAATATGCAACAATGAATCAAAACATGAACTTATCTGTCAATCAAGGTGGTCCGCTGAAATCTTTATGGAAATGAATTTAAAATATAAGGAGGGAAGCTCCTGTATTCACGGTCTATATAGCCCCCAACTCGAGTTTCGTGTCTGTCATCAGGAGGAGAGACTAGAAGTTAAAGACATCAATTTTATTAATATTTTTACTTAACTATCTCAAAAGATTGCTAACTGAAAAAACAATATTCTCATATCAATAAACCAAAGTATAAAACGATCCTCTAACTCAGTGGTTCCCAACCCTGTCCTGGAGGACCACCAGGCCAATCGGGTTTTCGGGCTAGCCCTAATGAATATGCATGAGAGAGATTTGTATATAATGGAAGTGAGAGGCATGCAAATCTGTTCTCTGCATATTCATTAGGGTTATCCTGAAAACCCGATTGGCCTGGTGGTCCTCCAGGACAGGATTGGGAACCACTGCTCTAACTTACATAAAGTTGCTATGATGGTCCCAACAGCAACTCCACAGTATCTAAACAATTTTCTTTTTCAGAAGCGGCATCCTTCACATTCAATACAGTCTTTCAAAAATGGGTAGTAGACGTATTTTTTTTGGGCGACATCACTTTTCGTGCTGTGTGGTATTTTTCACGTCATCTGAAGAGAACTTTTTTTTCCCCCCTTGTTTCACCACCATATGCTTGCCATAACATTTCAAGAGTTTGTTTGTTTTTTTTTGCTTGCCATAACATTTCAAGAGTTTGTTTGTTTTTTTTTTGCTTGCCATAACATTTCAAGAGTTTTTTTTTTTTTTTTTGCTTTCCATAACATTTCAAGAGTTTTTTTTTTTTTTTTTGCTTGCCATAACATTTCAAGAGTTTTTTTTTTTTTTTTGCTTGCCATAACTTTTCAAGAGTTTTTTTTTTTTTTTTTGCTTGCCATAATATTTCAAGAGTTTTTTTGTTTTTTTTTGCTTGCCATAATATTTCAAGAGTTTTTTTTTTTTTTTTTTGCTTGCCATAACATTTCAAGAGTTTTTTTTTTTTTTTTGCTTGCCATAATATTTCAAGAGTTTTTTTTTTTTTTTTTTGCTTGCCATAATATTTCAAGAGTTTTTTTTTTTTTTTTTTGCTTGCCATAACATTTCAAGAGTTTTTTTTTTTTTTTTTGCTTGCCATAACATTTCAAGAGTTTTTTTTTTTTTTTTGCTTGCCATAACATTTCAAGAGTTTTTTTTTTTTTTTTGCTTGCCATAACATTTCAAGAGTTTTTTTTTTTTTTTTTGCTTGCCATAACATTTCAAGAGTTTTTTTTTTTTTTTTTTTGCTTGCCATAACATTTCAAGAGTTTTTTTTTTTTTTTTGCTTGCCATAATTTTTCAAGAGTTTTTTTTTTTTTTTTTTGCTTGCCATAACATTTCAAGAGTTTTTTTTTTTTTTTTGCTTGCCATAACATTTCAAGAGTTTTTTTTTTTTTTTGCTTGCCATAACATTTCAAGAGTTTTTTATTTTTTTTTGCTTGCCATAACATTTCAAGAGTTTTTTTTTTTTTTTTTGCTTGCCATAACATTTCAAGAGTTTTTTTTTTTTTTTTTTGCTTGCCATAACATTTCAAGAGTTTTTGTTTTTTTTTTGCTTGCCATAACATTTCAAGAGTTTTTTTTTTTTTTTTGCTTGCCATAACATTTCAAGAGTTTTGTGACAGCTCTTTCTACAATTTAACACAAAATTCAATCACACCCCTCTGACACACTCTCACAGACGCATCTGCCTCATCCGTCATGACAACTATGGCAGTCCAACTGCAGGTTCAGAAACGTCAGTGTATGAATGTCACAAGAACCAACACCACATTGCCAGGCCTACTTCTTGAAAAGAAAGGATCGAGGCAGTCTCATTACTGTTCAATCAGCCCTTTAAATAGTTCACATACACTTTAAACCTACAGTACATAGGTTAACATTTTGCTAAATCACCCTTTTAGGAATTATTTTTGCTTAGTCATCGTTAAAAGTAATTTTTATAATAAAATTTCATTTTGAGGGCAAGTCTGTTCGTCTAATATTCAGGTCTGCATTTTTTTTACAGCTGGAACAATATACAATATATACACGCATCATAAAAATACAAAAACGAATTACAAAGTGAAGTGTAAATATGTATTTGTGCAAAGAGTTTAGTAATAACATTAACCAAGGAGGATACCTCTCTGTGCTTCAGTTCAGGTAGCTGTAATTAGATAATATAGTCGGGTCCTTACAAAGCACTTATTTTTGTGTACACTGTGTAATAAGTACCGTTTAGAGAAGGGGTCTCAAAGTCCCTCCTTGAGGGCCGCAATCCAGTCAGGTTTTCAGGATTTCCCCAATGAATATGCACTGAAAGCAGTGCATGCAAATAGATCTCATGCATATTCATTGGGGAAATCCTGAAAACCCGACTGGATTGCGGCCCTCAAGGAGGGACTTTGAGCTAGAGGCAACAGCCCTTATAATATAATCCTAACCCAAGCTTACAGGAGCCTTGAACTGAATAAATGTGTATTTGTAAACATGCTCCATATATTTCTTACTTTTCAACTTGGAGGACATCCCTTCTACCTGAATCCCACAGAGCTCTGCCATTACTCAAAATTTCACTGGTTGTGAAAGCAACAAGTCAGTCCAGAATCTCTTCCCTCTCTGCCCCATTTGTGTGGCTTGCCCACTGTTGCTTTTCAGAAGAAAATAGAGAAATAAGGTTGAAATAAAATACACCAACTAAACAATCAAAGAGAATTAGGTGTTTGTATCATTAAACTATAACGAGAAGGCTTCACATACCACAGCGCTTAAGAAATGTGTACCTTTTATTTCAATATAATAGATGTGCTTCATGGAAGTTAATCAATGATAATTACAGATGGTTAATGAGGAAAAGTTTTAAAGTCTTAAGGGCTGGTCTGATCAACCTTCGGATCGTGTTTTTGTTGGAATGATTTATAGGTCAGTCTCAGGGTGAGAATTTGAAATCATTAGTTGATTCTTGGTGTCTGATGAATTCCTCTTGCATTAACCAATTCATATGTAAGATTCTTTTCTTAATGTGAAAATATTTTTTCACCTCTGGCCACTTTTCTTTGCTTTTTTTTTTTTCTCTCATAACGTTCCCATCATCAGAGCACCACACCTAATGCATGTGCACACATTCCAATGATCCTGATCCAGATTTCTCCACAGACCGACTGCAACCACGATCCAGGTGGAAATGTTAACCCTTGCATGGCACTCAAAGTCCAGAATCAGATAACTTGTTGGCCCAGCTCAGGTTTCTGCGCTACTCAAGATTTTTGTCCCTCCTCCAACTGCAAAAGGTCAAAATTTTAATAATTCCAGCTTTTCAAGTATCTGCGTACTGATCATTCAGGCTTTCTAAGGTTTTGTACTCCAGTTGAAAAGTATGGCTCTAAGTCAGCTCTAAGTATGGCTCTAAGTCAGCAATCCAGTCATGATGTCTTGGGGCTCATTTGTCTCAGGAATGCATGTCTTAGTTGGAGCTGGACCATTCCTCATAACACATATCTCTGCAGCACTTTAAGAACCAGCAGCCACCTGGTCCCATGTCCTTGGTATCAATATGCCTCAGCCAGAGTAAAATGCTAATACGGTTTCAATGCTACTACATGGAAAGACCCTCAATGCGGCACTACGACATCAGATTCAGGACCAAAACATTGCAGAGCCGGTGCCGGTGCTTGGTACTGTTTGAATTCAGAAAAACAAACTCTGATAGCATCAGCTATGTGATCATTTGCGCTGTGGGAACAAAGGCGTATGACAGTGCCATATGGTAGCCAAAATCCATACTGAGATTTACAGCTACATAGAGCAGTTTGGTGGGAATTATGGAAAACTGAAGAATCTTTGCTCTTTCATCTGGCATACACATTTTTGCACAGATTTTTTTAGTATTTATATAGCACTTTTAGCCTAAGTGGTTTACATTCAGGTACTCAAGTATTTCCCCTTATCTGTCCCGGTGGGCTCACACTCTACCTAATGCAATGGGGGATTAAGTGACTTTGCTCAGGGTCACAAGGAGCATCATCTGATTTGAACCCACAACCTCAGGGTGCTGAAGCTGTAGCTCTAACCACTGCACCAAACACTCCCCTAAGCTGCTGGGCGTGACATTGACCTACATCTATCTGAATTTCTCATTGGTGATTAACGTTAAGAGTGCTCTATACAACTCTTAAGACACAGCTGATGTTCAAGTGTACTATACGTTAACCAATCATCATTTAGAGGCATGAGGAAAGGTCGTGGGAGGTATCAAAACAGTTTTTCATTCTTTTACAACTGTGTCAGAAGCACCACCTACATTCCAGCAGAGCTTAAAGGTTCAGTTTCTCTACCCTGCTTATTAGAAGCATACTATGGACTTAATCCCAGGTCAAAGTTCTTGAACGACATTACATACTTTTCAACTCCGTGTCACATCTGTGACTAGATACATAAGGTAATTAGCTTTTCCTTTTGGATTTCTTGTGCAACAGCCCCCAACATGCCAACGATGGACATCTCTTCAGTAGTACATTGGGCTACAGTGCTTAAGGTACCTGAAGGACCAGTGAAAGTTCAGTGCAGGCAGGCAGGCAAGTCCCAGCTGGAAACATTATTTGGAGACTTCTTGCTCCAAGTCTTCTGACCTCATACTCTGGATGTGAAATAAACTGAATGCATTCGACTGGTTAGTGTAATCTGTAAATCATGAAGCGGGTCCAAACCCTGTACTTTGCTGTTTCTTCCAAATATGAACTGCCTGAATGAATCTTGTTCTAGCAAAATTGTCATGTGCTTTAGGAAGTAACCCTCACAAAACAAGGCCAGCTCTGGAGCATTGTGAATCTGCAAAAAAAAAAAAGAAAAAGGCAGAGAAGAGAGTTCAGGAAATTCAAATTAAGGATAGGTGTATCTGTATTGATATATAATTTATACATTATGGGGTTCATAATCAAAACTTAGGGTCAAAAAGCAAAGACAAAAACTGCAGTGATGATGTACAAGATGCCAAGTCTTTAATAAACAATATAAATATAGTCATAAAACAGTTTGTATCCAAAAGGATTGATGAACCCAGACCCGATAGGGTCCGTGTTTTGAAGAAACACTCCTTCCTCGGGGGTCCTATATTATATCATATACAAGAAAACCTGATGGATAACAACTGGAATCAGCGGTAAACAGCTGAGCAAACTGTGAAGGCTCCTAAGCAGTTGTTATCCATCAGGCCTTAGCATTCAAAAGTTAGTCAAAAATATGTTAGTTCAGTAAAATATCACTGTATTTTTTTCTTTTTAAAACATATTTATTTATTAATCTTTAAAGTAGAATAACACAACTCTTGTTCTCCCTACCTTGGAGAGGGTGAACAACCTGTCCTGATAGACTTAGTCGATAAGGACAGGTTGTTCACCCTCTCCAAGGTAGGAAGTGCCCTCTTGGCACTCTCTAAAGTTGAAAGGGGATAGATTCCGTACAAAAGGAAGTTCTTCTTCACCCAGAGAGTGGTAGAAAGCTGGAACGCTCTTCCGGAGGCTGTTATAGGGGAATACACCCTCCAAGGATTCAAGATAAAGTTAGACAAGTTTCTGCTGAACAAGAACGTTCGCTGGTAGGGCTAGTCTCAGTTAGGGTGCTGGTCTTAGACCAGAGGGCCACCGCGTGAGCGGACTGCTGGTCATGATGGACCACTGGTCTGACTCAGCAGTGGCAGTTCTTATGTTCTTAACTATCCCCTACTTTATTCATTTACTGCAGGAAATATGGTACAGATAGAAGAATTTGCAGGAAGTGTTAGGCAAGATGAAGGGTGCAGGGAGCTGCTGTTTCGTACCTTTGCATATTTGTAGATGTTCACTGAATTCTCCGGGTTTATAGTCTGCGCACACAAGATCTCACAGTGCCTCTGGAGAGCATCCAGCTGGAAAAGGCTGGCCGCCGACAGTAGCTGGAGGAGCAAACAACAGTCCCTTAAAGAAATCAGAGAAGCCAAAGTGCCAGCCAACAGTACACACCAGGATAAGGTTTACGATTTTATTTCTTATTGTGTTAAAACAAAGAATTAGATTAACTGTGTTTATACATAAAACACTAGCAGATATTTCTGAGGGGTTTTTCCTTGTTTTTTTTATTATAGACTACTATTCTTACCTCTAGTATATCAGCTATAGGAATCTCCATACATTCTGTTCCACCTTGATATAAATACTGCATCAGCATCTACAATAAGCAGAGTTAAGTGATTTTGAACCATTTTGTGAGGTCCATATTGAGCATTTCAGAATTACAGTTCCTGGGATGCAAAGGAGCTTCATCGCAGAGAATGGCACCGGGACCAATTTGTCCCTGCCCCGTGGGATCGATCGCCATCCCTGTCCCATCCTTGCAAACTCTGCTCTCATCTGCACAATCCTCAAACACTTCAAAATCATAAATGTTCAAGGCTGGTGCGGATGAGAGCAGAGTTTGCAAGGATGGGACAGGGATGGCGATAGATCCCACGGGGCAGGGACAAATTGGTCCCGATGCCATTCTCTACTTCATAGCACTAGGTTATTCTATTTAGGAATTAAAAATGAAATCCTAAACAGGTAATCAGAAAGGACACAGTCAAGTATGTAATTTCTCTGCTGCTGCATTCAAATGCCAAACCAACAGAAAACCTGTGAACATGGAAGCCATCCTATGTGGAACATGGAAAGGCAGGTATGGGGGGGGGGGAGGGGGGAATCTTGGAAATTTTAAAAATCTTTCAAAATGCTAAGTGAAGTGGTGGTGTTCTATGTTTGAAAAAGCCCAGCCACCTCACCGATATCAAATTCAACAATGCTCTGTAATTAAACAGTCTTATTTTGCTTATCCCGGCATAAAATGAATGCTAAACAGCTTTCACAGTTGTATTGTTTGAATATTTTTACTTTTGCTTAAGTTTGACTTATTCTGACCTCCTTGAGTGAATTCCTTCAAAAAGGCAATAAATAAATCTTAATCAATACATAAGTAACCTTTAATGAAGCTCCTCTAGAGGTTACCTTTGAAAGCTAATCACAAACTACATTAAGTTATCCAATAAAAAAGGTCTTATTTTTTCCTTGATGTTTTCATTTCTACATATTACCTGGAAAATGCTGTATTTCATATCACTGATCTCTATCAACGGGGTGTTGTAATTTTCTTGTTCTGTCTTATTGGTCATCAGAGTCTTAAACCTGAGGAAGGTGGAAGAAAGGTTTTGCATTAAAGCATTTGTTACAGATCTCAATTTTTGCTATACATAAAATTAGGAAACCCTAACATTGAGTAAACCTGGCAAAATGCCCAGGGCCACCCAATAGTAGGGATTGCCTGAAACTGCACCCTCCCTTCCACCCCTATCCTGTGTCCAACTTCTCTCCATCCTCCTCCCCCCCTCCCTCAGCTTCTCCAAATGCTGTAACAGATAGCAGAGACAGCAGTGAAAACTGCTCGCTCTCTCTGGTCCGTCCCACCTCTCTGATGCAACTTCCTGTGGGCAGGACATGGCAGAGGAAGAATCCCTATCTAGTTGTCTTAGCACTACTTGGAATAGATGACGTAAATGAAAAGAAAGACTGCTCGGAGGCAGAGTAATAACCTCCAAGAGGATCCAGCGGAAGCAGCAGTTTCACTTAATCAGAGGAACGGGACTAGGGTTACCAGATTTTACTTTAGCAAAATCCAAACCCTAGACCCGCCCCCCAGGTCTGGCTAGTTCCACCTATCCCTGCCCTGTTATGCCCCAGTCCCCAACCCCAGCCTCGCCACCTACTGCCTGCCCTCCTGCGCAATGCGATTTTGAGGAAGTGTTTCAAAACTCGGACAAAAAGTGCCGTGTTTTGAAAAGCCGTCTGGACCCCCGGACATGTCCTCGGGGATATCCGGACTTCTGGTAACCCTGCAACTGAGGCAGATTCTATTTAAATTGGAAGTCCAGAAGGAGCAACAGAGAGCTGCTGGGTACAAAACAAAGATAAAACACGTAACGTTTCTAACAGTCATTGGGCGTTGAGATGCAAAGTGTGCTTGTCTGACAGAAGAAACTTATTGGAGCCTACAGTGGATAACATAGTTTGAAAAACTAAATTTTACAAAGCATGGATTTTCAGTTAATTTTGCATTTCATTTTATGGTGATGCAAACAAGCCTTTAATAGGCTGATTAATAAGGAAGAATAATGAAACTAATTGGGGGGAGGCCAGTTACATTCAAAAAGGGGATAAGGGAGCAGGATGGTGACTTCTGGTCTTACCTGTTGGAAGCAGTAACCAACAGCACTTTGTGTGCATAAAATAACTTCCCTTCCACCAAAAAGGTCACGTCGGACATTTCCACGTTGTTGAGAAAGTGAGGATCTGGCAGAGGGGAGAGAGAGCATCAGATTTACTAGCAAGCTAACATGGGGGGGGGGGGGGGCTCAGCTGAAGAGAAGGCAGAGATCCTCGCACCTAATCGAGCTGGCAAAGTCCTCTTGATCTCTGGGATACCTGGGATGGGACCACTGCCATAGCAGTGTGCAAAGATGGTGGCCAGTTGCTGGTTGATCATGTCATTCTGTAAAGACAAATTTTAGAAATGATCCCCATTAGTCTCCACTGTTAAAGGACCAAGTTCTAACATCCTTTTCATCTGCTGCAAGGAAGATTGTAAGCTTTAATGCTGTCCTTAGTACATCATTTGATGTACTAAGGACAGAGCTTCCTATAACTTTACCCCTCTGTCCTCTACTGTGCCCTGTTCTAATTGAGGAATAAGTATACCGTCCAAATGGGAAGTTTTATTTATTTATTTATTCAATTTTTGAGCCCAGAACGGGTTACAAAGTACATCCATAATAACCCAGACAGAGCAGAGATGACATAGTTCTTTGGGGCAGGGACTTGACTGATTTGATCATCAATGTCACCAACAGTAGAAGATGCCCTTGTGAGTGACATCTCTCAGGGTATGAGAAGAGCTGGGTGAGAAGAGCTTGAACTGAAGCCAATCTGTCTGCTGTAGTCATTGTGAGTTTATGTGACTTAAGTCACATGCACAATATGCACCATTAGAAAAAAAAGAAAAAAAAAAGCACCCACCCCCCACCAATGATGGCCCTCCCTGATGAACCGGCACTGCAAACAGACTCCCTCTCCTGCTGTCGTGAAAACAGCAGAAGGAATGCCCACTTCCTCCTACCAAGCTGACCCTACCCCCCTGTGAAAAAACATTGACAGACGGGAAGTCCACTCCCTCCTGCTAACAGTGGCCTCCACAGAACCATCCCCTACCCTACTTCTTCCCCCCCCCAAAAAAAAAAGCTGGAGGGATGCCTCCTGCCACTGCATTTCCCCCCCCCCCCCGTACCTCCCCCCCCCCCCACCGTACCTCCCCACGGTACCTTTGCCCATTAGGAGGAGGGAAGCACAGTCCCTCCTCCTTCAAGGCCTGCTGATCCTAAATGGGAAGGGCCTTAGGCATCTGAGCCAATCAGGGCCTTAGGCCCCTCACCGTGCATTGCTTGTATATATACACACACACACATACCTATTCAATACCTATGAAATTAAAAGAAATAATGAATAAATACCCAAAGAGACATCTCTTCCAATAGTTATTCAATAGTTATTCATGTATTATTTCCTACAGCTCTTAAGATATGTCACAGTACTATGGAAATGGATTGGGACATGTATACCCCCTTTTTCTAGTTTTACAACCACACTCAAAGCAACTCTATAAACTCCCTGATACTTCTAGAAGAAAAGGGTTGACATTCAGAGTCAGGGTCAGGGTCAGGATTCTTTTTCTCCATTGTACAGTCTATCTTACTTTGCTGCTTTTGAGGATCGTGAAGAGAAGCTGTAGTCCTTTCTGAGGTAGCTCTTCGTTATAATCTTCTTCTCGGATGGTGCTGAAGTCCCGCAGGAGGCTCTGGACCACTGAGCAGCGAGACTGCAAGAAGGATGTCTGCAGCGATTCGATCCAGACGTGCAATTTCCAGGGGACCCCTGCAATCCAGGCGGAGAGAAAGCTAATTCCCAGAATCATAGCAGGCCGGGCGTCAGCTCAGATGTTCCTGCTCTGCTTCATATTATTCACATGGCTGCCTATTCAGCTCTTGCCCTTCTTTAAAAGAGACAATTTGCAAGCACTCACTTTAGTGCAGGGTCCACAGATTGGATGCCAAATTCCAAAGGGCTTTGAAAACTACCCTCCAAATATGTAGGAAGAGGAACTGCCTGACAACAAGTAGCAGAGCCCACTGTGCTCCCTACTGACAGGTACAGAGGTTCTTGGTTTTACAGGCAGTATAGGAAGGGATTTCTCCAAGTAATTTTGCACATTACCCAACAGAATGCTTGAGTGGAGGGGAATAGCAGCAGTGAACGGCTATGGAATTATTATTATTATTTTTTTTGCTCTTATGTTGAATGAATTATAGAGCACATTCTTCTAATAGTAGAGTTTTGTATTTTAATTAAGTTAAGGTACATGGATTTTGCACAGACTGTATCCATGGCTTGTTTATATTTATCATTGCTTATTAAAAATCACTCTACTGCAAGTCACGGTGGTTCACAATATAGTAAAATTAACATTTAAAAAAGATGTCTTTAATAGAACTTTCAGTTTTTCCAATGAAACCGCAGTGTCTTACCCAGAGTCCTGAGCTCCATGGTGATGTCCACATAGCCGTGCTCAGCGCTATAGTACATGGCCTCCTGTAAAGCCTTCATCCTGGTCTTACACAGCCGGACCTGGCCCTCATCACTGCTGTCGCTGTTGGCAGTGGCACTGTCCACCCCCTCCGCCAGAATCTCCTCCAGGGACAGTACGTCTCCTTTTGCCTGCTGAGGGTGGGCCAGAAGCTTCCGAAGCACGTTTCTGTCATATAAAAAAACACATATGGGAATGGAGGAAATGTATGAACAAGATTGTAACACGTTCAGTGCTAACAAAGAAAATTAATTAGCAGCAGCTAGTCACAAGAACATCTATAAATATCACAAGTAGTAAAGGTTGAAGAAACAGGTTTTATTTTAGGAACAAACTGTGATTTATGTTAACACAAAAAGTCTTTCAGAGCTGATTTGTAGCAACAACTGTGGACTTTTTAAGTTACTCAAGAACATTGGATAACCTTTGTTTTGAACGAAAATGCTGATGTCTTTATATTAGCTTCAGTTCTATACGAATAAAGTGTTTTGGTAACGAGTGTCTTGGGAGGAAAATTGCTAAGCTGTGGTGATATATGGTGGCCGGGTTTACCATGGGAGTTGGTAACTGTGGCCTAGTGAGAGTGAAAGGCGCCCAGGGCGGTGGCATGCTACCATTCCCTGTTTAGCTTCCCCAGCGCGAGCAGCATCTCTAACCTGCTGCCCGCACTGGCGTTGGCTCTCCTGACGTCACTTCCTAGTCAGGGGACCCGGAACTGACATCAGAGGGGAATGTCGAGGTTGGCGCAAGAAGCAGGTTAGAGCTCATGCCCCGAAGAACTAGAGGTACAGTTGGGGGGGGGGGGGAAATTGAAGGCATGTGCGACAGTGGAGGACCAGAAAGGAGCAAGGGGGGGGGGAGAGCTTGCTACACCACTGATAACTGGGTTACCGTAGACAGTGACTCCCATGAGATGTTAATTAATGCTGCTGCTCGATTGATTATGGGGGTTCCAAGGAGTGCTCATATATCTCCTGTATTAAAACGGTTGCCTTTGCAGCAAAGAGGGCATTTCAAGATTCACCAGATACTGTTCACCCTCTCCAAGGTAGGGAGAACGAGAGGGCACTCTCTAAAGTTGAAAGGAGATCGATTCCGTACAAACGTAAGGAAGTTCGTCTTCACCCAGATTGTGGTGGAAAGCTGGAACGCTCTTCCGGAGTCTGTTGTAGGGGAAAACACCCTCCAGGGTTTCAAGACTAAGTTGGACAAGTTCCTGCTAAACTGGGACTTACGCAGGTGAGACTTGACTCGTTTAGAGCACTGGTCTTTGACCGAAGGGCCACCGCGTGAGCTGGGCACGATGGACCACTGGTCTGACCCAGCAGCGGCAATTCTTATGTTCTTATGTCCTTACCAGGTTTCTCCAAGGGTACTACGAGAGATGTTTGAAATGTACCAACCTAGAAGAAATTTAAGATCTGAAAATACAATGAAATTGAGTATGGAGGGCCAGATGTCTATTCTGCATGTCAGGATTTGAGCATCAATGATGTCTGACGGGTGTGAAACTTTGGAATGCCCTGCCTGGCATTTTGTGATTCTGGGTGGGGAAGATCAATTTTAAGAACATGCTAAAAACGTAGCTTTTCGTCAATGCCTTCCGTTGCTAATGTCTCAGTAGTTTCAAGATTTACCGCCTCTTTTACTAGGGTGCGTTAAAGGCTAACTCGACCCTTATATTCTATGGACGCATGTTAAATCAGTTTGCGTACCTTAGTAAAGAGGGGGTTAGTGTTAAGAAAATTTCTGCCTCGAATGCAATATTCAATGCTTTTCTGCATCTTATTTGTAGAAACGATGATTTGATAATGACTGTATTGATTTTATGATTTGATAACTTTTGTTTTTGATGTTACATTATTTTTCCCTGGGGGGTTGGGAAATTTATGTTTGTCTTTTGTTTGTATTAGTTGTTTGGCGACTAAAGGGCAACCAGGAGACTATGTATGTACCCAATGTATAAACCGCCTAGTTTTATGCGGTATATAAATGGTTAAATAAATAAGGGAATAAAGCAACTTGCGATCAACTTTACGAGCTATATTGTTCTGCTTCTCAGTGCCCAACGCTCTCAGGAAGCCTCCCTTAAAAGAGCTGAAGCAGTAAAAATGGCACACAGTCCAAGGGTCTCACCTCCCCCTCCCTCAGCAAAGATCACCACCTAAAGATACATTAGTATTGAAGGGTTCAAGCTTCATCCCTACCCTGCAGTGGCCTCGCTGGACCCTCCCAAGACTCCTCGTCCTCCCGTAGGACACTCAGACCTACCTGAAATCATCATATGACAGCATGATCCCCTAGTGGTATCACTGCAAGACTCTCACTAGGGGTCGAAGACACCATTTTGAAACCTGGCGCCGACAGTCGCAAGAGTGCCTAGGAATTAATTGCTCCTGTCCTGCAACTCGTGGAAAACCAATCATTAATTCAGGTAAGCCAAGGGTGGTCGGGACCCACAGAATGGCCCATCTACATCTCCTACCCTAACTTAATCATTTCAGTTCTTTTTTCTACCCCCAAAGATCCCCTGTGCTTCTTTAATGCTTGGTTCAAATGCATTGGGGGTAGAGGGTAGAACCAACGCTATCCAGAATGCCATATTTTCTATTGATTTTATTAGATTTTTTTACTATTTATATACTACTTATGGCCTAAGAGGTTTACATTCAGGTACTCAAGCATTTTTTCCCCATCTGTCCTGGTGGAAGTTGATTTTACTTGATGGGGGGAGGGTGCCCTATAGGTGTGTGCTAAAAGTGCATTTCATGTGTGCCCATTAAATGCATATGTCAGCAAGTCTGATGGCTGCCAATTGCATGAGATGTGGAACATAGCATTTATGCCTCTTTTCGTGGACTATTCTGTGCATGTGTCAGTTGCTTTCTTCAACTGATCAGACAGAATTTCCATGGACCTCCGCGGAGCTCCTTTGGTATGTGAAGTTTTTGCAGCTTCGCTCGTCTTTTTGAAATCTGCAAATTTACTGGCACTACAACAACCCACAGGGTTTTAATGGTAAGTTTAGAACATTGGGGCCTAAGTCTTTTATTCCATATATATATATTTTTTTTTTAACAGCTCACCTGTGACCGTGTGCTGCTGAGTGACTGAAGCAATTCATGTGCTCGTGAAGTGATGATGTCAGTCCGTTGGCTTCCAGCATGCTTAGCAGTGGGTCCGCTCCTCTGCTCAGCAGCAAACTGACAAGTTCATAGTTACCTGGAAAACATCAGACAAAAAGAATTAGAGAATGACAAGGGGACAAATTTGCATTAGCCTGCCAGTGCTCAATGTGCTAATACTGCTGCCGACAGCAGCTGGAAGTGTTGGCACCGATGACTTCACATTACCACTTCTCAGCTGACTTGAACTCTGTTTTTGTTTTTTTTAAATCTGGTGCTGGCAGAGGTTGGGGATCCCCACCATCTACAATATTGAGGGGCAAAGAGAGGAAATTCTGGCTATGTCACTGGTTCATAGTCTTCAGATCTGGAGACAACCCACTGCCTCTTAAATCTATGAAGGAGAGCATCTTGTTTGAAATCACCTGCGGCAGAAGCCAGCTGAAGGGGCGTCTCTGCAGAGTTGTCCTCTCCAATACTAACAGTAGAGCCCTCGACGGGTGCACCAGCATCCAGGAGCAGCTAGGGGGGGCATATCAAAAGCAAAAGACTTTTTATTAAGAAAAAAAGGAGATATTAGGCTTTGCAAATGCGGAGACTTTTTCAATACAAAATTGCTATTATATCCCACAGAAAAAGCGAGTAACATTAGATCAAGGAGCAGACCTGTTGGTTTCCACGGACTTTGACTTATCGATTCCCAAGATGTTTTCCAAACTAGGGCTACCCTTTTGATGACTTGGCTAAGTGAATTAGATAAAAATTTACTTATGAGATTATACTTTAAAAACAAAACAACCAAATTCTCTGGGGATAATGTTTTGATATTCCCCGATGTTGCCAGAGCAACTCAAATGCGAAGGAAGGAGTTTCTGCAGTCAAAACCTAGGGTTTTAGCTCTGGCAGCTACATTTTTCTGAAAATTCCCATGTAAGCATATAATTAAAATACAGGAAAAATAATGCATTTTTTGGGAACCCACTCAGCTTCAGCCATTTCTAAGTTTTTGTGAACAAGGAAAAGATGCAAGGAAATAGTCTAGGAACTGGTCTTTGAAGGGAGTCAAAAATAGTGCTAGAGATGATTTAACTTGGGATTTCTCCAAGTTTAATATTTTCCTTTTCTTTAATCGATGAGATGAAATTAAGGTAGCTCCCCCCAATTAATGTGGGCTAGAAAGATTTGTATTAGAAATTGTTTAATTCCTTTTTTTTTAATATGGTGTACATCTTTATCCTTTACTGTTCTGAAAAAATTGAATGATTAAAAATTTTGGCAAAAAAAAAAAAGGCAAAAGACTCAGAGCAAAGAGCTTGGCTTAGTCGCAAAAGCTGAATTGTATTTTCCAGTTCACAAACCACTTGTGCACTCTCAAACAGGCACGCGGGTTTGTGCATTTGCACACACACTCCACAGACACAGGCTGCCATTGTGTCCTCAAAGATGAACCTTTTCAGTGAAAATGGAATATTGTAGAGTAAGAAACAGCATCTAACAATGAGATAATGCAAAAACCACAAAGCTATTCGCCCTGGTTTTCTGCTAAAGCAGTTAGAGACAGCTTGATCTATTTTACATTCTGCCACAGTGTCAATATCAACATCGTAAACCAGCAGGACTAAAATTGTCAGTGCAGAAAAGTGTCTCTTTTATTGCTTTTTGCAATCTTATCCCTATCTCTTTTACCTCAGCTGGAATATTTTCATCCAGCTGTTCATGACATGATCAGCTTTTATGAGGGTATTATTTTAAAAAGCCTTTTACCCAAGAAGTGTGAAAATGTGCCCACCCTGTGCTTTCTTGATTCAACAATGCAGGCAGACTCGGAGGACAGCTTTTGCTTTTTCAAAATGAAACGATGCAAGTTGTTTCTTTCCCCAGGGAAAACGTATCTACAGAACAAAGCAGGTACAGATCTCTACAGGTCCTTTTTCCATACCCAGTTTTGAAAGGGGAAGTAAACTTGCATTTTCCCTTTGAGAACTGGTATGAAATCTAGGTGGCGGGGAGAGGGACATGACTGAAGACTGGGCAACTACTTGCATAGTCCTGAAACCAGGCCTGAGGGATGTCATGATGAAAAAAACAGGATCTTAATACATTTCTTTTGATGGCCATGCCTGTTTCCTTAAGCACTTGTGCCAGTGAGAATTAACTACCAGCTGGAGAATAACAGTTAAACCATTATTTAATGGGTTTTTTTGGTTTTTAATTTAAAAATATGTCTTCTATAGAAACATAGGAATATGGCAGATAAAGACCAAATGATCCATCCGCAGCATTCACTATCTCCTCCTCTCCCTATTGGCTAAAGCTCTTAAAATTTGCATCTCCTCTTCCTATAGGCTAAGGCTCTTTATAACTGCATTGTGAGGTCATAGAACTTTATGGTAATAGAAACATGATGGCAGACAAAGACCAAATGGCCCATCCAGTCTGCCCATCTGCAGTAATCTCTTCCTCTTTCTAAGAGATCCCATGTGACTATCCCATGCTTTCTTGAATTCAGACACCACTGTCTCCATCACTTCTACCGGGAGACTGTTCCACGCATCCACAAATCTGGGCAGCTCACAAAACTACATACACATTGTAATCGGACTTACATTAACTTAATCGTATTTCCCCTGGATAAGAAAAATTTTAAAGGAAGCTTTCAGCAGTGATCCCTTCTTCTGGCTGCAAATTCCCGATTGCCTGAGCTGGAAGGGGTCTCTTACCTGTACTACCGAGATGTGCCCATGCAGAACAGCGAACGTGAGAGCTGTCCAGTGCCGACTGTCTGGGTAAACTGATGGGCATCTGGCAGAGTGTCCAGGCACCTAGAAGAAATGTGATAGACAGAACAAAAGAACAGCCACACTGGGTTAGAAAAAGTCCATCAAGCTCAATGACTATTTCCAACCATGGCCAATCCAGGTTTCAAAGAGTAACAAGACAGCAGCACAAATATCTGTGAAACAATTGAAGTGTAGAGCAGTGTATCTCAAACTGTGTACCAAGGCGCACGAGTGTGCCTCCTGAGATTTCAGGTGTGCTGCGGTACACTGGGGAGGAGGAGAGGCACCGGCGCAAGCTGACTGCCTACAGGACATGCCTCTCGTGGTGAGAGGCACGTCCTGTAGGCAATCAGTGGGCACCAGCACCACTCCTTCTCTCTGTCTCTCTTCCCGTCTGGCACCCCCCACTGGCATCTTGGGGCCCGCCTGGAGGACCTTCACACACACGCGGACATCGACATGATGTCACGTATGTGCTTGATGTCATCACGGTGAAATCCGCACACTTCCAGGTGCCTTGAGCCACGGCCATTACCTTTAGTGTGCCGCGGCTCGAGAAAGTTTGCTGGACACTGGTGTAGAGGAATTAAAATGTAGTAGATTTAAAACAAACTGGAGAAAATTTTTTGTTAAAAACATAGAAACATGATGGCAGATAAAGGCTCTTAGCATTTGTATCTCCTCTTCCCATAGGCTAAGGCTCTTTACACTTGCATTGTGATGTCATAGAACTTTAGTAACATAGAAACATGACAGATAAAGGCCAATTGGCCCATCCAGTCTGCCCATCCGCAGTAACCATTATCTCTTTCTCTCTCTGAGAGATCCCACGTGCCTATCCCAGGCCCTTTTGAATTCAGACACAGTCTGTTTCCACCACCTCTTCTGGGAGACTGTTCCACATATCTACCACCACCCTTTCTGTAAGAAAATATTTCCTCAGATTACTCCGGAGCCTATCACCTCTTAACTTCACCCTATGCCCTCTCATTGCAGAGTTTCCTTTCAAATGACTCAATTCATGTGCATTTACGCCATGTAGGTATTTAAATGTCTATCATATCTCCCCTCTCCTGCCTTTCCTCCAAAGTATACAGATTGAGATCTTTAAGTCTGTCCCCATACGCCTTAAGACAAAGACCACGCAGCATTTTAGTAGCCTTCCTCTGGACCGACTCCATCCTTTTTATATCTTTTTGTCTTATTCATCATTTAACAATAGTATGGTACTAAAGATTTTGTGAAAGACTCTGGATTATTAATGGGTTTTGTTTTGATGATTTTATTTGTTTTTGCTACATTATGCTAACGTGATTGTACTATGATGTATGAGGATATGCTTGTCTATGCATTTGTTTTTTGTACACAACTTAATACTTATGTCAAATCCAATCCAATCTAGATGCTCTGCCCATTCAGAGAAGGAAAATGCTCAGTGTTCTCTCTCTCTCCCCCATTTCACTTGCTCTCACTTACCGCTGTATCTACGTTTGCTCCGGCATCAATCAACATCTGGACCATAGCTTCATCGCCAGCAGCGCAGGCGTACATCAGGGGTGTCATCCCCTAGAAAGAAGAACGATCACCTGCATTACTCATCACCTGCCAGATACTGCCCAGAGCTCTCTAGCACACTTTATTCATTAATAACATTTTCAGCACTAAAGCATTTACAAATACTGTATATTATTTCAAATTTTCTGAGACAGCAAGAAAACCCAAACGCCAGTTAAAACAACAGGCAAGAGAGAACTCGGAAACAAGATGCCATAACCTAAAAAGCAAACATGTGTCTAGACAAAGGCCAGTGTGAAGACAACGCTTTCAACTTTTTTCTAGAAGTGAAAGGATGATCTCGTGCCGCACACCGTTGGCCAGGGTTTCCACAGCTGGGGTGTAGCAGTGAAGAGAAATGAAAATGAAACCCCCACCCCTTGCTAATTTGCTGATGAAATGTAGTAGGAGGAACCGTTTGAGATTGTGAAGAATGGGGAATGCTAGAGACCAGTCAAACTCTGCAGATCATTTCCTTATGGGGGAAGGGGGGGGGGGAAATGTGTTCCCTTCTTTATTATGGTCTCAGACATTGGGTAAATTACTTGTGTCTATTTCTTTGCTCATATTTCTGTAATGAGTGAGTGCCAATTCTGTATCAAGCTTGTACATCTCTTGTAAAATTATGTGAAATCAATAATTATAATAAGAAAAATAAGAACATAAGAATTGCCATACTGGGACAGACAGAAGGTCCATCAAGCCCAGTATCCCGTTTCCAACAGTGGCAGAAACCCAAAGAGGAGCAACATTCCAGAGCTGAGATTGTGATGTCATAATGCCTCATTCCACCAATGCCTAAGAGCCAGCCTCAGCAGTGATGTCACAATGGCTTGACTGTTCCGTTTCCAAGTTCTGTACTTGGCTCACATAAGAGTTGCCATACTGGGACAGAACGACGGTCCATCATTCCAGTACTCTTTTTCCAACAGTGGCCAACCCAAACCCCAAATACCTAGCTAGATCCTGCAGCTATGAAGCCACAAAAAAATGCTGGTGATTGTCCGTCAGATAAAAACAAGCTCTTTCTGCAGGCTAGGCTGGGCTACCTGCTCATCCATTGTGTTCACGCCATCCGGTCCCAGTACAGCTATGGACTGGTTCATCAGGTCAGTCCTGCCGCAGTTCAACATTCGGAAGCCCAAGTCCTGCTGGAATTTCTCAGTGGCGGCTTCAGCGTCTAATCTTCTAAAGGAACTATAACAGCATTCAGGCCTGTGGAGGGCACAGAATGACACAGTGAGCTGTCAGGCTTGATAACGTGGGACAAGCAGTGCTGGGAAGATCAAGCAGAGAGAGGGGGTAATTCTCAACAGGACACCCGAAGTTAGACACTGGGATATTAGTAATTGTTTTTTTTTATAAGACCACATTTACAAACTTAACCTTAGACACAAGCAGTGACATAGTGGTATAGTGGGTTGGTGCCCAGCATTGCCGCACCGTGCACCCCTCACCCACTGATCCCCTCCACTTGATCGCCCCCTGCACACCTCTTTAGCTGTTCACCGGTGCAAGCAGGATCTTCCACCTGCTGCTCACGCCGGCTTCACTCCCTTCTGATGTCAACTCCTGGTCCCGCAACCAGGAAGTGACATCAGAAGGAAGCCAAGGTCAGTACAAGGTGCTGCTTGTGGTGGAGGCAGAGAGGAGGAGCAGCGCCAGTGCCCCCCGTGAAGTTGGCCCCGCCCCCTTATGCCATTGAACGCAAATGCTTAGACAAGCCATACTCTTAATTGCTAGGCATGCCCCTGACCCGCCAGGTTCACGGCCCCTTGCAGCAATTTATGGGATGCTAACAGCAGCTATATGCATAATTAGTAAAAATTAGTGCCAACACCAATTACCTCAGGCAATAAGGACTCCTGCAACTTGGTTTTAGCAAGATTTAAAACTAACTTGGGTTGCATCATCCATTCATCCACCTTCTCCAAATAAAACATCAGTTTTGCTTTAACTTCAATGCTCCATCCATTGGGATAAAGACTTGGACATCATCTCAAACACACTATCCAGTGATGCCAAATCGATATGAAAAAGCAATGCCAAGAGTGGAGGTCCTTGCGACGCCCCTTTACAGCATTATCTTGGAAATAATAACACCGCGCTTCACCTGTATCAAACGATCTTTACCATGCGCATATAACTTTGTTCGTTAAGCATAAAACTGGATGCGTCAGCTTATAGGATTCGGAGGGGGGGGGAAATATGGCCTAATCGCTTTTAATCACTCTGAGCAATCAAGTGATCTAGAAGGGCTCAAGGGAGGGAGCAAAGTTACCGTCCACGCACTTCAGCTGCCGGGGCTCACAATCCAGTCCGGGCAAGAGCAGTCTGGCTGTCTGTCGGATGTCATCGCTGTCCACGGTCAGGCTGCGGCGATGCTCGGCATATGTGATGGCCACACGGATCCATTCCATCAGCGGTGGAAGCAGCATGAATGGCCTGTGGAGGAAGGAAAAGATACGAGGGAAAATGAGCGGTTCACAATCAAATCAGGCACTCGTTTCCCTATCTGTCCCAGTGGGCTCACAATCTAACTATGATACCTGGGGCAATTCCCCCCCTCCCATTGTCCTAGGTACATTAGATAGGTTGCGAGTCCAGGGAAAAAGGCTTGAGTATCTGAATAAATTCATGCCAGCCGTTCTGAGCTTCCTTGGGAGAACGCAAATAGTTCTGTTTTACTTCTACCATGCAGTTCAGAACTATTCTTCCAGCAAGTCAAAATTTGCTGAATCGCTAAACTCATGTTCATCAAATAACTTAGCTTCTGCTTTATTGAACACGGTAGCCAAGGCCGCGGTCAGTAAGTTAGTGGAACATGAAATTTAAAAATAGCTAAACCTCTTCTCCATATGGATTTCCAAAACAACTGTACAAAGAACAAGCAAATAACATAGGTTGAAAGGTCCCTGCCACCAGCCAACAAGACCAACAAACTCCCCCCCCCCCCCCCCTTTCAACAACTGCTAAATTTTATAGCGTGTCCAAAGGGTCTGATGAGCCACATAAAAGAGGGACCTTGTCACTGAAGCCCAGAGGGGAGGCTCCAAACCTTTGTCCAAAAAGTCACCCAGTCATCCTCCCCCACTCTCAAATATGCTCCAAAGCCACACGTCGATTAACGTCCTTAAACTTCTGGTACACGGATGAGGCACATAACTTTTCTAGAAACACGCTTAGTGACGCTCTAGTCAGCGCTGAATTTTTAGGTGACATACCGTATACACTTGAACATAAACCAAGGTACCATTTTGGCCCTCCTTTTTAGGGAAAAAATGGTAACTCGAATATAAACCATTCCTCCCTTGTGATGCCCTACCACCCTCCCTCCTAGTAGTCTTACCCCTCCCTCGAACTGGCAGTAGAACCTCAGATTATTTGTATTTGAATTTAAAACACTATTTGGCCAAATGCGAATAATGTATTCAAGGCATTATTTGGGGCTGAATCAAAACCTGGTCATAAATGCGCATGAGTCGATCTCTTTCATTTGAAAGGAAGCTTTGGAATGAGAGGGTAAAGGATGAAGTTAAGAGGTGATGGGCTCCGGAGTAATCGAAGGAAATACTTTTTTACAGAAAGGGTGGTAGATACGTGGAACAATCTCCCGGTAGAGGTGGTGGAGACAGAGACTGTCTGAATTCAAAAAGGTGTGGAATAGGAACGTGGGATCTCTTAGAGAGAGAGGAAGAAATAATGGTTACTGCAGATGGGCCATTTGGCCTTTATCTGTCATCATGTTTCTATAAATGAATCCTCCTATCTACTCAATGCGAGTCCTAGAAGATGACCCTCAGACACCTCGCCAACTCTCTGCAAAATTCAGACTACTCCAAATAACCTTCCAGTTGGTCTCGCAATGCTCTTTGTTTCATGAAAATAATTATTATTGGAACTTACACCCTCACTTCTAATGAACAGCACAGAACACTCGTCAATTAAATCTGCTAAGACCAAGAAAAGAAAGATGAAATCATGTGGACTATTTGTCGATAATGCATTATCCTTGCAGGCATTCACTCACCGCTTCATGATACACTCACGAAATGCTACAGTACCTCCAAGGAGCAAGTTGCCTGACTGGACCAAAGCCAAGAAGTCAGAGTAAAGATACTTTGAGCAGATGGTAAATTTTCACTTTCAGCTAAGGCGGGTTAAATTTCTTTTTAGGCAACTAGATTTTTGCACAGTCACTCAGGGGAGAATATCCTTAACTGCTGACCCCCCTCCTAAAACATAACATAACATTATACTTATAGACCGCGTTACCAAAAGGTTCTACGCGGTTTACAAAAATTCTAAACATTAAACATAATTGTATATTTGAATGAGTCAGTGGTCAGGTATTTGGAGAAAAGATAGGTCTTAAGCTGTTTTCTAAAATTATATTACATTAGAGATTTCTATTCCGCCATTGCCTTGCGGTTCAAGGCGGATTACAAAAAACATATTACAAGAAGATATTTGGTAATTTCTAGAGGAGATAAAGAGTAGATGAGGTTGCTTTGGGGAATCGGGAAGGTATTGGGAAGTGGGAAGGAGCTAGTAGTATTAAGTCATTTGCAGTAAGAAACAGTAAGGGTCTCTCAAACCGTGTGCCACGGCACAGCAGTGTCCCAAAGAGATTCCGGATGTGTCACGAGAGATTCCAGAATCTTACTTTAATTTTACAAATTCTTTTTATAAGTATACACTAGAATAGATGACATGTATGTTGCGTACGCAAGAGTCTGTCAGTGTTATGAGCATCTGTGCGCTCAGACAGGCGTCATTCTTTGACGTGATTGATCCTCGAAAACTAATGGCAAGTCATTTTAGTTTTATTTTTTAGGCAGTAGTTATCCTAACTTGAGCAACAAAGCAATCAAAACTTTGTGACTGTTTGGATCTTCTTATCTTTGCGAACTTGGATTTTCAGCTCTGACAGAAATTAAACTGAAAAAAGAGAACGACTGCAGATGGTGGATGATGAAATGTGTGCTTGTTTGATGACTATCGAGCCGCATTTTGAGTTAATTTGCACTCAAAAACAAGCACATCCATGACGTTGATTAGCAATTCTATTCTATCTACTTTAGTTTCACCGTTGTTACAATTACCCCATACATAGCTTAAAAACCTTAAATAAATAACTCTCCAATTTCATTTTTTGTTGGTTTTGCAATTTTATCATTTCAGTTATAATGTGCCGCGAAAAACTTTTGCTTTGTTTAGTGTGCCGGAGCTAAAAAAAAGTCCAAGAGACACTGGGTTAAGCAGATACTGCACTTGCTTTCTACAATAAAGATTTTTCATTCTTCCAGTTAATTCACAGTCCTAAAGGAAATGATTTTCTAGGATTAGGGATTGTGGTGCCCCTCCCCCTCCCGCCAGATTTCCAAGTAAAAGCCTTAAAGCCATGCAAAGACAGCTTAATTGTTCTTAACGATGGCATCCTTGCAAACTGAACCAAATGTAAGGCTTTTGTTCTTTCCAGAGGAGGGAAGTCAAGATACTGTGTGGGCAGAAGCACGGTTGGACATAAAGGCTCCAGGGGATCGGAAAAGGCAGTTTTCAGCTTGCAGGTGACTTAACTGCAAGAGCTTTATATTGAAGAAATCAAGGTGTTCTTTTCAGCAGTTTCCACTGGCATCGGGCTCATTGGTCTGTGGTTTCCTGGGCAGCACCAGGGTCAAGAACAACAGCTGGACTCTATGGGATAAATTCAATAAAAGGCACCGAAATTTAGATGTGCACCGAGTACGACTTATTTAATTATTTTTCTATTTCTTTATTTATATTCCACATATTCTACAGCTCTATGCGGATTACAAATTATTCAGGAACTCAAGCATTTTTCCCTAGCTGTCCCAGTGGGCTCCCACTCTATCTAATGTACCTGGGGCAAGGGGGATTAAGTGATTTGCCCAAGGTCACAAGGAGAAGTACGGGATTTGAACCCACAACCCCAGGGTGCTGGGGCTGTAACTCTAACCACTTCACCACACACTCTATGATGGCAGTTCGGCGTGGAATACTAGTGTAAGTTTGTACGAGTAGTTTCATGCCCAAGCCCATTTAACAGCCAATTATTAACCTCCAGGGTATGCTGTTTATCTTGCCAAACATTCACTCATATGTAGTCCTAAAAGCAATTAATGAATAAGGGAAAAGGCCTCAGAAGCCACGGGGCGCACGTTCTGCTAGATGAAATCTCGGCTCCCCCTCATGCTTCATATTATTCAAAAGAAATCACTCAACAGATTGTCCAAAAAAAGAAGAAGAAAGATAGCTGGACTTATCCCTCTGAAGTTTTGCTGCAGCTGGTTCCATCCGCTGCTTCTACTTCCGTCTTGTTATTACAAGCGCTAAAGCCAAACTCGTGTGAGTTGCCACTGTTGTAAGTTGCCTCTTATGGGAGATCTGCAGCATCTCCGAATGTCCGTTACTTGGCACCGTTGCTCTCGTTCAACGTCAAGTTAAGTAAAGCAGCCGTTTCACCGTCTGCCAATTAAAGGGTTAAGTTACGTTTTACGCACAACCAGTGACATAGTAAAGGGTGGGGAAGGACCGCTGTGGAAGCCATCTTGGTGGGAGTGTTCCTCCCCCCAGAAGTGACATCAGAGGGCGAGCCGAGGCTGGCACGAGCAGCAGGTTGGAGCTGCCGCTTATGCTGGCAGAGAGCTAAAGGTATTTGGGGGGGGGGGAGGGAAGGTAAGCGGCGGGGGTGGGATGGGAAGGAGCGGGGATGCGGAGAGGTGCTGGCGTCCAGGGCGGTAAGCCCTCCTGCCCCTCTTTCTATTCCACTGAATGGGAGTAAATGATACTTCTTTATATAGCAATTGTATTCGTCTTAAATATTATTTTACAGTTTTTAATGTCTTTGAATATATATGTTTTGTGTATTTCAAAATCATTGTTTTTTTTGCATCCAGCATCTATATATGCTATTTACTTTGTTTTTAATTGTTATTTCTATGGGGGGTTTTATATTATGTATGTGTATTTTTAGTATCCCCCGAGGAAGGCGTTGTTCTGACATGCCGAAACTTGGATCCTAGTTTGAACCTTTAGTTGTAATAAAGACACTCCTTTTGGCTGACAGGATGCCTCCCTTGCCTCTTTCCCTGTACTACTTCCTAATTTAGAGGATTTCCCTTCATATACTGGATTAAAACTGAATAACGAATGACTCTACTACAATATTTAATCCAGTTGAATTTGAGTTCACATGCTGAGAGCAGAAAGGAGGTTTGTTTGTAAGGAGGACAGGAAGTACTTGGGAAAGCTGAAGTGGATCAAACGTTTCAAATTCTAGGAAAAGAGGACAAGCTTCCCTAGCCTTGAACGCATGTAATGAGAACTGATGAAAACTAAAATCTTACTCCATTCAGACCTTCAGGCTCTGAATGCAAAAAAAAAAGGAAATTGGTCTGAGTCAGAAGAGAGTTCATGAAACCGAAGCATGAGCAGTAGATTTCTCTGCCCGATGTTTTCCCTCCGCAGTCCCATAATTATCTTAATTAAATGTTACCTTAGGTTTATAAATGTAGCCGTGATTTCCCAAGGATGAGTGACGGCCTGACGTGATCCCAGAAGTTTATGTTCTGTCCATGACATTATCCTGCCAAGGACATCCGGTGTGGAAATACTGCAGTGCAAACAGCAGCAGTAACCCGATTTCAACACGATTTGCCGGCTAATTCTCTAGAGCACAATTTAGTTTTCGAATAGAAAAGTTGACTTAACAAATCAGTATTCGATCTAAATTCAGGAGGAGAAAGTTCCCAGTTCAAAGTCGCACAAAAATACATGGAAGTCTCAATTTGCAAAGGCTTACCATCTCACTCCAGGGCTTTATACACAGGTTTTGTTTTGTTTTTTTTAAAATATATTCCGAAAAACCTACAATTCTATGCGGATTACAAATTATTCAGGTACTCAAGAATTTTTCCCTAACTGTCCCAGCAGGGGATTAAGTGACTTGTCCAGGGTCACAAGGAGCAGTGAGGGATTTGAACCCACAACCTCAGGGTGCCAAGGCTGTAGCTCTAACCACTCACCACACATTTTCACTCAACTTAATTACAAAACAGCTAAACCAGCCCACGATCCAAAAGAAGATGCGGTTTACTCAGTTTCCAATTGTTTATTACAAATAACAAACCAAGTAACTTACTGCAGCAGTTGAAACAAGTCCTGCTCCGACAGGATGAGTCTTTGAAACTGGATCTGAGTCAACCGACTGTCAGATCAAAGAAAGAGATTCTGAACTGCAAAAGAGATGGGCGTTGAATATTGTGAAAGACGGATGTTGAGTTTCTGAGGAAAGATGGACGTTGAGCACCTGGTAAAAGAAGGATGGACGGGGCAGAGGGATGGAGAAAGGCTTCATAACTCAAGTTGGAGATTTCCTGCCCTGGAGGAAAGGGTGCAAAGAATACCCAGAAGGCCGGGGGGGGGGGTGGCTGGCTATGGAAATGACCAGTAGGGTCAGTTGGATGTAACCTAAGCTGAGTCATGAAACCAGGCAGGTCTCAAGGAGATTGGAGGAAAGTGGTCACTTGCAAAATTTAATCTACTATATAAGAAAAAGGACTATAAACCAGCCAACCTTTCTAGATAAACAGAGCTGTAGATGGTTTGGTCCCCTATGACTGGATTCTACTTACTAAGCTCATCAAATGGTTGTTGCAAAAAATAATATCAATGGAAGTTAATCTCACTTTCAAGCTCCAGAACTTTAAGAGAAAGGAAGATATTCAGCTGGGGGCCGTCAAAGAACACTCTTGGCTCTTTTCACTTTCTTTGCCATGTTAGAACATAAGAACCTTTAACGGGTCAGAGCAAAAGTCCATCAAACCCAGTAGTCTATTCTCACAGTGGCCAATCCAGGTCACTAATACCTGGCCAAAACTCTAAGAGTAGCAACATTCCATACAGAATCCCAAAGAGTAGCAACATTCCATGCTACCGATCCAGGGTGAGCAGTGGCTTCCCCCATGTCTTTCTTAATAACAGACTATGGACTTTTCCTCCAGGAAATTGTCGAAACTTTTCTTAAAACCAGCTACATTATTCGTTCTTACCACAACCTCTGGCAATGTGTTCCAGAGCTTAACTATTCTCTTGAGTGAAAAAATATGTCCTCCTATTGGTTTTAACTCCAGCTAAAGATTCTTTGAAGAATTAGGATAATAGTCTGCCCTTATTTCAACATTTTCAAAACTGAGAACAAATCTATATAAGGGACTTCCCTAATTTTTTAAAAAGCGATCAGTAGGGTGCACAGCAGTGACCCTTTTAGGCTAAAGTGTGACAGTACACACTACATACTGCATGAGTGGCAGAACATACTTTTCTAACATGTAGAACTGATTCTTGGTCCATGTCCTCCAACATGACAAATGCATTGTCTCAGTAATTTTCTGCAAGACTTTGAAGCTCAGCGGAGAGTCACAAATTTCAAGTCTCTCTCGCTCTCTTAGCTTAATGGTGTTTCCATTGGTTTCACGCTGGGAGTGAGTGTTGCTCCTGAGACATCCAGAGAGGTAGATCTGGGAATCGTCAGCATAGAGGCAATACTGGAAGCCGTGGGAAGAGATCAGCGCTCCAACTAAGCAAGTGAAGATTGAGAAAAGGAGCGGGCCCAGGACAGAGCCTTCAGACACACCAATCAATAGCAGGAAGGCTGTGGAGGAGGAACCACCATTGCATATACTGATACCACAGGGGCTCTAAATCTTCTGTAAGACCATATGTAAAATACTATCGTCACCACATGCCTGTCACACTATGAAATTCAATCTTCCCTTTCTAGCAAAATCATCTTGCTGTACCCTTCAAGTTTCAGAGACCGACTCAGCTTGACTTCTAGTGGTAGTACTGTGAGACTACCACTAGAGGTCAGAGAAGCTTGATGGAGCTGGAGCAACTGTGGATCACTCCTGCTTCTCATTAGACCACTAGGAAAATTCCTGGTAACAGCAAGGAAGGAGGTGCTTGAGGTAAGGGGGGAGGAGGCTATTAATTGCACTTGCCCCTTCTACTTGTGCATGCCTCAGAGCAGGTGGAAAGGTCACCATGGAAATATTTTCCTATTTACATGTATTCCCACTGTAAGTTGGGGGCCCGCTTGTGCCATGCCCCCTAGGACCCTCTATAAAAGGTGTTTCTTCCTGTTGTAAATAGTGCCTTTCTGAAATAGATTTTTATATGTATCTGCTTCTAAAATAATCTCCTTCATAAAATTACCCACCTCCACCCCTTCCAAAAAAAAGCAACAAATTGTTGATGCTCACCTACATAAGCATTATTGTTCAAGCTATGGTTAACTGCTTCCCCAGGAAAGAAGAAACTTCTGAAGCTGTAATTTACTTCAATAGAAGTCCAGTACAGAAATAATATTAAGCTCAATTGGAAAGAACAATTAGAGAAAGAAAAGCTATTGTGGGCGACATCCACAGCCAACACCGTTAGAAAATAAGCCTTTTGTCTTTCGTCTCCCCTTTGTGTCAGGCCCTGGCAGACTTTCCTTAAGTCAAATCCAATCAGGGAACAGCAAACAATGAAGACTGAAGATGTGAACCCTTCCGGCTTGTTTTGCTTAGAAGGCGTTTAAACCAGTCTCTTGTGAATTAGGCCTATTTTTCTTCTATATTGTCACTAACAGGTGGAGATTTCATGCAGGAACTTAAAAAGCCTATTTCTGACCACAAAATCCTCGCTCGTAGCTCAACAAGCAAAAAATGAATGTATTTGTTTTCTCATGATTAATTCACTGTGCAAATGGGTTCCTTTTACTCCAACTGCTCAACTTGCTGTAGAAATGGGATCCTGATTTTTCCTTCCTGTTGCTCAAAGGGCCTCTGTCTTACCATCGTTCTAGATGTCAGATTTTTGGAATGAGATTGCACAATTCTATTGCTGCTCTGTGATATTCAGGTCACTTCTGCTCCCTTTGCCTTTTAATCTCTCTCTGCTCTTGTTCATCGAAGGCTTCACATTCAAAGATCATTAACTCAAACTTGCCCTGTTCGGAGATGAACCAAAATCTCAACCTGTTTTTGCAGTTTGACTTAAAGGAAAGAGATGGATGCTCACATTCCTGCTCCTCCAGCAGAGCTGGAGATATATTGCACTCCGTTTCCTAACCTTACCTCAGAAGGACTAATAGCTTTTCCACTGTTGTCTGGTTAAATCAACAACATGAATGTTTCCGGAATAGCTCTACAGAACTGATGTCCACCCGATCAGAAGCCAGCAGGCCTGGAGCCTGAATCAATCATTTCCAGCATGGACTCACGTGTTCACCCAGGGGAAGGGGAAGGTGGAAGCGGGTCCAAGTAAGAAGTCTCATTAGGAATCCCAAACAATTTTCAGCTCCTGAGAATAACTTTTTACTGTTCCCTGAGCTAACCATGCCCAAAGCCTTGCATAGCACATTTAGCAAGAAGTGCACGGTAGACCAAAAGACTGAGCATGATGCTGGGGCTTTAACACAAGGTCTTATTGTAGCATTTATTTATTGGAGTTTCATGATACCAGATGAAGAATATAAATATTCCATTAGAAAACAATCCTCTCTGGTATAAGAATTCAAAACACAAAAATAATCAACCAGTAAATAATTAATAAAGAGAGTCATGAAAGGAAACGAAAAATAATAATGATTATAAGAAACATAAAAAAGTAGAAAGGATTCCGGCACAAATCATATTCATACAGTTTTAAACAAAATGCTTGCATTTCCTTCTATCAAATTTAAACCTGCTCAGGATCACAGGAAATCTCTCTCACTCCTCCGATCTTAATGACACATTTAGCAGGAAATTTCAAAAAGAACTCTGCAGCCCCAAACTCATAATGACCTTAAGTTTTCTCTTGTGTCATTTTACAGAAATCGGAAAAAAAAAACACAAACTCTCTGGCCTTTGGTTACAGAAACAAGTCCAAAGATTCCAGTCCCTATCAGGTTCTAATACAAAAGGTCGCAAGTGAAATTCCTCTAGGTGCCTGGCGTTCTAGTGATATTTCTATCAAAAGCAGATGTATCCAGAGATTCCAGTCCTAATCTTACCCTTCCCCCTTGCCAGAGTCAGCTACAGTCTTGTAAAGATTGAGGAGGTAAAAGCATTGAATTATTCTTGGTCATCGAGGCACTTTCCCCCTGCACAACTTCCCAAGAAGACTCACACTACTCCTTCCATTGAGAGAGCCTTGTCCTATTCCAGAAGTGGAAGCGGCAGCTCAGTAAATTGCCACAGTCAGGAAATTCACCCTACCAAGGAAGAACTTCATCTTAGACACCAAAGCCAAGACCTCACCCAATGATACATTTGCATGACACTTGGTTTGGGCGCCAGTTGACAAAGAACTGGGACAGGTTGCTATACTCACAAATGTAAGGATTTTCCCCCCCAGTGCACCAGAGGTCCTGGGTCCAATACCCTCAGAGAGGTTCAGAAGGAAGTGAAATTAACGACAATGGCAGCCAAGAGTGATTGCATAAAATATATTGTGTAGAAATAGGCTTAATATTATAGATATGCAATGTTTAGAAGAAAGATACATCAAACATATGCTTGATACTAAGGAATAGAAAGATATTTTGTGAGAGAGCCATTTCTGTGTGTGGAAGAATACATATGGCTTTTCCAGAACAGAGAGAGACTGTGGTTTACCTGCATAAAAGTGTGTGTGTCTTAGGCCTGAATAATGGGTGTATAGGTGTGAATAGGCAGAAAGGGAAAAAAAGGCAAAGAGAGAATTCAGCATTAGAACAGGAAGCCAAAAAGTGAGAGGGGGTGAACAAGAGACGAGGCTTTTATAAGTTGGAATTTTGTTCTAAAAATAGCATCTATTGTGGTTAAGTACCTTCTTTTCAGTATCTTTCTGCTCATAATTTGGAAGCTGTTCCAAACGATGGTAAGGAAGATGTAAAGAAAGAGAAACAGAAGCTAAGCTTGCCCTCATAGACTTGAGTTTCAGCTATTTTCCAGTATCTCTCTGTGACAATTATCTGTCTTAAAGAACATGCAGCTGGAGCTATTCTTTATCTTAAGCACTAGACCTTAGCACATCTATTGTTCTTTGTTCTAAGGTTCTTTGTTAACCTTAAGTATTGGTCATTTAGAAGTCATTCTAATGACTTTTCTGAGACTGAATGACCAGGAGCCCTAAGGTGTATCTGCACTGACATTCCCAGGGTCATATCTGGTTAATATTATTGTCCATAGGCCTTTGATGACCTTGGTTAGGCCAACAGAAAATGCTGACAGCTAGCAATGTAAGGCTGACAATCACGTCTGCCAATCCAGTTGATTCTGAAGTCTCCTACCTCAGTCCATTCCTCCAAATTCCCAGCAGTAGGACATGGTGGTTGATTGTCTTCTCCTGTGGGACTCAGTACTATAGCTTGTTCCCCTGCAGGACTTCCTTGGACACCAAACACAGGTGCTCCATCTGGGGTACTGATGACCTCACTCCCTGGCAACAGAATGCTCGCAGAGCTAGCGCTTGACAATTACGCTAAATTCATGGATGTGGCAGCAATCGTCCCCAGAGCTCAAGGAGAGACCACCTGGCAGCGAACAGGCAGACAACACTCCCACACTCGGGTCTGCTAATGGCTCTCCAGGCAGTCTCCCATGCTGGATGAATGAATCCATTGGGCCAGCTGCCTGGGTAGATACCACAAAGTGAGTAAAATGCTTGGCCTCTAGTTCGTTCTTCTGTGGTCAGCAATACTGAGAATTTCATGCTTCTCTTTACTATAAGCATATAAGACCTACAATTTTGTTCTGGCTCCTGTAAAGAGCTGGAACAAAAAGCAAGCGTACTGGACTATTGAAAGTTGCATGTCTGCACAGATCTACACACAAAAAATTGTTATCAGCACTGCAAGATGCATGTGGATTACTTCTGTGCATGCACTAGATTGCTATTCTACATATAAATATTGGTACTGCAAAAACTGTATGCACAGAATAGCATTTCAGCACATGTGCATTCAACTCCCAGTGCCAAATCAATCCTTTTGTGTGCAAGATACATGGGCATGTATCTGGGGCACTTTCTGGGTCTGTTAGCAGATTGGCTCTTGCATTGGCAAGCAAAACGTTGGCATCACTCTTGCATTAGGAAGCCTGCGTTAAGCTCTAACCCAAGTTTCCTGCATCAGCCTCGAGGTCACAGAACGTGCAACATACTGCATTTTGCTATGTGGGTCAGAACCCCAAAATTCTCCAATGATCAAATCTGTCATGAAATGGAATCACAATGAAACAGACACATTTTGTCCACAAGCAGCCTGCATTTTTGTTCATATCTTCCATGTAGCCTGCCCAGAATATTTTAATTATGATCTGTAATTTTGCAGCCAGAGTAAAACACAGACGGCAAGGCATCTTAGCTCCATATGCTTTCTTCTAAGAGTAACTAGTGGCTTGGCGGAGACCTCAGTGAAGTGAAATCTACCTACCTCTCATTATTCAAGGCCATTCTTGGTGGATCCAGGTTCGGGTTTTCCATGGACTCCATCTGTGGACAGCGCAGGAAGTAGTAGAGTGTGTGCAGGGCATCAGGGGACCACGTGATTGGCTGCTGCTGCCTGGTCTGTCGGACAGGGCTCATGCCAGGATGTAACGTGTTTAAACATTGCATGTGGTGCATTGCTCGTGATACCAAATCGCCTGTAGAGGGAGGAGAGGAGAAAGAAAGGGATTTATTACACACAAAAATGTTTCGGTTTTTTTCACTTTCTTTTTATGAAACTAGCCCCATTAAAATAACTTTCTTATCAATGAAATCCTATCTTTAAATACAGTTTGGCCATAGCTGGTGGCAGATGTACCTTCCATCTGGAGTGAGATGCAAGAGGTTGTTTTTGTGCTTAGTATTAGAATTTTTTAAACGGGGAAAAATAGGTCTTGCTCAGGTGTCAGGTGCTGCTTTTAGGCATGTTTGCAATACCAGGAAAGATAAGACCACTGTGTCGACTTCCCATCTAAATAGCATACGAGGGGCCACTGAGAAGTTCTCAGCCCAACCAGCAATGCTGGGGCAGTTTCCATCGAGGGCCATACACTTAGTCCAGCGATTTTCCACTTGTTTTGTTCCACATTTTTCCAACGGAACGAAAAAAGCGAAAAAATTCACTGGACTAAGTGTATAGCCCTCGTTGGGGACCACCCCTGCTTTGTTGGTTGGGTTGAGAACTTTTAAGCGGCCCCTTGTAAATGATTTTGTTTGCAAAGTGTTTTTGGACCTTTAATACTAGCTAGGAAAAAACTTTAATGTCTAGCTAGGAAAAAACTTGTAGCGGAAACTTGTACAGAAATTATGGCAAATCTAGTGTAAACTATATACTATGTATGTTTAACCTGTAACCCGTTCTGAGCTCTTTGGCGACAACGGGATTGAAATAAATAACTAACTGGCAGCAACATGTAACTGTAGGCCCTTGATTTATCCACTGATTGGTCCCAGGTTTTCAGCTTTGGATTTTGCAGCTTCTCTCTCTCTCCCTCTTGCTCACAGGAAATAGATCCTGCCATTGTGTTTGCTTGTACAGTGGGGACTATGACAATGTGAGGAAAACATGGGAATTTAAATAGCCCCCAACACCTGCTGGGCTGTCCATGGGAACAGTCATCAGCTTTCACGACTACATCTCCTGCTCAGACTTAGCAAATGAGATGATCAGGGCCTTTTCAGTGTTTGCATTCTCTCTCTCTCTTTCTTTTGGATGGTAAAAAACAGGAGCAAAAGTTACAGAAATGCTACGTGTTACCGAGAGTTCTGCTGAAGAACTAAGCCAACCCACTCCAGTTCCAGAAGATTGACAACTCTGTTTATTAACCTGGGCCCTGCAGCATTTGGGGGACCTTTTAGTCCTGCTATCCTTGGAGACACACTTAACTAGTTTTCAGGATCTCATAATCAGGGGTGTACCTAATTTGGTTGTCACATGGGGCAAAACACCCCCCATGCCCACATACCTGCCCTCCCTCCAGTACGGGGGTGGGGGGGGGTGAATTGAATAGTCATGCAGCCACAGTCTACAGGTGTGTGGCTGTTGGCTCTGCTGGTCCTTTATCCCCTCTGATATCAACTTCCTGTTCTAGGGCAGGGGACTGGCAGAGCCAAGAGCCACACACCGGTGGTAAGAGTGGATAACATAGCTGGTTTTAAGAAAGGTTTGGACAATTTCCTGGAGGAAAAGTCCATAGTCTGTTATGGAGAAAGACATGGGGGAAGCCACTGCTTGCCCTGGATCAATAGCATGGAATGTTGCTACTCTGAGGATTCGGAATCTTGCTACTCTTTGGGGATTCTGGAATGTTGCTATGCCTTAGGTTTTGGCCAGGTATAGGGACCTGGATTGGCCATCGTGAGAACGGGCTACTGGGCTTGACCAATAAGGCTATTCTTATGTTCTTATGCTCAATATACCCCTGTACTGCCTGCATCTGGTACCCTGGTACGCCACTGCCTATGACAAACATGCATGAGAGAATGCAGGCACTACCTGGAGGCCACATTACCATAAAGATGTGCTGAGAGTTGAGTCGGTTCAGCGAATGGCCACCAGGATGGTCTCGGGGCTCAAGGATCTATCGTACGAAGGCTGAACAAATTGCGGCTATACTCGTTCGAAGAACGTAGAGAGAGGGGAGACATGATTGAGACGTTTAAGTATATCACCTGTCGTACCGAAGATGATATTTTCTTTCTTAGAGGACCCTCGGCCACAAGGGGGCATTCGCTGAAAATAAAGGGCGGGAAGTTTCATGGCGACACCAGGAAGTACTTCTTCACCGAAAGAGTGGTTGACCATTGGAATGAGCTTCCGGTACAGGTGATCGAGGCCAGCACCGTGCCAGATTTTAAGAACAGATGGGATGCTCATGTCGGATCTCTAAGAGGGGATGGGTCATCAGAGTGCGATCTCTCAAAGGGTAGCTAGGGGGGTGGGTCAATAGAGTGGGCAGACTTGATGGGCCTTGGCCCTTTTCTGCCGTCACTTTCTATGTTTCTATGTTACCTCATTGCATGCATATTTGCTATGGGTATCCTGAAAACCTACCTGACTAGGTGTGTCCCGAGGACTGGATTGAGAACTACTGATTTAAAAACATAGGCATAGCTTAGAGCAGAGCTTCTCAATCCAGTCCTCACAACACTCCTAGCCCGTCTGGTTTTTAGGATATTCACAATGATTGTGCATGAGAAAGACTTTTTTTTAAATTTATTTATTGTTTTGTATGTGTCTGACCCTTGATTTGAAGGGAAACCAGACGATTTTCGATTTATTTATAAGTTTTCAATTTTTACAATCAAGATAAACTTGTACAGAAAGAGGATTCATGATAAGAAAAGTTAAATTATCACAGAACAATTAAACAAGCAATTAAAATAACATAAATCTTCTCAAGTCCTCAATGGATCCAAAATGTAAATCACATGCGAGTAAATCAAAAGAAACAATCATTATGGAATCATAAGCTATCAGAGAGTAAGGACATTATTCTATTTAGCATTCTCCTTCTCTAATCGGGACAAGGACAGGAAGGTTGTCAGTTGGGGAGGTTCGAAGAAAACATACTTCTGAGTTTTATAATGAATTACGCATTTACAAGGATGTCTAAGAAAAAAAGTTGCCCCTAAAGCCACGACAGCAGGTTTTAACAAAAGAAATTCTCTTCTACGCTTTTGGGTCTCCCTTGCTAAGCCTGGAAACATTTGAATCTTATAACCAAGAAATTATTTTTGTCTATGTTTATAGAACATTCTCATTAACCAACTCTTATCAGGGGTAAGTACAAGCATCTGGAACATACATTTCTCTATCAGATAATTCTAATGCCGCCGGTCTAGAGCGCCGCGAGGCACCAGCCGCGTTCCTGCTTCTTCGCTTTGGCATACCCAGAGGTAATACTTCGAAGAAAATGTAAAAGAGGTAAATTATTGGCAAGCTCCCTAGCATCCTCTCTTCAAGCTCATGCAAACGCCATCTTGGATCCGTATGAGAAAGACTTATGTGCACTGCCTCCACTGTTTGCAAGTCTAGCTCATGCCTATTCATTGTGGATACCCCAAAAAACCAAACTGTCTTGGTGGATTGAGAACCTTTACCTTTGGAGGGTGATGGGAGATGATTCATTCTCAAATGCTTCAGGCACTCATACTAGATTGGCCCCCATATCACACAATATTTTAGAGGAGCAGTTTTCAAGCTGTGTTATGGCTACAATGTGTGCGATTTGTCCCTCCACCTCGGTTAATAGGCACTAATTCAAGTTTATAATACCATAACACACAGTATTTAAAGTTACTATGAGTTACATAGTAATGAGATGCAAAGCGGGAAAAACACCTCATTACTAGGCACATTCTATAGCGCAAGGAGTGTTATAGCTGGAAAATCAATCCCAGTAAAAAGCTGGGGTTATTTTAAGGTCCCGGGAGCATACATAACATGAAACTCACTTCTATATCGCTATTACCGCTAAGTTCTATGCGGTTCACAAAAGATGAGAAGAAAGGCAAAGTAGGCCTCATTTTCAAGGTATTCAATGAAAAGATACATTTTTAAGACACATCAAAATTGTAGATAAGAATCAGTCGACCTAATTAAGAAAGTCGAATCTGAATCCCATAGGACAGAAGATGTTGAAATCTTTTAAATTTACAGCCCTTGGCAGATGGAAAACCAAATAGTGCCTGTGATTTCCTGGAATGTTGGGAGTTATTGACTGTAAATGATTCTAAGAAATATTCTGGAATTAAACCTGCCAATACCTTACAACAGAAACAACCAAACTTGAACTTAATCCGCGCTTCAATCGATAGCCATTGTAATTGACGATAGTAAGGTGCGATACGATCATATGTCTTCAGATTATAAATCAAGCGAACCGCTGCTTTCTGAATAATGCTCAAGGCTCTGCAGATTTTTGGGGGGCTCCAGCAAGATGCACGACTCAAGACCAGAGCTTGCGCTAACAATCAAAATGAATTTATGTCTTACGGTTCTCAGTTTCCACAGTGTGGCAGGTTTAAAATACGAAGTTTGGTTATCAATGATTTATTATGAAAATTAGGTTTACTAATTACATTCCAGTTTTTTATTTTAATTCTTTATTTTTGTCAACTTTCGTCCAGGGTGAGGGATTCTATTTAGGGGAAGATAGTGGTTAGGGGATGGAATTAAGGGGGGTGTAGATAAGATTGAATTAATTCAAATGGAAATTAAATTTGAAAGAACGATTTAAATTTGTATGAAATATTATTGTAATTCTTATTGTATTGAATGTATTTTTGTATTATCCTATTGTACTGATTATTTGATTCTTTCAATAAAAATTGTTATATATAAAGGGGCCAATACACAGTCAAAACAGCTGCCGCCACATCCCTCCCCTGAGGCTTCTCTCCAAAGCAGACAGATTACCAGCTACCTTTGAATAATAATAATAATAGTAATACTATACCAGAAGTTTGAAGCGGTTTACAACAATCAATTTAAAATAAAACTGAAGAGAAGTTTACAATTTTAAGAGTAATAAAGTCTAGAAAATTACATCTTTTAAAATCAAAAGTTAAGGTAATAACAATAACATAGTTTAAATGAAACAGTGGCAATTAAAGAAGGGCCACTGATAAAACCGTAGTAAATTAAGGCCGTAGAAATACAAATAAGTGAGGTTGATCACAAATAGCATTATAGTTGCAAACTGCTCTGCGTGAACCTCTTCGTGAAAAGGACAATTAATAAATCCCAATAAATAACCTGGGACCTTCGTGCCCCATCTTCAATGACCTGCCGCCAAATTCCAAACTGGCTGTGAACAAAGGAAATGTTAACCCCCCCCCCCCCCCAAGGTTCAATACCTTAACTAACTGGTCAAGAGTGCAGAATGTCCTGGAACTGAAGCTTGAACTTGCTTATACGGGTTTATTAAAAATTTGATAGCATCGCCTATAAAATTTCTAGGCGATGTACATAATAAACATTACAGCTTACTAACTTAGACAAGGACTAACTTGATACAGAAGGAAAAGAGGGGGGGAGAACTACATTAGTTACATGAAAGTAATATGTAAGGGGAAGTAGAATTTGGGATTGCGGGGAAAATAAGCCTGGCCTCTTTACTTCAGAATTCAGGCGCTTGTACTTTAAGATAAGGAAAAAAGAATCAAACAGAGTTTTACACTTGAAATACATCTTTGTATAGGAAAGTTTTCAAGGAACTCTTGAATTTGTCCAAAAATGGCACGCTTCTAAGAAAAGAGGATCTAGAACAGACATGGGTAACTCTGGTCCTCGAGGGCCGGAATCCAGTTGGGTTTTCAGGATTTCCCCAATGAATATGCCTGAGATCTATTTGCGTGCACTGCTTTCAATGCATATTCATAGGGGAAATTCCGGCCCTCGAGGACCAGAGTTGCCCATGTCTGATCTAGAATCAGAAAATAATAGTATTAAGGCCAGTACTGGGCATATTTGCACGGTCTGTGTCTGTAAATGGCTGTTTGGTTGAAGAAGGGCTGGGGGGGGGGGGCTTCGATGGCTGGGATGGTGTAAGGTCTGGAGTGAGCTCTGACGGAGACTTCAGTAGTTGGAACCTAAGCACAGGACCGGGCAGAGCTTTGGATTCTTGCCCAGAAATAGCTAAGAAGAAAAAAAAAAATTTTTTTTTTAGATTTAATCAGGTTGGGCAGACTGGATAGGCCATTCGGGCCTTTATATGCCGTCATTTTTTATGTTATTATATAACTGAGGAGCGTACACTGTGAATATTTTGTTACGTCTTGTGTTAACTATTTTTAGAGAAGGCACTGTGAGTAAATTTTGATCCACGGATCTCAGAGTTCCAAGAGGAATATATGGAGTTAGTAGCTTGTCAAGAAAGGCTGGAAGGTTGTCCGGGCAAATTCCTGTTTATAAGACAGTCTTCCAGAATTGTAATAGCTCTAAGCTTATGTTCTCACTTGGCAAAACTACCCATCTGCAGCTGTGAATGCCAGCCTGCTCTTCACTGCCCAGGCTGGCCACATGCTGTGCACCTTGGTTTACCACAACGGTTCCCACCCGGTTCTCAGGCCTCACCCAACATGAGATCTATATATACGTAATTATAAATATATCTCATGCGTACTTCATTGTGGATACCCAGAAAACCAGATCTGTTGGGCGAGGTTCCAGGGCCAGGTGGGGAACTGGCCATCAAAGATTGAGCCAGTCTGGTTTTAAATTCTTATCCCGTTGCAAAAATAAGCAGAGGGCTAGAGCCAGTGATGCCTTGCCACTGGCACAAAAATGCGAATACGCTCTTTTTGACTAAGGCTCATTGTTTGGGATTTCTTAGAGAAATCAGAACAGTGCACAGCGGCTTAGCCTGGCCTTTAAGAGCTGGTAATCGTAGTGTTCCAATTCCTAAAAGAAAAGCTCTTGACATAACTCCCTGGCACTATCGCTTGTTGGCTCATTCTCATCCCCGATTCTGGATCTGAAAGGAAGTCAGCTGAAATCTCCTGCGCGAGCAGCACAGCAGCCTCATTGAGTTCTGAGCCCCGCAGGAATGGAAAAGTGTTTCGAATGTCTGTGTCGAGTCTCTGGTGCTCTTTATCCCAAATCCCACAAACTTTGCACTTGGCAAATCAGAACCAATTGAGTCTCGCAGCTCTGCTAGCTCAGTGGCTCATGCGATTAGAGGGCCATGTTTAGAATTCAAATTTGTTTCAAGAACCAGCTTCCTCTGCTTTTTTGGCAGTCAAGGATCACTAGAAATCAATAGGTGCCTGTTTCGAGGGATTCTTTCGCCCTGGGCTTGATTATGTTCCAGGATAAGGAAAGATATATTAAAGGAAGAGAATGAAGGCAAGTTACAAAATGAATGCTGAAAAAGAAGGAAGGATTGAGACATCCATTGGAAGTAAAACCCGGATGTCTCAATCCATCCAATTTACTTCCGTTGCTTTCAGCGGAAGTAAAACCCGGATGTCTCAATCCATCCAATTTACTTCCGTTGTTTCAGCGGAAGTAAAACCCGGATGTCTCAATCCATCCAATTTACTTCCGTTGCTTTCAGCGGAAGTAAAACCCAGATGTCTCAATCCATCCAATTTACTTCTTTTGCTTTCAGCGGAAGTAAAACCCAGATGTCTCAATCCATCCAATTTACTTCTTTTGCTTTCAGCGGAAGTAAAACCCGGATGTCTCAATCCGTCCTATTTACTTCCTTTGCTTTCAGCGGAAGTAAAACCCATCCATGGATGTCTCAATCCATTCTCCTTTTTTCTGGAGCCATATGGTAACCCTATGCTGAAATCTCAAAGCATTTTGCCAGTCTCTATAGAAACCTTAGAGTCAGACCTTTAGAATGGGCTCCCTAGTGATCTGAAATTTGTTTTTGATTAAATTCAGCTTCAGCATTTACTGGAGACTTGACTAGTGTGCGGTAAAGCTTTGCACTTGCCACGTATTGAATGCAAACATGAAAGTACAGTAAGGCTGGGTGATACTTGGAGGAACGGCCAACATCTGCCCACGTTATTGTATGCTAAGTGCATTGTCAATAACGTGGATGCACCCACGTTATCAAGGCGGCAGCAAAAACGAACTCCCTCAAATGCCTCTCCAGACATCCTTCACCTGCTCAACTTCCCAGCACTTACCACGGGTTCTTCCTGGTGGTTAGTGGGAGCAGGAGTGATTTCCAGATACTCTAGCCCCATCGGCGCCCAGGTTGTCTCATGGTCCATGCCAAGAACTCGCTCATTTTCCACTCGACAGTTGCTATGATCGCAGCCATGCGCCGATGGTTGCCGCATGCTAGTTCACATACCCACCCCTTTTACAAAACCACGCTAGCATTTTTAGCGCTGGTCGCAGCGATAGCAGCTCTGACGTGGCTGGTGCTACAAACCGGGGGATAGCGACTACTCCCTGCACATTAATAAACAGAACCCTTGGTTTTTAAGACTTCTATGTGTGTGGCATGCTGGTTAAACTACAGCCTCAGCACCCTGGGGTTGTGGGTTCAAATCCCTCGCTGCTTCTCGTGACCCTGGGCCAGTCACTTAATCCCTCCGTTGCCCCAGGTACATTAGGAAGATTGTGAGCCCATCAGGACAGGCAGGTAACAATGCTTGAGTACCGGAATAAATTCATGTAAACCGTTCTGTGCTCTCCTGAATGAATGAACAAATAAAAATATGGACGATTGAGGGATAGAGTGAATTGACTGAATTAGGAGGCTGGCTGTTCATTTTCATTTTTGCTTTCTTTGCATATTGTGTTTATTGCAATCCACTCTGTATTACCTTAGTGACTGAAAGAATGGACTAGAAGAACCGATACTACATACGTTATTTTCCTCTTTCCCTCCTCATATATCCTTCCTTCTTGTGGCGCAGTGGTTAGAGCTACAGCCTGAGGTCATGGGTTCAAACCCCACGCTGCTCCTTGTGACTCTGGCCAAGTCATTTGATCCTCCACTGCCCCAGGCGCATTAGATAGATTGTAAGGAAAACGCCTGAAGTGCCTGTATGTTGCTTTTCTGCTCTCTACTGTCTCCCCTCTCTCTCCCTCTTTTCTTTTTAAAGGACTATTTGGAAGGGTCACTGACATTTGGGATGAAACATGTCTGGGTAAGTGCTCAGCTTCCCAAACATTGCTAGCTGTTCTACAGACCTTACAATGCAATGATCTGACCGAAGTCAGAAACGATGCCCCCAGCACAACTTAACGTGGCCTCGTGACTAAAGATATTACCAGGGAACAAATAAACTAGTTTCTTCACCAAGAGGACTTATGGATGGCAGTTCTATAAAGGGGCACCAACTGGAGCCCATTCTATATGGGGAATAGGCACCTACTTTCAGTGGCACGCTCCGGACAGTGCTGGGACAGTCTGTAAGAATTTTCAGTGGTTCAAACTCCTCTTATTGAGCTTCGAGTCAATATTGACTTATTGATCTACAAGCTCAATATTTCTCCTCTCTTGTCTCTCCCTACACTCCTCCCCGGGAATCTCTCTTATCTGTACCCTTCTCTTCAACTGCCAACTCCAGGCTGCACCTTTTTCTCTCTTGCTGCACCTTATGCCTGAGACAAACTGCCCGAGTCAGTACATCAAGCTCCATCCCTGGAACTATTCAAATCTTCGAGAATGCGTTCAACTCATAACCTCCTCACCTTAAGCACTCTGAGAAACTCCCTAAGCCCCTACTTGTCCTGTTGTCTGTTAATTTAGATTGTAAGCTCTACTGAGCAGGGGCTGTCTCTTAAATGTTGTCGCACAGCACTGCACATGCCAAACTCAAGGACAGAGCGCTTATCTAATCTAATCTTCATTTTATATACCGAATCTACTCCCTAAAGAGCTCGACTCGGTTTACAGTTCGTTAAAAAATGAAACATAACAAGTAAAAACTGTGGGATAAAAACAGAAATTGGTTAGATTAGATGGATGGAAAAAGTTAGAAAAAAGTATGTTGAATTGCTTAAAATTACTATATGACAGCTAAAATCAAATTAACTATTGTGAAAACAACCAGGTTTTTAAACTTTTTCGAAACTGAAATAATTGATCTACCGGTCTTAGAGAATCTGGAAGTCCATTCCAAATTCTCACCAATTTAAAAGTAAAAGATTTACTAAGCTTCCCAGTGCATTTACTACCTTTCAGAGAAGGAAATGCTAATTTGCGAATTGTTGTAATTCTTGAATAGCAGGATCTAAAGGAATTCCCACTAATATTGAGTCAAGTGAAAAAGCAGCAGAGAATGAAGTGGTGGGATCGCCAATACAATATCTGTCAATTCAGAGGAATAGAAAAAAAAAAAAGAAGTACCTAGGTGACAGTATACATTCATCCACTGTACATTAAACTCAAGCATATCCAGAGAGAGGATCTTTCCAACACTGCAGTGGTGCAACGGCATTACCAACGCCCCTGCATCCTGCTCAGATACGATACACCTGTTAATAGCAGACCTCAGAATCCCCTTTCCCAGCTCTTCTCGCCACTCCTGTACTAAGCCATCCTCTGCCTGAAGACTCACTGAGCTCTGAGATGCTGCCCACGCAGGTCGCCAGCAGTGACTGCTCCAGAGTGCGCAGCTCCAGCTGTGCGTAGGCCTCAGCTTGGTCGTTCTTTGAGCCATCGTTGTACGGGCTGAAGTAGGCAGGGAGAGAGAGGACCCCTGAAAAACAAAAGAAGGTGGGTTTTTACAAAAGGCTTTAGGATCATAGGACATGATCTGAAAGAGTCACTGCAGGGTCACATCGCTCTGTCGTGCCTTTTTCTCCATGTCAAGACGCTGTCCTGGTATCTTAAGATACGGATCAAATACAGTCTTTAATAGGTGCTTCATGTTATAACAATAGTGACAAGCGTCTCTGTAAAATCTATTCTTGCGCATCTGGTGGGGGTGGGGGGGTGTCTCAATAATAACACTTAAGATCGTCACTGTTTTTCCAGCTTTATCACAGTTGTTTATTATGAAATCTATTATACTGAACTCCCCCCCACCCCCGGACATGGTGGGATTCAAGAGCACTTAAGCATTTAGCGCAGTGGTCTCAAACTCAAACCCTTTTCAGGGCCACATTTTGAATTTGTAGGTTCTTGGAGGGCCTCAGAAAAAAATAGTTAATGTCTTATTAAAGAAATGAGGTAAAACTCTTTATAGTTTATAAATCTTTCCTTTTGGCTAAGTCTTAATAATAATATTGTCATTTATAGCTAAAGAGACGTATGATCAAGAAACTGTTTTATTTTACTTTTGTGATTAGGATACCGAGGGCCTCAAAATAGTACCTGACGGGCCACATTTGGCCTCCGGGCCGCGAGTTTGAGACCACTGGTTTAGCGGTTGTGCCGGATACCTAAGTGCTTTCCTTGGAGGGGGAGGGGCATGGGCAGGTCAGGGGCATTCCGAAGAGTTCCGTATAGTTTGGAATCGATGCTTATGTGAGATTATTCACTTTCTCTTTCTAAGGGAGCTCAACCCTGTCAAAGAGACTAAATATTGTGAGATTAATAAAGTGTTTTTTGTTTATTTTTAAATAAAGGATATAAGGATACCATTTGTTTTTGGATATACCTTTTGTCCTAAAGTTGGCAGATTTCTTCTATTAAAAAAAAAAAAAAGAAAAAAGAGGACACCTTGTCCCACCCCAATTTCACCCCATTCCACCCCCAGCCTTGCCCCTCCCCTCCCAATGAACATCCCCAAGCACGGGACCACGTATGCACATGTGCGGATGTCGACACAATGTTGTCACGTGCATGCGTGCATATAGTATCATCGCGTCAACGTCGGTACATCCGCAGATGCCCTCCAGACGCGGGCCTAGGGTTGGAGACTTCCAAAACCCAGACAAACTGAGGGGTTTTGGAAATCCCTCCGGGCACTTGCACGTCCGGTAACTCTATTTTGTCCCGTACCATAAATAATTGTGTTTCAGGTGCTAACGTCCTGCTAATGGCAATGCCGTTCATCACCGTCACTGATGAAATTCTTTAATTACTTGCAGTCCTTGGATGTGTGCCAGTTCTCCAGGAAGAGCACAAGAGACTCTGCCAAGAGGGTAATCAAAATGAGAGAGAGCAGGAATGTCAAAGGAAGAAGGGGGATTCTGGGAGTTAACCCTTCGAAGACTCAGAGGCACCTCTCTGATGAAAGGAAAGTTGATATGGTTGGTGGTAAAACCATGATTCTACCCAGGGGTTTTCTTGACCTGATCTCTGGAACCTGGAACCAGTGAATCCAAACTATTTCCATCATCCAAAGATTATTTTGACTTTTGTACAAACAGACCTGCCTGTCTGTAAGGAAGCAAGATGACAGTGCCCGAAGGAATTAGAAAGGAAGGTGGAAATTTAGGTCACAAACAAACTCTTACGATGACAAAGTATGAAGGAGCCACAAGAGATGTGCATCTTTCTTAGATAAAAACATAAGTTTTCTAATATAGTACCTTTTATAGAGTCGAGAAATAGCATATGCCACAATTCTAACTATCTCAGGGAACCCAATCAAAAAGAAATAGGTCTAATTTAACTGTATTTTAATTTGATCATCTGTATTCTATTTTTCCAATAAACTGACTAAAGCAGGTAAATCAGTTATAGTACAATGATACATTAGGACATGAAAATAAATCACTAAAACAGATTATAAATACAATTTAAAAATAAAAAACAACAATAAAACATTAAAGCACAAAAACACAAGACAGAGTAAAGGGGCCATTGGGAATAATCTAGTAGAAATGAAATGAGGAGGACAAACTCTCATGTGACACTAAGGCCTGGATTCTGAAAATGGCGCTTTTCAGAAGGCGCTCGCTCAAACGGCGCCTCAGTGTTTTCATTGGCCATTAACGGTGCGGTAATTGACTGCACCGTTAAAAAACCAATTATAAACTAATTAAAGAAAAAAAAGTAGGCGCTGCAAGGTGCCTACATAACAAGGCGCCTAACCTGTGTCTACGCAGATACTGATCAGCGCCAAACATCAAAAAAGGCACAGTTATGGGCAGGGTTGACATTCAGCATCAATCACTAAGCATGATTCTACGTAGAAGACAGGCACCGGAAAAGTAGGCCTGTAAAACCGTGCCTATCTTAGACGCAGACCACGATTTTCAAAACAGCACCGTAGTTTCATGTTTTTATTAAAATTTGATGCTATCGCTTATACAACTTCTAAGCGATTTATAGAGTAAAAATGGGGAGACAGACTAAAATAAAACACACCAATAAGAGTACAATTAAGAGATTAAAACAACTTAAGTAAATGGCGTAACATAAAAAAAAAGACAACAGGACCTAAAAACTTACAGGATAGAAATAATAATAATTTTATTCTTATATACCGCCAAAGCCATAGTAGTTCGAGGCGGTTTACAATGAAGAAGGGCTGGACAATCAGCGAAAATGGTTCAAAGGTACAATCAGAGAAAATAGGTGGCAGAGAAAAAATGGTACAAACAGAGAAAATAGGAGCAATCAGCGAACAGTGGTACAATTGGCGAAAAATGTTACAATCAGCGAAAATAGGAATAATCAGGGCAAAAAATGGTACAGGGAAGAAGATCAAGGCAATCTGCGTAAAGGATCAATCCAAGAATGTAGGTATAACAAAGGGGTACAGTGGAAGTGGGCACGTAGGTAAAAAACAGGGGGGGGGACAGACAGCGGGTGAAGATGCGGTTTAAAGGGAAGCAGTTTAATGGGGAACGGGACATGGTGAGATAGAAGGGGCCAGGGTAGGGCATAGGGGTCTTAGGGAATTTTGGGTAGAAATACAATCAGTATAGGATAGAAACAAGAAAGGAACAAACAGTAGGAGGCCAATTCCGGTGCCATTTTGAGAATCCAGGCCTAAGGGCCCGATTCTTTATAGGTCGCCTAAAAAAACAGCAACAACCAGTGCGACGCTAAGTGTGATTCTATGAAAGTTAAGTGCCGTGCACAGAATCACCCTTGGTGCCACCTAAGGCATCCTAACTAGAAGCACCATATTTATTCCAGGGTTTTCTTGGCCTAAATACCTGTGTCGAAGTTAGGTATACATCGGTCCATATTCTATAAACGTGTGCATAACTCAAAAAAACGCAGACGATCTGACCCTAAACATGTCCACTTTCAGATAAGTGCTTTGGACTTTTATAGAATTGCGCCTTTAACATTCCATTAATGCCAATGTTTCAATTATCAGCGCCAATTGATCCTATAAATCAGTTACCCCCCCCCCCCCCCCCAGTGCACTGAATTCCCTGCGCTGCTCCAACGGTCAGAGTCCCTATGAGCATCGGAGCAGCGCAGAGCTTTCAGCGGACCTGATGGCACTAAAAACTTCTTGTGCGGTTTTGTAAAAAAAAAGGGGGGGCGCACGTTAGATGTTTACATCGGCTAGGAGTGAAGACTTTTAGGCAGACTTTATAGAAATTGAGGGTCAGACTGTACAACTATGAGGGAGGAGTGAACTAGTTAGGATAAAACTTGTACTGAAATGATGGCAAATCCAGTGCAAATCGTAACCTGTTTCTTCTCAGGGGACCCTCGACCACAAGAGGACATCCGCTCAAGCTCAGGGGAGGGAAGTTTCGTGGAGACACCAGGAAATACTTCTTCACGGAGAGAGTGATTGAGCATTGGAAGGAGCTTCCAGTGCAGGTGGTCGAGGCACGCAGCATCTCGGACTTCAAGAACAAATGGGATACCTATGTGGGATCCCTACGAGGTCATGCCAAGGGATAGGGTCACTAGGACTGAATGAGCGGGTCAGTAGAGTGACATTATAATTACAATTATTCTTTAGGGGGTCAGTAGATTTAAGAGGGTGGGTAAATAGTGTGGGCAGACTTGACGGGCTATGGCCCTTATCTGCCGTCATCTTTCTATGTTTCTATGTTCTATGTTTCTAACTGTATTATGTATGTTTAACCTGTAACCCGTTCTGGAACAGAAAACAAATGAAATCAATAAGATGAAATTTTGAAGACCTTTTTTCCACAGACCTTAATGTAGAATTTACAGTCGGTGCAAAGACACTTTTTAAATTACCTGCTGCTGGTGCAAATTAAGCTTTTAAATTAAGAGACTCCAACAGTGATTCTCTCACATCTTCCACTTTAATTCTTTTGAAGAATGTGAACGGAATTCAAGGGTTCACAGGCCCAAGACACTTCTCTTCGTGCTACAAGTATTTTGAAAAATATACATCAGATGTGTTTGATTTTACAAAGCAAGAGTCTGCTTTTATTGCAGGCGGACACAAGTTCTTTGTAATCAGTACCACATGTGAGAATTTTAACCTCCTCCCTCTTCCCCCCTCAAACAAATGCTGCTAACATCCTAGTTTAATTCCCTTTGCGGTCTAAAGAAATACTCATTTAGGATCAATGGACGTTCGACTCGGTATTTGGGTCCTCAATGAATCAATTATTATTGCACTTGCTTCAAGCAACATGCCACATCATTTTAAAAGCAAAGAGAAATCAAAGCATGGGATCTGCCAACAAAGAACAGCTTTAAACAGGGACTCTCCCAAGGTCGATACATTTTGGTGACTGTCGTTCACCAAACTTCTGAGAGATGACTTAGCAGCACTGCGCTTGTGGTGACAAAGAGCATACGGCAGTGTCCCGTGGCACACGAAACCCGGAGGCATCCGGAAGTGCGCAGACAATCGACGCGATGATGTCGTGCACATGCGTGACATCACGTCAACATCCGTGCACGCCCGGAGACCCTCCCTGAACCTGTCGCTTCGCCAGTGGTGGATCCTGGAGGAGGGGAGATGCCAGCAAAGAGGAGAGTCATCGGCGCCGCGAGAGGCACGTCCTGTAAGCAGTCAGCCAGCGCTGCCGCCTCTCCTCTTTGCTGGCGTCTTGGGGCACACCGGTGTGCCAAGACACACAGGGGTCCTTTTGGTTGTATAATAGAAAGGCAGTATATTAAATGCATTACCCTCACCCCTTTTTTTTCAATTCTTCATCTACATCCAGTCAAATCTTAAGTATCTCTGCTTTACTACCCTAGAAATAAAGGTGTTGATATGTGGGATTATCCAACATAACCCCCCCCCCCCCCAAGCATGAACAGCCTGGGGCAGGGCTGATAGAGCCAGTGCAGGTATCATTCCTGGGTGAACTCACTGCATGGTAAATAATCAGCAGTAACCTCTGACCTGCGTCTGGTTGATTGCTCTGATGTTTGACTACAGCGTGCTTCCTGTTGTGGACGAGATAAGAGCTGTGCATTCACTCCGTGGAGATGGTGCTGAAAAGAGCGATGGTGCCACAGAAATAACGGACGCGTCAGCACGCAGAGCTGGCATCCTTTTATCTGTCACCGGCTGACCTCCGGAGCGGAAAGAAAGGTGGTATTATTTCTCCGACAGGAAGAGCATGTTAGAGGAAAAAGGCGCATCTACAATTGTGTGACAAGTCCCGTTTGACCCCATTCCAAAGGACACACGCCTTTGTTTTTTTGGAAAGTAATTTTATTTGAAAAATAACATTTTGAGAGAGGGGGGAGGGCAGAAAATATAAACAAAAGTCATTATTAAAACATCACTTTTATAGGATAAGCCACTTAGATCCTCCTTAACAAAGCCGCTCATAGGAATTGTATAAGTGACGGAGTTGTTACTGCAGCGGCCGGCGCTCAAAACAGCGTGGCTTTGTATAAGAGGAGGTTTTAAAGAGACTCGCATGGACGGGCATTTCGCAAGTACTTTCATAACCCTAAAGGTTCTCACCAGATCCACCTGAATTGAACAGTCCACCATACGAAATATGGATGTATATGCAAGGGGAAGCGGTCCGTCCTGGGCGTTGTCTTGCTAAGGGCGCGACACCTTTCCTCCTCTCTATCCCTCTCTGCTCCTCTCCTTGCCACGTGTGCCCCTTGCCTTCCTCCGTACCTTTTTTTACTTTCCCAGCGCGAGGTGGCTGCCCGCGTCGGCATTGACCATCGGCACTCTTTCTGATGTCACTTCCGGGACCCGCGCCTAGGAAGTGCCATCAAAGGGCGAGCCAACATCGACATGGGCGGGGGGGAGGGTGCATGCAGAAGGGGGGAGGTGTGCCACTCACCCATACTACGCCACGCAAAAGAAGGTATAATATGAAAAAATATGATATATTTTATATAGGTATGTACAAATGGGTAGATTGATTATATATTATAGGCGGAAATAAGAAAGAGTATTGAGAACCAACTCAAAAAACGCTGACTCTGTATTGTAACAGCTTTACAGATGCACAAGTATTGATTAAGAGGTTTAATAATATATTGATTATGGTTTAATGATTTCTGTATTGAAACCATCCCAACAATACAGAGTTTGCATTTCTTGGGATGGTTTCAATACAGAAATCATTAAACCATAATCAATACATTAGCAAACCTTAATCAAAACATGAGCTTTATTATCGCTGGCCATGGCGGTATTAGCTCCGAAGCAAACAGGAATTCTATGAGCATTGGGGCTAATACCGCCGTGGCTGTCGATAAAAAAACCTAATGCGGCTTCATAAGGGGGGGGGAGGGTTAGGCATATTAATGTGTGTATGTTCTTTTGTTGAATAATTTTAACAAGCGGAAGTGATGTCACAAGCACATTTCTGTCACTTCAGCACATTTCTGCCACTCAAGTTAGGTACCGCAAAGCACACAAGAAAAATCTTCTTAGCCAAAAGTTTTGTAGTCGAGCCAAACCATCAGTACTGCTAGTATTCTTTTTATTAATGATTTTCACTTGAAAAAGAAGCCATGTTTATTAGATTTTCAAAGGCTTGTTGCATGGCATGGCACATTGTTCTAATTATAGTGGAATTACTGTCGTCTATGATGGAGGAGTGTGTGGCGCAGTGGTTAGAGCTCCAGCCTCAGCACCCTGAGGTTGTGGGTTCAAATCCCACGCTGATCCTTGTGACCTTGGGCAAGTCACTTAATCCCCACCCTAGGGCCCCAGGTACGTTAAACTGTGAGCCCACCTGCTTGAATACCTGAATGTAAACCGCTTTGAGTGCGGTTGTATAACTATAAAAAGGCAGTATAGAAGTCCAAATCCCCAATGCATGGCCCCCAAAGTCCTCCACTGTGACTCTCAAATAGTTGGCTGAAATGCGCTGTAAATGCGTTAACTTCAATCTTGCCCACAATCTCTTAAGTGTGTTACTCAGGTGTCTTGTTTATGGAATTTGATACTGTTGACCAAATGAAAATAAAGGGAATTTTTAAATATATCCTTGAAGTGCTGTCGAATCAACATTTAATACCTAGTTTGAACAAACAGGTCAAGGCAGTTTATAAAATTAGTAGTTATGTGTTAGCCTGAAATCTTTTAGTGGCCCTCGGAGCTGTGGCCCTTTATGTGAAGAAAGTTGGAGGCCACCATTATCTTCTATCTTTATGAATTTCTGATCGAAAATATTGTCTTCCAGCTGTCTTTATTTCTGCCTCATAACACCTCCTCCTTTATCAGAAGCCTGCTGCCAGGGACCAGTCGGGACCAGTTAAATCCCGCCCCCCAGCAAAAACGAACACCAAACGCTTGCGCAGACCATCTACAGGGAAAGCAGATGGTCTGCACATGAGTCAGGATCGCACACTAGCGCTCCGTGCGGTCGGAGGGGGCGTTCCTCCGATCGCCCTCATTTTAATTTTGTTGTTTTGTGAATTGGTCGGGCCTGCACAGATCGGCCACGGAGAGACAGGTAAGCCCTAAGTCCTCAAATCCCTTACCTTAGCAGGTCCGCACCTCCCCCACCTCAGGGATTTACTGTTAAAGACCCTCAAGCGGCCCCTTTGCCCCTCTTTCACCTCAGGGGGAGCTAAATGACACCTGTGATGGCAATGCATCAAGTATAGGTCAATTTGCAGAAAGAAAAAAGACACCAGGCTTTGTGTTGCAAAGCGATTTCCCTTAATGGATTGGAGCCTTATCCTTGATCTGACCTTGGTATGGGGGTCTTTATGCTGACAAGGACAGGCCTGAGAAGCTCCTGATTATTTGTTTGCTGTCTACTGGAGATCCCTGGCATGAAGGAGTATTTATGTTGTCATCCAGAATCAGTTATGTAGAATTGCCACTATTAAACCATGTCAATGTTATGAAGAGATTTTTATTATAAAGCTCCCCAGTACTAAACATACTAATGTATATGGTACGTACGGTATATTTGTGTGCAGTGAATTTTGTACCAAAGTATGAAGGAGGAACAATTGAATGGTTATAGCACTTTACTAGGATTCAAGGTCACACCTTTCAGATTCCTCATCTGCCACCAGCTTCCTCTGTGACCTTAGGCAAGTCATCTCCATGTGCCTCTAGGCTGCAGCTCACTATAGGGCATTGAGCTGGCCTTTCCAGTCCAAAAATACATACCATAAGAATTGCAGCAGGAAGAATGACATCACAAGATGAAGCAATGCATGCTGGGTGGAACTGCCACATTCGCTCCCCCCTCCCCAAACCTTACCTCTTCTCCTTCCCCGAGTCCAGGCCACGTCTAATGCAGCCCTGAGCTTGAGGCCTTCCAAAGCCCTGACAAACTGTCGGGTTTTGAAAATCCGTCCAAACACCTGGACAACATGTCCGGGTTTTCCCAAACATCTAGTAACCCTACGTGTGCCAGTAAAGAGAACCAGCCCCATTCTCTTCCGTTCTCCCCTGCACTTTACTTTTAGTTACAGATCTTAAAGCGGTTTCTTCCCGCCTGAGGGAAATCTGGTGGTGAGAATCTTCTCTTCCCCAGCTAGATTACATTCCCTCCAGGACACTTCGTTCCAATAATCAAAACTTACTCACCATCCCCTCAATACATGAATTATTTTATGATACAACTCGTAAATCCATTTTCTCGGTTACTGCCCCCTCTCTGTGGAACGCCCTCCCATTGGATCTTCGCCTAGAAAATTCCAAACTAAAGACTTTTCTCTTTAAAAATGCCTCACTCTCTGAACCCATTTTCTTTCAAATAAAATTCATGCAGCTCCTGAAGGACTTTGGAAAAAACGCTTCTTTTGAAGCAAGCCCTACCATAAGAACATAAGAATAGCCTTACTGGGTCCATCAAGCCCAGTAGCCCGCTCTCCTGGTGGCCAATCCAGGTCACTAGTACTTGGCCAAAACCCAAGGAGTAGCAATATTTCATGCTACCGATCCAGGGCAAGCAGTGGCTTCCCCCATGTCTTTCGCAATAACAGACTATGGACTTTTCCTCCGGGAACTTGCCCAAAACTTCCTTAAAACCCCTCCCTCCTTCCTTTTATTTTGATTTTCAATCTCGATGTATTTATTAACTTACCTTATTTCTCCTCCTGTCTTGTTTCCAGTGCGTCAGTTTTATTTATTTTTACTCTTTTTCTTTTTCTCCAATTCTAGATATGTTTTATTTTTAATTATGTATTATTTTTGATTTAGTTTTTTTAACTCTTTTTATTGTAAACCATTAAGGTTCCTGTTTGATAAATGGTATATCAAAGAATAAAGAAACTCGGATTACGTAGCACCTTCTTCTCCTTTTCTGCTCCACACAGGCAGTGGTGGAAGACGGGGTCCTTGTCCCTGTGCTCCCTTTAACAGTCCAGAGGATTCCCACGCCTCTTCTTTTGGGTCCAATTTTACAAGCTCGCCTCCCCCTCCCTCCGCTCCAGAGCAATCTGGCATGCTGAACTTCTGTGGCGTATGTCAGCCATTTGCAAAACTATGCATTGCACGCATAAGGCCTGGCAAACTCCTGTACGAACACAGTCATCTCTGATTTATTTCGACAGATTTGATTGTACTTTGGAGATTAAACCTTAACACATTCATTTTGCAGAACTTCCAAAGGGATTCAACCTTTTTTTCCTTGCTCCCCAGCCTTACCCGGCACGTGGGCTGTGCTAACATAAACGCACTGGTTTTAAAAGAATGTTCTCCATACGGAGGAAGCTTCTGTAGCAATTTGAACAGATAATGATTTAATTAAAGGATGGTCATTAAGACTGCGAGGGGGAGGTAGAGCTCAGGCTCACAGCAATGCACAGTTAGAAGAAAGCACTTTTCTTGATTTCATTTATTTTGCTTTCCGAGAGTGGGAGCCTTAAACCTCACCACATGGCTTAGGTTACAAAGGGTCCTTATGGGGCAGCTCTTTCTTCTAAGCAGCATATTAATTTGGTAATGCACTGGCTCTCTGCTGAAAGCAGGTCTTGTTCTGCCTGACCAAGCTGCATTCAAAAGGCCTTTGGTCGGACAATCATAAACCAGCCACGTGATACTGGGCTGACAGGAGGCACACTGGCACAAAACAGGCTCCTCTTGCGTTCTTCTCGACTGTGCTGATCAACAAGTGCCATGCAGCACTTTGGCTTTGGAGAAAAGAGGGGAGCAGTCACCACAGCGCTGGGTGCCTGTTTCTTTGAAACTTAATTAGGGCTCTGACCTATATGCTCAAAACTCGCCGTGCCTTTAAGGATTGATGCTAAACCAGTTTTAAACTGTTTAGCGTCAAAAGTTTTTCAGCCATCGATGCCCAAAATGGCTAAGCGCGGTCTTTTCCGTGGTTTGTAGCAACCTCCAATAATTGTATATAAATAGGATTATAACGAGCTCATCAGTATTAAAATGAGCACTCTGATCTATGCCCAGATGATGCACGAGATGAAGTGCCAGCTTTTAACGCTCCAAAATTTCCGACAGGTTTGTGCTTAAAAAAAAAAAAGTGCCCCGAAGAGCAGCTTTTAAAATTTGTAATGCCACAGAAGTTGTGTGTGTGTTACACATGCACAATATCTGTCCCAATTAAAAATAAAAATAATAATTAAAAAAAAAGTGGTGCCGGGACCCCTCTGCCCCAACAGTCTACTCCCTCTAAGGACAAGAGGGAAGCCAACTCCCTCCCACCTCAACCATCCATACCCCCCTACACCCCTGAAATTGAAGATCATCAGAAGAGATTCCCATTCCCTCCTGCTTCCGGGGCCCCACCACAAATCCCCAACCCCCCCCCCATGATCCCCCAAACCTACCCTTGTACCTCTAAATTGAAGATCGGCTGGAGGGATGCCCATTCCCTCCTGTCCCCGAGCCCCGCTGCGAACCCTTGAACCCACTGTGAACCCCTCATACCTCTAAATTGAAGATTGGCAGGAAGGACGCCTTTTTCTCCTGCTGGCAGGCCTGCCTTTTCAAAATGGCAGGCCTTTCCCTTCTTGGTGCATCCTGGGATGCACTGGGAGGAGCCTATGGGCACGACTTTTTTTTTTTTTTTTTAATGGGCACAGATGTGTGTGTATGTATTTTTGTAACCCGCTTAGGTTTTAGGCAGGATATGAGTTTGTTACATAAATAAATAATACAGTTGACACTATAAACAAAACAATTAATACAAGAGGAAAAGAATTCCATTAAAAAAGGACAGATACACTCAAAAGACACATTCATGCCAGAAAAATATACAGGGTCCTGACCACCACCACCAGACCAACAACACTAGATGCCAAAAGCCAAATTAAAAAAACAACAACCCAAAATCAAAAACATGTTGTTGTCAACAAGATTTGAAATATAATTAAGGGTGATGTCTTGTGCAGGACGACTGGGAGGGAATTCCATAGAAGAAGGACAAGAAAGAAAAGTGGGGAAGGGAGCAGAAGGGCCAGGCGCTGCTCAGGTAGTGAGCAAAGGGATTGACCCGAGACCTGAGAATAAATTAACGCTGAAAGATAGAGAGGAATCTCTTGGTATACGGCTAAACTTTATACCGATAACAATAAGAAAGCACAGGAGATATGCGTGCACGATCAGATCGACTAACCTTACAAAGTTGCCTCGTTGTTTGCAATGCCTATGTCGATACCGCGGTACGCCTGCAAAAACGACAAGAATCAATATGAAACACAAGCAGAGCGAAGAGAAATAAGCGCCTGAGCGCCAAGAAACCAGATTGCATGACTAAAGAAATAAAAGATCAGAAACAAAAAATTACTCCCAAATACTTGATGTTGCTACAGGCGAATCCCATAATACTAGACTTACAGTGGTATTTAAAATGAAAAGACTGTTGATTTGTCACAACCGAGTACCAGTTTATGAGTCTGCAACCAATCTTCAAAGCTATCCAGAGTTGCAAAGAATGTAAATTTAAAAGAAGAGGGGATGTATAAAAAAAAACCCAACAACCTATAATAATACAAAACTAATATCACACTCGTCAATGAGAGAGGCAACAAGTGGGGACAGGGGCTCTGGCAGCAAAGGTACGATTTAAAGGCATGGGCATGTATTGTAGAGGGGGGCCCCACCTCAATCCACCCTGGGCCTCTCCAAAATGGATTTCTGGCTATGCCGCTACATGTGTCTAGCTTATACATAAATCTGGCCTGAGAGAGGTGCCTGTCTTTCATCTCCCACGGGTCTTTATTTAAATTAGATCATCCGTAAGTAAGGGATTGGTTCGTCCCCTCTTTATCTTTCTTTCATAGGCTCTGTGCTGAAGCTGCCATTCACAACTCCAGCCATGGAAAGAGGGGACTTTCTAGTTTTACAGTCCTATCAGATGTGCTAATTTCCAACGCTATCCCCATCTGTGAAGCCGAGATGTCTCATTCCTCCATTCCTATCAATATAAAAAAGATAAATCATGGCTCAGCACCATTCCTTGAGACTGCAGTGCAGGACACCCGGGTTCTATTCCCAGGCCCAAAAGCATAAATTACAAAATACTCAGGGCTTATGTTTTATTCTCAAGGATCCTTTCTAACCTTACCATTCAAAATCAAGAAAAAAAAAAAAAAGATTGTTTCCCTCAGTTCCCACAGGACCTTGCTGAGGCCTTTATTAATGCAATAAATCAGCTGAAATGCATGAAGTCTTTTTGTTTTACAGACGAAGTACCTGCTATTTGTGACGTCTGGCAGTGTTGGCTTGGAGTAAGCAAAATGCAGCCTCTAACCCTAAACTCATGCTGTCAGGGCAGAATCTCTGAAATTGGCAGTCCACTAAATTATCATTTATAAACACTGCTTCTATGTACCCACGTGGTACCCTACTACACAGGAATTTGGGCCATAGATCACGATGCCGCTCTTAAATTAAGGGCCAGAATTATTCACAGACACTAATGAGTAGACAAATGGGGAAAGCCTGGGATTTGCTGAAGGGTTCGATAGGGTTCTTAACATCACACACCAGACTTTTCTTCCGCTTATGAAACTTGCTATCAAAGGGTCGATGTTCAATGCAATTTAACAGGCCAGAAATGGCTCCTGTCAAGTTAAATTGCCTGTTCGGGGCTAACAAGTCACTTTTAGTGGCATTTAACCAGCTAGTATAGCTGAAAATAACCAGTTGGTGCCAAACTAATCAGTTGGCATGGGGCAATGCCGACATGTTAATCCCTACACTAATCACTCATGCATATTCATTAGGGATAACTTGAAAATCTGACTGGCTGGCGATCAAGCGCCTAAGTGTGATTGACTAGAGATGGGCGCCTATCTTTTTAGACGCTGTTTACAGAATTCCCCCTAACTACCGTGTTTCCCTGAAAATAAGACACTGTCTTATATTAATTTTGGGTCCCAAAAACCCACTAGGTCTTATTTTCAGGGAAACAATGCCCAATCAGAAACCCACAGCATCTTTCTATCCCTGCCGACCCTTCCAGCTCTCCCTCCCCTTCCAGCTCTCCCTCCCCACGCCGACCGCGAGACGACATACCATTACCTTCTTCCAAACAACAGCGTCGCAGCAGCAATCTAAACGGACTGCTTCGGGCCTTCTACCGCCAGGGCGTTGCTGTGCCGTGTTGCTGATGACATCATTAGTGATGCGGCAGAGAAATGCCCCGGCAGGAGAAGGCATGAAGCAGCGTGTTTAGATTGCTGCCACGACGCTACTGTTTGGAAGAAGGTAATGGTATGTCGTCTCGTGGTCGGCATGGGGAGGGAGAGCTAGAAGGGTCGACGGGGATAGAAAGATGCTGTGGGTTTCTGATTGGGCATTGTTTCCAACAAAATAAGACCAAGTGGGTTTTTTGGGCCCAAAATTAATATGACAGTTGGTCTCGCGGTCGGCGTGGGGAGGGAGAGATGGAAGGGTTAGTGAGGGGAGGAAGCACGGGGGGGGGGGGGGAAGCACTGCTGCATGCAAATCCAGCGCTTCAACTAGTGTTAAATATTTTCGGGGTAAGTCTTATTTTTGGGAAAATACGGTAATTAGCGCAAACTTCTGAGAGACACCCCTTTAACCAAAAAACAAAAAAATATTTTTTAGTGTGTGAGTAATGAGCGCACATTTGAAACCTACCACGGGATGCCTCAGCGCGCTCCGTGTAAGCCCTTTTAAGCTATAAAAATCAGAATCCTGCTCCAGGAGCAAGAGCAGAGCAGCATGCAAAGGCTCCTGGAAATCGAGACCAAGCTACAGAAGCATCTGGTAAGGTAAAAAAAAAAAAAAAATTCACAAGATGATTCAGCTCCGTTAACTTTGTTGATACGATGCCGAGAGTCCCACATCAAAATGCCTCCTTCCCTTTGGATGCGATGATCTTGTGTGCACGCGTTCAAAGGGCACAGAGAACGGCTCTGTGCACATCAGGAACAGAAGCCGATTTGTCCCTTCTTTTCATGACTTCCCAGTGAGTAAGTTCCTTTCTTGGCTTACAGCGCTGGCATTCAGGGCACCAGCAGGAAGAAGTGAAAATAATGATTTCCTGAGTGACTGAAAGGAGAATTGAAAAATCTGTTGATTAGGAACATACGTGAACAGTACAGTGAAGTCCGAAGAGCTGACTGTTTTCACATCTTCTCAAGCCCAATGGATATCTGGAAAGCGAGGAACTAGCCAGCGTGCTTCGGAATAATAATGGTCCAACCTGTTCCTGGACGTTCTTTGCTAGAGACGTGTGAATATTTTGAGAAAAGGTCTATAGAATATGCACAGGTTTCCGGTAAAATTTGAAAAACTGGAGGCTTTCAGATTTTCAAAATTAGGTGCTTAAACTCAAATGGATTTCAAATACGTTCATGAGTTTGAATGGGTCACATTTTGGATTTTATGCTAAATCTTAACATTTTGCTTGGCTCTTCAGAAAATTTCAGGAATCCACTGGATTCTGGTGGATTTCCCTTTGGATTTTCCAAGAGATTCATGAGGAAAAGTCAGAATTTCTCTGCAAAATCAGACCTTTCCCCTGCCAAACTCAAGACTACCAATATCTACCTGGTTCACATTTCCTCTTTGAGTTATTCAACTTTTCCTCTTCTTTAGCAGCTTAAAAATGGAATGAACAAGGACTATTTAACACATCCTACGATATGGATACACCGGTGCATGGAGTAGTCTGACTCTCCTAAATCAGATTACCATCAATGTAACAAAACCATACATGCCAGGTTGGCCACTGGTGGAAACAGGACAAAGTACAGTCTTGCACCAGGTAAGGATTTCAGTTAGTTGAATCATCAGCTTGACAATTTCTTTCCTCTCTTCTTCAGGTACTTACCAAATCTCTTTCTGAAACAAGCAGAATGAAAAAAGGACCACCTGTCAAGACTAGAATAGTATTGCAAATTAAAATTTCCAGAATTCAAAACTCACGCTGTCTTAAGAGATCCAAGAGCATAAACCACGTTATCTAAATCAATAAGCAATAGGCTCGTTTCTGGTGTCTGCGTTCAGCAGATAGAAGAACAATGTAGGGCTTCAGGGCCTGGTGGGAGGAGGGAAAGGGAAGTCTTCTCGAGTTGGCCACATGGAGAGAGGAAGAATGGGTGAGGGACTGGAGCCTGGAAAGTGGAGTGGGAATGTCTGGGACGGATCCACAGCGGTTGGGAGAGTGTGGCGCAGTGGTTAAAAGCTACAACCCTCAGCACCCTGAGGTCATGGGTTCAAATCTATGCCGCTCCTTGTGACCTTGGACAAGTCACTTAATCCCCCCATTGCCCCGGGTACATTAGATAGATTGTGAGCCCGCCGGGACAGACAGGGAAAAATGCTTGAGTACCTGAATAAATTAATGTAAACGGTTCTGAAGCTCCCCCGGGAGAACAGCATAGAAAATTGAATAATTTAAAAATATGTATATAGCTCATACAAGTAGGTGCTGAATTCCTGAAAACTGCAGGTAAAAATCGGTGCCTGTTAAGGAACAACCCCCCCCCCCCCCCGATTTTTAGCACCTGTGGCAGCGGTAACTGCTCCAATGCTCACAGAATTCCTACGAGCATTGGAGCTGTTACCGTTGCGGCCGGCGCTAAAAACCTTGCTAGTGTTTTGTAAAGGGGGGGGGATGGTAAAATTCCCACATTTCTATTTTGGGGGTTTATTTTAAATACAATTGTCCCCTCAATCACTCCTAGAAAGTCTTGTGCTAAATGAACCGTTTGCTGGCATTTGTGTCCCCGTTGCAAAGTTGGAAGCTCGTATTTGATTGCCCTGCCAGGAACGTGTCTCTTTCAAACCTATGGATCCCATGGTGTCTACACATGTATTACAGGCACAGCACAAATGCCGCCTCTTTCAAATGCACATGCCCCCCCACCCCACCCCCAGTTATGCCAGGTCTATGGCAGAATTGGATTATGCTAGCCTTCTGAAACAAGATCTCCGTGCCTAGAAGCTGCCGCAGAGTGACCGCTCCCCAGCAGTGGCGTAGAGAGAGTGAGAGGCGCCCCCTCCACGCTCCTCCCCCCCGTACCTCTGTAACATTCGTGGTGTGAGCAGTGACCCCCCCCTCCAAGCTGCTGTTGCGCCAGCGTCTGAAGTCATTTCCTAGGCGCGGGTCCAGAAAGTGATGTCAGAGGAAGAGCCAACGCGGGCATGACGGCAGCTCGGGGGGTGCTGCTCACGCCATGAACGTTACGGGGTATGGCGGAAAGAACGATGGGTGTCTGCCTCCCCCTGGCTGCACTGGAACACTCAAAAGGTGGCACCCATTCATAGAGGTGTCCCTAGAGCACAATAGCTCGGTTCATAGTCTGAAGCGCGCAAGACAATCGCAAGCAGGACATCAGCATGCCGGATTTAAACTTAATTTTAAAGTGTTCCCTTAGGGGGGGTACCACCGCATGTTAAGTTAGTAGCGTTGGTGCTGCTGTTGGGGGGGAGAGTTTTAGGGGGCACCCCCCATTATAGAGGAAACAGGCTTTTTCCTTATTTTTTTAGGGAAAAAGTTCAGTGTCCTCTGTAATGTGGGGGGTACCCCCACGCCCCCTCTCAACGGCAGCGGCAACACTATTAACTTAAGTGGGGGGGGGGGGTCCCTCCCCCATGCCCCTGTTCGGAACACTTTAAAATTAAGTTTAAACCTGGCGTGCTGATGTCCTGCGTGCGAATGTCGGCCCGCCTTTGTCTGCGCACGATTTAGACACGTCATCAATAGCTCAGCTGGGTTCATGAATGACAGAAAAAGAGATAGCTGGGCCTAGGGTTGTTCTTTGCCGCGGACGCTGGCTCCTTCACAGCTGCCGTCCATCTCGCTGGAATGTTCTTCAGTTGAGTCCAAGGTCAGTTGTGAGAGATCCAGCTGATCCCCTTTTTTTTAAATACTGCTGCAAAATTGCTTTTCTTTTCTGGATCCTGTTTTGGGGCTTCTGTCACAGACTGGATTGGCTCTTCTTCCATGGTCCCAAGACCATTTTTAGTTTGCATCAATGATTTATACCCTCTTATGCGTTAACATCCACGCGCTCGCTTGACGCTGGCTCTGGCTCTATATCAGTACAGTAATACAAGCAACATTTTAGCTATAATTGACATTTCAAGCCAAAGCCCCTTCTTTACAATTTAGGGGATATAAAGGAAAGCGAAACAGATTTGTCAGACAAATTTCTCAATGAGGGATCTTGGGTATAATCTAAGACATATGTTGGAAAATTTTGAAAGTGAAACTAGAGCCATAACCTTTCTGCTGTTAGTGGTTTGGAAGAAAAGAAATGCAATTTTAGAGCAAACACTAGATGGGATAGTGGTAAGGGTTGGAGATAGAAGTCAGCTGCTAGGTGCTGGCCGAGGCACTGACTTAGAACTGGTGCATTGGCCGGGAACTGAACCCGGGCCTCCTACGAGGTAGGCGAGAATTCTACCAGAAGCGTGTTCAGATACCACCTTTCTGTGGTGTTAGCATCCCTTTCGAAGACGCCAATAAAATCCTTGGAATTACCCTGGACGCAACTCTATCCTTCCACACTCAAATCTCTAACGTAGTGAAGAAGGGCTCTTCCACTTTGTAACAAATCCATGCCATGTGACCAATTCTTGACGTGGCTTCCCTACAGAATTTGCTGGTAATAAAAAAAATTGATTACTGCAATTCCCCTTTTCATGATCTACCATCTACCCAACTCAGGAGACGTCAGTTAATTCAGAAAAGTGCGGCCAAATCATCCTTAGCGAGAAAAAGTTCACCGTGTCAGATGTCACCCCCTCCTAATCTCCGAGCACCAGCCTCCCATGTCCTCCAGCCCTGCCTTCAAATCTCTAATCGTTGTACGTCAAGTCGTGCACACTGGCTTCACTCTTCCAAGTCAGAATCTTATAGCGCCTTCATTTTGCCATATCTGGCTCATCACACCGGCTTTAGAGTTTGGAACTCACTCCCAGCTCCCTCGGCGCTGAATTATCTTACCAGAAATTTAAATCTACCCTTAAGAGTCACCTCTTTAAACAAGCTTTCCGATAACCTGATCTAGTCTTTCCATCACTCCATACTCGCGGGTCGCAGCACGCCTTCATTTGTTTGCCCACACTCACTCATGGTTCTGTAACTGAGTTCAATTCTTACTCCTTTTGGGCCCCATTTCTAGAAAAGATTCCTAAAGTTTGGGGCCTAGATCAGTGCACCTAGCCCCAATAAACAATACACACCTTTTACACCTAAACTAAGGGCAAATTGTAGCTAGAAAACATAATTTACATTATTAAAAGCTAAACACTTTCCCGCTCTACTAGTGATTCCCAAACCCGGTCCTGGAGGCGCCCCAGCCAGACAGGCTTTCAGGATATCCACAATGAATACGCCTCTACTGCATGCAAATCTTCCTCATGAATTATTCATTGTGGATATCCTAAAAGCCTGACTGGCTGGGGCGCCCCCAGGACCAGGTTTGGGGACCTGCTTTGTGCAGGATTAGCTACATAGAGGAGCTGATGAAGGAAAGTTGAGGTTAAGGTTTACGAGGGGGGACCTCCGGTTCAAGTCCCAAGGTGCATCAGCAGAGTGGCAAAGAACCGCTTCCCAGACTTTTCTGCCAGTTTTCAAGAAATCCACAATGAATGGGCAGGAGATAAATGTGTTCACAGCGGGATGTCCGATGCCTTTGCATTTATCTCCTGCATAGTAGGGAGAACAGAATAGAAAACTGAATAAATAAATAAATAGTGTGAAAAGTTTTAGCCTCTGATAACCAGAGCTGGCATTGTGACATCATAATGCCTCATTCCACCAATAAGAGACAACCTCATCAGTGATGTCACAATAGCTTTATTGTCCTCTACGTGGATCACTTTTACTACATTTTGATTTCTAAAATGGTGCCTAGCCATTGTGGCTATTCTGAAAAGATGCCTGGCTGTGGAATCTCCTCTGCCTGCCCCTTCCGTGCTGATAAGCAAACTTCTAGCAGAGATAAGGCTGCAGCTACTCAGACCACACAGTCCAATGGAACTGGAAGACGGAGCCCATGTTCCACATCTTTAGATGGTTCTTTTATTGGTCCACTATGAATTACTAGTAAAGGCTGACAAAATCGAAGAACACACACAAAAAAAAAAAAATCCTAAGACTTCAGTACTGCCTCACTGCAGTAAGTTTAATGCCTTTTTTTGTTTTAATCTATCTCTGAATCCCACAGCTGTCATCATGGTCCTTCTACTCACATTCTCTTTAAAAGTAATTCGTTTTGCAGGAAGAGTATTTTCGCTGGCCAGAAATCACTGGAGTCAGGCAAAGAGAAACACTCTCCTGTCCTTTGCTCCTTCCCAAAAGTGATTCCAGTTTTAAAAAGTTGAAAAAGATTTGGGTTTATTTTCTCCAAAGCCGTAGAACCAAGTTACTGGCATGGAACACAGCAACTGGTGTCTCATGGGCTCTGTCCCCGTCGGGTACCCATCACCCTGTCCTTTTCTAATTCCAAGGTAGTTCTGTGGATCCGCAGGCACTTCCAGCCCTGTTATATTTAATTTTTATTTTCTTAACAGGCCAGATTAGAATCTCTATTGTCTCAAAAACTCATTGTAGCTACATTTAGTCCACAATGGTCAGGGGGGGTTTTAATCTGTTTAAAGCCATGGACAGAACCGAGCCTGTATATTTAATATCAGAATGCATAAAAGATTTGGCAAAATTTGTAGAGGGTTCGAGCCCAGCTCACAATAGTGCAGTTATGCCTGCTTTCAATGAGGAATAAACATTAATGCAACTCAATAGAAAAGAGAGCTCAGTACTGGGGAACTGCAGTTCATTAATAATGCAGTTTTGCCCCGATGGCAATCGTTCAGCTGGTGCCTTAAAAAGTCCGCTCCGTACATCAGAATGTCTCTTTCAATTTTGCACAACTGTGTATGAAAATCCCAAGTCAAAAGGTACATAAAGTGCTCTTCTTTGTGCGATAAGGTTCAAATGTCTGAATCCCCAGATTATCCTCAAATCCCCTCGAGTCCAAAAGGATTACAGTAGCAACTGTACTCCTTTTGGACTCAGATAAGCCTTAATTCTCATGATTATCATATTTTTCTTTGACTGGACACCCAAATGTTGTTATATGTTTGGGTCACTTTTTATTCATTAAAGTAACAAGGGGGACTGGTTGAGCTCAGAACTTTTCAGCACCCCCTCGTAGTATACGTAAACGGCTTTGATTATACCCATAGAAAGGCAGTATATCACATCCATGGCCCTTTAAATCTTTTTGAAAACAGACCCCCGCCGTTTCTGGTTGTCCAATAAGAGATATCACAGTTTGGGAAAAAAAAAAAATGCCAAAGAGGTTTTCAGCTCGGGAATGGACCGTGGCTAAGTAAAATGCACAGATTAATCCATGAAACAATAAAACCATCTTCCTGTTACTCATACAAAAGCCAGGGCTGAGATATAGGGCAGCTGTCGGTTCAGTAACAAATATGTAGCAAGCAAGAAGATAAGATAATGCAACTTATAACAAAATGAAGGCCTCTCTCAGGGAGTCAGTTTCACAAATATTGCTACAAGGATGCACTGTTCCAAGATAAGTTGGGTTAAAACATTTGGTAGACAGCAGAGCACAAAGAATACAAATTAATATGGTTTGTAGTCTTTTCTTCCCTTTTTAGAGAGAAAGCCACTTTAACTATATGTAAAAACTGTAAGTAAATTAATTCCAGTTGCATGGAGACGGACTTCAAGATCTCAATCTGCATACTTCGGAGGAGAGGCGGGAGAGGGGAGATAAGAGAGAGAAGTTTAAATACCTACATGCTCTAAAAATGGCATCTTTACACAGAAACTTTTAAGGCCTACATTTAAGGTGTCTGTCTCGAGTCTACGGAGATGCGTACCGATTCTTATGTCCGTCCAAGGCCACTTCTGGGCAAAACCATGCCCATACCCTGCCTTGGGTGTGCTTAAGCATGGGTAAGCATCTTCGTAGATGTGTTACAGAGGCCTACAATTTAGGCGCCCTGCCCCGACACTTACAAAAAAAAAAAAAAAAAGTACGTCCCAATTGGCTGCCAGACAGCGGTAGGATGCGCCTTTCAAGAATCAAGCCCAAAAAGTGTATCTCAACTCAAGAGTACTTGGTACGGTACGTTGCATCTCTAAGGGAAAGGAAGGGACAGTAGATGGCATGCATAGGCAGACTAAATAAGCCATACGATCTTTATCTGCCTTCATTTTTCTGTTTCTATCACCATTATCTTCTACCCTCTTTCTTCATCATCTGTCAAGTTCGGTTAGATTTGTTGTAAATCTGATAAATTGTTGTAAATCTGCATGTCAACGCGGATCCTAATCTAATTGATGTGAACCGCCTAGAACTCGCTGGGTACGGCGGTATATAAGAATAAAATTATTATTATTATTATTAAGCCCTTGGGGAAATCATACACTCAGAACCAGCGATCTAGAGTTAAAATAATTACAATGGTTAAAATTTTATGACTCCTGTTCTACAACTGAAAAACAAAGATATCACTGTGCCAATTTCAGTGATGAGTCCTCAACACAGTCCTCGGGCAACCCCAAACCAGTCTGATTTTCAAGATAACCACAATGAATGTGCATGAGATATATTTGCATACAACATGCTTAGGAAACCATCCGGTCATTCAAAGCTCAACAACATACAGGTTTTCCTTGCTAAAGAAGGCTTGGACTCAAAATAAAAATAATCACCATATTGTACTTATATAGCAGTCCTACTCAGCTAAGTACACAAATAACTTGTAAGAAACCATTCCAGGGGTGGATGCATGCACGGTCACAAGTAGAATATTTTAGACTGTTCTGTACACTTAAGAAATAACTTTGGAAAGTTCCAAGAAAAGGGTAGCGTGTGGGCTGTGTGCCCCTGGCACTTTGAACTTCCGCTGCAAATCCTGTGACATTTAGCAAACATGTACTTTTGTTTTTTGCTAAAAAACAAAAAAAAAAACCCTTAATGCTGGTCTGGGCAGCTTCCACATCCCATGTATCCCACCCCAACATGGCCAAGTGTCTGCTCAAGGAAACATCCGGCTCAGAATATGAGGAATGAAGATCTGGAGTGAAATGATCAAAGAGTTTTTTGTGGGGGGGGGGGGGTGGAGAATAATCATAGTGTAGATACAACGTTAATCCAATTGACTGCACAAAAATAAAGGTTGACAAACAGTTACTTCAGACCTATCTGTTGGACGACTTTGTATTTTTTGTTACTGATTTCTAGAAGTTCTGCAACTTTTGTCAGATCAGTGAAGGGAAAATACACTCCCAAAGTCTACTTTCATTCACTTTTTAACTCATTATTTGGCCACACAACCACAATGTTATAAGAACATAAGAATTGCCGCTGCTGGGTCAGACAAGTGGTTTCAAGTTTATTAGGATTTTCTATACCGCCTATCAAGGTTATCTAAGCGGTTTTACAATCAGGTACTCAAGTGTTTTCCCTAACTGTCCCGGTGGGCTCACAATCTATCTATCATACCTGGGGCTATGGAGAACTAAGTGACTTGCCCAGGGTCACAAGGAGCAGCGCGGGATTTGAACCCACAACCCCAGGGTGCTGAGGCTGTAGCTTCAACCACTGCGCCACACACTCCTCCATCGTGCCCAGCAGTCCGCTCATGTGGCGGCCTTTAGGTCAAAGACCAGTGCCCTAACTGAGACTAGCCTTACCTGCGTACGTTCTGGTTCAGCAGGAACTTGTCTAACTTTGTCTTGAGTCCCTGAAGGGTGTTTTCCCCTATAACAGCCTCCGGAAGAGCATTCCAGTTTTCTACCACTCTCTGGATGAAGAAGAACTTCCTTACGTTTGTACGGAATCTATCCCCTTTCAATTTTAGAGAGGGTGAACAACCTATCTTTATCTACTGTCTATTCCCCCCGAGTATCGATTTTATGAAGGAAACACCAGCAGATAAAGACCCTAGTAAAATGGCTAGAATTGTACCTGCTGATTAAACATCTCTATGCCTTTGTTTAGGGTTCAACCTACCATTCCATATGGGCTACACCCCTCTGTGTGTTTGATTAGGGTTGTAACTGCTGCTTTATGAAGGATATACCACTCCATGCCTTTGTTTGGGGTTGCGAGTGTTTCTCTGGGTAGGTTAAATTCCTCTGTGCCTTTTTTGAAGTGTGAATGTCGTCCAACTTTTCCTTTGATCCCATCTTTTTGCTATATAGGGATCTTCTGTCTTTATTCCATGCCTTTTTGAATTTTTGTCCCTTTCATCTCCTCTTCCGCAACCTCTTTGACAATTATGGAATTCTAATCAGTGGAATCTGTTAAAATAAACAGCAGAGGCCTGGGGATGTGGTTTTGGAGAGTGGGTGGGTATTGTTGCAATCCATTTCTGGATAACTCTTCTGGATCTCCTAAGGGACACTGGATGATCTGGCCCCAACAATGTTCCGGATGCTTTGGCTTCCCACTTGATTCTAATTATCCTTCCAATATCATCTCTATAATGTTTCAGTAGGCGTCAGATACCAGGATAAACCATATGGGAAGAAATCTAGGTGCTTCCTCTCACCTCATGTCTTCTTCAGACATTCTACCAAAGCACCCCCCAATTTGTCAGTTTGAGGAAGGCTGGTCACATGTGATGAACTCACATAACTATCTCTATCGTGAGTAACTGAGCATAAAAGTAACAAAAGGTATTGGTTTTGGCAAGGTTTTTTTGGCTGGTGTAACCCAGCGAGACCAAAGAGACTCCGACTATGATAAACTCTTTAATTCTAGGCCTAGCGCTCAAAATTATGCACACGAGACAATTAGTGCTGATAATTAAGCCTTAACGATCAAGTAATTGGCACAAAGTAGAATTTACACATGCATCTCTCTAAGCACTATTTGATAAAAATGCGTGTGTAAATTCTTTATGCGCGGATCTGAAAATGGAGCATGACCATGGAAGAGGCATAAACGAATCAAGGGTGTTCCAAGAATTTGGACGCGCAGTTATGATCCACACCTAATTTAGGTGCAGGGATTTACACCAGGATTCCGTTGATGTAAATCCTCGCACCTAAAAATTAGGCACGGATCCTGCTAAGCGCTATTCCATAAACGATGCACAACTTTGTGCTCTTTATAAAAATAGCACTTAGCACTCAATTTTATTGGCGCCATATATAGAATTTGGTTTGTTGCGTCTATCTAATTTGTGGCATTATTACTGAGGCAAAGCCTTGAAATGTTCTCCAGTCTGTGCTTCCATCTGCTAAACCATTGCTTGAGTGAATCCTAATTAAACTGTCTGTCCTGCCCTCGCTGGTGCTCCTGTTTATTGTTTGCTTTCATTCAGATTCAAAGTGCATATATTCAAATATAAAACCTACAAAAAGGCCCCAAAATGGGGGGCTTATATTAGAGTTCTCCCCCTCTCAGATCCATTGCAGACCTCTCCCTGGGCCTACCTTAAGCCCTGGTGATGCAAAGACCCATAGCGACTTCACAAGACTGCCACGAGTTTGGTTTATATTTGAGTTAACCTTTTTTCCTCAGGGGGGGGGAGTTACCTCAGTTTATGTTGAGATGGGTTTCTATTTGCGTATATATGGTAGTTGATGTTGTCATCTATTGTGTCCCTCCCTTATAGTTAAGGGCTGCTTTCTCTGAATTAATACTAATTTGTGATCACAGCATGGTAGTGTTAATACAGATTTAAAATTCATGTTGCCTTTAATTCCACCTCACTCCAAAAAAAAAAAAAGAACCATGGGACTGAAAGTGGCGTAAGTGTAAAGCTGAGAAAACCAGAAATCCTTCCTCCCTTCTGAATTTGAACAGCAGGACCTGAAGCCCCAGAATGCAAGGGGACGTAGAAACAAAAAGGTGAACCCATAAGGTGTAGGCGATAATATTTTCGTGGGTGACAAAAGTTGTACTGCCCTTTCATTCTAGACCAGGGGTGTCCAACCTGCAGCCCCGTGAAGTATTTTGTGCGGCCCTGGTCGAGAGCGATGCAGTGTTTTCCTCTGCTGCCCCTGGGCGTTTACCGTCTTGCCTGCTCCCTCCTCTATCTTGCTGCAGCGTTTGTGTGGCCCCAGAAACATTTTTCTCGGCCAATGCGGCCCAGAGAAGCCAAAAGGTTGGACACCCATGTTCTAGACCACAGGTGTCAAAGTCGATCCTCGAGGGCCGGAATCCAGTCGGGTTTTCAGGATTTCTCCAATGAATATGCATGAGATCTATGTGCATGCACTGCTTTCAATGCATATTCATTGGGGAAATCCTGAAAACCCGACTGGATTACGGCCCTCGAGGAGGGACTTTGACACCCCTGTTCTAGACTAACCTGGGAATTAACTTGTTTTTATTTAGATAACAGGATACAGCAGAGGCAGGATTTGTAGCGTTTCCAGGTTTTCACGTCATTGTTTATGATTTTATGTTATGGATTTTATTTTGTGTGATCTATTTATGTGCTTTTGGAACCCACTTAGGCATTAGGTGGGCTATAAGTTGTTTGTTTTTCCAACAAATAAATAAAATATTCTCTAAACTTTGGAGTCTAAAGGGACACTGTGAAGTCTGGCAAAGTGAGTGAACCTTTCATGGAAACAGGACCAAGGCTAGGTTCAGGAATTTTATGGCGAGTATCCGAAAAGCCATTTGCATTTTGAATAGGATCACCAAATTTTTGTGGGGTTCTTGTTGAGATGTATCCTATGCCCAAAAGTACAATTGAACCAAAAACCTAGAAGACTAGAGGGAAACAAAGCAAGGCTGACTGCGTAAAGTACTTTGCCGCCACGCTGGCCAAAACAAAAGCAAATATTGCAGGCCACAGGTTTTTTGGTTTTTTTTTTTTAACAATGGCCTGGCAAATTAGGCACCGTAAATTCTTTTCCTGAAACAAGGGGTTGAGGACCAAACACCCAGCCCCTTCCTGGAACTCTCTACACTTTCACCACAGATCCTGAATCAGATGGAAGGCGGAGATCTAACTAATATTGAGAGGGTTTGAAATGATCACATAAATAAGCATAATCATGCTGGTATTAATAATTTTGTCTTATAACACCACCACAGAGCTCCGTGTATTTCAGTATAGAGCCCATGTATTGTATCACCTTTACAGAAGCTCATGTAAATCGCTCTGAATTGACTCCCCAGTCATTAGCAGCGGTATAGATTTGAAGCTCCCAATAAACAAATTGTAACTGTCTCCATTTCTGCCAAGGGTTTAATCTAATCCAATCTAATATTTGTGTCGTGCATACCTAAACAGGCTCTAGGCCACTTGCAGAAAGGAAAGGGAAGCGAGGGTAACGAGGAAGGGGGGACAGGAGAAGAAGATCCTAATCAAAAGTCCTTTATCCCTTATCCTTCAACCTTGCTTCTGAAGGCATCACATTCTGTTAGGAGGCAGCTTGTGGACTGAAACAAAGAATCTGACTGTCTTTGTTACAAAAGACAATGATACCGCAGGCATGCTTGCTTTCAACAGAAACCTTCCAGAGCTCCAGTTACAAACTTGGATCAAGTGTTAACTGCCTGGTATATAACTGCGAGGCAGGCAGAGACTGCCCATGGCAGCAGCCGACGTTTGGGGAGAAACTTGGCCTTTCTAGCCGTGCACTTTAGACCAGGGGTGCCCTCAACCCTTCACAAGTTTTGAGATGGGCACAGAGGATGAAACGGCAGCATTTTGATTGCATTGGGGATTTGAGTCACAAACTGGTTAGGTTGAAAAGTTTTATTAGCAAGGTTCTGTTGTAGTCCACAATGCAAAAACAATAAATAAGGAATGACAATCTGAGCATTTGGCGCTGACCAAATCCCAGTAAATATTGTGAGTAGGCCCTATACAATGGCAGGAAACCCAAAAAACAACCCACCCACATATTTGGATCTTGGCTACGCATTTTCAAAGGCAGAAGAGCTGCTCATCTTCTCACCTAAACCCACCTCTCCGCTTCCCTCATTCTCTGTCTCTGTGGACAACACTCTCATCCTTCCTGTTGTGTCTGCTCGTAATCTAAGGGTTATCTTTCACGCCTCTCTCTCCCTTCGCCACCCAGATACAACATATCGCTAAACCCTGCCGCTTCTTCCTCTATAATATTACCAAAATCTGACCCTTCCTCTTTGAGCACACTACCAAAACCCTTATCTACGCCCTCATCACCTCACACTTAGACTACTGTAATTCGCTACTCTCAGGCCTTCTGTTTAGCCATCTCATTCCCCTCAGCTGCATGACTCATAGTCTCTATAGTGACGTTACCCCTCTCCTAAAGTCACTTCATTGACTTTCCATTCCACCCGGACACTCACTCACATCTGAAAAAGCCCAGAAACACTCTTATTCCCATTATGGCACATCATCCCCCCCATCTGTCTATGGAACTTCAGGAAGGCCTTGAAAACCTTTCTTAGCTTACATCTGCATCCCTGACTGACCCTTACGTCGGTTGGATCACCGGACCAAAAACCCACCATACTTCAATGACGCACAAACCTACAAAGCTATTTTACCTTATTTTAGGCTATGTCCATACGGAAAATGATGTAATTTAAACCACCATAAGCTATGGCTTTTCAGAAAATGCTGCAATTTGAAACACCCTATGTCCATTAAGTCTATATCTCCAAATCTGTATGGTATGACTATACTGTAAAAGCTGAAATTTATACCTCTGTGCACACCAAGTTTGTTTTTCCCACCAAGGTTTGTCCTGCTTATACTGTGAATGTATTCTTGTAACCCGTTCTGGGGTCCTTTGGGAGGAGAGGCTAAATAAATAAAAATAAATATTCTCTATACTCGCGTTACCCCTCTCCTAAAGTCACTTCATTGGCTTCCCATCTGTTTCCAAATACAGTTCAAACTCCTCTTTCTGACCTGGAGAGAAAAGATATGCCCCTTCCCGCCCCCGACAAGTGATGCTTCCATGGAGGGAACAACCTTTTGGTGTGGATGTCGAATAGACTAACAAAGTCTTCCATGATAATATTCTGGTGCCACATTCATTGCTTCAGTCAGAAATGAAAGCCGGCCAGTGGAAAGCAGAACTCACGTGCAAATGTGTGGCTCAGGTGTCTGGAGGGAGGGCATTGTCCATTCTGCTCAGGGCCTCTTCACGTTTTCCACTGAACAGTTCTGGTTTGGGTTTTTTTTTTTCAGTATTGTGACACCTTGAGATCTATAGATACTATCACAACATGTAAAAAAATTGCACTGTATTTTTTTTTTTTGGGGGGGAGGGACGAGGGGAGCATATGAGAAACATAAAAACCAGATGAACAGATGGTTTTCAAAGCAGCATTTCATCTCAGCTGACATAAGAGATGGCTTTTGCTTAAAACGTGCTTCCATGGGTATATATCAAGAAAACATCAGGCTACTGACCTTTGGGAAGGCAAAAATATATTTTGTTAAAATACTAAGTTGTTTTTCAGCACTTTGGGGGATGGGATCGCCCCATGATAGAGTCCAGACTCCTGAAGATGTTTCCTAGCAGGCCAAGAAGAGAAAACAATCAGATATAAGAACATAAGTATTGCCCCTGTCGGGTCAGACCAGAGGTCCATCGTGCCCGGCAGTCCGCTCACGCGGCAACCCCTCAGGTCCATGACCTGATAGTTTTAGGGTACGAGCACTCTCATACGCTTTCCGCTTAATGTCCTGTAGAGTAACCCTCTATCTGTACCCTGCAATCCCCTTCGCTTCCAGGAAGTCATCCAGTCCCTTTTTGAACCCCAGTATTGTACTCTGTCCTATTACCTCATTTGGAAGCTCGTTCCAGGTGTCCACCACCCTCTGAGTGAAGAAGAAGAAGGAGCCCGAGAGCTGGTCTCAAAGGGCGGAGAGTAACACGGGGCTGGGAGGCCCGTGTGTTGCTTGCAGGCAAGGTAGGGAAGAAGGGGGGGGGGGGTTGGTAGAGAAGAACCGTTAGAAGGAATTATATGGAAGAAGGGGAGGGGTTCGCGCCAAAAGGAGAGGCAGGGATTGGATAGTGCAGGAAAAGGGGGGCGTTTTACTTAAAGTTTTAGCATGAGCCTTGGAGGACTGAGTTCATTGCAGGTCCTCCAAGGCATATCTTTGTCCCGCCCTCCCTCCCTTTGGTGAACTTTGTGGTGTGTGAGGCGGGTCTCCCGAGCTACTGGGTGCTGGGGCTCATCCGGTGATGAGCGGTGGGCCGGCTGGGAGCCGTGCCTTGGGGTCAGGTGACCCGGGTTAAAGGGGCATGAGGTCATGCCACCCCTCAGACACTTGCTGTTGGTGGCGGGGTCGGGGGCAAAGGTACTGTTACACAGGGTAGCTCGGGAGGAGCTTGCTGAGGTTCATTGTTAATTAAGGTTCAATGTGTTAATGATGTTAATTTATGCAAATGTATTTATGGGTTAATGTGATATAATAAAGAGCTGCGGCTATTTACCACAATAAGGTGTGTTGTTTTATTAATATGGGGTAGGAAAAGGAGGGAGAATGACAACATGATGGGACTATCCAGATCCCGATGTTACTTCCTTGCATGTGTTAGCATTGGATTAGAAAACAGGAAAAAGGGTACACCGACAAATGAGCGCAGGACAATTGCGCTCCGACAAAGTCGCTCCGACAATTGCACGCAGGACAACTCCTCAGGCCCTGAGGAGTGTCTGCAAATCAGGGCCTTCATGTTAGCGTAAGGTTTATATCATTGGGGTCATCTTAATCATGATATAAACCTTACCTTAACACTAGAGCAAGTGAATTTTTAGTGTGTGGGGGGGGGGGAGGGGAGGGTTTCCCCCCTCAAAAAAGACAAAAAAGTATCCACCGCCGCAATTGTCCAGCACACACTTGTCGGGGCGCTTTTGTCAGAGAGCAATTGTCCTGCGCTCATTTGACAGGTCACCAGCAGACGTGTAGTAGAGGACTAGAGAATAAGCAAGAGGTACAGAATGAGATCAGCGGACAGCCGAATTGCAGCACGAGGCTAGACAACAGTCATTATGTGCCAGTGAAAGACCTCCTAGGACCACGCTGGTATGCGACTAGATCCTATTTGGTCCCTGTCAGCGCAAACGATGTGGACAGCACGCTCTTCGGTTCCAAGAAAAGTGCTGGAAATTATTTTCTGCCTTGTCACGTTACATAAATATCAGTCAAATATTTGCAAGATTTTGTTTGGGTTCTTAGTACGTCTGCTCGACAGCTGGTAATGGTTTTGAAATAGGCCACTTCTGTATTCACTTATGTCATCTGCTAAAAAAGCAGAATATCGAGATTTTTCTTCCTAGAGAGAGAACGCGAGAATTGCAACCTTTTCTCGTTCCCTATTACAATGTAGCTCGCAGTTTCAGAGGGCAGGTCACTCACATGACACCTTTCTTTCATGGCAAAATCCTAATTATCAGGAGCAGAGCAGGGATTGGAGCTCATTTTCAGTTCTCTTGCCTCAGTCTGATGCTTTTATCTACTTCTATAGCGCTACCAGACGTACACAATGCTGTACAGAGTCACAAAGAAGACAGTCCCTGCTCAAAAGTGTGTGGCACAGTGGCTAGCTGTGGGTTCAAATCCCATGTTGCTCCTTGTGACCCTGGGCAAGCCACTTAATCCCCCCACTGCCCCAGGTACACTAGATTGTGAGCCCACCGGGACAGACAAGGAAAATGTTTAAGTAGCTGAATAAAATTCACGTAAAACTGTTCTGAGCTCCCGTAGGAGAATGGTATAGAAAATTGAACAAATAAAATATTCAGGCCAAGACACTCACGGCCTCTTTTACAAAGCCACGCTAACAGCTGCTGCGCGGCAACAGCCCTGAAGCCCTTTAAATCTCTATAGGCTTCGGGGCCGTTAACATCAATGTTTTTAAAAAATAGATCCGGGTAGTCAGTGCTGGGTCTAATCTGGGACTTTCGCGGCTGCCAGAAGTTACCTGGGTCTTGCCCAGATTCACGGTCGATATGGAAACTTAAGGGAAAAATGATGGCTACAAAATGTGCCAGGGAAGAGATAAATAACCTCGCTGGATGAGACAGGTTCTTCCGAGTACAGATCTGCAGTAATAAAGAACCTTTTATGCTATTAGTCAAAGTGTTGTACTAAGGATCTGCTGCCACTGAGGGATAAGAATGTGGGAATAAGTTCCTATCAGAACTTAGATATGCTTCGAGCTGAATCGGTCCAGCGAATGGCCACTAAATTGGTCTCCGGACTCAAGAGTCTCCCATACGAGGAAAGACTGGACAAACTGCAGCTCTACACTCTTGAGGAGCGTAGAGAAAGGGGAGACATGATTGAGACATTTAAGTACATCACAGGTCGTGTCGAGGCGGAAAGCGATATATTCTTCCCCAGGGGACCCTCGGTCACAAGGGGGCACCCGCTCAAACTCAGAGGAGGGAAATTTAATGGTGACACCAGGAAGTATTTCTTCACAGAAAGGGTAGTGGATCACTGGAACAAACTTCTGGTGCAGGTGGTCAAGGCCACTAGCGTGCTCGACTTTAAAAATAAATGGGACATCCACGTGGGATCCCTACGGGGGTCGAGCTAAGGAACTGGGTCATTAGCACTCAGACTTGATGGGGTGGGTCAGAAGAGTGGGCAGACTTGATGGGCTGTAGCCCTTTTCTGCCGTCATCTTTCTATGTTTCTATGAACAGCTCTGTATGAAGTACTGTGTTTCTAATCAATGCATGGAACGGTGAAACTTAACATATAAACAGTCCTGCTGAGTCAGAGCAAGATCCAATAAGCCCAGTTTGGGTCACAACTCTCCCGAGGACCCGGCAGATCCCTTAAAGATCGACAGCACTCCGAATTGAGATACCTTTGCTCCATCTCCTTTGCTGTCCTGCAACAGAACTTTCCATATTTGGTTCTGACATCTGGGAAAGAAGCCTCAAGAATACTATCTGCATTCCATCGAGGTTAGTTCTGCCTGCGGGGACGAAGGGGCATGATGCATCCAAAATCTGTCAGAACGAAAAGTCACATAATGAGCTTAACAGACCGGGAAACTTTGTGCCTGAAAAGCATGAAATGGCAGGTACTTCAATTTAGCACGATTCTCTAAGGATTAGGCATTAATTCACTTGGAACCACTCACCCGGTTTCCCGATTTCTTGGCAAACTTAATTACAGAAAGTTTTGCGTTTGTTCAGCTTTATCCAGTGGCGTAGTATGGGGGGGGTGCGGTCTCTCTAAGGGCATGGCACCCCTCCTCTCCTTGCCGCCCCTTCTCCCTCCCCGAGGTTGCTGCCTGGGACCCACACCTAGGAAATGACGTCAAAGGGTGAGCCGACACCGACCTGGGCATGCTGCTCACGCCGGAGAAGTTAAAAAGATACGGGGAAAGGGAAGGGGGAGCGCGGCAGAAGGGGAGGGGCACCGCTGCCCCAGGCTCTATCTACCATTTGTTGAGCCTTCTCCTAATGGAAGTTAAACTGGAAATATTACAGTCTGCCTCTTTTAGCGTTCCAGCTGCTCCTCAATAACAAGGAGTGAAGATTACAGAAACGCTTCCATTCTCACGTGGAAACCTCTTCCCTGGTGCAGAAATCCAGATTCAAAACGAATGCTAGGAAGTTGTTCTTTACCCAGCGTGTGGCGGACATCTGGAATGCGCTTCCAGAGGGCGTAATAGGGCAGAGCACGGTACTGGGGCTCAAGAAAGGATTGGACAATTTCCTACTGGAAAAAGGGATAGAGGGGTATAGATAGAGGGCTACTGCACAGGTCCTGGACCCGTTGGGCCACCGCGTGGGCGGACTGCTGGGCACGAGGCATTTCTTATGTTCGTACATGGGGCTGGATTCTACAAATCATTTCTCAAAAACGGGAGCTGGAGAAGATCGGCAGCAAGTGCGATTCTATAAAGGTTGCTCAGTGCCCACTCCCGTGACCAGACTTTAAAGCGCCATACTAATGCCCGCCGCCACCTGGCATAAATGCTGGCACCCCGTTGGGTACACTGGCCCAGTATTCTATAAGTACGTGTGCAACATTTTGGAATGCTCCTAACACGCCCTTGGACTTTATCTGCCATCATGTTTCTATGTATACACACACACACACACACACACACACACACACACGGGTGCAGCCTCGGGGTTATATGATCTGCTCCAGGATTCTAAAGAACAAAAAAAGTCTCAATTACAGATTCCTTAATCAGGAGCCAGCATCATCCACTGCCTCTCACTGAGTTATGGCGCCCAGACACCCCGTTAAAATGGCAAGATCGTGTACACTGGGGGGAGGAATTCCGTTTTTCATTACCTTCCAAATCCAATCAGCATTTTAACTGTTTGTTATCTGAAAAGTAAGACTTAGGTTTTTAAAAATTCCTACTTCTGAATCTACTCTTTACTGGCTCATAGCAAGAAAGAAATCTTGACAGTCTGGCCTGGAAGTAGCGGAGAACCTGTATCATCTAGAAGGTACCAGGACAGTTGAGGGGGGGGGGGGTCTGTCCCATGACTGTGAGTGGCCAAGTCAGTCAAGAGTGGAACTGCCGGTAAGATCCTCATTGTCAAACATTCTGCGAGACATAAGATACTATAATTCAAGCCAGAAACAAGCACTTCCTAGCTAATTGCAGTCTTTGAAAGGATTACCGGTAGATGCCTTCCTTGCTCACAGGGATTTCTCAGCTAGCTATTCCAAGAACAATCTTCAGCTCTGGGTTGACCTCGGACAAATTCAGAGCCTGGCATAAACAGTATTAGTGCTGCTCGCATCCAGAAAACAATGCACATGAAAGATTTGTATCTTTTTTCCTGCAAGCGGATAGCGGTTGTGATGTTCTTAAAAAAATACATTTTCTGCTTTGTCACGATTAGGCTAAGTGCTATATAGGATGCCCAATCTCAGCAGCAGCGTAAGTGGCTTTTGAGAATAGCACACAGGCGTCCTATAGAGAATCACGTCTGTCCTAAATGGACAGATGCCTAACCACCCTGATTCTCTAACCGGAGTCCATGTCACAGGCGCTGGTTAGAGAACTGCGTTGCCGCTGAGCTGATCGTGGCAAGGGAATCTCCCTGCCGCAATCAGTTTAGCGGCCACAGCAAGGAGCCTGTCTGTTGTCCCTCCCCCCCCCCCCATGAAGACCACCGGCAGGAAGGATGCCTACTTACTCCTTCCGGAACCCCCGAAGCCCACCCACCCCAAATGTCCGCAGCAGGAGGAGTGCCAAATTCCTCCTGCCACCCAACCCCGATACATCCGCTGGCAGGAGGGATGCCCAATCCTGACTGCTGTACCCCCACCCCCGGCAAAACAGATGCCCAGTCCCTCCTGCTGGAACCCCCCCAAAGGCATGCCCCCCCGACTCCCCCCAAGCCCACCCAGACCACCAGTACCTATTTTTCATTGGCCAGCTACAGAATGGAGGGTCTTCCCCTTCCCAGTGCATTGTGGAATACACCGAAGGGCTTGAGGGACCTTATGCGCCTGAGCCAATTGGAATTTTAGACCTCTCTCTCCCAATGCATTCTGGGATCTGACCCAATCAGAATTTTAGGCCACTCCCAGTGCATCCCAGGTGGTTTTTAAGTCAACTTCATTACCAGTGATGGGTTAGGCAACAGTGCCCGTCTTGGCTTCATGACACATCACCATCGGTCCATCTTGTTACAGGTCTGCCAGGATATAGTGGGTCACTAATAAAAGAGCTTTTTTCAGGAACCCTTCTATGTTCTAGTCTTTCTATATACTGTCTCCATCGGTTTTTTTTTTAAATAAAATCCCCCCCCCCAAAACCAATATTCAGCTGGTATTATTCCTGGATATTTAATGCCGGGCCCCTAACTGGGCTTTAGCACTGAATATCCATTTATTTTAGCCTGTTGAGAATAGTTAAGCTCTGGAACGCGTTGCCAGAGGACGTGGTAAGAGTGGATAGTGTAGCTGGTTTTAAGAAAGGTTTGGAAAATTTCCTGGAGGAAAAGTTCATAGTCTGTTATTGAGAAAGACATGGGAGAAGCCACTGCTTGCCTTGGGATTGGTAGAATGGAATGTTGCTACTCTTTGGGAATTCCGCATGGAATGTTGCACTCTTTGGGGTTCCAGAATCTTGCTATCCTTTAGGATTCTGAATGGAATCTTGCTACTCCTTGGGTGTTGACCAGGTACTAGTGACCTGGAATAGCCACCGTGAGAACGGGCTACTGGGCTTGATGGACCATTGGTCTGACCCAGTATTGCTATTCTTATGTTCTTATAACCATTAAGTCAGTATTTGGCTCCTCAATGCATTAGCCACACTGCTTAAAGATAGGACTGTTATTTATGTGACTCAATTTAAGCAGTTTACTGATCTGGTGAGGGGCTGAATATCGGTACTTAACCTGATTTTGCCTTTGGAGCACCCACAGGTTAGCCACTTTTGAGTTTGGTGCTAACTGGTCATTTTTCATGGAGATAACAGGTTAAGTGCCGCTGAAAATGTGTAAAGCTTGGCGATTCCCAAGTGGAAATGATCCACAAGATTCAACAGGCCTTCGGGGATGAAGCAATGGGTACCACACAGAGATGGCCGCACATCAGTGGAGGGTGAAGCATGTTCTGGTAGACCCTCAACATCCAGAAATGATATCATCATTGACCAAGTGAGGACCCCGGTGATGCAGGATCGTCTAATCACCAAGGGATACTACCAAGAGGTTCTGCATCGCCTTTGTAACGCTGCAAGATGCAAACGGCTGGACCTGTGGGCAGCGGGCAATTGGCAGCTTCTTGCCCATTCTTCACATTTGATACGGAGTTTCTTGTCCAAACACAACACACCTGCGATTCCTCAGGCTCCCCACTCTCCCCATGTGACTTCTGGCTTTTCCCCAAGCTGAAAATGTCCCTGAAAGGGACCAGATTTCAATCAAGAGAAGACATCTTGCAGAATGTGGCGGACCAATTGCGAGCAATCTCAAAAGAGGCGTTCCAGCGCTGTTTCCGACAGTGGCAGAACCGTTGGAAGAAGTGTGTGGCAGCCCAAGGGGACGACTTTGAAGGAGCTTAGTATAAGATTGTTGAATCTGAATACAGTGTAAGTATTTTTTTATGAATAAAGGTCTGATACTTTTTGAACAGCCCTCGTACATAATATAAATCTAAACAAGAGGTTCCATAGATAGAAACAAAATGTTTCACCTTCCCGGCAAGAAAAAGAATCAGATGTGAAGTGTCTCGTGTCAAAAAGCAAAAGAGAACAAGATTTTAATCATCTCTAGTGTAATTTATCAGAGAAAGGCTCGGGTCTGACGGGCAGCTCACAAGAGGGGCATTCATCCCAAAAACATTCATTGATGGAGCCAGGAACAGCCTCTCCTCCGAGATGGGATGTGAAAGAACTCGATGCTTGCAGTCTGGGACAGAGCGTCCTGGCTATGTCCTTGTGCTGTGGGAAGCAGGTCCTCACAGTACCCAGAGAGTTCCTTAGTGAGACATAAAAGAGCCTCTCGGAGCAGCCGGGTAGCGTGCCACCCCAGTCACTTGTTCAGACAGGCTAATGATGCATTAGCTATTCAAATAAGCACATTCTTAAGATCCCACAGGGAGACGGAAGCCAAGGTGTTAGATAGGGTTATCCAGACACAAATGTTTCCTGCCTTCCTGCACTCTCTGCTAGCCTCTGCCAGCTACTGAGATAGTAACGGACAACGGGGAAATTTTTATATAAAAAAAGTGCCAGACTTGTTATGGCATGCTAATTATATAAAAGCAGTCTATGGACCTATCTGTCTTTATTCAACTGGACAAAGTTCCGTCTACTCTTAGGGCTAGATTCACTAAGGCCACGGCTCGGATCCGATCCATGGCTGATTCTCGAAGCGCCCTCATGCAAATGAGGGCGATTGGAATCATGCTCCCAACCGACCACACGGATCGCTCTCCAGCGATCCCGACGCACGCGCTGACCATTTGTAGATGGTCTGCGCATGAGCCCGGCAGAGCTTTAACGAAAACTTTTTCTTGTTTTTTTACTTTTTCACGAGCCCATGGTTTTAACCCGCTTTAAACCATGGGCTCGCACTGTGGGGAAGGCAAGGATAGTCAGGGCGGCGATCGGGGCAGAGAGCAGGAGATGAAGTCGGAAAGGACGTGAGCGACTGGTCCCCAGTAGTCGCTTGTTTCTTGATTGGTCAGCCCAGTCGGTGTTCCAGTGTTTTGTTAGTGAACTGCTGGCCGTCTACTTTACATGCGCGGATCGGATCGGAGGATGATCGGTCATGAGGTTAATGAATCGGGTCAGAGGAAAATCAGGTCGCAAAGTGGTCGGGACACGATCGGTGTCCTCGGTGAATCTAGCCCTTAGACCAGTAACGTTGGGCATGTAGATGTCGGCAGAACGGGATTCCCCATATTTTGGCCTGCCTCTGGCCTCCCATCACAATACAAATACAATTTTAAAAGGCCCTACAAACAGGACCTTGTGCGATACTGAGGAAGAAATGGCAGGGGAAAAACGATGCGTGCCACCTCCTCCCTGTTGACTGGAAGACAATGCAAGGGGGAAGGGGAGAACAGATAGATCTCTGTGGGCAAAGATGGCCCTGGTCCTCCCTCCAGCCCCAACCCTCTTCTCTCTGCCAGTTACTGTTTTACTAGGGCAATAATCTGCCCTTGGAGCCATTGTATTATATATGTCTGTGCGATTATGTCGGGAAGCTTTTCAAAACCTAGACAAAGTGGCAGGTTTTGAAAAGCCATCGGACCCCCGGACATATCCTCAAAAGGGGGGGGGGGAGTTAAGACGTCTGTTTATTTAGATGCCTCTTATAGAATTTCCCCCTAAGGGCTCATGTGCCAATCAGTTAGCATGCACCAATGTAGCCTTGCCAACCAAATAATACAGAACAAGCCCAATCTCTGCCCCAGACATGACCCCACTGCACATGGGTAGCATGCACGCATCCCAAAATTACTTAGCCAGAGGCGTATTTTAATATTTTTTGGTGAAAAATGGTATTTAAAGTAATTAATCCAATCCACAGTATTCATTGTACTACTCTCTGGGCACTTCTCCTTTTCTGTGTTTGTACCCTTGGGCAGTTCCATAAGCGAGGGCAATTTCATTCTCTTCCTCTGGATGCTTTAGTCATATCTCCGACTCGTCCAAGGTTCTCGGCTATACTTTTTGCTCAGCTGAGCTGGAAGCTGCTTTTATTAATATGAAGTGCTTCCTGCTGATTTGCAGTGCCAAAAATTAACAATAAGAATGTTTTTTACTTCTATATCCCAGACACAGTCTTTGCCAGGGACTCGTAGTTCTGGTAGCATTCAAACACCAAGTTGGCTATTCATCCCAAGACTGTTGCACCCTCAGGGATGGATGGATTAAGCGACACTAGGCTTTAGCGCAGAAGTTTACCGATTGTGCTAAATGTTTCATTTGTGTCCATGGATGACATTTGAATGACTTACGTTGCTAATGTTTTGATGTTTCACTTGGTTTGCATTCCTTTAAAAAAGGGGGTAAAGGGGATGGGACGAGTATATCACTCTTTTCTGTGTGGTTTACACATTTCAGACTGGTATTTTATTTTGTGTTAAGTGACTTGCCCAGAGTCCCAAGGAGCTGCAGTGGGAATTGAACTCACAACCTCATGTGCCGAGGCAGTTGCTCTAGCCAATAGGCCACTCCTCCACAAAAGAGCTTCCACTTTTCATTCGTCTGTTTGTAACTTGAAAACCATGACCATGAACTGTCTTAATAAAAACGTACACGTTGTCCTCGCTCCAATGGGTGCATCTTAGCAGATGGCAAGCTCCAACATCAAGAGTGCCAACAAGAATTAGACCGACAGGTCTGGCATCTCTGGCAAATGTCAGAAGGGTCAGTCCAATTATCGGCTGAATGCACTGAACAAACTGGATTTGAGTTGGCATGTTGGAAACTCCAGGGCTGATTTTTTAGTTCCATCTGAAAGTGGTTCACTGGCAGAGAAAAAAAAAGCCGTTTGTGATCTTGGGAAGGTCACTTAACCTATCATTGACTCAGGTACAAACAGATTGTGGGCTCTCTAGGGACAGGGAAATACCATCTAAGCCTCACTCTGTCTTTTCCTGGGCTCTGCAGTGTCCATGCACCTGCGAGTTGCCCTCATTCCTTTCCCAGGCTCCAAAGGGATTCTTTTTCCTAAACAAGGGGACTTTTGCGATCCCCTAGCCTTACGGTGCCAGATGGGGCTAAGTCTGCAGCTCCCAGTCCTCCCTCACACGTTCCTCGTGGCACACAGCCGCTGTTCAGTTGGCTAACCATCACAAATCTCGTATGAAATAGGTGGCATTTCCACTAGGGGCATCCATCCCTAGTGATTTCTACTCAAATTGAGGGGGTTTTGAGGCAGACGGAGGCTTTTTATTAAAATTGGGAAAATTCAATATGGCCGCCGCTAAAACATGGTCACGGTAAAACAGCCTGGGGAAACCAAAACCCCCCCAAATAATAATGAATGATCAGAGCAGACCAGAAACGCCTTTCTCAACTCACTTGCAAGGAAAAAACTAAAGGAAGTGGAGCTGAAGAATACAAATTTCATCCTTCTGCAATCAACCTGCGAGAGTGGGATATTCACTTATTGTCAGGACTTGTATGCTTTGCACTTAAGTCAGCTTTTAAATGGTGTTTCCCTCTTAAGCGCCTTAGAGCACTTAAGTTAAGGTGCTAATTAAAGAAAATACGCTTAATTTGTTAACGTGTAGCAATGTATTTATGCTAACCGATTAGCATACAACATACATACTCTCCGCCTCCAGACCCACTCCAGCATTAAAAAATAAATGTTACTTTCTGGCACATGGGTAGTATGTGTGCATGCAAAAATGACTGTGGAACACCTGAATGCATCTTGCGGCAAGCCCTTTTATCCTGTGTTAACCACGCATTAAGTGCTTGCTGCAGCTTAATTAAAGGACCTCTTAGACAGGCTTCCATTTAGAATAGAGAGTCCACAAATGCTAAATGAAGCCTTCCTATAAAAATAAATAAAAATTTACTGTTGCCCATTTGAAAACGAGGACTAGAGAATGACACGGGGTTAAATTTGTCCTGTTCCCGCAGGAACTCAATTTCCCCATCCCGTCCCCATGAGTTTTGTCCCTGTCCCATTCCTTAACTGCACGAGCCTCGAACACTTATGATATTAAGGTTTTGGAGGACGGAGCTTGCAGGAATGGGGCAGAGACAGGAAAAGAACTTGCGGAGCGGGACGGGGAAAAATTTGAATCCCCGTGTCATTCTCTAACAAGAACCAAAGATTAATTTTATAACACAGGTGCCTATGTTGCAACTCTATCATAAAACCAACCGACGCCTACCCAACCAGCAAAGTCAAAGTGCCGTGGCACACTAAACGTATTGGCTGCGGCTCGAGCATCTGAAGTGCGCAGATGTCGCCGTGATGACATCATGTGCATGTGTGACACCATCACGTCAACGTCCACGCATGCGTGAAGGCCCTTCCAGACGGGCCCTGAGCTGCCAGTTGGGGGTGCCAGCAGGGAAGAGATGTGGAGAGAAGGAGAGGCACTGGAGCCGGCTGACTGCCTACAGGACGTGCCTCTCACCACGAGCCAGCACTGGCGCCTCTCCACCTCCCCAGTGAGTCGCGGCACACCTGAAATCTCAGGAGGCACACAATTCACGATACACTGCTAGAGATACACCTATAAATAAACCCAATACTTCTCCATGTTGCCCAAAGAGGAACTACTCCCTGAGCAGTAATCAGAATGGAAATCTATCAACGAGAACTCAACTGTAATCCATTTCCTGACATGGAACACTTCCTGTTATTGCGTTTCCTTCCAGGGCATTTCAGTAGAACAAATAAAAAAACAACGGTGGGTTTTATTGTCTTGAAAGTATCCCCCAGATGCAATGTTAAAATGCCCATTCCCCTTAAAGAAGCTGTAGAGGTTTTGTTTCATTCAGAAAACATGGCATTTTAACTTGCAAGAAGTAAAACATGATAATTACAAAAACAGTCATGCGGTGCGCTCCCTCCTAAAGAATATTTATGAATTCGGTATAGCCCAGCAGGTTCCCACTGGGGAAGATGTGTAGCTCTTTCCTGAACACGTTGTAAACATGCTCAGGGATCCATGCTCCGAGGCTCACTACTGAGCGCTAAGTGATTAATTGCTTGACTTTGAACCTTTTTGTTAGGGGACTAGCCCCTAGTGACCTTGGAATAAATCAGCAAGGCTCCTCCTGCTGTCCTGAACAGGTCGTACACAGTATATGGAGGCAGTGAGTAGGATATTTCTGCCAATCTAGGACATGTACAGACTGATATCAACTAGATATTCTGCAATCAAATTAATAACAAAATCTAGGAAATATGACCATGTAACCCCCCCCTACTTCGGAATACCCATTGGCTGCCAATCAATCAAGAATTTCTTACAAAATCTCATTAATAGCGTTTAAAACGATTCAGTCCAAATTACCCCAATATCTTATTCCATATGAGCCATCCCGCATCCTTAGATCGTCTGATCGTAAATTGCTTCCTTTCGAATGATAAGAACAAAAAGGCATGATATTTTCTCAGTTGTGGCCCCACAACTCTGGAATACCCTACCAGCTCCCGTAAAGTAAAGGTGAGTACGTGGGAAACCATTGTATGGTGAGCCGGAAGTGAGACCCTGTTGGGTCCTGTATCCCTAGCGGACTAGGTCCTTTAAGGTTTTTATGTGGATGATTTCGGTGTACCTTTGGAACTTTGACACTTTCAAATAAAGTCCATTTAGGAACATCGTCACTCCACAGAGTTTTTTTTTTGGTTTTCTCTGGATTTTCTTCTTTGTGGATATTTTGGGGTCAATTCCTTTTGTTTTTTGACTAATTCCAACCCAAGTACAAGCCCTTCTCTTAAGCTGCTCAATGCCTAAGAACTTAGAAAATGACATACCCCCTCTTTTACAAAGGCTCACCAACGCATCCATAGAATATAATGGACGCATTTAGCGTGCCTTAGTAAAAGACCCCTTTACTGTACTGGTTATTTCTGGTGTCACTTCCCAGCTGATTACGGTCTTTCTCCTCACTTATTTAACATCCAGGGATTGTCTGCGCCTACCCCATGTTTTCTTCAAACATTACAATAAAAGTAACAAGAGACAAAGCATTTTGCCAAGGGGACAGGAAAGGGATACTGGATTTGGTCCACACCTTTACAGTTTAGTTCAAAGGCGAGTTCCTATCCATTCAGGTCTCCAAGGCAATGAAGGGTTAAATCATTTGCCCAAAATCACAAAGAACGGCAGTGGGATCTGAACCTGGCTTCCTGCTCAAAACAAGGCTACTCCTTCATTCCAAGGTCACTTCAAGTATCAGTGGGAGAAACAAGAATCCAGGCTCTTTTTTAAGGTTCTTAGCCCAGAATGTTAACCAGCAGATCATAAGAATAGCCTTACTGGGTCAGACCAATGGCCCATCAAACCCAGCAGCCTGTTCTCACGATGGCCAATCCAGGTCACTAGTACAGGCAAAAAACCCAAGGAGTAGCAATATTCCATGCTACTGATCCAGGGCAAGCCAAGGCTTCCCCCAAGTCTTAATAACAGACTATGGACTTTTCCTCCAGGAACTTGTCCAAACCTTTCTTAAAACCAGCTACGCTATCCGCTTTTACCACAACCTCTAGCAACGCGTTCCAGATCTTAACCATTCTCCGAGTGAAAAAATATTTCCTCCTATTGCTTTTATTTTCAAACCCGTTTCATTATTATGAATACAAAACAACAAATAACAAAGACAGCAAAGTCAAAGAAAAGAGCTTCCAACAATACAAAAGTTATCACGTATTTCCCTGTAGCTTCATCGCGTGTCCCCTAGTCTTTGTGAAAAATCGATCCACTTGTACCCGTTCTACTCCACTCAGGATTTTGTAGACTTCTATCCTATCTCCCCTCAGCCTTCTCTTTTCCAAGCTGAAGAGCCCATTCCTTTCAAGAAGCCATCCTAAATATTTCTAAAAATGTTCTGAATGCTGTAACCATTTAGCCTCAAAGATCGAACTCTACACCAACATTTGGAAGAAGATTCAAAGCAAAGACGTAGCAAAAGAGAGATGATTTAACCCCTCACTGAAGTAAGGGAACGTCAAGAAGGAAACATATAAAACAATGCTGAATTCCTTGTCCAAAGGGGGAGGGGCGGGGAGGGGGGTGTCATTCCTTCTAAAGAGAGAGCATTGGCAAGTCTGAAGAAGCTACGGGACAGCACTCTGATAATAACCGAAGGACTTCTGTAAACTGGACTTCTGGACGCTTTCCAGAAACTCGCTGAAAGAAGTGGTGCGGACGTTTTCATGGCCTAGATCCCACGTGCTTACCAAGTCCCTCCCGGACCATCGACATGGCAACGAGGCAGCGTTCGCTGCCAGCATCTCTGAAATCTGGAAGTAGCTGATTCTTAAGTACAACCAGATTTGCAAGAGAGAAGCCCTAATTACCACATAGTAAGACTTCTGATTAAAAGCAGAAGGGCAGCAATCCCCGCTCCCGCTAAGTAAATACACCAAGGTTAGGCTAAACGATGGGAAAGAAAGTCTGCCCCCAAGAACCCGAAACGACATTTGGCGCTGAGAAGCCCATCAGGAATAATGAGGGATTTTTGAGCTGCCGATACAAACTGATTATAACAATGTTCCAGCAGTTTATACTATTACGCAATAAGAAATAAATCAGAGATCACATGATCCTAGCACAGATATATTTTGCAGTATTGAAAGGGTCAGAGAAAGGTGTGTAGCGTGAAGTCATTTTTCCACGAATTCCTCCTTTTATATAGTACGAATATAAACAGAAAACAAGATGAAATACCACCAAATGGGTTTTGAAAACGTAGGGGGTTTGCTATTACCTTATCCTTAATTTTTGAAAACTTTCTTGTATTTTTGATTTCAGAATCCATCTAGCCCAGTACCGTGCTTCCAACAGTGGTCAATCCAGGTCACAAGAACCCGGCAGAAACCCAAATAGTAGCAACATTCCAGAGCCGAGATCGTGATGTCATAATGCCTAAGTGCCAACCTCATCAGTGATGTCACAATGGCTTGATTAGCCTGTACTTGGCTCACATATAGCCATTCTGGGTCAGACCAATGATTCATCTAGCCTATTATCCTGTTTCCACAGTGGTCAATCCAGGTCACAAGTACCCGGCAGAAACCCAAATAGCAGAAACAGTCTGGAATTCCAAAGAACAGCAACATTCCGGACCCGGAATCCAAAAAAGTAGCATCATTCCATGCTCCCAATCCAATGCAAGCAGTGGTTTCCCCCCCTGTCTGTCTCAATAGCAGACTATGGACTTTTCTTCCAGGAACTTGTCCAACCCTCTTTCTAAACCAACTATGTTAACCCCTCTTACCACATCCTCTGACAATGTGTTCTTTGAGTGAAAACATATTTCCTCCCATTGGTTTTAAAAAAGTAGTTCCCTGCAACTTCATCGAGTGTCCCCCTAGTCTTTGTCCTTTTTGACGGAGTGAAAAATCGATCCACGCAGGATTTTGTAGACTTTAATCCTATCTCCCCTCAGCCGTCTCTTTTCCAAGCTGAAGAGCCCTAACCTTTTTAGGCTTTCTTTGTATGAGAGGAGTCCCATCCCCTTTATCATCTTGGTCGCTCTCCTTTGAACCTTTTCTAAGCTGCAGTAATGCATGCTTACTGCAGGTTAAAAACCTCTACTATGCTCAGCATCCTATGGGAGGTTTGGCACGTGTGCCCTTCCTGTGGGCTATAAATGACTTTTTGTTAGCACTAGGGGCGTAGAGTAGGTTTCTTCTGCACTAATTGGTTACCACAGCTATAAGTCAACTGATTAGCACTTTTGATTAGTGCAGTAAGGGATCCCGCGCTAATGGGGAAATTAGAGCATGGCCATCAATTGAGAAAATGTGGCCTCAGCATGTGGGGAAAGTCGGCCATTTTTTTAGTTCCAGCTTAAGTAAAAGGGCCCCTAAGGGATTTAGGGTTAGGGTAATGCCCATAGTGCTTCGGGAAGTTTGTGCGCCTGGTCCGTATTGTCCGACACATTACTGTCCACTCTGAGACTGCATTGTTACATTTTTAGTGTACGTAGCCCCAGGAGATAGCTTGTGATCAGAATGAGTGCATGCGCTCTCACTGTTACACATCAGGAACCCCCAAAACACCACCCCGATATCACCGAGAGAAGTTCATCTTGGGATATTCATCTTGGCAGGGGCTGAGAGAAGAAAGCGAGTCAGCTGCCAGTGTGAATTAAAAAGGAGTCCAGTATATAACATATGTACAAATGCTCTTTAAAAAAATGATTCCTCTTCTTCTTCTTGCAAGTAGATATGAATATGTCTGTTGGTGGGTACCTTCATGCTTGGGCCTCTCATCGTTCCCGGCGAGTGTAGGAAAACGGCGATGACTAACAGAGGGCTGAATAATGCCTTGTGCGAGTGGCTTTCCTAAGCTTACTTATTCCTGGCATCCTTGCACAGTGGTTTCATTGTAAGTGCAAGAACGGTGGATTCCCCTCTGTGTAATTCTCTCTGGAAAGTTGGGGAAACATGCATAGGGGATACCAAACTGAGTTATAGCACGTCTTGTGGTACGTATATTTTCCAGTCTCTGCTCTGCGGCCCATCATGAATGGGGGCGTTTGGAGCATTTTTTGATTTCACAGGAGCACAGGCTAGCAGATGTTAAGAAACAGTCCATAAGGGTTACAGATGTATGCAAAGCAGCAACCTCCAGTGAGTGAACCAGTGAAATACTCTCACTTGTCCTAGACACTAGCAGGTCCGGCGTAATCTAGTCTCAGGGCACCAGAGATATAGGGAGCCTTCTTTCTCTTCTCTCCCCTGTCCACAGTCTGGCATTCCCCTTTCTCTCAATTCCACACTCCCCAGACTACCTTTACATTCCTAAAGGATGCAAGCAGCAGCAGTGCCATGCCCTGCCCTCTCTGACATCATTTCCTGCTTCTAGCAGGGCAGCACATGGCAGAGGGAAAGGAGCATGGAGAGAAAGAGGAAATGTTAAGAACGTAAGAATAGCTTTACTGGGTCAGACCAATAGTTTATCTAGCCCAGCATCCCGTCCCTAAGGTGGCCAATGCAGGTCACTAGTACCTGGCCAATACCCAAAGAGTAGCAACATTCCATACTACCGATCCAGGGCAAGCAGTGGCTTCCCCCATGTCTGTAACAATAACAGACTATGGACTTTTCCTCCAGGAACTTGTCCAAACCTTTCTTAAAACCAGCTATGTTAACTGCTCTTACCACAACCTCTGGCAACGTGTTCCAGAGCTTAACTATTCTCAGAGTGAAAAAAAATATTTCCCTCTAATGGTTTTAAAGATATTTCCCTGTACCTTCATTGAGTGTCCCCTAGTCTTTGTAATTTTTGACAGAGTAAAAAAAACTAACAAAAACGATCCACTTGTACCCGTTCTACACCACTCAGGATTTTGTAGACTATATCTGAATTCAAGAAAAAGGACAAGTACATATGATCTCTAAGGTAGAGGAAGGGACAGTAGATGTCATGGATGGGCAGACTGGACAGGCCATATGGTCTTTACATGCCTTCAATTTTCTATGCTTTCTCCATTTTTCTTACAAACCATGCAATGATAGATCTAGAGTTGATCAACTCTTCATATTACAGGTTTTCCTCCCATAACATGCTAATTTCCCCCGTTAACCAGAGCTTGCCGTTCAATATATGATCTATGAAATTATATATTGGATGCATTCAACAGTGTGGACTTTGCTTGCTGTCAGGCTAATTTTCTATATGACACTTTCTCAATACATCCTTTCGACACCAAAGGTGATTTGATTCAGTTGCTTTATATGAACTAATCCATTCTGGAACATACCAATGGTGTCCAGCAAATCAGTAATAAAAATGTGCGTCTGGCATATCTTAAAATCTGAAACACAAGGAAATCTTCTTCGATGGCCTTCTCATTACTTTCACTCAGTTGGCCATAAAAACAAATTCTTTTTTTTGAATCTCAGGTGAAAGACTATCACATAATGAAAGCATGTCATAGAGACGACATATAATGCCTTCGACCCTGCTCTCTTTTCACTTTCTTTCAATGGCAATTATTGGCATTAAAGACGAGTGGCTCGATAAGCAACCAGGCGTAAACTCCTTGAACAGGTGTGGTATTACTTCCTGGAACAAAGACTTGTGGAGAAGCATTCCAGTGTAGTAGAACAAAATCGAGACCCTTGGGCAGGTACAGAGAGATCAGCATTCAAAGATTTTATCTAGTGGACTTGGAGAGTTACTTGAATAAATCTTCATCTTTAACTTTCGCCACCACCCTTGCTGAACTACACAAAAAATAAAAATGGCTACCTTTTAGTTAACGAACGCACCTGAAACACTCACTAATCTCAGTACAGCAGTAGACAATAACCTACTTTTCAAAAATTTCTGGATCTGACTTTGACTAAGGGCTCCTTTTACTAAGGCGTGCTAGGCACCAACGCTTCCATAGAGCTTATGGCTGGCTCTTGAGATATGTGTGAAAGTCTTTAAATGACATACCGTATAAACTCAAATATAAACCAAGGCAACTTTTCTCCCCTCCCAAAATGAGGAAAAAAGGTTCACTCGACTATAAACAGGGGGTTTATAGTTAATTGCCCTGCCTTGTACCCAGTCCTCCTTCCCTTCCTGCCCAGCTCTGCACCCAGCCTCCAATGCCCACTGCAGCCTCCCTTAATCCCTGGTGGTCCAGCGGTGAGCTGCGGCAGGAGTGATCTTAACCACCCTGCCTCCCCTCCTGTGGGCCTGCCTTAAGCCCTGGTGGCGCAGTGTAAAAGAAAATTATCAACCTTAAGTGAAAGTGGGAAAATGAACGGGCTGATCTCTTTTCACCCAGTCCTTCAATCTGGTGGTCCAGCGGTGAGCCGGGACAGGAGCGATCCTTCCCACGTCCTGTCTCTGCCAAATGTTAACCACCCCACCTCCTGGACCCCTCTACAACATACCTTTTGAATCCTGGGGGGTCTAGCAGTGAAGCAGGGCAGGAGCGATTTTTCTTCGCTCCTGCCCCATGCGGAGCCGCAATCAGAAACGGTTGTGCAAGTTCCCGGGGCAGTTTCTTGACACCCTGAACTCGCAAGACTGCTCTGGGAACTTGCGCAGCCATTTCAGATTGTGGCTCCGCATTGCTCCTGCCCCGCTTCACTGATAGACCACCAGGGTTCAAAAGGTATGTTGTACAGGGGTCCGGGAGGGAAGCGGGGTGGTTAACATTTGGCCGGGATGGGACGCAGGAAGGATCGCTCCTGTCCCGGCTCACCGCTGGACCACCAGATTGAAGGACTGGGTGAAAAGAGATCAGCCCGTTCATTTTCCCACTTTCACCCGAGGTCGATAACTTTCTTATACACTTCTAGAATGAAAACCATTAACAAAAAGTATGTGCAAGCCAGATATTTTCCACGCAGTCCTTTGGGAATGTTGCCTAATTCTTAAAATGTAGCCTTAAGACATCTTTTGGAAGGAACTGCTTCTGTAACCGTGCTGGATGGCTGGGAGTGCCGAGGCCTTCGCCCACAAGGGTTAAACCAAGCCAGTTTTCTTAAACGCCGCTTTGGACTGCTAATCTTGGAGGAAAACCTCACTGCAGTTGCTTCCCCCTCACTCCCACCTTACTCGCACAGAAGGATAAACTGAGAAAGGGTAACACTTGCCCAGCTAAGAGAAATTGCTGCAAGAGGATTCGGCTGGCACTTTTTTCATGCAGCAGAAACTTTCTTTCTTTTAATTAAGCGGAGCCTGTCAAATTCCAGAAATATCAGTGCACATGGAAAATCGTAAGGCTTGTAAAATGAGCACATCAATTTTATTGGATTTTAGAAAAAGCATTCTAACTCAACTTTGCACTGCTTGTTCTGCCGAACAGTTAGCTTTTCTCTGAGTTTTTTTCTCTAAGCTTCAAGCTTTAAAGCAGTGGTGTATGTTTTGGACCATGTCCCATCTAACCATGATTTCCTGTCTGAGTCTGTATCCCACAGCAACAAGAGAATTTTGGACTATGGATCTGGCAGATGATGCTATGCCATCCTGCTAATGCCAGTTTTCTATCTTCCTGCATAGCAAACACAATGATGTCTTGTGAGTGTGCTTCAGAAGGCTCCGATCGCTCACTGCTTAATGAGTTCAAGCTCTCTTAATTTATACATTGTTAGTTCTCAGCAGTCTACAAAAACACCCCTGTAAAGCTCTACTGTATTAAACGCGGAGCAAAGCAATCAGCAAACTCAGTTTGCAGCTCTACTTGGCAAGTCACCTGCTGGAATTAATTTCCTGAAACATCGCTGGATAAAAGATGCTTGTATCAGGATGTTTAGCACACAGAATACATTCGGATTTAAGACTTATTTCTTGTCTTTTCCAAACCTGAACTCAAGAAAAGTTAAATTCCAGCAAGGAGGCAGCCAGATAATTTTAATTTTGTGCTGTTCAAGAAAAGTGAAGAAAAAACAACACCACAAACACAAATATGCAAAACCCAGAGTGGAATTGTCCAAATAAGACTGATGTGCACAAAAAAAGTGTCCTCCAACTCGTCTGGTAATATGAAGATCTTTATTGTTCAAGCATCAATGACACATTCACCAACTCAATGACTCGATATGTACATGTTTCGGCCATCAGGCCTGCCTCAGGAGTCTTAAGAATTGCAAATGGTGATATACGTAGTATGCTGGCACACAAAATGGACCACAAATCAATCAAGGAAGAGTATCATATCGTATTTGGTACGAGTGCCGTGAACTGACAATCGGAGGACACTTTTTTTGTGCACATCAGTCTTATTTGGACAATTCCACTCTAGTTTTTGCAATTTTGTGCTGTTCCCCATGTTTTCAGAAATGTTCATTTTATTTGGGGTTTCTTAGCTGTGCCTTCTTTGCAACTAGTTTGTTAAGAACATGCAAGGACTTGGGACGTGTTGTTGATACTTCCCACGTCATTGCAAACGGCAGCCCATCCCTACATTCAGGTACGCGAGTTATTTCTCAGTCTAAACGGGCTCATGGTCTGAGCCTGAGACACTGAGTAAGATCACATATGTGAGCAAGAATAAATAAGTAATTGCATACAGATACTGAGCCTCAGCAGAAGTTCCCAGAACAGCCAGAAGGGAAGCCTGTGCTGGAGAAAGTTTGGGAAATAAGACTCCTGACACAAGCAGAAATGCATGAAACGCTGAAAGACAGACCCTAATCTAGAACAAGCCAAGACAGCGGGGATCATTGCTCTTTCACCTGAGAAGAAACAGGAAGGCATTTCCACTAACTAAAGACAGTCCCCGAGTTACAGACGCCCGACTTAAGTACAACTCGTTACTTAAGAACGTGGTTGAGTCTTCATTTGATTTCACTGAGCAATATGTCCAGTGGCATAGACTCCAACACTTCTGTAGCAAATATAGGAATGATGCATGGCCACATTAAGAGCAGTGTGTGGTTGTGCATGCTGTACCTTAGAGGGAACACCGGTAGGGACAGTTGGCCCTTTTGTCAGCTGGGAGCAGAGGGAAGCAGCAAGAATCTGAAAATCTACAAGTTCTGAGTTACATACAAATCTGACTTAAGAATAGCTTTAAAAACGTAACTCATTCTTAACCCGGGGACTGCCTGTTTATGACCAGTGCTAGCACCTGCCTAGTCCAGTAAAGCATCCCATTAGCAAAACTTTGTAATGGAATAACAGAGGTTGATCATATCAATCCAGGGCCTGAGGTAGAGCCAAAAATCAACCCCAAAGTGAACTCCTCTTTCAAAACATTACCCAAAGATTCTCAAATGTGGGGCAGGAGTTATAACAAGTCAGAAGCAACTCCTTCTACAGTGGAAACAGATTTTCACCCTCTACGAGCCAATTAGGCAAAGTATGTTCCGATGACGTAAACTATATAAGCTAAATCCCACACCTTAGGGTGTGTTAGTCAGAATCTGCACAAACATTCTCCGCTCCTCCTTGCCGGTGTCAGATTAAACCCTCTCTCCTTCTGCTGACATGTTTGCTACATTTATTACACATATCCAAGGCCTGAGCATGCAAGGGCTCCATAAGCTGTTTGAATAAATGGTCCATCACAAGAGCATTTTGTTGTCACTGAATGGTGCATGGAGTGGGAAAAACTGCCTGGATGCTTGCTTTCTTAGCATTACCACACATCTGGATTTGCCCGGACATGTTCTCTTTTTAGAGGGCTTGTCCAGGCATCTGGACGGCTTGTCAAAACCTGGTACTTTGGATTTTCAAAAGATCGCGTCAGGAGGGGCATACACCGAGATGAGGAGGCTGGGGCGTGGAGTGGGCGTAATAGGGCCAGATTTTGCATACATAAAATCTGGAAACCCTAGCCTTGATCTTTAGAAGTTACAAAAATATTTTGACCTGGTTTTGCTGAACATTACTCCCTTTGAGCAGTACAGCCTCCAGGAAATCCACTACTTGCCCTGGACCCAAGATTCAGAGCCAATTCCTAGTGGTCTAGAAATCTCAACCCCTTCTCGCTTTGTTCATTTTCTCTTGGGGCTCTGGTAACCCTGTTGCTATCAACAGCTCCCAGGATACTGGGAACGGTGGAGGTACCTGGATAACATAAGAAGAAGAAGCTATTTGCAATTTTGAAAACTCTCGATGTTTTGGCTATTCAACAAGTATAATAAGGACAATATTTTATATCAATATTTGCTCTCCACTTGGAAGTTTATTTTATCTTGTCGGAACTTTCATATTGTTAACTGCCCAGCACTATGGGTTAGGGAGATACCAGTGGCGTGTGGTCAGGGCCTTCAGGGGATTCGCTCCACCCCCCTAAAGGCCCCGAAAGCACTACTCTGAATTTGATTGGTTAAGCAGGCAACAGACAGTTCCTGCTCAGCCAATCAAATTCAGACCAGTACTGTCAGGGCCTTCAGGGAGTTTGGAGACTCCCCAGCCCAAGAGCCCTGCTTTTTTATTTTTTATTTTTTTGTTTGGGGGGGTTACATTTTGTTTGATGCAGTTTGACTGGTTGAGCAGGCTGCCTACTCAACAAATCAAACTGGGTCACGCAAAAAAAAATTAAAAAACAAGACTGTAGAACTGGGGATTCACTGAATCTCCTGAAAGCCCTTTCCGCATGCCACTGGCCGATACATAAAATATGTTTTTGTACTAACTACAATTTATTCTACTTTGATGCTAATGGCTAATTACTTTTAAATAGTAATTTGTCAAAGCTCTGTGTGTGGGGGGGGAGAGGGGGGTGTGCACTGCCTCCCAGAAGCTTTCTCCCACAATGCACTTCTGTGCTCACATCCTTCCCAGGACACAATGAGCCCCTTTTGCAAAGTTGCAACAGAATCCCATGCAGCAAAAGCGACAACCCATAGGGGAATCGAATGGTCTGCGTCACATTTGCTGCGTGGGAATTGTTGCCGCAGCTTTGTAAATGGGGCCCCAACGAAACCACCCATGGCTCAGTTTATAATTTTTATTCTCAAGATAAAATATTTGTCAGTTGAAGCATTTCCCTTTCAGTCTGCATCTCTCTTTCTTTGACCCTCCCTGGCTACCTTCCCTTTTTTCCTGCACCACTTGAAATGTTCCCCTTGAATACTCCCCTCCCTGGCACGACTACTGCTAGGGAGCTTGAGTTTAAGAGGAACTGAAGCCATTATATTCAATTCCGAGTGGTTCCCATGTAATCCACGAAATAATTCCAGCCAAAAAGAAAGCTGGCAAGCATCTTCTGTGTACTATTTATAAAGCTTTCTTCTAATATCCATGTGCTCATTTCAGGGTTGAGCTGAGCCAGTCTTTCAAGTGGTTCCTGTACATTTGGTTTTGCCGAGATGGATATAAGGCGACAAGGAACAAGAACAGATTAATTGGTTTCATTTATTCCAAACAGCGTTCTGGTACCATACCAGCCTCCGCCCTACTGGACTTTGCAACATCTGAATTAAAAATGTAGCCAGACTGCAAGTTTAACTCAAAGGCAAGAGCAAAATCAGTACTTTACACAAAAAACACAAGAAGGAATATCTAGCCTTTATTCAGAAGAAGATAACCAATATGGATTTAAAATATTTTCCGCAACAGCATCCAAAAAAGCAAACAGGATGCTAGGAATTATTAGGAACAGGATTGTAAATAAGACTATTATAATGCCCTTATATCGCTCCATGGTGTGACATCACTTTGAATATTGCGTTCAGGTCTGTTCCCCATATCTCAAAAAAGATATAGCCGAATTAGAAAAGGTTTAGAGAAGAGCAACCAAGGGGATGGAACTCCTCTCATATGAGGTTAAGGCTCTTTTGCTTGGAAAAGAGACAGCTGAGGCAGGATATGATTGAGGTCGACAAAATCCTGAATGGTATTGCACGAGTAAAAGTGAATAGATTTTTCACTCTTTCAAAAAGTACAAGGACCAGGGAGTCACTCAAGTTACAGGGAAATAATTTTAAAACAAAGAGGGGGGAATTTTTTTTTCACTCGAAGGATAGTTAAGCTCCGCAACTCATTGGCAGAGGATGCGGTAACAGCAGTTAGTACGTCTCGGTTGCAAAAAGGTTTGGACAAGTTCCTGGAGGAAAAGTCCATGGTCTGCTATTGAGATGGACATGGAGGAAGCCACTGCTTGTCCTAGATTGGTAGCATGGAATTTTGCTATTCTTTGGGTTTTCGCCAGGAACTTGTGAATCAGGATACTGGGCTAGATGGACCATTGGTCTGACCCAGTATGGACATTCTTATGTGAAACTTGAACCAAGTATAGGATAATCAAGCCATTGTGACATCACTGGTGAAGTTGGCATTGGTGGAATGAGGCATTATGACATCACAATCTCAGCTCTGGAATGTTGCTACTATTTGAGATCCTGCCAGGTACTTGTGACCTGGATTGGCCACTGCTGGAAAAAGGATATTTAGCTAGATGGACCATTGGCTGTTCTTATGTACAAGAAGACAGACAGTCCCTGGATAAGTAAGGTGAACAATTAAATGCTTAAATGGTTATAACAGAATTATCTATTTAATACAAAGCAGTACAACAATGGTTATAAGAAAAATTCCCACTCCCTTTTGAAGGCCAACTCCAGAACCGTAGCCCTTCCACTTACTGGCATCGACAGACAAGACAGACTTACTTTTCTCATTCATTTTTCTATACCGTTCTCCCAGGAGAACCCAGAACAGTTTACATGAATTTATTCAGGTACTCAAGCATTTTCCCTATCTAACGTACCTGGGGCAATGGGGGGATTAAGTGACTGGCCCAGGGTCACAAGGAGCAGCGTGGGTTTGAACCCGCAACCTCAGGGTGCTGAGGCTGTAGCTTTAACCAGAAATTGTAGCTATTTATTAAATTCAGCAGTCCTTATAAGAAAATAAGAATAGCCTTACTGGGTTAGACCAATGGTCCATCAAGCCCAGTAGCCCGTTCTCATGGTGGCCAATCCAGGTCCCTAGTACCTGGCTAAAACCCAAGGAGTAGCAACATTTAGAGGGGGCAGGTAAGAAGCCTTTTGAATAATCAAAAATAAATATGGCTAGCTTGAAAACCTGACCCGATTCCGACCCTTGCGAATTGAAAGTGAATGCCATTGTGTTAGAGGCTCCAGTGAATCCCGTATCTTGTTACAGACTTTTATATCATGTCTAATAGATGAATATATTTCTGATCTAGAATGCCCTCCCTACAGAGGTAATGACAAAAACATTAGCGGAAATCATAATTAAAAAAAAAGATGTAGGGTAAACACAAGAGGATCCCTAGAGGCAAAAGGAGAGACATGAAGCACTGGGGGTGACCTGCAAGCTCAGCACTTACACCACCGGACGTATGAGGAAGTGTTTGACGTAACTTACAGGAGCAGCAGTTATAAGAATAAAACCAATGGCCCTGTGAGACAGCCCTAAAAGATGATGGCACTATCAAGTGAGAAGCCCAGGAGAAGGGTACATACATTTAGAAAATTGGGCATATAAATTCTAATTGTCAATTAAACTGTGCGTGCAACTTATCCGTTACCCCCCTGTGCGTTAACCACATGACTCTGGATTCTGCCAGAGCAGAGACTGGCTTTTAAAACCATCACAGTTTGTCAACTTTATATTAAAAGAAAAAAAAAAAAAGAAAAAGGTATAAAAATCAATCTACGTGAAACTGGCTGTGATGGTTTCATCCCATGTTTGGTTTGGTTTATTTATAATCCGCCTTATACACGGCAAAGAACGTCAACACATTCATAAAGCCGCTGCGTTTACATTTGCCAGAATCAAAACCATATAATAAATCTTAACATTGTAAATCAGTGTCTCGCAAACTTTACGAGCTGTGACACACTAAACTGGCGGCCGTGGCTCAGGGGCACTCGGAAGTGCGCGGATGACAATGCAACGATATTGCACATGCGCTAATCAAGCTTAATACAAAGAAACATGTCTAAATTTCTATCAGTTTAGTGAGAAGACCTCAGTGCGCATTGATAAGTCAGACAAACGTACAAAACATTTACTACTTCAACCCGTGTACGAGATCAAGCTGAAATGCACCACACCATCATGGAGTCTTCCTTTGTGCATATAATGTGAACAGTGCAAACACACAATCGATTATAAGAAAATGAAAAAAACGCGCCACCCAATTTGGTAAACAGATGACTGCACAGCCCTTATCTCAATGTGGAGAGCCAGTTAACGAACCGTGGTACTTCCAGAGGGAAAAAAAAAATCAGATTGGCCGTTTCAGTTCATATTGCTGTCCGTCTGCAAGAAACGGTGGTGGTTCAACTGAAGTTCAGTTTCAGAACCACCTCTTGCTATAAGAACCGGCTCTCCGCATTGAGATAAGTTTTGTACATTTGTCTGACTTTTTTTGGTTTAGTTTGGATATAATCCGCCTTGAACCGCAAGGTAATGGCGGAATAGAAATCACTAATGTAATGTAATGTAATGACTTATCAATCCACACTGAGGTCTTCTCACTAAATTGATAGAAATTTAGACATGTTTCTTTATAGTAAGCTTGATTATTTTATTTATTTTTATTTCTTCTATATCGCTATACCGTGAAGTTCGAAGCGGTTTACAATAAAGATATATTTTGACAGTACATGGGATATAAGTGGGTTACAGTAAAGATATATTTTGTCAGTGCATAGGATACAAGTGGGTTACAATACAAGTGGTTTACTATAAAGGTGCATTTTGTCAGTGCATGGGATACATGATGGAAAGTATAAGTTAATTTCAAACCTTGGATTGGGGGCGAGGTGTGGAAGAGGGTCATGGCGAGGAAGAGTTGGGTATGGGAATTTAGATTAGCGCATGTGTGACCCATTTTGCTAAACAATAGTACTCCAAGAACGATTTTCCTACTACTTCCTGTTGAGGGTAGCATTCTGGTCTGATCACGTGGAGACAAACTGGGTCTGAGAACATTCAAACATTTTCTCAAGCTCCTGGAAAGCAAGCGAGTTGCCGCAATGGAGTCATGGAAAGTAATGTCCCCTGTCACAATAAATTTAAGGAACTATTTCCTTATGGAAACCCACTAAGAGCACGGTGGAAATCGGCTACTAATATGATGCACAGGTTCCCGTCTACTCTGCAGAAACTGGATCAGATTTCAGGATTACTTACCGACAGCCCTTTTGGTAAATTTCATGGAAAGCTATTGAATCCTAATAACTTTCAAACATAAGTAATTCATGATGTTTCTAAAAGCCTGTTTCATCTCCTCTGAGAGGACTCATTAATGAATCAGCTGATTTGCTGTTTTAATGGTCTCTTTGATTCTCTACCACACACAGCTGCAATGCAATGGGAAAGGAATTGGCGATTTTGTTGGTAAAAACAAACAAAAACACCCCAAATTAGTTTATTTATTTGTATCCCGCCTTTCCCAAAGCGGGTCACAACAAAATACAAACATACACGACAATAATATCAACCATCATAACAAACATACACAACAATAATGTCAAACTTCATAAAAATCTCAAAAAGGCTACCAAGGCCTACCCTAAATACATATCATTCATCTTATAAAAAAAAGATGTTTACCCTATTTTTAATCACAATATTCCAGTGTCTGATGACAGAGGAACTGGGATAGAGATTATCATTCAGTGGGTATGAGGGGACAGATTATTTGCATGAGCAAATAAGATCGGTAAAAGTTGCTCACAGCTTGACCCTTCTGACTGGATGCAGCTATTTAGAGCAGAAAGGTTCTGCGCATGCATGGACTATGCCACTTCAATAGAGAGATTGTACGCACTGATCTCGTCATATGAGCTCCAAAGTTCAATGTCTCGTCTCCCAATTATTACCATATATACTTGAACATAAACCGTTTTAAGCTCCCCTGGGAGAACAGTATAGAAAATTGAATAAAATAGTGTGAAATTTTCAGCCTCTGATAACCAGAGCTGGTATTGTGACATCATAATGCCTCATTCCACCAATAAGAGTCAACCTCATCAGTGATGTCACAATGGCTTCATTGTCCTAGACTTGGCTCACGTTTACTACCTTTTGATTTCTAGAGTGATGCAGTGGTTAAAGCTACCGCCTTAGCACCCTGAGGTTGTAGGTTCAAACCCCACACTGCTCCTTATGACCCTGGGTAAGTCACTGAATCCCCCCCTTGCCCCAGGTACATTAGATAGATTGCGAGGCCGTCGGGACAGACAGGAAAAAATACTGAATACTGGAGTACCTGAATAAATTCATGTAAACCGTTCCAAGCTCCCCTGGGAGAACGGTATAGAAAAATAAATAAAGCGAGACTTGAAGATTCTCTGATCTTTTCAACCTAAACTAACTCTGTAATTGTTATAATAATATTCAGGCTATTGGCCAAAGATTTTCATGTGCTTTTCCAAACATTGCATCAATCTGCTTCTAAAAAGTCATTACCACAATAATATCTCCTCAACTTTGTAAAATAGCCCACTTTAGGGTACTTTGCTTCCCCCCGGTAAAGAATAGCTTTAGAATAGGGCTCCCGATTGGTTCTGGGAACATAATTTAATATAGAGTAAACCAATAGCCCCTAGGAAAACACTAGCTCTAGTGGGAGGTAAGGGCTGAGCTGATGATGTCATTAACATTTCTCCTATGTTTTCAGAGCAGTTTCCAACTGCTGCTACTACAGAATAACACTTTTGTTTAACAGCCAAAACAAAGTTGCCAGCGGGATCGGAACAAACTCTGAGAATAATCGAATGTTTCTCTCAGCACTTCTCTGCATTTTTCTTCTAGAGATCTTATTGTCTACACTATGCAGAATACATGGTGTACACATAAATATTAAAAATTGCATCCAGCTAAATAATGAATGAAACAGAGTGTGACTGATCTTGCTAGGTTGATAAATATGTGGGCAATTAAAAAAAATTGCAGGGAACAAGTTCAATGTAATGTCAGAATATTCAATATATGTAGTAATATTATATCATGGATCTTACCATTAGCATTTTTCCCACAAATGAGATGCTCGTAAGGCTGTAATACTCCCCAGAGCTCAGCATCATTATTGATAACCATCTCTAGAGTATCAACAGAAACTTCTCCACCTCCTCCATCAGGGTTCTGACTTGCAAGGACTCGGACCTGGATCTCCACAATAAGGTTCTCCATACAAGACACCAAAGAGATAGCGGCATACTCATGAACTCTCATAGAGATCCTGGTGTCCACCATCCACCTGAAAAACCTCCCCACCGAGAGTGTAAGGCCTGAGCGGGCTGACTTGCCTTTTCGCAGTCCTTCCCCAGCACTCATGCTATAAAGAGACAGCGCCTTGACTGTAGCCAGGACACAGCTCTCAGCCAGTGCCCAGCTTAGGATGAGTCTCATGGCAGTTTGAATCTCAAATTTGGTGCATTTGGAATGCATTACACTCAGACGCTGGGCCTCCCTGGAGATCCTGATCAGCGCTCTCCTCAGCAACACAGACAACCTACCGATGGCCTCCTGGGAAAAGGCTCTAGGATGTCCCTCTCCCATCCCTTTTTGGAGAACTTTCCCAATATCTTCATCAGTCCATGGGAAGTCCTCTAGCTCTGGAAGCTTGGGGCACTTTGAAAAAATTTCTGCTAGTTCTGGGTCTTCCAAAAGGACAGTGTTCACCGTGTCCCAGCTGTTGTTCCTACTGTTCATGGATCCAGAATAATACCACCACTTGCCCCTTTGCTGGGAGGATGCGAATGCCTGGGAGTTGGATTTGGAAGAAGAGAGGCTAAGGGACCGGCAGGAATCTTCTGCCCCATAACCAGAATCCAGGGTCAAATCCTCCAGGGTCTTCAAAGCTGAGCTATATATTCCAGCCATAGGAACAGATCTTGCTCCAGTTTTACCAAAGACCACCACAGGGTAAATAACACCAGACGCAACTCTGGCTTGCTTCTCAATCCCACTCGGTGAAATTTGCAAAGTGTTCTACAATACGGAGCAATTGGCTACACACAGCCTCAATCTTACAGGAAACCTCAGGCAGCAGTCATCGGCACTTTTCTCCATCTTATGGGGACACCGGTATCTTGAAATTTACTGCCCAGTGGGTCCCAGTGAAGGAGGAAACAAGTAGAAACACCACCAGTCTGTTAAAGTGACAGCAGGATGACTCTACAACTGTCACTAGCTCCAAATGTGGGACGCCAGAAAACAAATTAGAAGCTGCACCGTGCAACGAGCATGCAGGAGCATCTCCAGCAAAGCAGGGTCCTTCTCTCACATGCTTTCCAGCAAGGGCAGCCCCCAAGCCTCTCGGCAAGAAAACAGAAGGGGGAGCAGCGTGGAGATGAAAAAGATCAATTCCCCAGCCAGAGAAGCTCTCAACAAAAACTTACCTCAGCTAACTCTTTGCAGACAGTATGCAAATAGGTCTGCGGCAGCCAACCAATCGGCTCCTCCTCCCCTGGTCCCGACCAGTGAAATCCAACCTGGCCTGCAAATATGAATTGGGAGAGACCAGAGCTTTCCGAGCTTCAGAGTGGGTTGGCTCCCAGTTAACTCTTTGCAACCTTCCTGGCTTATTAGATTTGCACAGATAATTCACCCTGGCTTTTCAGTATTGACTTTTAGACAGACCACCTGAGAAACAACATATCCCCTACTGTTTTGAATAAAAGAGCTTATGCACCCAGCAGTGAAAATGAATAAAAGTTGGTTGAAGCTTCTGGAGTGTGAAGAATTTGACTTTGCATACTAGGTCTGATTACAAGCAAGCACATTTCATGTCGCAGAAGATATAGGTTTATATATATTATAACATTTGCTAGGCTGCCTTTCAAAAAACATCAAAGTGCTATAAACTTAGGCAAAAAATAAACAATAAATCTCACAGAAGCAAAACAATGTTGCTTCATACATTTTTAAAGATCTGTTGTGAATAAATACCAGCCAGCCAACAGACAGCTTTAATTTTCCAGTCGTTTAGAAAACAGATCATCAGCCCTTCTAATCTCTTGCTCAAAGGATTCTTCACATAGTGACAGGCAACGCTCAGTAAGCCCCCATCATAAATTTACTAGGGTGGTTTATATTTCTTTAAAAGCAATAGTTATTGTTTCTGGTCATGCAAATGCAGGTTCAGTTGCGAGTCTGCTAGTGAGAGGGGGAAGCCACCGCTTGTCCCTGGGATCGGTAGCCTGGAATCTTGCTATTCTTTGGGATTCTGCATGGAATGTTTCTACTATAGGTACTTGTAACCTGGACTGGCCAATGTTGGAAACAGAATACTGACCTAGACGGACCCTTGGTCTGACCCAGCACAGCTATTCTTATGCCCTTACAAGTACAAGACAAATGGAAGGTGTATCAAATCTCTTATTCTACTTCAAAGCACCTTCCGATGTTATAAGTATTGGCCGATATTTAGGGTTACCATACTTTTATAACGCTAAAATCCGGACATGTGGCCCCTACCCCGCCCCATTCCATCCAAGTCACGCGCCATTCCGCCCCACCCCCAAATCTCTTCTCCTTGAGCTTGGAGCCGCATCTGGAGGGCTTCCGATTATGCACTGGTGTAATACAATGACATCACACGCACCTGTGCACGCATGTGATGGCATCGTGTCACCTCCGTGTTTGCTTGGAGGCCCTTCAAACGCAGCCCCGAACTTGAGAAACTGGACAAGCTGCTGCCGTTTAAAAATCTGTCCGGACACTTAGACCAGGCCTCTAAAAAGAGGCCATGTCCGACATCTGGTGACCCTACCAGTAGATTCAAAAGATTTTTTATACTCCTGCCTTCAGATTTCGGCTTCAAAACTGATCTAAGAACATAAGCAATGCCTCCGCTGGGTCAGACCAGAGGTCCATCGTGCCCAGCAGTCCGCTCACGCGGTGGCCCAACAGGTCCAGGACCTGTGCAGTAATCCTCTATCTATACCCCTCTATCCCCTTTTCCAGCAGGAAATTGTCCAATCCTTTCTTGAACCCCAGGACCATACTCTGCCCTATTACGCTCTCTGGAAGCGCATTCCAGGTGTCCACCACACGTTGGGTAAATTTACTAGGGCTGAGGGCATAAGTTTATACTCAAACTTTCACTACACTCCTAAATATAAGCGTGTAAAAAGTGGGTGTTGACAGGAGCAGATTTAGGGTGGGGAAAAGAAGTTAGGTGCTTAGCCGCGATTTCCAGCCCTGATTTCAGTCAAGGAAAATTAATTGTAGGCCCTCATTTATAAGTATAACCTTTACGCTCCTAAATTAAGATGAATTTTCAATTAAACCTTACCCGCCCTTTTACAAAAGCGTAGGGCTGGCTGAGGCAGCAACAGCTCTAACACTCATAGGAATTCTATGAGCATTGGCGCTGTTCCCACCGCAGTCGGCACTAAAAAACCACGCTAAGCTTTTGCAAAAGGGAGTTAGGTTCCTAAGACTCGAGGAATCTCTGGTCTTTTCAAACTGAACTAACTCTACAGCTGTTATAATAATATTCAAACTATTGATCAAACAAACCTTTCAGTAAGAAGCATTTTTTCCAAACATTCCACTAGTCTGCCTCTGAAAGTCATTACCACAATGCAATCCTCCGCTTTGTAAAATAGTCCACCCCTCTGTAAAATTGTGTTCTTATATAACAAAGGACATAGTACTACTTGAAAGGGTCCAGAGAAGAGCGACAAAAATGGTTAAGGGACTGGAGGAGTTGCCGTAAAATGAGAGGCTAGAGAAACTGGGCCTCTTCTCCCTTGAAAAGAGGAGACTGAGAGGGGACATGATCGAAACATTCAAGATATTGAAGGGAATAGACTTAGCAGATAAAAACAGATTGTTCACCCTCTCCAAGGTAGGGAGAACGAGAGGGCACTCTCTAAAGTTGAAAGGGGATAGATTCCGTAGAAACGTAAGGAAGTTCTTCTTTACCCAGAGAGTGGTAGAAATCTGGAACGCTCCAGGGATTCAAGACAAAGTAGATAAGGGCAGGTTGTTCACCCTCTCCAAGGTGGAGAGAACGAGAGGGCACTCTCTAAAGTTGAAAGGGGATAGATTCCGTAGAAACGTAAGGAAGTTCTTCTTCACCCAGAGAGTGGTAGAAATCTGAAACGCTCTTCCGGAGGCTGTTATAGGGTAAAGCATCCTTCAGGGATTCAAGGAAAGGTTGGATAAGTTCCTGTTGGACTAGAACATACGCAGGTAAGGCTAGACTTAAGGAGGGCACTGGTCTTTGACCAAGGGCCGCCACGTGAGCGGACTGCTGGGCACAGTGGACCACTGGTCTTACCCAGCAGCGGCAAATCTTATGTTCTTATGATATAGAATAGGGCTCTTGACGGGTTTAGAATGAACCAATACCCCCTATGGAAAACACTAGTTCTTGTGGGAGGTAAGAGCCGAGCTGATGATGTCATTAACATTTCTCCTGAGTTTTCAGAGCAGTTTCCAATTGCAGCTACTACACAATGACACTTTTGTTTAACAGCAAAACAAAGTTGCCAGCGCTATCAGAACAAACTCTGATGAGAATATTTCTCTCAGCCCTAGTCCGATAAGCACGTTACACTCTCTTATTTGTGCATTTTTCCTCAGACACTTAATCTTCACGTGGGCCAGAAGCTTTTTGCCTGTTCCCTGGAGCCTCCAGTTCAATCATAGCTAGTAATTATTATGAATCATTTCTATTACTTTATGGCTTATGATTAGAGCACCATCTTCTGATATAAAAGGGAAAGTTCATAAAACAACAGAGAGGTCTTTCAGCAGTTTCAATGCTGGACTCTGTCTGGTCACCAGTATTTGTTTAAATAAATGAATTCACAAAATCCTAAATTTCCCCCACCTTTCTCGGCCATGGCCTTACATGCCTAACTTAAATCCTTATTTTTAAGGTCTACCTGGTCAGGACTAGATTCCAAGCTCCAGAAACTAGGGACTGTCAATTATATAGTTTCAAGTTCAAGTTTAATAGATTTTGATTTTTACGCAATATCATATATTTCGATGCGTATTACATGTTTCCAATATATAAAAAGAGAGCAGGGTGGACAAAATAAAATAAGACAAGACATTACATACAAATCATTTTGTTCTATTACAAATTAGTCCAAACTGGTACAAATGGGTAATGGGAAGAAATACAATTTATAAAAAAAAAAAGAAACATGTAAGGTTTGAACACAAAGGATGAGATCATTTAAGAAGAAGTATAGAATGAATTGATTGAGATGCTTTAATCATTTGTAATGAATTCAGTCAGAATATGAGGATATTGTTTAGATCAGGGCTGCCCAAGTCTGGTCCTCGAGATCTACTGGCAGGCCAGGTTTTCATGATATCCACAATGAATATGCATGAGAGAGATTTGCCTGCATTGCCTTCTTGGTATGCAAATCTCTCTCTCATGCATATTCATTGCGGATATACTGAAAACCTGGCCTGCCAGTAGATCTCGAGGCCCGGACTTGGGCAGCCCTGGTTTAGATTAATTGAACAGTCTATATATTAACAGCCTTTTTTTTAAGAAAAAAAGATTTTTAAAAAATGCTTACAGTTTCAATTTGATGACCTATTCATTTAATCCATTGCGGTCAAGATATTGTGTTTACTTGAATGTTCTATCTACATATATATGTATATTTATGTGGATTTATTTATTTAAAAAACTTCTAACCTACATTATTTGTAAATTATAAGCAGGTTACAAAAATGCACATATATCATCATCAAAACAAACTAGAAAAGCCACAAACAGCCATGTGAAGGGCAAGTCTATTACGATATTTGTCACCTAACAATAGGTACCAACCGTGCACATAGGTTACAGAATAATAGCACTTATGGTAAGTGCACAACTGGTACCACTAATTAGCAATTTTGGCCCAGATTCTCTAATCAGCGCAGTATCAATCACACAAAGATAGGCCAGGGTTTTCAAGGCCTAAATTTCTGGCGATTCGGGTGCTGCTTGTTTAGACGCCGGTAGGCACTTTGAATTTATACTTAAGTTGCATTTCAAATGGCGTTTCCCTCTTAACTTAATCACCTAAGTTAAGGCACTGTTCTGTAACATATGCACCAACATCAGTTTGCATGTAAGTGTGAGAGGGTGTAAACATGGACAGAATATGGACGGGTCATAGGTGTGGCTCTGGAATACTATATGTTATGTGTACTTCAGGGTACAATTAGGTGCCAATAGTTATAACTGTCAGTGCCTAATTTTAGGCGCACCAAGGCCAACCTACACTAGTATGGTATATCAACATCCTGGTGCTAAGCGTTTGGCATTGGGGTTCCTAAATCTTGCCATTTCATAGTTCACAACTCAACAAAGAATCTGAGATTGGGGCGATAAACATCAAAAGCAAAATAGCCCAAAGCCTCTTAAAACGAGAAAGCTAAGTTTCTTCCTAACTAGAAAACTAAGCAGAACTACTGAATGAATACTTCTGCTCGGTCTTCACCAGCGAGGCACCGGGGCACGGTCCGCAGTTGCAGGCAAGGCCCAGCGTGGAAGACCCGTTTCAGAATTTCGAGTTCACACCTGGCGACGTCTACTACGAACTGGCAAGACTCAAGGTGAACAAAGCCATGGGACCGGACAATCTACACCCCAGGGTGCTCAGTGAGCTGAAAGACAGCAAAGCCAGGTGCTTGAGCAGCCCTATATTTAGCACATTTCCTTACATTAAACGTAGCATCCCAATAAATTGGAAAAGATGTCAATTATAATTGTAAAGAAGCCTGTTCCTGAGAGAGAATACAGAACCTAATGCTGGAATGAAATACAAATGCCAAGTTACCCAGCTCCAGGCCAGTCCTGCCTTTCTGGCCAGATTGCCAATGGGCAGGAGCAGGGACTACATATCCCACACTGCTTTGGGATGCCAGTGCAAAACCAGGACTGGCAGCTCTTTTGCAAATACTGTACTTACAGGGCTGCTCATTTGAAAGCCTTCTCCCTCTCGCCCTCCTCCGGGCTTGGGCACTGCGTTCAGAGCAGAGAAACCTTAGAGAAGGCGACTGAACGCGCTTCGACTCCCCTCGGCCGCCGTAGGGAAAGAGCGCGAGGCGGCGGAAGTGACGCGGCCAGCAGACGTTTCACCGACACGGCTGTACCGGCGGCGGAGAGAAGGAAGGTCCGGACTGCGGAAGTAGCGTCGGACTTGGCGTTGTGGCTCTGATTTCTCCGAGGCAAGTGGAAGCGGCGGGGGCAGATCAGTTAGTGAATTAAGCGAAGCGCCTGCGCTTAAGTCCCCCCCCACCAACTGCCCTCCCATCCAGTATCTCCCTCCCCTCTACCCCCAGGTCCACCAACTGCCCTCTTCCTCCTCCTTCCTCTGCCTCCTCCCCCCAAGTCCACCAACTGCCCCCCCCATCCAACATCTCCCTCCCCTCTACCCCCAAGTTCACCAACTGCCCTCCCATCCTGCATCCCTCCCCCTTCCCTATCACCTGCTCTCCAATCCAGTATCTTTCCCTCTTCCTCCTCCTTCCTCTGCCTCCCCCCCCAAGTCCACCAACTGCCCTCCCATCCAGTATCTCCCTCCCCTCTACCCCCAGGTCCACCAAATGCCCTCCCATCCTGCATCCCTCCCCCCTTCCCTACCACCTGCTCTCCAATCCAGTATCTTTCCCTCTTCCTCCTCCTTCCTCTGCCTCCCCCCCAAGTCCAACAAATGCCCTCCCCTCCACCCCCAGGTCCACCAACTGCCCTCCCATCCTGCATCCCTCCCCCTTCCCTACCACCTGCTCTCCAATCCAGTATCTTTCCCTCTTCGTCCAACTTCCTCTGCCTCCCCCCCCCCCAAGTCCAACAAATGCCCTCCCATCCAGCATCTCCCTCCCCTCTACCCCTAGGTCCACCAAATGCCCTCCTATCTCCCTCTCCTCCACCCCCAGGTCCACCAACTGCCCTCCCATCCTGCATCCCTCCCCCTTCCCTATCACCTGCTCTCCAATCCAGTATCTTTCCCTCTTCCTCCCCCCCAAGTCCAACAAATGCCCTCCCATCCAGCATCTCCCTCACCTCTATCCCCAGGTCCACCAACTGCCCTCCCATCCAGCATCTCCCTCCCCTCTACCCCCAGGTCCACCAAATGCCCTCCCATCCAACATCTCCCTCCCCTCTACCCCCAGGTCCACCAAATGCCCTCCCATCCAGCAACTCCCTCCCCACTACCCCCAGGTCCACCAAATGCCCTTCCATCCAGAAACTCCCTCCCCACTACCCCCAGGTCCACCAAATGCCCTCCCATTTAGCATCTCTCCCTGGCCACCAAATAATCCCCCATCCTGAATTCCTCCCTTCATTTTTAAAATCAGCTGCTCCAGGGGGTCTCCCTTGGACCGGGATGTCCTTCCCTTCTCAACCTGACTCCAAACGCTGAAGCAGCGATTCTCCAATGCTGCCCGCAGCCTCCTTGGCGCTGTCCTCTACTATGGTTCACCCAGGCAAAAACAAGAACTTGTGTCAGAGGGTGGGTGGACCGCAGCAGAAGAACAGCGCCGAGGAGGCCAAGGGCAGCACTAGAGAATTGCTGCTGTGCTGGTGATCTTGTACCTTTACAGGTGAGAGGGATTTGGGAACTAGGTAGGGAGAAGGAAATGAAAGCAAAAAGATATATGTGCTTTCTACATTATGGGGAATGCACATTTATGCTCATGGACATAAAAATCAGGATCTACACCTCCTCCCAATGATGTCTAGATTATAGAAATAGCGCATTTTGGACTCGGTTCTATAAATGACACCCAAATTTAGATGTCGATAAAAATTAGTACTAAGTGCTATTCTCTAAATGGCACTTGGAGTTGGGTACTATTTATAGAATAGTGTTTGCTGGTACAACAAAAGAGTATTATAGCAAATACTTTATCATAAATAAAGATATTGAGGAAATATTATTTTTAGTGTTTTCTATACCATTAGATCAGGGATCTCAAAGTCCCTCCTTGAGGGCCACAATCCAGTCGGGTTTTCTGGATTTGCCCAATGAATATGTATCGAAAGCAGTGCATGCACATAGATCTCATGCATATTCATTGGGGAAATCCTGAAAACCCGACTGGATTGCGGCCCTCAAGGAGGGACTTTGAGACCCCTGCATTAGATCCTCCTGTTATAAAGTTACTCTCAAAAAGTATTGGCAAACTAGTGGAAAAAATAAATAACACCAACAGGAAAAACATATTTTATGTGTATAAAACAGAGGCCCTTTTTTACTAAGCCGATTACTGTGGTGGCCTGCTCTAATCGCACCAAAGACCATTGGGAATTAATGGGTTTTGGTGCTGTTACCACGCAGCTTTGTAAAAGGGGGTTGGAAACTAGTTATAAAATTTGCCCTTACTTGAGCCTAATATACAGTTATCACTGTAGAAATTATTTGCTGTCATGGTGTGTCTGTGATTTTATCTTGCTGCTACTTTCTTCGACCTGAATAGAAGATACAGTCATAAGAACATAATTGCCAGACTGGGACAGACAGAAGGTCCATCAAGCCCAGTATCCTGTTTCAAACAGTGGCCAACCCAGCTAGATCCCAAGTAGTAAAATAGACTTTATGCTGCTTTTCCCCAAGCCATTTCAATAATGGCTTATGGACTTCTCTTTTAGGAAAGTATCCAAAACCTTTTTTAAACCCGGCAAGGAATTCCAGAGTTTAATTACATGTTGTGTGAAGAAATATTTTCTCCGGTTTGTTTTAAATCTACTACTTAGTAGCTTCATTGCATGTCCCCTAATCCTAGTATTTTTGGAAAGAGTAAACAGGCGATTCACACCTACCCTTTCCTTTCCACTCCACTCATTATTTTACAGACTCTATCATATCACTCCTGAGCCTTCTCTTCTCCAAGCTGAGGAGCCCTTGCCGCTTTAACCTTTCCTCATAGGGAAGTCATCCCAAACCTTTTATCATTTTTGTCGCCCTTCTCTGTATCTTTTCTAATTCTCTGCTTTCATAATATTCAATTTTTTTATTTATTTATTTATACTTTTACAAATTAACAAATCAATCAATATTTGAAAGGAAATATAACAATCCAATAAGGAAAACAAATATTAATTATAAAATAATAACTATGATTAAAGTCCACAATCTGAGAGGAGAAGGAACCAATCACTTCCAAGAGTAGTTGGATTCAAGAAATAAACTAAATTAATCAAATAACAGAGTGCAGTTGGAGTTATTAACTAATGGCCTGCTGGGCTGATTCCATGGAGGTGTCTGGATGCAGCATTTACAGGGGAAACGTAATTGAAAGGTTGCCCCTAAACTCAAAACAGACTGACGACAAGCCAAGAACTTCTTACGTCTGGCTTGTGTCCACTTAGATATATCAGGAAATATAGAAATTTTGAATCCATGAAATTCCACCTTATCAGTCCTATAGGAAAATTGAAAATCTGGAAAATACTAAATAGGAATCATAATATTCTAGGTAGCCTGTTAAGACTTTAGAACGTAAGGTGTTCAGGATAACAGTAGCAATTGAATTGAGAGCACATGTGCAGTTTGATTTCTCATTGGATATGGAGTGGGTTTCTTTTCAGCATTGTTCTGGTGTATATAATAATTTTCAGGTTTTGAGGAAAAATGAACTGTAATGAATTGAGCTTAAGTGAAGACTCGCCCATAGCATAGTATAATTTGTGTGTAGTTTTTAAAAATTTTTGTTTTTATCCATAGGGGCATCATGTCAATGTCTCATCTTTACGGCAAAGATGATGATGATGATGATGTGGAAATGGAAAGCTTTGAGATTACGGAGTGGGATTTACAAAATGAGTTTAATCCAAATCGACGGCGCCATTGGCAAACCAAGGAAGAGGCGACTTATGGAATGTGGGCCGAGCGAGATTCAGATGACGAGAGACCAAGCTTTGGTGGCAAAAAGTAAATCTCTGTGTGTGTGTGTGTGTGTATAAAATCAGTGCTATGCAGTGTTTTAAGTTTTACAGTGGAAGCCTCAATGCTGCCTCTTACTCTTAGGCAAGAATCCAATTTTTCCAAGTTTAAATCAAAGCACAAACCCTCTCTCTATAAAGAAGTTTACGAGACCTAGACCTTAAGTTTAACTTATGTTGAATCAATTTTTATTTTCAAAAGAAATCCAACCATGAAGCAATAGCAGAAGAAAACCAATTACAGATCCAACATCTCAGTCCCTAACCCCCGCCCCACCCTCAGCCCCCGGATCCAGAAACAAAAGATGAACCACAATGCAGTAGGCTTGGACTCTGATAGCCCACTGCTGATGAGGGAAACCCTATCTCCAGTGCCCCCCCCCCCAAGAAGATAGACCGATAAAGAAAGACAAACCAACAGAGGTACAAAAAAGAAGAAAAAAAAGGAAAGAAGATTTAATTTTAAAAAAGGGGGAATTGTGTCCTCTCATGCACCACGGACGCCCCAGCGCTGACAATACTCGGAACCCCGGCCATGAGAGGTTTACAAGGAATTCAAAATGTCACTCCGAGCCCTCAGTGACAAGAATTGGAGATAGGGGTCTCAAAACTGAAGAAACTGCCATTTTCAGCGAAGGCTGTGACATACGTCCCTCCGCTCCAGTAGCTGCAGAGCATGCAAACAATTTCTCCATGCCCAAAAGGAGGGCAAAGTGTCGCTAATCCAAACGGAAAGAATCACCTTCTTCCCCAGGACGCCCACCCACCGCATAAACTGACGCTGCCCACTACGAGGCAAACGAAAGGCCTCATATTTATCTAGTAAAAGACCAGCCGCGGAGAGAGGAAGAGTAGAGCCCAAGACACCCTCCATGTAAGATAAAACCTGCCTCCCAAAAAGTTTAATTTTCACACAGGACCAAAAGGCGTGGATGAACGAGTGGGGTTGCAGGAGGCATTTAGGACACAGAGGTGAAACCGCATAACCCGAGAGATGTAACTGGCTATGATGAAGCACCCGAAATTGACATTCGCATAAGTCCGCATTAACAGAGACTCCAGGGATCCTCTTAATCATTGCGATCTGTCTGCCCCGTAAGACGGTGAAAGTCTTTATAGAGGCCAGAAACCGTAATCCCATCCTCCAAATAGAAACCTCGCAGGATGTCCTTTTGTTTTTTCCTTCCCCATCACCTTTTTATTTTATAGCCATGTAACCCTTCCCTTTTCCCTCTTGTACCCGGTGTAGTTGTTTATGAGATTCGTCGTTCAATGTATTTGGGTTTGTAACTCCCACAATTTTACTGCTTTTTAATTTTAAATTGTAATATTGTAAACCGCTTTGGAAATGAAAAGCGGTATATCAAGTCAGACTAAATTTGAAACTCTTTGTCTTGGATTTGATATAGATCTCGGGACTACACCGTCCCAGTCAATTTTATCAGTGCCGGGATCCGAAAGGCTGCAACAGAAGAAAAGGTAGAGAGTGACTTGGAGTCGGACGATGAGGTGCCAGCAAAGCGAGAAGAATTTCCCAAAGAGTTTGAAACAAAGAAGCTAAAAACGGTGAGAGCTAAAATAAATGTTTACGGCACTAATTGTTCTCCATTGCGAGGTTCCCAACCATAGCCAGCATATGACATTTTAAGTCTTTTAGCAAATACTTTCTTTAACATCGTATTATTTGCAAAGGAATGCTTGTTTTGTTCCCAGGTTTATGGATTATCATTTCATTCATTTATTCAGTTTTCTATACTGTTCTCCCAGGGGAGCTCAGAATGATTTACATGAACTTATTCTCGAGCCTTTTTCCCTGTCTGCTCCTGTGGGCTCACAATCTGTCTAATGTACCTGGGGCAATGGGGGGCGGATTAAGGCCCAAATTCTGTAACTGGCCCCTATTTCGGAGGCACCCAACTAGATAGGTGCCTGTCTAAATTGAATAACAAGCTCAATTAAGCTTTTTAATCAGCACTGATTGAAACATAGAAACATAGAAATTGACGGCAGAAAAGGGCTACAGCCCATCGAGTCTGCCCACACCAATGACCCACTCCCTGACTTTTACTCCCCTATAGATCCCACGTGAATATCCCATTTTCTCTTAAAATCTGACACGCTGTTGGCCTCAATCACCTGCTGAGGCAGCTCGTTCCAATGATCGACCACCCTTTCGGTGAAGAAGTACTTCCTAGCATCACCTTGAAATTTCCCTCCCCTGATTTTCAGCGAGTGTCCTCTGGTGACCGAGGGCCCTGTAAGACTGAAGATATCATCTTTCACCTCTATACGCCCCGTGATATATTTAAAGGTCTCAATCATGTCCCCCCTCTCTCTTCGCTCCTCCAGTGAGTACATCCGCAGTTTTTTTAACCTTTCTTCATACGTGAGATCCCTGAGCCCCAAGATCATCCTGGTAGCCATTCGCTGAACCGACTCAATTCTCAACACATCTTTCCGGTAGTGTGGTCTCCAGAATTGAACACAATACTCGAGATGAGGCGCCTGTCAAGAAAGCGCGATTCTGTAACAAGGCGCCACTAAAAATTTAGGCGGCCTTCAAAAAAATAGGCGCTATGCACGTTAGGCACCATATTGCAGAATCGCTGCTCTTAAGCGTGTTTATGCGCTCAGCTAGGCACCTAATTTTTAGTCATGCCTAGAGCTGGTCTATTTCTTGGGCGCCTCCAAAATAGGTTCCGCTCAGCGTGATTCAAGTAAAATTGGGTGCTGTTTAATGAATCCCGCTAATTAGGCGCTTCGTATAGAATTTGCCCTTAAGTGACTTGGCCAAGGTCACAAGGAACAATGTGGATTTGAACCCACGACCTCAGGGCGCTGAGGCTGCAGCTTTAGCCACTGCACCACACTCTCCCCTCTTCTACATTGATATATCCAAGATCACATAAATTCACTGATGTTTTTGGAGCAAGAGCTTCAATGTTTTATTTTGCTAATGTTTATTCTTTATTGCAAGCTTCTTTACCCCTACTAATGACTGGGGAGTCAATTCAGAGCAGTTTCCATGAATTTCTGTGCAGGGGGTTTTCAGTACAGGATTTTGTAACTTATGCACATAATACAGACACATTTGTACACTTACAATACTAGTATCGTATACTATGTTCATAGTGCTAGTGGTTTGTAATTAGGTCTTAATATTGAATAAGCAATGCACCTCACTGTTATCATTTAGATTTCATTTGGCTTTTTCAATATCTTCTAGATTTTTCCTTCTTGGTGCCTCCCAGTTGGGCTGGAAGCATGCAGGATTATATATATTTTATTCTTTTATTTCTTTAGTAGATTTGATGTTACATTGTTTAAAGTTTGCAATGCTGAAATTGTGGCAAGCTTTGTTGCTTTACTTTGGAAAAGCAATAAATAAAACCCAATCTGAGAAGTTGTTGCTTGTTTTCTCAGCCTATTTAGACTGCTAGATCATACGTTTCAACTTGATTTGTTTTGTGCTTTTCTTTCTCTCATTTGGTACATAATGCCATTCCCCTGCTAGGAAATTACCTCTTTAGCTCTGTTTTGATTTTATAACATAAGAGCAATTCTAGTGAATGGCAACTGTTCTGATGTTCCTTTTCTTTTAACAGGGAGGAAATTTTAAACCCACTCAGAAGGGGTTTGCAGGAGGGATACTATCAAGCATAGACTTTGGCTGCTGGGAACGGCATACGAAGGGCATTGGACAAAAGCTGCTGCAGAAAATGGGTTACGTTCCTGGCCGAGGCCTTGGGAAGAATGCACAAGGTGAAGATAAAACTTAATCGTCTCTTAATCAATGAGGCTGGGTTCCAGTATTGACTAGATCAGTAAATTTTAGCTACATCTAAGCTTTGCTATAAGACTGAGTTTGGGGAGAATACCATATATACTCGAATATAAGACAATCCAAATATAAGTCAAGGTACCCTTTATCCCTCCAAAAAGGAGGAAAAAAGGTTGACTCGAATATAACCCAGGGGGGAGTGGGGGGGGTTAATATTCATGTGCCTTGCCCTGCCAGGATCTTTACCCAGCTCCCCCTCCCTCCCCTGATTTTTGCATTTCTCTTTGTTTCAACAATATTTGGTCATCTTTTCCTCCTTTGATAGGCATCATTAACCCAATTGAGGCTAAGCAGAGGAAAGGTAAAGGAGCCGTCGGTGCTTATGGCTCTGAGCGGACCAAGCAGTCTATGCAGGACTTCCCTGTGGTAGACTCGGAGGAAGAGGAAGAGGAGGTAATGACTGGGGCTTCCTGACACACAAAGCATCTGGGGATGCATGTAACAATTATGGACCAGAGGCAATGCCTGCGTTGTGCAATCATAGTGAAAAAGAAAGCAGGTTCTTAATGATTTCTACTGTCTTAAATGTTCTTTTGAGGAACATCTCATATTACAAACATAAGAATAGCCTTACTGGGTCAGACCAATGGTCCATCAAACCCAGTCGCCCGTTCTCACAGTGGCTAATCCAGGTCCCTAGTACCTGGCCAAAACCCAAAGAGTAGCAACATTCCATGCTACCGATCCAGGGCAAGCAGAGGCTTCCCCCATGTCTTAATAACAGACTATGGACTTTTCCTCCAGGATTTTGTCCAAACCTTTCTTAAAACCAGCTACGCTAGCCACCTTTACCACAACTTTTGGCAACGCATTCCAGAGCTTAACTATTCTCTGAGTGAAAAAATATTTCCTCCTACCTGTTTTTAAAAGCAGTCAGACTTCTCAATATGCTTCATTTTTTCTCACTTGAGTATACATTTTAATTCCTAATATGGTATCTTAAAAATTAGTGCATGGCCAAGAAAATGCATTCAGTTGCTATCCTATCCCTCTGATGTCTGCATGCCTTACCATGTCCTTCTGTCTGAATGGGATTTTCTATGGGATCAGTTAGCTGTGTGATGCTCTCAGCCACCCTATCATCTTTCTTATTTCTAGGAATATCAGAAGCAGCTGAGTCAGTGGCGCAAAGATCCCAATGGGGGGAAGAAAAAACCCAAATATTCCTATAAAACAGTGGAAGAACTGAAAGCAAAGGGCAGGCTTGGCAAGACAGCATCTGTACCTGAAAAAGATGTCTCACAAGTGAAGGTGAGGTTAGAATTTGGGGATTTTGGAATCTTGGACATTACAGGCTTCTAATTAGCCAAAGAAACTTTCATTAAAATGTAAAACACTTTCAGAAGTTAACAGGTAATTTGAAAGATACTAATATAGGGAAGAAAATCCTCAGAGCATGTCTGGGACCTCTATTCTCACAGATCATAATGTGCCACCTCCTTATAATCACAAAATCAGTCATTGTAAAAAAAAAAAAAAACTTATCTGGTTTAGAAGATGCATATATCGTAATTTTGAAGGCGTTTTAAATCTTCAGTTCATTGCAAACCTCCAGTGGTATTTTTTCAGAACTAAGTAACAATCGGAGCAATATGGTCCTGTCTGTTGACGATGGCCACTGTTTCACTATCCAAGCTGCCTCGGCTTCAGGGAACCCCATTATGTTATCGGCTGCTGCACTCAGTTATAGGCTTCTCCCACAGAGCTCATCATTATTTGCAGTCTCATCCTTTAATTGAATAAGTACTTCTGCTATTTAGAACTTGTTAAGACATATTTACCAAAGGAGTACTTCTTTTGGTTAAATGGATTACAAAAATTTGTCAAAAATCTTTACGATCTCTTAGATTGATGGATCAAAAGCTACTATCTGTTCCCTCATTGAGGATAATTGGTATTAAGCATCTAGAAATTTTTTCTGTCATTGCACCTCAGCTGTGGAATGCTTTACCTCTATATCTAAGAGAAGAAAGAATAATTGATCATTTTAAGGGTAAATTTAAAAGCTTGTTATTTAAAGATGCTTTTCCATCTTAAACTTAATTTAGCCTTCTAAATTTTTATTATTTCACACTATTCTCTTCTTCTTTCCTACCTTGAAATCATTTTTCTTTTCTTTTATTCATTTGTTTTTTTCTCTTCTTCCTTCATTTCTCGCACCTGGCTGTGTTAACCTTATATGTTTTTATCCTATAATTATTGTAGTTCTTCATTTTTTTCCTTCATGTTCTTGTTCGTTTCCCCTCCAGGGAAAGGCATTTTATGCACTTGTTCTGTAATTTATATATTAATATTGTTTTTACCTGTATTTTATATATACCTATAATTTGCCTAGAAATTCATTGATAGGCGATTATATCAAATTTTAATAAAACTTGAAACTTCTGAAAATGTTACTTTTTTCTGCAGTCCAAATCCTAATGATAAAGTCTAACAAAGTGGGGGCGTCAAATCATACTTAATAAAAATCCCAAGGCTTATGCACACTCCTTCAGAATCCTTGTATATTCAAATGTAATTCACAATGTTAGGGATTTCACAAGAATTAAAAAAGTCTAAATGCCATTCTCTTACTTCAAATATCCTCATTCCTATGTTGAAGAGCCTCAGTTGATGAGGTGTTTCACACGAGGATCACTGGCCCATGACTCCCGTAATCATCATCAGTTTTGTGTATGTTTAAGCATTATTTTATATTTAAACCTTACTTTTAACTGGTTCTTTTTTAGAAAAAAACTGTCACCATCATAGGCCATGTTTCACTACAAAAATGCGCTCTAGAAAGACTTAATCCTGCATATCTCGCTATTTTTCTTGAATAGAGAAATCAAGAAGAATGGCGAGACATGGAGGACCAAACCCTGATGTGTGTTTTTGCAGTGAGACATGACCTATGTCAGTGAAAAGAATGCCGTAACTTATAATAAAGAAACCCACATACCAAAAAGGGGAAAGTGGGAAGACTGCTGGGCATGAAACCGTGAGAGGTGGCAAATGCTAACTTGAAGACATGAGTTTTTAGCAGTGATAAAAAGTTTTAGTCCTAAAAGAAGTGGGGAGATCATTCCAAAATGTAACTTATACCCATGTATTTTTCTGTGTAATATTTATAGCAAATGGAAAAACAGCCAAGGTTTAATTTTTTTTTCAAAGGTTATAGACATGACTGGCCGGGAACAGAAGGTGTATTACAGCTACAGTCAGATTGGGCATAAAAAGCACAGCATCCCAGATGATAACATGCAGCCAGCTGGGAAAGACAACAAGCCCCAAGGGTTTGCCCTGCCAGAGCTCCAGCACAACCTGCAGCTTCTTATTGACATGACCGAGCAGGAGATCATTCAGAATGAACGGCAACTGCAGTACGAGAAAGATATGGTCATCAACCTGACCCATGAGATTGAGAAGCTGTCTGATGTCCTGGCCCATGAAGAGACTGCTATCTCCAACCTGAGCAAGGTCATGGAGGTGGTAGAAGAGTGCGAAAACAGGATGCAGCCCGGCAGCGAGAACCCGCTTACTTTGGACGAGTCTGCGGAGATTTTTGAGACCCTGGAAGAGAAGTATTATGAAGAGTACAGGATGTCTGAGCGCACAGATCTAGCAGGAGCTATTGTATATCCTCTGGTGAAAGATTATTTCAAGAACTGGGATCCTTTAAAGGTAATATTCTTGTGGTTTTTGAATTTGCTCTGTTCAGGAAGAAATGCATTTCTTTCTGTATCTGTATTGTACTGCAGGCAGAGTGGCATCATGGGTTTCACTTGTGTATATTAGGACTGTATTTGCATAGGGTTCATTTTGTGACCAAGGCCAGGTGTTCTGATAGGAATGAATGGCAAGAAGCATTATTGGTGTCATGACCCAAAGTAGGAAGATATTTGTTTGCTTTCCTTCAGCCCTTTTGGACCCAAAGCGGTCCTCACTTAAAAATTAGCAAAGACCACTGCATTAGGATCTCAAACTGATATTCCTGCTCTCTTCCAACTCCTCCTAGTTACTCACAATCCTCTTTATAATATACCAAAGCAAAACATGGCATCTCAACAGTATTATTGGCAGAGACATGGAAAACCTAGAAATTAGGGTGTGTTTTCCTCATTTCAGGACAGAACTTATGGACTGGAATTGATGTCCAAGTGGAAGATTATTTTGGAGGAAGGTCAGTTATCTCATAGCGCCCAGGAGACAGCAATGGACCCCTATCACAGGTGGGTTAGTGATTTGGAATATATACATTGCAATGAGAGGTTAAACCATTCATCTTTCTGTTCCTTCAATGAAGTGCACATCCAACAAAGGGACTGTCTCCTTCGTGACTCTGTATAGTGCTACTTACATCTGATAGGGGAGTGTGTGGCACAGTGGTTAAAGCTACAGCCTCAGCACCTACGCTGCTCCTTGTGACCCTGGGCAAGTCACTTAATCCCCCCCATTGCCCCTGGTACATTAGGTAGATTGTGAGCCAGCTGGGACAGACAAGGAAAAATGCTTGAGTAACTGAATAAATTAATGTAAACCGTTCTGAGCTCCCTTGGGAGAACGGTATAGAAAACTAAGTAAATAAATAAAATAGCGTTGTAGAAATAATTAATTAATAGTAGTAAATATTTGCTTTCTGTTTTGAAGAGCTGAATTGGGAGAGACACAGAGAAAAAAAATCCGACCTGACAACCCAGCAATATACATTTCCTACCCCAAAAAAAAGGGCTTAAGACACTCAAAATGTACAACTTGGGAAAAAAAAGAGGGGATGGAGAGAATCAAAGCATTTGACAGACCAGTAAAACACAGGAAGAAGACATTTTCCATGAAAAAAATGAATGTCAGGGACAAGGAGTTATGATCTGCTGTTAAAGGGAGGAGGTTCAGAGGAATCCTGAGAAAATCAATTCCTAAATACACATCTTGGCGTATGTGGCACAGCGAGGGTAGGAGGCCCCCTCCCCCACGCCCTTCTCACCCCATACCTCTAAATTTTTGCCTGCGTGAGCAGCTTCTCCGGCCTGCTGCTTGTGCTGGCGTTCCCTCTGACATCACTTCCTGGCCCCACGACCTGGAAGTAATTTCAGTGGGAGCCATGCCGGCGCAAGCAGCAGGCTAGACTAGTTGCTCATGCTGGTGAAGATTTTAAGAAAGAGGTAAAGGAGGGAGAAGGAAGGGTGCCAGCGTGGCACGGGGGAGGAGAGAAGACATGCCTGGGGTGATCTGCGCCCCCCCCCCCCCTACTTACTAAGCCACTGCATTCAGGCCTATGGGATGTATCCAGAGGAGAGTGCTTGGAATAGGATTGGGTGTTTGAATATCATGCCACCCTTCTCTCCTTCAAAATCAGAGGCAAAGGGGAAAAGTGATAACAAGAAAACGAATGATGATGGAAGGAATTAGGCCTTGGAATCAGGAGGCTATGATGCCCCAGAAACTAATCAACTTGATGCCAGCAGATTGGTAGTAGTTGGGGATAGCGGGGTGTTCAGGGCATTACCTCACTTCTTCTCGTTAGCTGTATTTCTTTACAGACTCCCATTCCACAAGGACTTTGTACGGAATGAATGCAAGAGTTAATGGCAGAGGGATGTGGAGGAGGTTGGTAGCTCGCTTTCTACCCCCACTTCTTCAATTTAATGAGTATTTCTCGCATTATGTTTTCAAATTTAGACTGATATGGGACACATGGATTCCGTACATAAGAAATGTAGTTGTACAGTGGCAGCCGAGAAACTGTGCTCCGATGGTGGATTTCTTGGATAGCTGGGTGCATCTCATTCCAATTTGGATTTTGGATAATATCCTGGACCAGCTTATCTTCCCAAAATTACAGAAAGAGGTAAGGGCAAAGCAAACTGTCTGTGTCTGTATATGGCCGTTTGGTGGAGGATGGGCTGGGGAGGGCTTCAATGGCTCGGAGGGTGTAGATGGGCTGGAGTGAGCTTTGACGGAGACTTCAGGAGTTGGAACCTAAGAACAGTATCGGGCAGAGCTTTGGATTCTTGCCCAGAAATAGTTAAGAAGAAAAAATAAAATATTTTTTAGATTGAATCAGGTTGGGCAGACGGGTCTTTATCTGCCGTCATCTACTATGTTACTATGTTACATTTCTTGATGATATGGGATTATAGGGCTTCTTGCCTTTTAGAATCTAGATCCCAGTATGATGCTGGTCATATTTGCACTGCATGCACTGAGAGAATTTAGGTTTAAAATGTCTTACAAACAGCTCTAAGACATTTTAGTGTGCATCTACTGCAAGTTGTTATCTCAGGCCTCAGCTAGAAGAAGAAGGAGCTATTGTAAAGGCAGCAAACCATTTTGTGAGGAAAAGAAGGCCAATTTGGTTCTCAAAAGTTGTAGCTGCAAAGGTAAGGAATAAGAGATTAGCTTTCATAAACTACAAAAGATTGCAGAAAGAGGAAGACAATATCTGGAAAAGTTAAGAGAGGCTGTTTGAGTAGTCAGGAAAGCAAAGATGCAAATGGAAGGAAAAAAAATAGCCAATACAGTAAAACAAAGAGACAAGATATTTTTTAGATATATTAGTGATAGGAAAAAGTGCAAAAGTGGCATTGTGAGACCCAAAGGTGAAGGAGAGAAATATGTAGAAGCTGATTCAATTCTGGTCTCCTTATCTCAAAAATGATATAGCTGGCGGAACTAGAAGAGGCTCAAAGAAGAGCAACCAAGATGATAAAGGGGATGGGACACCTCTCGTTAGTTTAGGGCTCTTCAGCTTGGAAAAGAGACGGCTGAGGTATTTAAACTTCTCTGTTATATCTCATGAAATTGTTTACTATTTATAATCTTTTGTAAACTGTTACGCAGTTAAGAAGCACAATGTTATGTTGTTATCTTCCGTCTTTTCTATAAAATATACATATTGAGATCTTTAAGTCTGTCCCCCATATGCCTTAAGATGAAGACTACCGACAATTTTAGTAGCCTTCCTCTGGACCGATTCCATCATGTTTTATATCTTTTTGAAGATGTGGCCTCCAGAATTGTACACAATATTCTAAATAAGGTCCACCAGTCTTTTACAGGGGCATCAATACCTCCTTTTTCCTACTGGCCATACCTCTCCCTATGCAACCTAGCATCCTTCAAGCTTTCGCCATTGCCTTTTCAAGCTGTTTGGCCACCTTAAGATCATCGCATACTATCATACCCAAGTCCCGCTCTTCTTTTGTGCATAAAGGTTCTTCACCCTCTAAACTGTACTGTTCCTGCAGGTTTAAAAAAAGGTTTGAATAATTTCCTAAAAGAGAAGTCCATAGGCCATTATTGAGATGGCTTGGGGAAATCCACTGCTTATTCCTAGGATAAGCAGCATGAAATCTGTTGTACTACTTGGGATCTAGCTGAGTACTTGGGACCTGAGTTGGCCACTGGTTGGAAACAGGATACTGGCTTGATGGACCTTTGACCTGTCCCAGTATGGCAAATTTTATGGTCTTATGATAAATAGGAGAGTATAAAGTCTGTAATTAGGACTAACATCATTTGAAAATGTTTTCCTTTTGCCCTAGGTTGAGAACTGGAATCCCCTGACAGACACAGTTCCTATTCATTCCTGGATTCATCCGTGGCTTCCTCTCATGCAGGTGCGATTGGAGCCATTGTACTCCCCAATCAGAAATAAATTGTCTAACGCATTGCAGAAGTGGCACCCCAGCGATGCTTCAGCCAAGCTGATCCTACAACCCTGGAAGGAAGTATTTACCCCGGGATCCTGGGAGGCTTTCATGGTCAAAAATATTGTCCCTAAATTAGGTAAGGGAACAAGCAGATTCCTGGGGAGTGGGACTGAAATAAGTTTATCCTTCCTTTATCTCCACTGGAGGGCTCAGAGGGCTATGAGATTGGTTCCCTTTTTGTCTCTTTGTTTAGAAATCTGAGACTTAAATACGGGCAACAACACACAACTGATGACTGTAAACAAGGACTGCTGAATGGATTGTAACATAATCAAATTGATGACATCTATGGAAGTCAGTGATGGAAAAGCTGAGTAGCCTCAACAAATGCAAAAACTGTGGTACAATTCACTAGCTACTATTATGCAAACTCAAGCTAAAGCTGAAAAAGAGCAAGCCAGTCATGAATATTGCAAAGTATAATCTTGAAAATTTACCATTGGAATTTAAAGACCACATACGAAATCAGTTTGTTGCATTGGATATTGAACATAAGAATCGCCTTACTGGGTCAGACCATTGGCCCAACTAGATCAGTAGCCCATCCCACGGTGGCCAATCCAGGTCACTAGTACCTGGCAAAAAACCAAATAGTAGCAACATTCCAGAATCCCAAACAGTAACAAAAGATTCTAGAACCCCAAAGAGTATCAAGATTCCATGCAGAATCTCAAAGAATAGCAAGATTCCGGAACCCCAAATATTAGCAACATTCCATGCTACTGATCCAGGCAAGTTACCCAGAAGGTGATGAAATAAGAAGTCCGAAGCAGAAGTGAAAGCTTTACCAAAGAACAAAACACCAGGTGTTGATGGCTTTCTCATTGAAATATTATAGCAATCGGGAAATTTGGAAGATAACTTCATAGCCTACTGACCTGAATAGATCTGTGTTCATACCAATACTTAAGAAAGGATCCAACTGACTATGGAAAATATTTCACAATTGCTCTGAATGCCAGCACGATTTTACTCAAGATCATTCAGTAGAGCAGTGTCCCACAAACTTTGCGAAGCCGCAGCACAGTAAACGTGATGGCCACGGCTCGAGGCATCCAGAAGTGCACGGACGTCGACGCATGCGCGAAGGCCCTCTAGACGGGGCCCTGAGCCACCACTGAGGAATGCTGGAAGGCAAGAGGCCCTGGCGCCGGCTGACTGCCTACAGTCAGCCGGCACCTCTACTCCCCGGTGTAGAGTTTCTAGGAACATTATCTTCAGTTTGAATGCAAGAATTACACTGCTGGTCACTACACGAACCTACGAAATCCTGCCAAAGATGCAGGAATTGAAGGTTTCTCCGCCTGAGTCGCTTGTCTTTGTTTTCCGCAGGGATGTGTCTCAACGAGTTGCTCATTAACCCTCACCAGCAGCATATGGATGCGTTTTACTGGGTCATTGATTGGGAAGGGATGATCTCCGTCTCCAGCATCGTGGGAATTCTAGAGAAACACTTCTTCCCCAAGTGGCTACAGGTGGGTGTGTAAGATTCATTGGATTCATCTCATGTGGTCCACTCCCATTTGCTGTTTTAAGGGAACAGGGGATCAGAGGACAAAAAGGGGTTGAGTCACTGGTGGAGAGTTCTCAGATATTTATGAGTGCTTGATCTTTTGTATGACCGAGTCAGGCCTTTCCTTTTATTTTATTTTGTTATTCTTTTCTTTCATATTGACATTTTTAATGCAAACCACTTAGAACTGTTGTAAGAATTTGGAGGTACTGTATATAGTTGATATAAATCAAGGTAACCTTTTTCCTCCCAAAAACAGAACTCGCGTAAGTCTTGCGAGTGAGTGGCCTAGTGGTTGGAATTGCTGCCTGAGGTTATGGGTTCAATCCCAGCCTGCTTCTTGTAACTCTGGGCGGGGACAGATAAGGACTTGAATACCTGATTACTAGTCAATTTATTGTAACTGCTTTGGCTGAATGTCTTCATGAAAAGGCACTATAGGAACTTGGTGTCGACCATTTTGAGTAGTGAGACTACACAGGGCAGGAGCATAGGAGGATTGTTTTTGCCCTGATTCACCACTGGACCAGCAGGGCTGAAGATAGGCTCGTGGAGAGGCTTATGATGGATCTGAGACGGTGAAGACTCGAATATAAACTGAGACCCCTCCCCCCCCCCCATTTTTGGGCCAATTTTTCTTGCCCAAAAATCTAGGTTTATATTTGAGTATATACAGTATATCAAGTTTTAATAAACATAAACCTTCTGGAGTTAAGTCACAATGCCTTCCTAGACTAACTGTGATCATTATTGGTTTTGTTGTCCTTCAGGAATGAAAATTTGTAGTAATTGTACAGTATATGATAACTTGTTGTTACTGTATGTTTTGAGTTACGTTAAGTAACTGTGACGAGATCTATCTGCTGTTACTATATGTTTTGAGTTACGTTAAGTAACTGTGACGAGACCTATCTGCTGTAACTGCATCTGGATTTGTCATTTTAAAACTTTGTATTATGTGATGTATTTCACTAATTTCATATTTGATCTGCTTGATTTCACTTTCAAATTGGTGGGGATGGGGGAGGGGCAGCAGATTTTTCTGTTTCCTTCTGCCTTGTCTGAACATAAGAATTGCTGCTGTTGGGTCAGACCAGTGGTCCATCGTGCCCAGCAGTCCGCTCACGCGCTGATTGCTTAAATTCTTTTCTTTCTTTTGTTTTTCTTCTTTACCTTCTCAGTAATTAATGATGTGTTTAATTCCTGTAAACTAGGGGTTCTCAAGCCCGTCCTTTGGACACATCAAGCTAGAAGGGTTTTCAGGTGATCCACAGTGAATATGCAAGAGATAAAGTTACATGTGCTCCTTCCATTTTATGCAGTCGAGTCTGGTTTTCAGGATATCCACAGTGAATTAATTGTGGATATCCTGAAAACCAGACTAGATTTGTGCGACATCGTTCTAGTGTGCTCATCAGGCTGCCACGATAGTCATAACTCTTCCGTTAGAAAGATGATTGTGGGTGAAATCCATGTTTTGATTGCTGTTATTCCCTATTTAGTCCTTCTCCCTTTAGTCTGACGGTAACAAATACAAATAGTTTCTGTGTTGGAAAAGTGATACTCGTCACCTCAGTGGTTTGACCTTATTAAATAGTTTTATTTTCTTCTCAATTGAAGGTATTATGTTCCTGGCTCAGTAATAACCCCAATTATGAAGAGGTCACCAAGTGGTACTTGGGATGGAAGTCCATGTTTTCGGACCAAGTTTTAGCACATCCGTCTATAAAAGAAAAATTTAATGAAGCACTTGATATTATGAACAGAGCCGTCTCTACCAGTGTTGGTAATTCATTTTTTTTTCTTATTTGTTTTAATGTAAATATGCAAATACACACGTTTGATGTAGTAGGTCTTAAAACCTGTGAATTAAATCAGAGGGTGTACATAAACAGCTGGCTCAGTATTTCAACAAGTGCTCAAGACAAAACAAGAGCGTGCAGCATAGAGAGCTGCATGAGAACGGGGGCAACGGGAATCCCGTGGAGTCTGCAGGGATTCCCTCCAGGTCTCGGGGATCTCGCAGAGATGGGAGTAGTTCGTTTGGGGCTCCCACGGGTGTACTATCTTCCTCTGGGTCCAGAAGCAGGTGCTCTTTTCAGGCCATTGGCAGCGTTCCTTCCTCTGCATGGCTGGCGGTTAACCCAGAAATCTTCCCTCTGACGTAAAAACGAAAGTGCATTTCTGGTTTTATTTCTCCAGTGTTTTTAGCCGAAACATGGGTCCGTCGACTCGGATAGGGTCTATACAGTGGCATGTAACGATCTTGATCTGAATCATTTATCGTTCTCAAGAACATTGGATTCCACGGTCTTCTTTTTGTTTTCATAGTGATCCAACACAATATTTCTACAGCCAAATGATTTCCTTGTGTAATATGGCACACATTTTCTCAGCTGAGCACCGCTGTAATAATGTATTAATGGCACCATCAGTACAAAGGCTACCACATGATTAGGGAGTGTAATGAAATGTTTGCATTCATAGCGATTCTAGCAGAAATGTTAACAGTGCCATTTTGAACACATCATTTTCTAAAGGCCTTAAAAAGTGCTATGCCCATGTGGGATCCCTTAGAGGGTTAAGCCAAGAGAACCTGTCACCAGGCGTGGGATCCCTAGGATAGTAGACTTGGGGGTGGGTCAGTAGAGTGGGCAGACCTGATGGGCTATGGCCCTTATCTGCCGTCATCTTCTATGTTTCTATGTTTATGTTCAAATCCTAAAAGGGCCTTTGTATGTGTTTGGTTCACCTTGGTCTTTTTGTGGCATACTAGGTGTGTACATGCAGCCAGGCGCACGGGAAAACATTGCCTACCTCACCCACACGGAGAGGAGGAAGGACTTCCAGTATGAGGCGATGCAGGAGCGGCGAGATGCGGAGCACATGGCACAGCGTGGCATCGGAGCCGCGGCTGGCGCTGTGCCCATGAACTTCAAGGACCTCATCCAGACTAAAGCCGAGGAGCACAACATTGTCTTTATGCCTCTTATTGGCAAGCGGCACGAGGGGAAACAGTTATACACATTTGGACGGATTGTTATATACATAGACCGAGGGGTTGTGTTTGTGCAAGGGGAGAAAACCTGGGTGCCGACCTCTCTCCAGAGTTTAATAGACATGGCCAAATAAGGAGGCTCAAGTGATTATTGTATTATTATAACTTGTGTTATGTTTATGCCAGCTTGAAAATTTCATGTACATATTTTTTTTCTTAAAATAAATGGATGGATTTTCATTTGTTCTTGTTAAGTGCCTCCAAGTCAGTGTCAGCTCATGGATGACCCTGTGGATAGTTTCCCTGAGCTGTTGCTTCTTTAGCGTCCCTCCAGACTGGTCGATCAATGTTCTAAAGACCAGAGCCATTCGGCTAGCATTAGTGGAATTTCACCCCTTGCTGGAGGGCAAGTTAGTTCAAGTTCTCTCAGACAATGCCACAGCGGTGGCCTATGCTAATGCTAGCCGAATGGCTCTGGTCTCTAGAACAATGATTGACCAGGATGTCTATCCGTTTCTGTACAGGTCTGGAGGGGCTAAAAGAAAATTAGCAGGTAAGGACCGAATTTCTCCTTTTTGTCAAGCAACTAATTATTGTTAGAATGACATCTATAGCTGCTATTATTGGTCTTCCTCTTCAACCTTCCCTAATAATCTTTCCCTTTGCGTGATGTGTCCAAAGTATGAAAGTTAACTTATCATATGAGCTTCCAAGGAATGCTTAGGTTTGATTTTCTCCAGTTTTCACAAGCTCTGATTTTTAGAAAGCCCTGTAAAAACTAAGTTGCACAGCATGGAAAGCTGTTGCGGAGCATTCGGTAATATTTATAGCTGTTTCTGATATATGTTCCATCAGGCAAGCTTTTAGTCCTCGCAGGAAAAGGATGTGGACTTTATACGTATGAGAACTGGTGGTTTAAAGTTCTGATCCAGACACATTTCTATTTTACTTTTACTGTCTAAAATATCAGTAACGTGTATCTCAGAAACTTGCCGTGCAAGCTGAATATCAATTACAGAGCTGAAATCTGCGTCATTAAATTAACACATCTTAAGTTCTCAGTAGCAAAGAAAAACTTTTTGAACTAAAATTCTGTATATCCTAGTGCAGTGGTTCCCAAACCTGTCCTGGGGGACCCCCAGCCAGACAGGTTTTCAAGATATCCCTAATGAATATGCATGAGAGAGATTTGCATATAATGGAAGTGACAAGTATGCAAATCTCTCTCATGCATATTCATTAGGGATATCTTGAAAACCTGACTGGCTGGGGTCCCCCAGGACAGGTTTGGGAACCACTGTCCTAGTGGAAACAAAAAGTAAGACCAGGTCCCCCACCCCTGGATGTCCTGTGCAATGTGAAATGCAGAGTCTCTGTGTTTTCCTATGAGGCATGTCAGACACACCTTTTCACTTTCCCTATTGAAGTATGCATGACTGTGAAAGCAAACGACCCAGGACAGGTATTGCTAGACTGAAGTCCTTCCTTAGCATGACTTGCCTTCTTCCTGCCCTTGTGTTCGTTGAAGATTTTGCATTATAATTATCACAACCTCCAAAGAAACTGTTCTTTTATCACTTAATTGTTTATTAAATTTTCTATACTGCTGGGCTACAAAGATCTACATGTGACAATTTGTAAGCAATAAATAAGCTTTTGAGTTATGCAGGGATGTGTGCTGAGGGATACATTTTTGAGCTTCTAGTCATAAGAACATAAGAATAGCCTCACTGGCCCAGTAGCCCGTTTTCACGGTGGCCAATCCAGGTCACTAGTACCTGGCCAAAACCCCAAAGAGTAGCAACATTCCATGCTACCGATCTAGGGCAAGCAGTGGCTTCCCTTGTGTCTTTCTCAATAACAGACTATGGACTTTTCCTCCAGGAACTTGTCCAAACCTTTCTTAAAACCAGCTATGCTATCCGCTCTTACCACAACCTCTGGCAATGCGTTCCAGAGCTTAATTATTCTCTGAGTGAAATTTTTTTTCCTCCTATTGGTTTTAAAAGTATTTCCCTGTAACTTCAAGTGTCCCCTAGGTCTTTGAATTGGTTTGGTTCTTTCACCAGGAATACTAGGGAGTCTCAGCCATGCAGCACCTAACGATGACCAAGGAATACTGCAGTAGCTAGCCTGGGCTGGGAGGAGGTGATTATAAAATGGGGAGGGGTGGGGGGAGAGGAACCTGCATGCATAGACTACAAAACCATGAATCTTGAAGCACAGCAGAGGCTGGTTTTGATTGGAAGTCTAAATGAGTAAGAAGCAACTGCTGAGCACCCCCCCCCCCCAAAAAAAAAAAATAGAGCAAAGAATCTAATCTGAATTTCTGTATCGCACTTATCCAGAATAGGTTCAAGGTGATTTACAAATAAAGAAGCCCATATATGGGAAATTACAATGACAGTGACGTTTTGATTACAATTTTTTTAAAGCTTCGTAGTGGTGAGTAGGGAAGGTCTGATATCTACATTGTAATTTTTGGAGATTTTCCATGATGTATATAAAAGAAGTATGTACTGCACAAAAGAAAAAAAAGGTGTGGGGAAGTAGAAAAAAAAACAGCTAAACCAGAAGGATTAGTATCAAGGTTTGTCCCCTTCAGATTTGCTATGAGGATGTATAAGACCCAACCCAGTTTCTGAATATTTTGTATTTTAAACCTCCGTTTACAATCAGTCTCATTGAGTTGACCAACATGATGCAAGGGTCCTCGAGATCAGGATCGTCCTTCCTTCTGCCACATCTTTCCATGCTGGTTCTTAATTACCTGACGCTGGGACGATCACAAAATGTATCTGAGGCAACAGGTATCTAATCTAATCTTCTATTTCTGTGTCGCACATACCTAAGCAGGCTCAAGGCGACTTACAAAGAGAAGAGAGAGGAGTGAAGAGAGTAGGGAAGGAGAAACATGGGGCAAGAGAAGGTATGTCACTGAGATGCCACTACCAAGTGAAAAATCAAGAACAGGCGCTTAACATTGTTTATTTGCTGAGTTCAGAAACGTGAGGGGGCCATTGGTAGGGTCTAGACATCTTACTACGCAGACTTTTCCAAGCCAACCTGAAAAATGGAGCACAGCAGTGAGGAATCGGTTTATATGTCCAGTAAGGCAAAAGTTTGGGAAAATTGGACTTTCCTCCCCATTCTCATTGATTGTGTTCAGTTTCACACATTTCTTATAATCATAAAAGCTCTATGACCTCACAATGCAAGTGTTAAGAGCCTTAGCCTATAGGGAGAGGAGGAGATAGCGGATGGGCCGACTGGATGGGCCATTCGGCCTTTATCTGATGTCATGTTTCTATAACCATTAAGTTCTATGACCTCACAATGCAGGAGTTAAGAGACAGCCTTTAGGGAAAGGAGGAGATAGTGGATGCTGCGGATGGGCCATTTGACCTTTATCTGCCATCATGTTTCTATAACCACAAAGTTCTATGACATCACAATGCTCTATGACCTCACAATGCAGGTTTAAAGAGCCTTAGCCTATAGGGAAAGGAGGAGATAGTGGATGGGCCATTTGACCTTTATCTGCCATCATGTTTCTATTTATAATATTTTAATGTTTTTCGGGTTAAATAATTAAACTGTGATTATAATGTGGGTTTATATGTACCACAGAGTTTATTGATATAGTTCCCAATGAATATTTAGTTTAAATAATCAGAACCAGATGTGCTGATATAAACTCAGCCGGTCTTTAATCTATGAAGCTCTCACCATTAATTAAAGGTAGGGTTGCCATATGGCTCCAGAAAAAAGAGGACGGATTGAGACATCCGGGTTTTACTTCCACTTAAAACAATATAAGTAAAACCCGGATGCTGCAACCTGTCCTCCTTTTTCTGGACACACTACACCAGTGGTCTCAAACTCATGGCCCGCCAGGTACTATTTTGAGGCCCTCGAAATGTTTATCACAAAAGTAAAATAAAACAGTTCCTTGATCATATGTCTCTTTAGCTATAAATGACAATATTATTATTAAGACTTAACCAAAAGGAAAGATTTATAAACTATAAAGAGTTTTACCTTATTTCTTTAATAAGACATTCACTATTTTTTCTGAGGCCCTCCAAGTACCTACAAATCCCAAATGTGGCACTCAAAGGGTTTGAGTTGGAGACCACTGCACTACACCAAATAGGACAAAAACTCTACAAACCACAATCTATCAAAAACAATGTAGTTCTTCATCCATCAAATACTTTTGATTGCAAGTTGTAAAGAAGAGGGAAAAAGCCCCCATCCACCCTTTAGATCACATCAACAGCCAATGCTGGTCAAACAGATGGATTCTTCATCCAACATCCGAGTCTCACTACTCCACTCTATTTGATTTAGCTCAATTCTTATTCATAGATATTTATATGAATTTATAGAAAAAGGCCTCAGAAACACCTCCTCCATAGAAACACCTCCTCCATAGAAAGATGACGGCAGATAAGGGCTATAGCCCATCAAGTCTGCTCACTCCATTGACCCACCCCTTTAAGTCTACTGACCCCCTTAATCATACTGCCACTCTACTGACCCGCTCCTTCAAGTCTATACCCTAGCGACCCTATTCCTTGACTTGACCCTCGTAGGGATCCCACATAGGTATCCCATTTATTCTTAAAGTCTGGGATGCTGCTGGCCTCGATCACCTGCACTGGAAGCTTGTTCCAATGCTCAATCACTCTTTCCGTGAAGAAGTACTTCCTGGCATCTCCACGAAACTTCCCTCCCGTGAGTTTGAGCGGATGCCCTCTTGTGGTCGAGGGTCCTTTGAGAAGAAAGATATCATCTTCCACCTCGACACGTCCCGTGATGTACTTAAATGTCTCAATCATGTCTCCCCTTTCCCTACGCTCTTCGAGAGTGTAGAGCTGCAAGTATAGAAGTGAAAGGGGTTCACAAATTAAAATTCTAAATCCAAATAAAGGGGGTGGGGAACCCCCTACAATTAACCATAGTTCAGGTTAAAGCCCGCGCAGGAGAAAGCAGATGCAGCTCCCTCTTTAAAGTCATGGCAAAAGACACCCATCGGAAATCCATCCCTGGCCATTGCCCAGAGTCACTGCTGTCAGACAGAGGAGGACTATCACTGTGGAATGAGAGCTGTACCAAAAGACCTGAGATGGAACTCCAAGTCTTCCACTTTTCATATAAAAAAAAGCTGAGTTATCGAAGTGAGCTATGCAGACCTTTGCAGGTAAAGTGACGCTTTTATCAAGTGGAATTTATATTTCCTCTATCACACACACAAATCTCAATGACTTGGGGCCTCTTCTATCAAACTGCACTAGCAGTTTTTAGCGCAGAGAGCCACGCTAAATGGCCTGCGCTGCTCCCGATGCTCATAGGAACTCTATGGCCTCCTTTTACGAAACTGTGTTAACGGTTTCTAGCGCGGGGAGCCACGCTGAATGGCCCGCGCTGCTCCCGATGCTCATAGAGTTCATATGAGTGTCGGGAGCAGCACCGGCCAATAGTAAGCCTTGCCTTTAAAGCATGAATGGCGACCAGGCAACATCAACAATATTTTATATAGGGAAGAAAAGAGACTCAGTTATCAGCTTAATACCCTTCACTATTATGGTCTGAATGCTGATATTTATTAGATTGTGGAATAGGGAATAGGGAATTTATTATATTGTGGAATGTGTGGAATAGGGAATGTTTAAAACATTTAAACATTACATATTACAACTATTTTAAACATTTATTTATTTAATACATCTTTTTTTCACTTGCAGTCCATTTGTTGTCCTTTGTGATGGTTTCCACCAGATAGCGCCATTGTAGTTGAAATGCTGTATTCTTTACTTTGCAGCCTATTCACATTCATTCTTTTTTTACTGTTTCCACAAATGGCTTCTTTTAATTTTTTACTTTCTCGCCCACGATTTATCCACAAGCTGAATTTTTTTATTTCACTATATATATGTGGGTGTTTACTGTATTGACTTGCACTCACTATATATACACATCACATTTTAACATCTCCTGTTCATCATATGATTTGTTCTTTTCAGTTTTCAATATTTACTCCTAGACCTTCATTTGTGATAGGCGTCACTTTGGGCACCTTTTATCAAGCTGCGTTACAGGTTTTTAGCGCGGTCCAGCACAGTAAATGCTTCAGCGCTCATAGAATTCATGTGAGCAGCGGAGCACTTACCTCGCTGGCCCGCACTAAAAACCTCTGCACCGTTTAAACATCACCGTCGCCTCCTTGGGGATCTTCTCACAGAGCTAGCACTTGAGCATTTTAAAGGTGAGACACTGACTAGGGGGAAGCGCGTCATTCGAGGAAGACAGCCGGGCGCTCACCTAAATTACGCTAGGGAGAACACTGCATTTCATTTCTACACTCATTATATATTTGGAAAGGGATTCTGTTTCCTGCTGGGCTTGTTTATATTTCTTTATTGACTAGAGGGGATGGTGTGATTACTCTGTCCTTAAATGTATATTGTATTAGGGGGCGAGCCCTGCACATTTAAGCTTGATTTCTGATTTGGGTTTATTATGCAATGACATTGCACCTCTGTGTATACTTTTTGGGTTTTCCATTCCATTTGTTTTTTCTGTTTTTTAAATAATGAGATAACACAGAGGAAGAAAAGGGCAAAGGTTCCAGTTCTGGTAAACATTTGGATTTCTTTTGCATTGTTGCTGGGGGATTTAGAACTGAGTTCTCCTCATAGTGCTATTACATTGTTGTGCTCTGTGGCCACATTTTGCTCACAAGGTGTGTACAGGTACTAAAGCCAATACGATATCTTTATTATTAAGCTAACCCTGTTTACTCAAGAAGTGTCTTAAGAATCATGAATTACAGAATGCAGGGGATGCCTTTTTTTTTAGAGGTATTTATTTTCACTAAAGAAACAATAAATAATATGACCTCCAGCAATATCTTTCTGATACTTACTGATGGTCTTCATTTACTAGGGTTACCAGATTTTACTTACGTAAAATTAGGACCTATAGACTCGAGGTCTGCATGAGAACGGGGATTGCGGGAATCCTGCGGGTCCCATGGGGGACCCTACAGGGATCCTCCCAGATTTATGGGACTCCCATGGAGATCCCCCCGATCCATGGGACTCCCACGGGGATGGAACTGGGGCTCACAAGGCCTACCTAATGTTTCATGGATCCAGTTGCTGATTGCCATACATCCATCAGTTGGGGAGACAGAGCTGGTGCTTGATGTTTTGGGGTTTCCAGTTCAGTTGTGATATTCATAGAAACATAGAAATTTAGAAAATGACAGCAGATAAGGGCCACGGCCCATCAAGTCTGCCCACCGTAGTGACCCACCCCCCTAACTTCACCCTACCAGAGAGCCCACATACGTATCCCATTTCTTCTTAAAATCTAGCACGCTGCTGGCCCTAATCACCTGCAGTGGAAGTTCATTCCAATGATCAACCACCCTTTCGGTGAAGAAATACTTCCTGCTGTCATATTTCTATTTGTAATTTGTGATCCATTGTTCTGTATTTGGTGAAGGTCTGTCTGTGTTCTGGCAGATGTCTGACTTTGTTATGAGTTTTCTGTAAAACTCAAACTAAAATCAAAACTGTCAGTAGTAATTACTGCTTTTTATGGGGACAGGTAACTTTTATGGGGGGACGAGCGAGGACAGGGGAATTCCTCGCGTGGATGGGTGGTGACGGAGGGGATTCCTTGCAGGGTTGGGTGGGGATGGAGTGGCTTCCTCGCGGGGTCAGGTGGGTACAAGCGGGATACTGGTGGGGATGGGCGGGATTTCTGTCCCTGCGCAACTCTCTAGCATAGACCCGTCCCCAGGCCCTTCCTTGGCCCGTTATGCCCACACCAAACCCTGGCCTCACCCCGCCCCCTCAGATAGTTCTCATTGGTTGGTCAGACATATGCGCATGCATGGATGCAATGTGATGACATCACGCATGCGTGCATATGACATCACCGCATTGCATCCATGTATGCCCCCTCCAATGCGATCTGCTTTACAAAACCCAGACAGAAGCCCAGACATGCCCTCTAAAAAGAGGACATGTCCGGGTAAACCCAGATGTCTAGTAACCATTTACCAGATGCAATGGCTGGGGTTGTTGTGGAGGCAATGCGCCCTGCGTCCTGGACTGAGGGGAAGGGGGGAGAAGGAGCCATGGTCACTGCTAAAGCAGAGCCCTGGTACACAGTCCCCATTGAGGCCTGCTACAGCATCAAGCATGCTTTGTTCAGCAGAGGTTATCAACGGAGAACAAAATCTTGGCAGGTCTGAATGAAGGCTGAAGATCAAATCCCCCTGGGCAGACATGCAGGGTCTATGTCCCGTATATGGCCATTCAGTTGAGGATGGGCTGGAGTGAGCTTTGATGGGGTCCTATGCACAGCACCAGACAGAGCTCTGGGTTTCTGGCCCAGAAATATCTAAGAAAAAGGACCATTTAAATTAAATCATTAAATTATAGAGTTGTTTGGGCAGACTGGATGGACCATTTAGGTCTTTATCTGCCGTCATTATTATGTTATGTTATTTCAAATAAGCAGGAGGCCCCCAGGAACAGGATGAATCTTCCAGGTCCAAAAAATGTGATTTGTAGCCAATATTACTGTCCATGCAAACAGGTGGACAGTAATTTTATAAAAGAGCAGCTATGTGAGAAGGCCAAAAAATTTTGAAAACTTTTCACAAAGATATAAGAATCTAATGATTTTATTCAAAAAATTGGATCAGGGCTGAGAGTACATATTTCTTTCTTCATAACTCTTATAGCCTTCCTAAGATATAATTATTGTAAACACACTTAATGTTATGCAAAAAATCTTCTTCAAAAACATAGCAGCCTATGTGACTTTTTAAAATTTTGGGCAGAATGTGTCAGAGGGAAAGGCCCGGTGCTGCTGGTCTGGCCAAATGGAAGATTTGCTCACTGCAGAGGTACACTGGAGGTTGGGTTGGCCGGAGGGAAGGGACAGACCATAGAATGGGGGGGGGGGGGGGAGGGAGGGAGGGAGAAAGTGTGCAGCATTTGTAATCCAGATTCTCAGGTGGTCTGGATTTCTGGCATCCTATACATTACCAGTCTGATGGACAGTCATAGCATGTGTCAGTCTGTTCGCCTTACTTCCAATGCTTTCAATGGAAGTAAAACCCGGATGTCTCAATCCATCCTCCTTTTTCTGGAGCCATATGGTAACCCTAAGCTAAGCCTAACAAACCAAATCAATGTGCCTTTAATACACTTTCTTCATATACAGCAAGTTCCATGTATTAAAACTGGCAGAGTCTTCTCTTCAAATATTCCCATGAGCCATTGAAGTTGGGAAATCAGTCTGAAAAGAAAACCTTTGCTTTTTAGGAATATTTTTCAGAATTTGAGAAAATCTTGTTAAGTGATACTAATTTCTAACTATTATATATTCTAAATCTAGGTGAGCCATATCGAGGTCAAAACATCAGTAAGTATCATTTCTTAAAGATTTTTAGACTTTGTAGTGCAATTATTGCTGGTGACAGATGCTGGATTGATAGCGTTCACTACGGAAATCCTCCAGTTCACAGTAGCAACAGAACATCTTTCCTCCCCACCACTGAAACACACACTCACATACTGCCCCACCACAAACATGCGGCATTTAGAATGCCAATCAGGTAGCATAACCCACATTGGTGCTTTAAGACGGCCATTTTTAAAAGCTTTACCTTTTCAAATTCCTTCCGTTTTCCTTCTGAGAGCGTGACTTAAGTAAGGTCTGTGTTGTGAGAACGCTGTTGCAAATGTCTTTTAACGCAGACTTTCTTCTGCAGGTCTCTTTCAAGTTCCCATTACCTATCAAGATCGGATGTCGTTTGCTCGGGCTGCCCTGGCCTGTGACACAGTTGGCCAAGGATTGGCCACTTGGTTCCAAGCAAATTTTTCCTACTATCAGAACAACTTTAGAAGCAGTGGGTGAGGACAATGCTCTGGGAAGCTCTTTTGGGATTTAGGAGGGAAGTAACTACTGAGTTAGAACAGCATGTTGATACCAACAGGGAAATTCTATAAAGGTTGCCTGAAGTTAGGTACCTCTTAGGCACCTAACTTAATTGGTAAAATACCCTTACTAGGCTCAATAATTGGAAAAAAATTAATTGGTTGATAAGCGACTGATTCTATAAAAGATAGACACCTATCACTTACATAGAAGCATAGAATATGACGGCGGAAAAGGGCCTTCGGCCCAACAGGTCTGCCCACTCAAATAACCCTCCCCCCTAAGTGCTTAATAGCATCTAATGCCTGTGGGCATATTTATGGGCGGAGCTTGACAACTTAGGTGCCTGAAATATAGGCCTTAAAAACCCTCGCCTACATTTCAGGCGCCACTAGCCGTAATTTTGTAAAACGGTGCCTAATACTTAGCCACTGCCATATTGTGTCAGGCCTAGCATCCTGTTTCCAACAGTGGCCAATCCACAGGTACCTGGCAAGATCCCAAAAAGTAGACGGACACTAGGCATAAACAGTGGTTTTCCTCAAGTCTACCTTCTTAATAATGGTTGATGACTTTTCCTCAAGGAACTTGTCCAATCCTTTTTAAAAGCAAGTTATGTCAACTGTACGTTGAGTGAAAACATATTTTTCTCTGTAAGCTTTGGCTATTATGAAGGAAATTTAGGTTATTTTTAATTTTTTGTTCTAGCCTTTTATTGTTCTATATGCTTCATAAACCATTTCAAATTATTACTGGATCAGTACAATGGTATATTACTGTAATTTAAATAAATAAAGTACAAGAAGAACTTTGGAGGTGATTCGATAAATGGCATATTACATGGTTTGGATGGGTTGGGGTTTTTTTTTTCCCTTTCCTGCTGTTACACTGTTTAAAAGTTGTTTAATAAAAAATAAAGTTGAAGAAACTTAGGCACCCAACAAATGTAACGCAAAGCGCTTATTTTATAAAAGACACATACCTTGCATAGCGTTTAACACAGATCCTGTGCCTAATTATTGAATGCCAGACTTCCTGCCTCTTCTATCAAACTACGCTAGCGGTTTTTAGCGCAGAGAGCAGCGCTGAATGGCCAACGCTCCTAGGAACTCTATGAGCATTGGGAGCAGCGCGGCTCACCGCGCTATAAACTGCCAGCGTAGTTTGATAGAAGAGGCCTTTAGTTTCAAGTTTTATTCAAATTTGTTATCCCGCTTATCAAATTTCTAAGCGGCATACAATGGTAAAGTTAGAAAATTATGGGATATAGAAACTATAATCAATACTAAATATACATTTACATTAATAGACGAACAGTTTGAAACAGGAGGTTAGGGGCAGAAATACAATAATAAATAGGTTAGGAGAACACGGAGGGGGATTGGTTACATCTGTGAAAAGGTCAGCATTAGGATGTTATAGATCAAATGTGTCTTTGAACAAAAATGTCTTTAGGTTAGATTTGAATCGATCACGAGCCGAGATGGCATTGAGTTCCATAACTGAGGGGCAGTGACTGAGAAGATTGGTGTACGGGTACTACTAGAAGATGTTGGCTTTGGGATCGAAGTGTTCTGGTAGGAGTGAATGAAATGAGTAGTCTATTTATGAATTCTGGCACGTGAAAAGTTTTGGTCTTAAGAGCTAGTAGTAACATTTTGTAAATTATTCTGTAAGAGATTGGTAACCAGTAGGAGTTTGATTGCCGTATTTTGAATTATTTCTAATCATCTTATTTTTGTGTAATTCCTTTGTTAAGGGCATTACAATAATTGATTCATGATATGACAAGGAAGTGTATCAAGAAATTCAGGGATGATTCGCCAGAGAGTGAATCATTCGTCATGTATGGAAGCAACTTTGTACTACCAAACTGATCTGGTGATGATAGATTAATCTTTCATCAAACGTTACACCTAGTAATTTAACAGTATGTACTGTATAATCTGGAGAGGTATAGACTGGGAATAAATAGGTGTAATCAGGGAGTAGTTTTCTTTACAAGGAAAAAGCATTCTTTTAGTTTTGGTGATATCGAGTGATAGCATGTTATTGGCGTAAATGTTGGCATCCAAGTTAGGCCGTCATTGAAGACGCTGCAGGTGGCTCAGAAAGTGCTGCATTCCTCGTAATGAACATATTTCTCCACTACTTGTTGAGCTTCATTGGCTCCCAGTGGTTTGGGAAATTCAGTTCAAGGTCTTGGTACTGGTATATAAGGCCTTGCATCAGACTTTGCCGAGTGCAGTGGCGAATTTACTTGTGCCATTTTTAAATCCATGTTCTTTGAGGTCTCAAGCCCTTAGATCAAAGACCAGCGCCCTAACTGAGACTAGCCTTACCTGTGTACGTTCTGGTTCAGCAGGAACTTGTCTAACTTTGTCTTGAATCCCTGGAGGGTGTTTTCCCCTATAACAGCCTCCGGAAGAGCGTTCCAGTTCTCCACCACTCTCTGGGTGAAAAAGAACTTCCTTACGTTCGTACGTAATCTATCCCCTTTTAACTTTAGAGAGTGCCCTCTCGTCCTCCCCTCCTTGAAGAGGGTGAACAACCTGCCCTTATCTACTAAGTCTATTCCCTTCAGTACCTTGACTGTTTCAATCATGTCCCCTCTCAATCTCCTCTGTTCGAGGGAGAAGGCCCAGTTTCTCTAATCTTTTCGCTTCATATGTTATGGAAGCAGAACAAATGTGCCTGTTATGCCCTGTGATTTGGTTGGGCCTGTCCTTTTTTTATTGTTTTAATACATTCTGGAAAGAACAGGGATGTATTTTAACAATGCTGTATCTATTCCCACAGGTGGAGCTGGGTTCAGACCACTGCAGCTATCGGTCTCGGAAACTGCACCAAAAATTTCTTTCAGTATGCGAACACGAGTGCTGCCACTGATGTACTTTGCAAACGGAATCAAGGTTGGTCATGCAGACATACAGTCTTTAGTCACTTGATCTGTGCCATTCTTGTATGAGGGCGAATCAAAAATGAAAGGCAATGGTTAAATAATGTGATAACCGGAACAGAACTAGAGAAATGCAGCATATATACTCGCACATTGCCTGTTGCATGCAAAGATCAGCAGTCAGCTTTTAGTCATTTGGCAGCCAAGAGGTCAGAAACATGGATGCTCCATTGCAAGATTGCACCATTGAAGAGCAACGTTCAGAAGTCTGCTTTGCACCGAGGGAGTGAAACCTGTGGGACTTCACCATCGGATATTGATTCAGTCAGGACATAGCACCATGAATCAAAAAAAGATTTATGAGTGGGTTAAAAGGTTTAAAGAACAGGTCGTTCTGATCACCCACCAATATCATGCACACAAGAGAACATTAACAAGGGCGGATGCCTTGATTAGGGAAGACTGACGGATAATGGTGTCTCAATTGACTGCTATGGATCTGCATTTGCCATAATGCATGATGACTTGGGATACATGATGGGTTCCCAAACAACTTACTCATCTGCATGTGGAGGTTGTGACCCAGTTCCTGAGACAGTATGAAGATCTGAGTATTCTGAAGAGAATTGTCACCATCGAAGAGACAAGGGTGCATCACTACGACCCGAAGAGCAAAAGACAAAGCATGATGTTCACCTGGCTTCAGGAGTAGCCCAAAAACTTCACTGCAAGAATGCTGAAGCTAGTTGAACGATGTTCACCTGGCTTCAGGAGTAGCCTAAAAACTTCACTGCAAGAATGCAGAAGCTAGTTGAACGATACAACAAATGCATCGTCTTGCATGGGGACTATGTGGAAAAGTGATCGATTCAATTGCTCACAGTTTCTTCTATTGAAGCCATTCAATGTATTTTGCCCTCGTACACTGGATGCATCTTAAGCTTGGTTTAAAGTGTCATATATGGTACATTTCTATTTTAGATATTGTAAACTAGTGAATATCAGATAGAGACTAATGAACACTGTGTTGCAGAGCTTCCTCGCCAATTCAATCCAATCCAATCCAATCCTTAGTCTTATATACCAAGTCATTCCCAGATGGGACTCGAACCGGTTAACCAAGTTAGCTCAAAAGGACATAGGAAAACAAAAATTAGACCAGAAGAACAGATACTTCAGTCTCTTATTTGTCCTAGTTTTACCCTATTGTGAGCATGGATTTGGACAATTGGAACTATAAGTCCATGCAAATGACAGGGTAAAAAGAGGACCGGATTAGCTTGCTTTTTAGGACAACCTTAGGAATGCAAGACTTTGTACAAAGCAGCCAAGTTACCCATTCTAGGCCGGAGACTTTCTGTCTAATTTGGATTTTGAATTTACATCTCAAAGCCACGTGGGATTTGTAGTGTCTATTCCTGCCTGTTGTAATCAGTACTGCAAGTTCCATAATGCATCAGAAATCCAGGTGGGTAGTCAGAAATCCTGGACCGTCTCAAAATCTTCAGCATAGAATTAGGTATCTTGTCATCTCTTCCTTAAGCATCGTATTATCAGATTTTCCATATGGAAAATCCAGACCCCTAGACCCACCCTGCCTCCAATCCTGCCCATGCTGTGCCCCCCCCCCCCCCCCCACACACTGCCTTCTCGCATCAGGCAGTTTATCTGCGCCTGCGAGGATGCAATGCAATGATGTCACATGGTATGACATCATCACGCCGTATCCTCACACGCGCGGATGCACTGCTACACATAGAAAAGCTTTTCAAAACCCAGACAAATTGCTGGGTATTGAAAAGCCATCCGGATCCCTGGCCTTGTCCGGGGAAATCCAGACGTCTGGTAACCCTACTTAAGCAGACTGTAGACTGTATTCTTATTCTTCAATTGCCCCTGAAATCTAATGTGTGAATAGGGTGCAGCACAATGCACATTTGGTCACCCCATCTCTTGCTCCCTCCCCTTCCTACAGCCACGTGACACTTTCCTGTAACCTGTTTTTGCAGATGTGTTTGCTCGTAAAATACAAAACAGTTCCTTGCTTGAGTTTTCTGACGTGTGCGAGAAGGAACAGGCAAAAATCCTCCGGATAAATGATTGTGCCGACCTGCTGGCTGCCAATATTACAGCATTCAATTCCTACAGGTAAATGATTTGCCAGTGCTTGACAAGCTAATGGGGTCCAGTACAAGAGGCCTGCTTTCCTGGATGCTGGATTACCAGACACATTCCATGCTCTGTTTTGAAAGCAAACATTCAGTGTTTTAGATGTCACAGTGTCACACCCACCCTTCTTATTTCACAAGAGAGGAGAGTTCAACATTTAAGTTGGCCACTAGTCCCTTAATGTGGCGCAGTGGTTAAAGCTACAAGCTCAGCACCCTGAGGTTGTGGGTTCAAACCCACACTGTTCCTTGTGACCCTGGGCAAGTCACTTAATCCCCCCCCCCCATTGCCCCAGGTACATTAGATAGATTGTGAGCCCACGGGACAGACAGGGAAAAATGCTTGAGTACCTGAATAAATTCATGTAAACAATTCTGAGTCCCCTGGGAGAACAATATAGAAAATTGAGTAAATAAATAAATCTGAAAAACCGTGAGAGATTTAGGGCCTGTTTTACAAAGCCGCGGTAATGGCCCCGAAGCTCATAGAGATTTAAAGGGCTTCGGGGCTGTTGCCGCACGACAGCTGCTAGCGTGGCTTTGTAAAACAGGCCCTTAGTACTTTTAAATATAGTCTGAAGTTGGCCCTAAGAGTCTTGGCATGGTTGCAGAATCAGTTGGTTTGGCGAGGCCACAAATAGCCTTGTACATTCCTCCTCAATGGAGCCAGTTAGCAACATCTACAGATATCAGCTGGGTTTCCCCCCATATATCATGGCAAATTGTAAAGCTTAGATTAGCCCTTCAGGGAATGTAACCAATAGCTTTCGAAGGTGGTATATAAGAAAATAAATTATATTAAAGACATCCGACAGTGGGTTTCAGTAGATCAGATGCCAGCTTCCATTTCCTGCTCTTTCTTTGACCTTTTAGCTCATTCTTCTCCCCCCAGCCTTGTTAAATTCTACCTTTTCAGTATAAAACACTTTGCAAAGACAATGAAACTGCTCAGAAATGTTTTCTGTTTGCCTTTCCAGTGTCTACCTGATAGCCACAGGAATTCTTGTGAATCTAGGGCTGGAATTTCGAACAAAAACAACTCCCGACCTGACTAGTGCAAATTTTGCTCTGTGCATCGGTAAGCAATTCGCTTGAATTTGAGTTTTTTGCCAAATTATTCAGAGAAGAATCAGAACAAAGGACTCCTTTTATTAAGCTGCACTAGTGGATTTAGCGTGCGCAATAGACACTAACGCCTCCATCGAGCTGGCGTTAGTTTTTCCGCGTAGCGCACCTTAGTTAAAGGAACCCAAAGTGTCTGCTTCAGTAAAGCCTAAAAACTGCATTTGAGAATGTCTGTATAGTATTTTTGTAGAATGCAGAAATAAGGCCTCTCTCGCTTGACTAGGAGATGGGCTTCTAAGGAACTCGGTGTTTGATTGATTGGTCACTCCGTATCTGAGTTATTATTTGTTGGATTTGAGGACAACAGTGTTTTCAGTAATGGCTGCTACGATGTGAAATAAATTGACTTATATTTTGGGAAGACATTGAAAGCTTTTTTTTCTATTGCTTTTTCATAAATGAGTAGATTGATAAGATAGAATTGTAACTTTTTTTTTGCTATTTTTCTGTAAGGAGATGAGGATTGATTGATATTGTATTTGAAAATGAGTTTTTAAGTTGTAATTTTATTTGAGTTTTATTTGGTAGTTCATTGAATTTGCTTACTTTTATGTAATCACTGGTACAGAAGAATAATGCATAAATAAATCTCACTTTTTAGGAGGCTAACAACTTATATACACAGTTCTGTACCTTTCTGAAGTGTATTGCTTTTTGATTAACCACTTTTTCCATCAGTTTTGATAGGAGAGAAATATACATTCATAAGGGAAAATTCATCTAAGAGAAAAATCACAGCATTGTTTCATTCTGTATAATCTCCTTCATGGAAAAAAGGAAAAGATGTCAGAGTTAGCTGTCCATGAGTTTAAATGCAATTCTAAATTTTACAAATGATTTTCTGAGCGGAGGCTTGTCATCTTGTAATTTCACCTGGAACAATATGAGGGCAGGAACTCTCCATGATATGTTACAATACGTGGACTCTAGACCGAGTTACAGGGGCTTCTGTAGCGGTGTTAAAGATAAAAACCTGAATGGTCCATCCAGAATACAGAGTTATTAATAGCTGCATAATTATGCCATGATCAATCATCTACCTATATTTACATCTAATATTAGGTTTACTATTGCAGCTAAGTAAACAATATTTACACACCTCCTAAGGAGGTTGGCCAATTCAACCACATATAATCTATATAAATGTATCTGTGTCGTGTTTTATGTTTATCTTTGAAGTATTATCTTCCTCAGAGTCCAGTTACTGGGCTTCTGCGCTTTGTCTATTTATATCCTATTGTGTGCATCCGATCGTGATTGGGGGAGGGGAACTAGCCTACTGTCTCCTCTTCATCAGGACAGAACTTGTTAGTGCCCTGGATAACATCTGCCAAGGCAGTGGTGATGTGCACTACTTCTTCCTCGGCTGCAGGCTGTCACCCCTGGAGTTCCTGAGAGTTGAAGGCTGGAAGTTGATTATGTGGAGTTTTGGACAATGCTGCAGGCTTTATTGTTTTGGCAGGCCTTTGGTTAGGGACCCCGTGCTGGGTTTGGGATTGGTCTGTTACACTTTTCTGATGAGTTACTTGATTTTGTGTTTGTTTGTTTTCACTTCTTGTATGGGAGGTTGTTATCTACCTAGGTCAGCAATTTGTTGGATTACTACGGGAATATAGATATTGATAAATTTATGGTTTCTGCTTCCTTTATTGCAGATTCTTACAATGTCTCACAGTCTGCTCCGTTATCAGCAGGAAAAGGTACAAAACTGGCCAGAAGACCTCGTCCTGTTCAAATCTCTGTGCAGATATTCAAAGATAAGGCACTCCTCTAACTTTTCACATGCTCTGAAGAAAGTGTGTGTGTGTGTGTGTATTTTCTATGTGTGTATCCACGCATCGGTGTTAGACATGCTGGGCCCAAGGCAGAAATTAAGGAGGGATCCACTCCAATTCCTTTCTTCCCTGCTTCCTCCCCTGATTTCCCACCCACCAAATGCCCTGTCTCCCTCCCCACCATCTCTTCCCAACTCACCACCTTCCCCCAGGGATTCACCAAATGCCCTTTCTTCTAGTCACAAAATACTATATTATTAGAGAAGTACTTATCTAGGGTTGAATCCACCGCACACCGACGATGGCCAGCGTTTCGCTAAATTCCATCTGCTTTCAGGATGTGAAGGTACTAATTCTTCCCTGGAAAACATGAATAAGTATATTCTTCTCACTCCTCTCTAGTTGAATTGCATAACAGAGGACAGCATAATGTATTCTTTAATGCTATTATGCTCAACATGGCTGCTCCCCAAACACAGAATGCAGAATACCCCACCCATCTAGATAAGCCTCTCTTTCAGTCTGGGCGCTGTCAATCAACAGCAAAACCAATCACCACTGAATATGTTTACCCAGTAGAATATTAGATCATGTGATGCCATTCTGTAGGAGAATTGAGACCTTCAGGTTCTTTGGTGTTTAAAGTGTGGATCCAGAATAATTCTCTGCCTCCTGTTCATATGTTCCTCAGGTACATGATCAACTGCACAGCAAAGGTCTTTAAACTCATGATCATATTCAAGACAGTGTGATATGATCAGGGCTTGTAGTTTATTTTTATTAAGACAACTCTTACGTTCTGTGATCCGTGTCTTCAAAGGACGCACGGTCCGTCCCACATATATCTTGGGACAGGAACAAATGAGCAGATATAAACATAGAAACAGAGGGCAGATAAGGGCCACGGCCCATCAAGTCTACGTGATTAGTAGTGCATGCCGTATTATAGAGCACAAAAAAATTCCCTCCCTGTACACAGATGATGAAAGCTGTGGATAAGTTCAATCGTTATATCACAGACCTGACAAGCATTACATTTAGAATGACTTTCTGAGTCTCGAGCCCATTGCTGTCGGGCATAAACGTCAGAAGAGCTTAGTAACTCTTTGAAGTTCCTTTGACGGGAAAATGCTACCCTTCAAGTAGAATTCTCAAATGCGGGGTCCTTGTTAATAATATCCCAGTGTTGTCCTATTGAGCGTACAACTTTCTTCATAGCTGACGAATATTGTAGCACACGTGATTGCCTGCATCTATGGAACGATCACTTGGAATAAACAAGCCCCGATCAGTATGCTTAGCTCGTTTATAAGCTTTCTTGATAACTCGAGGTGAATAACCTCTCTCCTGCAGTCGATGAGAGAGGCTTGAACTCTGTCGTTTAAAGAACAGATGCATCTATATCTAAGAAACTGAGAGGCGGGTAAAGTGTTAGGTGCCGTGATGGTGGCTCATGCCAACATTCTATAAGGGCATGCAGGACAGGATTTATTCTTCAGTGGGCCCTAGGCAATCAAGTACGATGCCCACCTCCCAATAATAATATAAATACATTTTACTTCCATAAATGGGGTCCCATTTGGTTTTGACTGCAGAGGAAACCCAAAAGAGGAGGAAGCGGGAGATCCATGCACAGGCAAGGGGGAAAATAAACCGACCTCTTTGGACTCTGGTGGCTTTAACCTCTCTTTCTCTTTTCTGCTAGCAGCTGATTTACTTGGACAACTGCATTAGCAAATCTGAAAAGGCCCCACTTAAACATTTGGGCCCTAGGCATGTGCTATATTCTGGTGTGCAGATGCGATTAGAGAACAGATGTGCCCAGTTATAGAATTTTGTTTGTGTAATTCTAAAGACCTTTCTCGCTCTCTAGTTCCGGACGTTTTTATTGCACCTGTACAATTCAGCTTTGGTGATGCAGTCAAGTACTGCCGGTATCATAATACTATCGTTGCAACCAGAGAACAAGTGTCGGAGATGATGAAGAGTGGATTTGAGAGCTGCAGGTAGGAGTTTTTCGGTAATTACTCCTCTTTCCGATATAGAAATGATTCTTACACCCCAAGTTCTGTCCCAAGTTAACCAAAGTGAAAGGCAGAAATATTTTAACTTGTATAACAGCTAAGGTATCAAGACTTATTTTTTTGTAGTAGAAAGAAGAAAGAAATGGTGACAAAATTGTATTTAATGAATTGATCATTTTATTATCTGTGCTTTCATGTTGTCTCTTTCAAGAACCAAACAGGCTCCCAATGTTACACTATAATAACATTTCCATTTCTCATAGATTCAAATCTTCTTCGATTCAATATCAGATGGCCAATCTACCAACTTCCATTCTGATTCTTGCACTTGTCCGGGTCTCGCTGGGGGGCTACGCCACTGTTTTGCACTATCTGCCTAAGAGTCAAAAGCATTTTCCTCAATAGTATTAAGATTATGTCACTGACAATTCCTGCAGACCACCTACAGACGACATGAAAACACAAATAAATAAAAATGGATTGATTAATGAATGTTTTATCTGTCACGATTTCTTTCATCCTTCCACCTCATGTCCAAAAACTTCAAGACATCTCTTTTTGTACAGTTCTTAGATAGTAAGGAAGATGATATTTCTCCTGTATTTCACTGTGATGTACCGTCTCTTGATGATGTAAACCGCATCGATCTGGAAGGTATTGCGGTCTAGAAATGGATTTTAATGTAATATATTGATATTGCTGGGAAGAAGCAAGGGTAGAGCGTAGTCATTCCTCGCTCTACAGATAATTGATGGATATTCGATCCCATCATTATAACTATTTGGTTTATGTTAGGACAACCAAAAGGCTACTCTAACAAACCACCTAGCTCTGTGGATAGTGGCTGAATGTTGCTGCTCTCTGTGGAGTTAGTGGCGGTCACCACTGTCCGCCTATTGTATATTCAGCATTATTCCATAGACACAAAAGGGCAATTCTATAACCGGCTGAGGGAGTGGGAGCAGCTTTCCATCAAGAAGGTTACAGAGGAAGAACTTCAAAAGTATTCCGAAGCACGTAAAGGAGACCATTTTCAAAAAAGCCCACCCAGGTACAGGTTTTCAAAAGCAAAATCTGTTTCTACCTGCCATTTCAAAATTGCCTGTGGATCAAATTTGGTGGGAAACCATACATTTAGATTTCTGATCCTGTCCAAAACATACCCGTCGGGAAAGCTAACTCTTAACCAGGCTAAAAGTACACACATTGAAGGACCCTTTAAGAAATTCTAGCCATGGTAGAGATGGTCAGTTTTTTGACGGCCTTTTTGCACACATAAATGGCCTTTAAAATTGTGCTCAGAAGGCTTACTCTAAACATGTATTTATTTTTCATCTAAGCTGGGGATGGACTGTGTCAGGTCAGGGGATCTTGATGTTCAATGAGACGGCCAGCAGTTATTCTAATGCAAACCTATTTGAAGATATGGAACAGAAACTCCTCTATCCAGCCTGCATTCTTAAAGGTGAGTACAATCAGAGTATTTGGGTTAATAACATAAGAACATAAGAATTGCCAGACTGGGACAGACCGAAGGTCCATCAAGCCCAGTATCTTGTTTCCAACAGTGGCCAACCCAGGTCCGAAATACCTAGCAAGATCCTAAGTAGCAAAACAGATTTTTATGCTGCTTATCACAGGAATAAACAGTGGATTTCTCCAAGCCATCTCAATAATGGCCTATGGACTAGAGAATGACACGGGGAAAAAATCTGTCCCCGTCACCGCCCCGTCACCGGCCCACCATCCTCTGCACCGCCCCGTCACCGCCGTTCCCTTCACCGCCCCGTCACGGTCACCGCCATCCCTTTCACCGCCCCGTCACCGTCCCCGCTGCATCCATATAAGCCTTAGTACTGTAATATTTAGCTTATTCCTTTCTTATAAATCAAAGTTCCTGCTGCTGAACTAGAGAAAGAGATGTTCAGCTGGCAGGGCTTTGTTTATAAATTTTTATCAACACAACTAATATACTATTTTATCCTAAAGCAAAAAATAAATAAATAAATATAATTTTTTTTTCTACCTTTGTTGTCTGGTTTCTGCTTTCCACATCTTCTCATTGAATTCCTTCCATCCACTGTGTGTCTTCTCTCTGCGTCTTCCATTTGCTGTTACTGTGCCTCTCCCTTAACCCCCCCCCCAATTGGTCTAGCACCCATCTTCTTCCCTCCGCTCCCGCATAGTCTGGCATCTGTCTTCTTCCAACTCTGTCTTCCACATTTCCCTTGGGGGTCTGTTCCTCTCCACCCTCCTTCAATGTCTGTTCTATTCCTTTCCACCACCACCCTTCCCTCCCTCCTTTACCATCTGTTCCTTTCTACTACCCTTCAGCTCCTCTCGTGTGGCCTATCTACCTTCCTTCCTCTTATTTTCATGGCACGTTACAATGTAATTTGTGCAAGCCACTGGAGCCTGCAAGCTCGGTCCCTGTCCCATCCCCACAAACCATCTCGCTTCTGTGCTCCTATTTTCTCCATTTCTAATATCTCCCCTATGTATCTGTCATTGCCCCCCCTGTGTCCATATACCATCCCCATGGCATGTCCCCTTTATGTCTCTGTCCCTATGCCCCATGCACATAATTTCCCCTCTTTCTGTTACCTTCCTCTTCCATACCAGTGTGTCTCTTCTTTTCAACCCCATCTAGCTTTTTTCCCTCTTTCTTCCCCCCCCCCCTGCTTCTAGCATCTGGCTCACCTGCCAGTCCTTCCCTTTCTTTCCTGCTGTGGGTTTTTCTTTCCGACTTCATCCCCTTGGCCCAGAATCCTTTTCCCTTTCACTCCCTCCTTCCAATTTGAGCCGGGAACACTAGCGATCGCACGGTCCCCGCAGCCACTACCCGCCTGCCCAATCGATCCTAGTGTTTAGCCAGCTCTCTCCCTTCTCCTCACCTTAGTTTATAGGTTTTCTTTTTCGGCGACCTGCACGCGCGGCTGCTCAGTGTTCAATCTTCTGCTCTGCTGCAACTTCCTGTTTCCGGTTGCGTCAGAGCAGAAGATCGAAAATGAGCAGCAGCGGGTGCGCGGCTCTCTGATAGCGTGCGGGTCGCCGAAAAAGAAAATCTACAAACTAAGGTGAGGAGAAGGGAGAGAGCTGGCTAAACACTAGAATCGATTGGGCAGGCGGGTGTGAGCTGCGGGGACCGCGCGATCCTTCATGCCTCACTGCGGGGACAAGACCATTCACCGCCCCGCGGGCGGTGAATGGCCTTGTCCCCGTCGCCGCAGCGACTGCTAGTTTTCTTCCCCGTTTTCGGCGGGTGACCCGCGGCTAAAATGTGGTGGCCGCGGGTAAACCGCCACTGTGTCATTCTCTACTATGGACTTCTCTTTTAGGAAATTGTCCGAAACCTTTTTTTAAATCCCGCTATGCTAACTGATTTCACCACATTCTCTGCCAACGAATTCCAGAGTTTAATTGCATGTTGTGTGAAGAAACATTTTCTCCGGTTTCTTTTAAATCTACTACTTAGAGTTTCATCGCATATCCCCTAGTCCTAGTATTTTTGGAAAGAGTGAACAAGCAATTCACATCTACCCTTTCCACTCCACTCAATATTTTATAGACCTCTATTATAGCACTCCTGAGCCATCTCTTCTCCAAGCTGAAGAGCCCTAGCCGCTTTAGCCTTTCCTCTTAGGGAAGTTGTCCCATCCATTTCATTATTTTCATCATCCTTCTCTAAACCTTTTCTAATTCTGCTATATCTTTTTTGAAATACAGCAACCAGTCAACATGGCTTCAGGAAAGGGAAATCATGTTTAACGAATTTACTTCAATTTTTTGAGACCGTGAATGAACAAATTGATAGTGGAAAGCCGGTGGACATAATATACTTGGACTTCCAGAAAGCGTTCGACAAAGTTCCACACGAAAGACTTCTCAGGAAACTACAAAGCCATGGAATAGAGGGAGATATACAAAGATGGTTAGGCAAATGGCTGGAAAACAGAAAGCAGAGAGTGGGCATAAATGGAAAGTTCTCGGACTGGGAGAAAGTTACTAGTGGTGTACCCCAGGGCTCGGTACTTGGGCCGATCCTATTTAATATTTATATCAATGACCTGGAAGAAGGAACATCCAGTGAGATCATCAAGTTTGCAGACGACACAAAGCTATGCCGGGCAATCAGATCACAGGAGGATAGCGAGGAACTCCAGAGCGACTTGTGTCAGTTAGAGAAATGGGCAGAGAAATGGCAGATGAAGTTTAATGTGGAAAAGTGCAAAGTAATGCATTTAGGCAGAAAGAACAAGGAACACGAGTATAGAATGTCAGGTGCAACTCTGGGTAAGAGCGAATAAGAAAAGGACCTGGGTGTACTGATAGATAGGACCCTGAAGCCGTCAGCACAATGTGCGGCAGCAGCAAAGAAAGCAAATAGAATGTTGGGCATGATAAAGAAGGGTATCACGAGTAGATCATAGAGGGTCATAATGCCGCTTTATAGGGCAATGGTCAGACCCCACTTTGAATACTGCGTCCAACATTGGTCTCCCAACCTAAAGAATGATATAAAACTGCTGGAAAGGATGCAGAGGCGAGCAACAAAGCTAGTAATGGGTATGGAGAAATTGGAATACGAGGATCGACTTATGAGACTGGGATTGTTCTCCCTTGAGAAGAGGAGACTGCGAGGGGATATGATTGAGACCTTCAAAATACTGAAAGGAATCGACAAAATAGAGCAGAAAAAACTATTTACATTGTCCAATTTGACACGGACAAGGGGACACAGAATGAAGATGAGGGGGGACAAGTTCAGGACGAATATCAGGAAGTTCTGTTTCACGCAGAGAGTGGTGAACACCTGGAATGCTCTCCCTGACGAGGTTATTGCGGAATCGACAGTCCTAGGATTTAAAAGCAAACTAGATGCATATCTCCTTATGAGAGGCATAGAAGGATATGGGTGACTACAAATTATGCTAGGTGTACACCTGGGAGGGCCTCTGCTTGTGCGGATCGCCGGACTTGATGGACCGAAGGTCTGATCTGGAGATGGCGCTTCTTATGTTAGATAGCAGTAGGGCACCTTCCGCAGCCTAACTTATAGCACTGTTTCCAAAATCAGCCCCTCAGTGCCTAGTGTCCATTATCTTTTCGATTTCAGCACTTCTATGGTGTTCTGCATCAGGATATGTTGCAAAGAATTACATAAAGATACAATAAGTCTCTTCCATAAAGAGTTTACAGCATACACGAGTACAGAGGCAACAGCAAATTAAAAATGACTTGCCTGAGGTCATGGGCTTTGCAAATCAGAGATAATCCTATTAAATCTTCTTTAAAGGTAGCCTGACAGATAACAAATTTGGCTCAGTGCCCTTCAATATGTATACTTCAGAAGGCGTGGGAGGGGAGATACTGAAATACTTACGTGGCTAGTCATTTTTCATTGAAAGGAAGCTCTGGAATATAGGATGAAGGTGAAAGGGGAGACTCAAAGTAATCTGAGGAAATATTTTTTCACAGAAAGGGTGGTGAATTCATGGAATGGCCTCCCAGTGGCGATGGTGGAGACAAAAAATGGTGGTAAGTCAAATGCGCGCAAGACACTTATCTTGCGCTCACTTGTCTTTGCGCTCATTTGTCTGCTCCCATTTGTCTGCGCGCTTATGTCTTGCGTGCATCTGACTATGAACCCAAAAAACAGTATCTGAATTCAAGAAAGCTTAGAGCAAGTACAGAGGATCTCTAAGGAAGTGAAAGGGAGAGTAAATGGCATGAATGGGCAGACTAGATAGTCACATGGAGGGCCGTTTTTGAAAAGGATGTCTAAGTCTGATTTGGATGTTTCCCACTAAATATCCAAAGTTGATGCACAGAAACATCCATTTTCGAAAGCCGATTCACTAGATGTCCAAAAATATTTTTTAATGAGAATTGTCTTCTTGGACGTCTAGGCCAACAGGACATCCAACCGTTAAGACACCTAACTTTAAACCCAATTTTTGACCACAGAAATGTCCAAATCCAAACCATTTGGATGTGGGAAGTGCCAGCATTTTGATGGACTGGCCACACAGACATAATGAGTGTCAGAAGCACATCTCACCATATATCCCTTATAGCTTATGCTGAGCCCTTCAAAACTCCCCCAAAACCAACCAGACCCACCTGTCTACCAGCCCTCTTGGCTACAGGTGGCACCCTATATGGCAGTAGAGTAGGGTTTTGGTGGGTTTGGTGGATTCATACATCACACCATAAATGTAATAGATAGAATGGCTTATGGGCCTGGGTCCTCCTCTCTATGGTTCACTAGCCCTTCCACCAGTGATGCTCTACTAGGCTTTCCCATAAAAAGTGCTGCTTTTCTAGACATAGGTATGCACTCTTTCATTCAGATTTTTTGGGGGTGAGAGGGGGTTAGTGAGCAGTGGGGGAGTGTGGTTGGAGGTCATATCTTAATGTATCCAGTGGTCATATGGTCAGTTTGGGTTCTTTTTTGGCATTTAGACATTTGGAGCTAGACTTGTTTTAGAAGTGTCTAAGTTCCATCCAGGTTGATTATCATCACAAGATGTCCAAGTTAAGCATGCCCAAAGCCCACTCAAAACATACCCATAACATTCCTCCCAGCACACCCCCTGGAACTCTGGATGAACAGCATGAAAAACATCTCACTAGACATCCAGGAAAAGGGTTTTGATTATTGGCACTCGGACATCCTGGTGATTAGGACGTCCAAGTGTCGACATAGGCGTTTTTGGGCAGCCTTATTTTTTTAATATGAGCCCCAAGGTCTTTATCTGCTTTCATTTTTTTCTCGGTTTCTCTTAGAATGGTATCTTTTTCAAAAAGTGTAAGTACCTAATTTCAAATCATGTAGTGACTATCTCCATGGAATATCCCCATATTTGTACACAAAGTAGGAAAGAAAAAAGTCCTATTCTGGCCTGATTGGATTCTGAAGCTGCAGTAAAGTAGCTAAATGTCATTTTGGCCACACTGATGCTCAGACTTATAGACAGAGAATGTGAAGTCAGAAGGTGAATGTGCCTTGTACCTTTTGTAACTGGACACCCATGTGAGAAGTATACAAAGCGCCTGTTTATGACAGCAACATAGGCGCTTAGCTGTTTTTATAAACTAGCCTCCCAGAACTAGCCTTAATAATATACAACTGCCGACACACATTTACACCTGCTCTGAAAAAAATGTAAATTTGTTCATAGGGAACTTATCCCATTTCTTTTATCATTGTCATTGTCTTTTTCTGTACCTTTTCTAATTCCACTATATCTGTATTGAGGTACAGTATTCAAAGGCATTAGAACATTTTCATCTTTGCTTTCCATTCTATTTGCACACTGAGCAGAGGGTCTCATTGCATCCTCAACGATAATACCTAGATTCTTTTCCTGGGCAGTGATTCCTAATGTGGAACCTGCATCATGGACATGTCAGTAGAGGTGCTCTAAGTACTACTTTGATATTGAAAAGTTAAAAAGTTAAAAAATATATATAAACAGAAAATATATATATAAATTTAGGAAATATATATAAAAAAAAGATTGATCCAGTGACAATTGGGGTTCATGCATTTTTTTTTTTTTTTTTTTGCATAACTTAGAGGCACTTTTAGAGCCCACTGAGGATCAAAAAAATACTTATATATTTATATGGAAAAATCAAATACTGGATGTTGGTATATTATAGTTTAGTACTTGAAACTGACATTCTGCAAGTCAAAAAGATCTGAATGAGGAAATGTGAATCATACCAAAGCTGTATTGGATTTCTTTAAAAGTTAATCCAAACCAGTTCCCCCATTCCTAAAGAGTCAGGGCTATTTCAAGGACATGGGATTAATAAAAGAAGCCTACTTTGGGCTGGAGCCATTTCTCTACCTAAAACGCTTCACACTCCATCATTGTAATTCAATTAGTCAATTGTGAAGTCAATGTAATGTCTTTGCTTGACGCATTCCTGACATTCTAGTCTTCCTGAACAGGGATTCCAATGCACGATCATAATAATTTGGATTGGGGGATAAATAAGATATAAAATCCAGGATTAAAACACCCTGGTAGTCTGTTCTCAGTTAAGCGTTATCCTTTACAGTTCTTTAAATTCAAGTCTACAGTTGATTTTGATCATTGATGATTACTATGTTTTAAAAACACCAGGAAAGCTAAAAAGATGTGTACAATTTTCCTGGAAGTAGGAGGGTAGAAGCCTGGTTGCATTCAGAGAAAGGTTTGTGATACAATTTCTTCTTTTTCCTGCTCTAGGTAATCTGACATTTGACATTCAGTCTCAAGATATGCCAAATGCCCTTCATAAATGTCAGAGTGAAGGATTGTTTCTCAGCTCACTGGAAGAGCTCAATAAATCTGTAACAAAAAATCAGTAAGTTTATTTGCTTTAATCTTCAGTTTATCAGTTAAGCAATAAGCTCTCATTTGGAGAGCTGAACAAAAACTTTAGAGAATGCTTCAGGATACTTTAGCAGGCATTCTATCTGAATTTCATTTCTGGAATAGTTGCCTTCTGGCTTTCAAAATGAACTTTTGTTCTATAGTGGCTGAAAGGTTTCAGGTGTAGGTTCTAGATATGGGTTTCAGTACAAAAGATATCACCACAAGAAAAGCAATCTATATTTCCCACAAGAAACTTTTGGCAGCCAGGCCAGGAAGCTACCGTCATTTTTAAAAGACAGAGAAAGTGCAACTTTTCCATATTATGGCGGTTTATAATAAAACACAAATATGTCGAAGAAAATTAAAAGAACTCCATTAAAATAGCAAAGACTAATAGCTCTGAGCTGAACTGGTGCCCTGTGCCATTATCTTCAAAGATAGTTCCTTTAGATCTGTGTGAGTAGACTTATCTGGGAAACTGCATCTCTGATCAGCCATCAATTGTGTTCCAAACGTAAAGGAATGATCAATTCATGTTTTGGAATGGGAGCCAGAGGAACACAGACAAGATATTTGCTAGAACAGTGGTTCTCAAAGCTGTCCTATGGGAGCACCAGCCAGCTGAGCTTTCAAGATGTCTTTAATGAATATGCATAAGAGAGATTTGCATATAATGAATATGATAGATAAGCAAATCTGCCTGTCTGATAATCTGGCTGGCTGGTGGTCTCCTGGGATAGATTTGAGAACCACTGATCTAGAATTCTTTATCCAGGCCTGGGATTAGGCACAGACAATACAGGCAGCTGCCTAGCGTGGCAAAATAAGAAGGCACCTGGGCTAAACAGGAGCCTGACTGCACTTGCTTTAGCTCCATGCTCAATGATCTCTGTGAAAGAAAATCTCTCCTACCCAGAGCTCTTTGGCCCTGCCCAACAAGATTTACATAAACCGCCTGCTCTTTATCTTCTAATCTAATCTGGGATTTATGCCTAAAAAGTTCAAGGTGATTTATAGTACAATTTAGTACAATACAAGGATGCTACATGAGATACATTACAATACAGACTGAGCGATGGCACAATACAAGAGATAAACTAGAACTGTTGAAAGAGTGGTGCTGTGAGGTAAAAGGTGGAGGTAATAACTTAGTCCAGGTCACGTGGATGACGATGTGCATAGAATCATTGAGGTAGCAAGGTGTCTGTAGGCTTGAGGATAATTTTTCTGTGCTGGATATGGGGTCGAGGAGATAAGATCTTCTGTACACACCTCTGCAAATCTTTGCGAACACCAAACTGCCTTGTGTCCCCCAACCAGAGGTCATGTTCTACATCTCTCTGACCTATTTTTGGGGTTTTTTTTGGAGGATCCCAGCAACGTGTATGCGTGCCCTGCAGGTGGCTCAAAACTCAATAATACAGATGTTGTGTGGGATTGGAAAATTTGAGCATGTTACAAAACATTATATTGCAATGTACTGGCTGACTATGGAGTTTCGAGTTAGATACAAACTACTGCTGATGGTTTATTTGAATTTTAATCTTCCACGCAGGCAAGTTTGATTGTTCCATCTTCAAAAAGCCTTCCTAATGAGAATGCAAGGAAAAGTGTGTTCTCTTGCGTAGGACCTATGGAGTGGAACAAATGACCTGTGTATTTACGACAGTTGAAAGGTTTGCAGGAATTTAAAGAAATGTTAAAAAACGTCTGTTTTGTGTTATGACTTAACGCGATGTAATAACTGAAATAGTGCACTCTGTACCATGAACTATGTCATTTGGTGAGAGTTGTTTTGTCAGTCGTTATGTATGTACATTTTGTAACCCGCCTTGGATAAAGGTGGGCTAGAAATGCTAATAAACTAAACTATAAGAAAAATAATTTGAATGCCTATGCTAAGTCAGCAATGCATGACATGCCAAGGGCATTAACCTAATTTGCATTTTTTTGGTAATGACAGCTGCTATGAACTGTTGTGGAATTTGATTTAAGTTGTTTTTCTTCTCAGATTAACCCCTCCTTTTATGGTATGGGTGTACAAAGCAAAACTGGTTCTTCCAAGGCGGAATGCCAACTTAAAGTGTGGGCAAGGCTATACAGGCCTTTTGTCGAGAGTGGAGAATGTAAGCACTCTGGCTAATGTGTACTGCTACAGACGCCCAGGTAGGCCAGTTTCTGTTGCTAAAAGTAAAGTGGCTTACCTGTAGCAAGTGTTCTCCAAAGGCATCAGGATTACCAGTCCAACCGACTGATGATGCCACTCAATGGCATAGCGAGGGTGACTGGTGCCTAGGGCACTGGTGCTCCTCTCCTGCCTTCTTCCCTGTCACTCCTGGAAGTGACGTCGGAGAAAGTGCTGAAGCCGACGTGGGCTGTTCACACCGAAGTTAAAAAAGTATGGGGAAGGGGCGCAGGCGTGTGTGGCAGGGGGAGCACTGGGAAAAGGGGGGGCGGAGAGGAGGAGGAGTGACGGCGCTCCGAGGAAGACCGCCCCCCTCGCCCCCTCCTTACTATGCCACCGATGTCACTGAAAATGTAGGCCTTGAAAACTCTGGCCTAGATTTCCGGAACCTACCTTTCACGTAGCTGCGATTCTGTAAACGACGCCGTTGCATGGATTGACATGCAATCAGCAGCCGTTTTAAATGCAGCCTCCAATAACAGCACCATTTACAGACTCTGAGTCTTAGAGTCTAATTTACTAAAATCCATTTAGGCCCCTTTATGAATAATGAGGCTTGCATTATTTAATGTGCATTAATGCACATTGGTAGATGAAACCCTGACATACTACTGTACTTGATTATAACTCGCCTTGCGCTCAGATATAGGAGGGGAATTAAATCTTAACCCCCCCCGGCAAAAAAAAACAAAAACAAACAAACAAATCCAAGTCCTGAAATGTGAAGATCGATGGAAGCTCTAAAACCCCCCCAAAAAACAGCAGTTCAAACTTTACAAAACATGGCATTTTTCATGTTAAGTCATCAGTTCTGAGTTGGGAAGGAAACCTTTGTAGGATAAAAACTCTATTTTGGAGACCATCAATGCTGCTAGCTTTAAATAGCTACACAATCAGGGGAATTTGTATACAAAAACTGTGGGAAAACCCACAATGTAGTCAAATTACACACTTGCATCTATTTGAATTATAAGTAGTTGTTGCATTTCGTGTGCTCGGAACAGTGATATCATTAGAACATTTTTACTTGGGTCAAAACATATGCAATGTTTTTCTCTTCTTCTTTACAGAAAGCGTCAGGGCAATTAGTCTTGGTAAGTACAATGAGGTTCAGCTTTCAAAGAAAGTTCATATGTTTACTGACAGCCCTAATTATATACCTGTGTGCTGTTGCACATAAACTAGTTCTATAGAATTAAATCTACATTTTCCATATATTCTTTAAAATAAAATGGCCTCTGGAATATACACCAAATTTGGCATAAGTGACTTATAAATAAACATTGCACCCTGGATGTGGACTGGGACATTTTGGTCCCCACAGGAACTTAATTTCCCTGCCCCTGCCCCATTCCTGTAAGCTCTTCCTTAACCACATGAGCCTCGAACACATGATTTTAAAGTGTTTGAGGCTTGTGCAGATGAGGACGGAGCTTGCAGGAATGGGGCAGGGACAGGAAAAGAACTCGCAAGGATGGGACAGGGAAAAATTTGTCCCTGTGTCATTCTCTAATATGGACCTTAAAGTGACTGACTAGTGATTAACAGAGATCACTCCATGGATAAGTGCATTAATAGTGGGGTGCCCACAGGGATCATACATGGTTTTGTAAGTGGCATCATGGAAGGGTTGTCATGTAAGATTTGTCTTTATGTGCATGATAGCAAAATTTGATATATAGTAGATACCCTGGAAGATGCAGCAAGCATGAGGAGAGAGCCAACAAAACTTGAATGGTCTAGAAGAATTTGGCAGGCAAGATTTAAAAAAAAAATGCAGTGTCGTGTATTTGGACTACAAGAAACCAGGGGGTGAAATATTTCTGGGCATGAAAGAAGAGTGGGACTTGAGGGTGATTGCAGAAAAGGCAGAAGGGAGCTGACAAAAGTGATATGTAACAAGGCAAAATTTGGCTGCCCTGTACATAACATGTGGATAAGTTAAGTCTGCAAAAATGCAGAACCAACTTATGTGTATGAGGGATGACCTCGTCACACCTTATGCATATATTTACTGATGCTAGTTAAATGAATAGTATGCAAATAAGGTTTAGTGCCAGTGCTGGCCAGAGCAGCTGAATATTAGGTCGGCACATTTGGCAAACTCTTGCAAATAACACCCTGGCTATGTACAAATGAAATAGCCTAATGAAGAGGTCATCCCAGCCTCAGTATACAGGGACTACTGCCTCTGTACATTCATTTTATACCAGACTGGCAATATAATGATCTTCTTCTTATAGATCCCAGGTGCAAATTATTTTCTCTTCTCTTTCAGTGATAATAGGGCTTGTTACTACTTTTATTCTTCTCTTCCTGATCCTCATCACAACTCTCCTGGTGGTATTCTACAGACGGTATGTGCCAACAGCTTTCCCAATGTAATATCATGTGCTGTCTAATATCAGCCACTAGCAAGTGTAAATGTTCATAGCAAAAATGAACGGGAGGCAGGGATCTGCTACACTATGACCAAACGACCACCCAAAATACACAACGCAATGGAAGAAGTGGAAACTTTAATGCACAATAAAAATAAAGCCTGACGTGGCTGCGTCTCACCTATAAGGCTGCGTTAGGGGTAGCTAGAGGTTCTCAGAGCCCTATAAGTGAAATGTGGCCACACTGGGCTTTGTTTTGATTGTTTATTGAAAGCTTCTTTACCGCTGCTAATGACTGGCAGAGTCAATTCAGAGTGGTTTATATGAGCTTCTGTAAAGGTGTTACAATTCAGAGTTTGCATTTCCCCAGATGGTTTCAATACAGACATTATTAAACCATAATCAATAACATTTTCGGAGCTGGTTCTCAATGCATAATCATATCCTCTTTCTTAGTTCCACCTATAATATATAATCAATCTACCTGCTTATACATACCTACTTGTACTTATATAAAATAATATTATACTTTCTTATACACACATATAAATATATGCATCCATATTTACTAAATGACTTAATTTCATCATGAACCATGCTGTAATATACTATGAGGCTGATAGTCGGACTAAGGGTTGATAGTGAACCCAGAAATTCTGGCAACAGGCATTGAATTTCTGGTCTATTTTTAGTTGCCCAAAATATAGCTAAACCAATATTCATCAATTGGCTGGCTAAGTTATAGGAGCCAAAGAAAGAACCTGCTATTTATATGGGTTTATCTGACCAATCAACTTAGTCGGTCAGCCAATGAATACTGGAACTAATCAGCTCTGTCATGCGACATAGCTAGTGACAGGGTTAGCTGCTCAGTGGCCATCTCACGCTGACTATTAGTACTTAGCTGGTTAAGTACCATTTAACCAGCCAGGAGCCATTCCTGCTTGGTTAAACAGCGGTCACTATAGAACTCTATTTATATTCTTTGTTCCTCACTATTCATTTTTATGTCTTTTCAGATATTGAATGCTGGGAATGAATGAAAGCCTCTGCTTATGCTAATCATCCTTATTTAAATAGAGACTGACAAAAGGCAATGACATAGGTGGATGTTGCAAGACAATCTTTTATTTGTCTTTGAATATCTTCCTAAAAGGTGTGCACCTGCTTTGCATCTGTGCTTCATTCTCCTGTTCTATCTGTCTCAACAGTTGGAAACAAATAGTTTTGAAAATGTGATATACTTAGTGTGATCCCAATGCCCGTCCTATTCAACTGTGGTAGATTTTCAAAAGTATAAATCCAGCTGCCAAATTCAATTGTTTGATAATTGGATCCACTTCAAAACTGTCCTGAAAGAGAAGAAGATGATACAAATCTGAGGACTCCAGTGGGAATCGATAAGCAACTTTGTCTTTTCATTTCATGATCTTCTAATGTACAGTCCAGACCAATGCTCCCTGGGGGGTAGGGGGCACCCGGGGTGAAGGCACACTTATGTGCCCCCCCGTGTGCATGCATGTGCCCCCTCCCTGCCACCAAAACTGGGACCCCCTGACATCCCCCCGACAGCATATGCCCCACCTTCCAATCACCCCTCCCATAAAATCCTGATGGTCTAGTGGATCAGACCCCCCAGCTCAAAAATCCTCCACTCTGAACACCACCCCCGTACCTTTTGTCAAAAATCAAGCAGGAGGGACGCTCATTCCCTCCTGCCTTGAAAGGCCTCTTGAGGGGCCTTAGGCGCCTGAGCCAATCAGGGCCTTAAGCTCCTCCTAGTGCATCACCAGCAGGTCTGTCTAAGGCCCCAATTGGCTCAGACCTGCTGGTGATGCATTAGGAAGAGCCTAAGGCCCAGATTGGCTCAGGCGTCTAAAGCCCTTCAAGGCAGGAGGGAGTGGGCATACCTCCTGTCTGATTTGTGACACAAGGTATGGAGGGGGGTGGAGGTTTTCAAGCTGGGGGGGTCTGATCTGAACCCCCCAGCACACTAGACCACCAGGCTTTTGTGGAAGGGGTCAGGAAGATCGGAAGGCGGAAGGGGCACATAGTGTCTGGGTTGTCGGAAGGAAGGGCAGGTGTGTGGCAAGGGGTCAGAAAGGAGGAGAGGTGCCCCCACCAAGACAACGCCCGGGGCGGACCTCCCATCCTTACTACGCCACTCTGAGGAGTGGCCGGGTGCATGCAAATTTTTCTCTTTTGAGCAACAATTCTAAAACTAAATTTTTGATCCCAGTATTAGCAATGCATTTCTGTATATAGCACAAAAAACCATCACAGATATGGTAGTTGAATTTTGTTTGAATGTTTGGTCGGGTCAGTGTTTTTGTGAGGGACTATATAATGACCAAGTAAAATGTATGAGCAATTACCCACGCACTCTGTTTAGAGCAGTGTGCCACAAACCTTTGGAAGAGCATCCAGAGATGAGCGAACATCAGTGCGATGACATCACACATATGACATGTCCTGTAAGCAGCCAGCTGGTGTCTTTCCTCCTTGCTGATGTCTTGCACCATACAGTTTCCAATACACTGGTTTAGAGGGAACATAGGTCCAGACACTCACTTTGTTTTAATGAACAGGATATCCTGTGTATTAGAGTTTCAAATAATTTCTGATCATGTATTTATTATGTGTCATAACATACTCAATAAAAACATTTTCTAAGTGAATTGCCAGTATAGATAACAAGTCTTCAGATTTGCCCTCAAAAATTGTTGTTATCAGCACCTGCGTAAGTTGACTTAATTTTTTACAACTGGCCGGTATGTCTGTCTGGGGTTTTCCCTATTGCATTTAGGGACTTGCAGGTCCCCATTCCATTCCCTAAGAATAGCAAGATTACAGGTCCATGCATGCAGTAGGGTAAACCCTGTGACTGGATCAACCCTGTCACACCAATGAGATTGGCTAAAGGAAGTATTTTTTTCATAGAAAAGCTGATAAATGCATGAATAACTTCTCCAAGGAGAGGTAGAGGCAAAAAGAATTAGAATTCAAAAAGGTGTGAGAGAAGAAAAAGAATCTTTAGCTGTGGCAAAGCAAGCATTACGTTAAGACCAAGTAAGGTCTGCAAGAACTAGGGAACATATAGGAAATCTTGTAAGCAGTACATTTAAAACAAATTGAAGAAAATAGTTCTTCACTTATCATGTAATTAAACTTTGGAATTCATTGTCAGAGAATGTGATAAAAACAGCTTAGCAAGGTTTGAACGAGTTCATAAGAACATAAGAAATGCCTACACCGGATCAGACCTGGGGTCCATCCAGTCCAGTGATCCGCACACGTGGAGGCTCGGCCAGGCGTACCCTGGCGAATACATTAGTCACTCGTATCCCTCAATGTGTCCTGCAAGAAGATGTGCGTCCAATTTTCCCTTAAATCCTAGAATGGTGGTTTCCTCCACCAGCTCTTTCGGGAGAGAGTTCCAGGCGTTCACCACTCGCTGTGTGAAGCAGAACTTTCTGACGTTTGTCCTGGCCGTGTCCTCTCTCAGCATCAGGCCATGACCTAGTCCGAGTCTGGGTTACATTTGCCAATGTGAATAACGCTGTTTCTTGCTCACCATCCTTTCTCCCTGCTGGTGAGTGAGCTTGTTCCATTTTGTCGATTCCTTTTAGCAATTTAAAAGTCTCTATCAGATCCCCTCTTAAAAGAAAAGTCCATAAGCCATTATTAAAATGGACTTGGAAAAATCCATTGTTTATTCCTGGGATAAGCAGCAAGAAATCTATTTTACTCTTTCAGGACCATTCCAGGTACTTGAAACTTGGATTGGCTACTGCTGGAAACAGGATACTGGTCTTGATATACCTTCAGTCCTTCCCAGTATAGCAATGCTTATGAATTGCAATGAATGGATGAATTTGTTGAAATACCAGATCATGGGCAGAAAAGGAATCACTATCATTAAATTCTTTACACTCCCACTTCCGATTTGGCTGTAAGGTTATGGCCATGTGAATCATATACATTCTCTTTTTTTGTAAGTGGCTTAGTCTAGCAGTTGATTAAAAAAACAAAACAGGTTTGACCTGTGTTCACATCTAATCATTGACATAACCTTTAATCCTGTTTGCGAAAGCTTTTTTGCTATCCAAGAAGACAAACATATCAAAAGGAATGAGGCAAGTGTTGCCAAACAAGCTAAGGCAACTGATTATCCAAGAGAGACAAGCCTGAGGCAAGTAAGAGTGATTCTGATACTTGATCAGAGAACAGGGACCTCCTTCCACTTGCAAGGGAGTTAGGGGAAAGATATAAAGATGGTTTCCATCACAGTATACCCTTCCCTCTGTCCAGCAACACTTTCTTCCCTGACTCCCTCTCCCTCAGTGTCCAGTATCCTCTTTCTTAATTCCCATATCAGCATTCTTCTCTGAGTGCCATGCTAATGCCTCTGAAATGGCACCAGCGGACAGCTTTGAAGTAAGTGCAAAATGGCTCCTTATTGACCTGAGTAATTGATGCCTTTACGTCATTGTCTATGTCTACATCTGAGCATATGCTTAGGCATAACGTTGCTTCCCTGTTCTGCAGCAGCCAATGACTTCTGCTTCTATCTTCTGCATGGAGAAGAATCAGGCTTGAACTGGCTTCAGCCGTGATATAGAAGAGCTTGGGCACCAGGGAGGGAGCAGCAGCACCCCTTGTGCTTGACTTCCTATGTTGTCACACAAGTCACACACCCCAAAAGTTGATCCTGGTCTAGGCCACCAAGATTTGCTTATTCAATATTCACATTTTCAATTCATAGCCACCTATGTCATTAACTTAGTATTTTCTTCCTATAGGCAGATGTAGCTGGATTTTCAGGATTGTCTCAATGTATAGCCATGATAAAGGCTTGCATAAAATGCATCTCCAATGTATGCATATTTATTATAGATATCATGAAACTCAGACCAGAGAGCAAGTATCAGAGAGAAGAATGGGGTAGATGTGGTTAAAGATACAGCCTCTGCACCCTGAGGTTGTGGGTTCATATCCCATGCTGCTCCTTGTGACCCTGGGCAAGCACTCAATTCTCCATTGCCCTAGGTACATTAGATAGATTGTGAACCCACCGGGACAGACAGGGAAAAATGCTTGAGTACCTGAATAAATTCATGTAAACTGTTCTGAGCTCCCCTGGGAGAATGGGATAGAAAATTGAATAAATACATGTAAGGAGGAGGAAAAGAGAGGGCAAAGAAAGGAAGCAGCAAAAAGAAGGAAAAGCGGTAGAATAAGGAGATCTGCAGAAAGTGAAGAGAGGAGGAGAAAGGGGAAGAGAAGCAAGGCTAATAGAAAATGTTCAGGAAAGAGGAGAGAAGGGGAAAAGAATAGTATCGGAAGAGAATAGAATCTAATCTGGGATTTATGAGTCACTCTGTGCCTACAAAGGTTCAAGGCAACTTACAGTACAGTTTATAGAGAACAATTTAGTATAGTGCAAAGGATGCTTAGAGATACATTACAGTACAAAGATGCTATAGAGGTATTACAAGACTTTGGGAATTCTTGAGGCAGGGATTGGCATGTCTTAAGAACATAAGAATAGCCTTACTGGGTCAGCCCAAAGGTCCATCAAGCCCAGTAGCCCGTTCTCAAGGTGGCCAAGCCAGGTCACTAGTACCTGGCCAAAACCCAAAGAGTAGCAAGATTCCATGCTTCTGATCCAGGGCAAGCAGTGGCTTCCCCACCGCTATGGGAGGTACATTAACTGAACATACAGTAAGAGAGCTAATATAATTTGATGAGAGATGCCATGAGGTAGATAAAGTTTGTTACAGTCATTAACTAGTGGTAGAGTTTATGGAGTCAAGAAGAAAGGTCTTTAGTTTCTTGCGAAATTTGAAGTAGTTTGATTCTGATGGTTGTTGGGAGGTCGCTCCATGCTTTCATGCCAGAGAATGTGAACATCAAGTGGAATACATGTTTACATGTATACTTGAGGGTTTTTTTTGTTGTGGGGAGGTTCAACTGCTTCCTGTCAAGATTTTTGGGTGATATGGACCATGCCATGGAGAATAGGTGAATTAGTGGTGCGGTGGAGCTTCTGTTGAGTATGTGGTGCAAAATGCAGGATGTTATGAATTTTATTTGAGATGAAATGGGTAGCCAGTGTAGTTGTTTGAGGTAGTTAGAGATAGTCGTATTTCTTAAGTCTGAATATGAGTCTTCTTGCTGTGTTTTGTGTGAGCTGAAGTTTGCGGATAAAGGTGATGTTGATACCCGCATAGATAGAATTACGGTAGTCTAGTTGTGACAGGATCAGCATCTGTACGAACAGGGCAAAGTGTTGTTGATGGAAGTACGGCCTGATGAGTCTTAGTTGCCTTATAGTGAAGAAGGTTTTCCTCCAGAGGTTGGAGATTTGCGGTTTCAGGGATCGCATAGAGTCTAAAATACAGCCTAGAACTTTGGAGGGTTTGTCTACTGCTAGAAGGGGAATTTAGGAAAGGAGGATATAAGAGTGAAGGAAGCAGCAAAGATAGACAGTACAAAGGTCTGGAGTAGTAGGAACTATGCAACAGGAAAGGAATTATTTTCTGAAATAAAGCTTGAGTGAGTCTCCATATCAGTTGTTGGGGAGAAGAAACCGAGAGCAGGAGCAGAATGAGTCAGAAGTGAGGTGAGAGACTGAACAAGAGGTGCATGGAAGAGGGGCAATAGACTGAAAGCGGTAAGGGACAGAGAGATTCTTATTTCCATGTTTTCATTTCTTGCTTTGTGTTCCTAGCTCCTGTCTACAGTCATTCTATTTTCCAGCTCTCTTTTTTTTATAGTATTCATAGTGCCAATAAAACAATTTCAGAGCTTCTAGACTGTATAAATATTGCATAACTGGAATGGATGGGACTCTCCCATATATAGGAATGCAGGAATTTTTTTTAAAAAAAGTTACCTTGTTCCTTGTTCCTGGGGCAATTTTTATGCAACTGCAAAAAAAAAAACAAAAAACCAACCAGAAAAAAGGCTTAGCTTTGAATCACATAAAGTGATCAACCTTGTTATTCAACCTGTTGTAAAACTTCATAGACAAGTTTCAGTGATGGTTTTTTTTAAATTGTTGGTTAATCTTTTAGCTCAATATTGAACTTCCTTTTTCCTGGTAACCGTTATGAATCTGATTCATAATATGTTCACACATATGTGTAACAAATTGGGCTGGGCTGGTTTCACTGGACATGTCCTCTTTTTGAGGGCTCTGTCGAGCATCTGGGCGGCTTTTCCTTATTTCTCATTTTGTCCAGGCATCCGCACAATGCTCCCGTTTCGCTGAAGGATTAATTTGTCCATATACAGTGCATAACCCCAGAGCAATACTCTAAACTGACATTCACCCATATCAGCAGGTTCGACTCAGTTAGATAATTTTGTAAAGAAGACCAATTGTTTGGATTGTAATCAATTTGGTTTCCAGAAAGCTTACAGCGTAGAATTATTACTGAATTCTTTAATTGATACTCTGCGATTAGGGATGGATCAACAATCAACATTTTGTCTTGTGTCATTGGACATATTTGGTGCATTCGATTCAGTTGATCTTCATAAATTGCTGCTGGAGGCCATCTAATCTTGGAATGAACGCTGCTGTTATTAATTGGCTTAAAATATATCTTATAGGTCGCTCTTTCAAAGTGAGAAATGGATGTAAGAACTCAGGGGAATATTCATCTAGAACCGGAGTGCCCCAGGGTTCAGCGCTTTTGGCACTACTATTTAATATCTACATGGCCGCTATAGGCCATTTATTTGTATCTTTAGGAGTCGAATATTGAATATACGCAGACAATATCATTTTCTTTTTTCCAGTAGGTGGATGGGATATAAATCTGGAAAATTTATTGAGCAATTACATGTGTAAAATTGAGGAGTGGATGGGAGAGCAAGGTCTCAAACTAAATGTGGACAAAACAGAAATAATGTTTGTAGGAAAGTCTAATGATCAGTTGCCTAGAGAAGTGAAAGTTATTGATGATGTTCTTCCTGTAAACGAGTCTATGACCATTCTAGGTGTAAGGCTTGATTCTGGTCTTACAATGAAGTTGCATGTAACTAAGACAGTATAAGCATGGTTTGCAGAAATGCATTTGTTACATCGATTAAAACCCATGCTATCGCCTTATAATTGTCGTACAGTGGTTCAGGCTATGGTTTTGTCGAGACTTGATTACTGCAATGCCCTGTACCATGGAATAATAAGAGCAAGGTAGTGCAAAACAAGATTGATATTTGGATTGTTGAAATATGACCATATTTCGCCCTATCTCCAACAACTGCTCTGGTTACCAATCGTTTGCAGAATGCAATATAAAGTGGTAATGATCTGTCACCAATTCTTGTATGGAATCATACCAGAATTGTTTAAAAAGAATATGCTGAGTTATTTACCAAGCAGATCATTATGTTCTGAGAATTTAGCTTTACTGACAATGAATGTGAACCCGAGGTTGGTGGAGACTGGTAAAATGACTTTCTGTTGTGCAGGAACTCCCTTGTGGGCCAAATGCGAAATTGTCGTGAAAGGGGCCTGTTTAGAAAATTGCTAAAGACACAATTATTTGTAGACGCTTTTTATTAGTCAGTAATTTTCTCTGGTTTAGCTGAAGAATTATTCATGATCGTTTTATTCAAGCTTTTGCTGCTATTTTGCAGATATGTTTTTACAATTGTTTTATTATGGTTTTTTATAATTTATGTATGTAATTCATGTAAATCGCTTAGTTTTAAACAATATAAAATTTTTTTAATTAAATAAAGACTGTATTTGGAATACGTGGAACAATACATGAAAAATCAACAGCCAATGGAGCACCCATATCATGTTCCCATCTCGCCAATAGCTCAGAAAAGTCACCCTTCCCAGATATATGGGTCAGTCTAGTATGTAAATCAGATATTGACAATCTTTCGATAGATGGAGATTTAAACCAAGTTCTTGTTTATCATAATGTGACCTATGACTATCATTAGGCAAAGAGTGGAGATAATGTGCCAATTGACGGTGGGCAAAACAATCTGTAGGGGAGCAAAAGAGTCTTGGGGACATCAACATAGCTCAGAGTCCATGAGTTGTAAATATTTTAAATTCTCTCTTATTGTTAACAAGCAGATTTTGATTCCAAAATCTGGCTATGTCCCTCCAGACAGCCCTCAAAGGCTTAAGTATTATACTCAATTTAAGATGTTGCGAAAGTGGTCACTTTGAGTGGTGAAACAAAGATATAGGATACCAAGGGTCAAAGACTCCTCATAATCTAATGGGGTAGTTTTGGTGATCAAAAAGCAATTCTTTAAGTGTCTTAGTAAGCAAGCTTTGTTGTATGTAAAGTACATAAATCTGGGATCACTGTTTCTCCCTGAGACCAAGGGCCATATAATGCCCGATATGTTTCAGTGTTATGCCCTATAATCTGATTGTTTATAGAAACAGAAACATGATGGCAGATAAAGGCCAAATGACCAGCTGGCCCATCCGCAACATTCCCTATCTCCTCCCTATAGGCTAAGGCTCTTAACACATACATTGTGAGGTCATATAGCTTTATGGTTATAGAAACATGATGGAAGATAATGGCCCATCCTGTCAGCCTATCCACAGTTTCTTCCCCATTTGTTTAAGAGAAATAGTTCTGTCTTTTCTTTGTTGGCTACTAGACCATTTGCTTGAAACCATTTAAAGATTTTCTCTAGGCCTTTCTTGATCATGTGTTTAGTTATTGTGTCCTGTCTCCTCAGTGGTATGATCCATTGGGCATCGTCTGTGTAAATGTAGCATTCTCAACTCAATTTTCTTATGAATTTTCCCAGCGGTTGGAGGAAGATGTTGAACAGCAGGGGTGACATGGCAGATCCCTATGGCACCCCATGACAGTTTCTTTCCAGTTGCTGGTATCCCCTTGCCATTCTACTCTTGTTGGTCTTTTAGATAGAAATGACTTTTCCCATGAGGCCTACTTCTCTGCAACATGATTTTAGCAGTGTGTGTTGGACTAGGTCAAAAGCTGCTGAGAGGTCTAGGAACCCCAGCAGCACGTCTTCTCCATTTGCCTGGTGCTTTAGAACGGAGTCCTGCACTGCTACTAGCACGGTCTCCATGCTCAGGTGTCTTCGGAATCCTGATCGGGCTTGGTCCAGCTTGGATGAGTTTTCCAGGAAATCTGATATTTGTTGGCATACTAGTTTGTCTACTAGCTTGGATAGCCACGGCTGGTTGGTTACCGGTTTATAGTTGGAGAGGTTTTCTAGGTCTTTTTCTTTATTCTTCAGTATGGGCTTAATGATGGAGAGTTTCCATTTACAGTAAGTGGAACTTGTCCGGACTGTAATGAGTTGTTGATGAAGTCTGTGAGGTGGGAGAGTCCTGAGCCTTCAAGCTCTCTCATATAGGTGTCATAGAGCTTATGTAAATGTGGTCAACTCAGTGTGGCAGGGACATGTGCAACGTACAGTATTCTGGAGCCACTCTGATGTCCAGCCCATGCTCCATCCCATGCAAATAAGCTTTTTATTTGGTACTTTGCTAGCACTTATGAAGGTATATGATACATTCATGTGCAAGTGGTAATATTATAGACATTTCCACACAAAGGGCATGTAATCATGGGTGCCTAGATTATAGAATTATTCTTTATGTTCTGACAGAAGCTAAAGTTGATCAAATTACAAATTGCTGGAAAGTGCTTCAATCAGGATGGGTGAAACAAGTTGACCAGTGACATAATTATTCATTGAGAATATAATTTTCTCTATGAAGAAAAGTGAAACTGAGGGTAAGACATACTATTAATCATTTCTATAGCGCTATTAGACACATTATGGGCCAGATTCTGCAAGCAGTGTCATTATCAGTGACTGCCTACAAAAGTGGTGTCATTCAAGTGACAATCATGCTATGGCACTGTTTGCAGAATTGTGGCCAGATCAACAGCAGGTGCTGTAAATGTAAGTCAGGGTTTTACAGACCTACATTTACGGCACCTACCTGTGAAGGGAATCACGCCTACTGGTGCCTATATCCATTTCTGGCACAAACCGCGTCTACTTTTGACGTAGGCACTTCTATAGATGGAACTTGGATGGTGTTCTTTGTAGGCACCTGCAGACGCCTACATTTTTAAAAAAATTACTTTTTAATTGGTTTTAAATGACATGGTCAATTACCATGCACTTTATCACCAATTAAACCAATTAAAAGTTAGGTGGTGGTAGGGCGCCTCTCACTACCTTATGGCACAGTTTTGAGAAGCAGGCCTTATATGCAGATAGTTTCTTTGTCCCTAGTGGGCAATGTAGGGTTAAGTGACTTGCCCAGGGTCACAAGGAATTGCAGTAGGAATTGAACCCAGGATCTCAGTCTGCTGTACTAACCATTAGGCGGAGTGGTAGTTTCTGCAGGAAAGGGGTTGATGACAACTTTTTTATAAAGTGGGTTTTAAACAATTTAGGAGAAGAGCTAGGCTGCCCAGAAAAACCAGTAGAACTGGAAAATCTAGCCAGTTTAAAAGCGGTGGTGCATTACATTACCTGATGGCTGATACCACTCAGAGACATCATCTTTTTAGCCTGAAGGCATGTCTGTTTATTCTTCCAATAAGTATCTCTGAAGATGGATTTCCTGGTGATAGTTTTGTCTATGCATCATTGCTGCTCTGCTCTATGAATGAGCTTTTTTTGTTCAAGATGAGCATTATTAACCCTTTAATTGGCAGATGGTGAAACGGCTGCTTTACATAACTGTAATTCCCCTACTTGCTAAGCACCAAAATCTGTCTTTATCATTCCCTCTGTAATTCCCCCACCTGAGCACTGATGCACCTTCTTGGCTAGTTTATCTGTCTAGACTAGATCGTAAGCTCTTTAGAGCAGGGACTGCCTCTTCTATGTTTTGATGTACAGCGCTGTGTATGTCTAATAGCGCTATAGAAATGATCAATATAAGTAGTAACCGTATCCAGGGCAGTGGTTAACAGTGAATTCCGCAAAGGAAAACTGGGCTGGGTTTTGATGGAATCAAACTCAGCATTTAAATAGAACAGTACATAAACATAGCTGTAGTGGTCAGCTGACAAGATACTACTTGATGTTCCATCATGTGGTCAAAGTATTTATTTATTGAAAACATTTATATCCCACATATTGCAAAATCTATGCGGGTTACAAAAAACCCCATCCATAGCAAATTAAAACAAAACTCCTACAAGAAATCCTCTCATCTATTATATAAGGAAGGAAAGGCCCCTTTAAACTAGTGCACCTTCAAAAACCTGGCTGCAAAACTTTACGAGTGGAGAAATGGGTCAAACTGACTTAGGCAAATCATTCTACAACTGTGTTCCTGCCCCCCCCCCCCTCCAACACCCGCAGCCTTATAGATGGCAGTCACAACTACCAGCTGCTGATTCTGTGAATGCAAATTCCTTGCAGGCATATAAGAGACAACACAGAGGGCAAATCACCAGGTACTGCCCTATATACCAACAGCACCAGTTTAAGCTGAACCACCCAAAACTGGAAGCCAAAGCAGCTCCACTTGACGTTTAGCCATTCGTCTCTTTTTTATATGGAGGGTGCTCGTAATCTATGCAGTTCTCGTCCTGCTGAAATCCATCAGATTAGCTCTGTGACTCATGTCAGAAAGCAGCTGAAAGTCTATCTTTTTTAAAAGCATTTCCTTCCTGAGAGCTTTTATGTTTTTTAATTATATGAATCTTAATCTGTACTTATCTTAAGTTTATAAGTTTTATTATGCATGTTTTATTGGAACCTGCCTAGAACGTCAGGATAAAGCAGGCTATCCTTTTTTTTTTACTGATGACTGTGGCTGGCCCTGGAGCCTTCCCACAGACATGTTCTGCCCGGTTCAATGCAACTTCTTGGTTTTGCATGGGCTGGGTGCGTCAGATGGAAAGCTCCAGAATCAGCCTTGTGTACATTACCTCTATAGAAAAGTCTTTTGAACGTCTGAGTTTCTGTTTGCACAAAATTCCAAACTGGACATCTAGAAAATTTGATGAAGCTTAGGGCTCCTTTTACAAAATGCGTGCTAGCCGCTACCACCTCCTCTTGAGCAGGTGGTAGTTTTTCAGGTAGCGTGTGCGCTAAAAACACTAGCGCACCTTTGTAAAAGGAGCCCTTAATGTCTCTAAGATGTCACTGTTACTGGTCGTCTTCTTTAATTTATTATAAAATGGATTGCTATTCTAGTTGTTTGCAACATCAATATAAACTTCAGCTTCCTGTTTCATCCTCACATTTGTTATCTACTTATGAGGAATTATTTCTCTCTGAAGAACCTATTTATTGGAATTCTTTGACAACTGAAATGTGAATGCAGAAGCTGTTAAAATCCTGGTTATTTCAGAAATGTCTATCAATTTAGATCACAATTCGTTTTTATGATATAGATTGGTTATGAATTGTAAATTGTCCAGAGCAATGTGGTTGAGATGGTATATAAAAATATTTTTTTATTATTATTATCTTCATGGCTATAATTCAACACTGATCTCAGCATACAAACTTGAGATTACCTGAATCAAGAACTTCAAGAGCTTTTAGCAGTATATAAGAAATTAAATAGATTACTGTGATTGTTTATGATAGCATATGAGAGGTATATGAAATGTATAAATATACCTAATTGTGTTTATCTTTTAGGTTGCACTTATATAAAATACAGCCTACATCTGTCATTTTGGAGGACAATCTGTGCAGCAATTGGGTGGGTTTGGGGGGTATCTGGCAGGAAGGACTGAGCATCCCTCCTGCCGGCGAACTTTCGACAGGTTCGGGAGGGATGTCCGGCAGGAGAGAGTGGGCCTTCCTCCTGCTGTGATCATTGGGGCGGCGGGGGTCATGGCGGGTGCGGGCAGGAAGGATTGGGCATTCCTCCTGCTGCAATCGTTGCAGGGGGGTTGTGGACGGTGCTGTTGATTTAAGGAATTTTTTTTTTTTTGAGACATGTTGAAGCATCGTGACATGTTGAGCAGTGACACCAGTGGAATTAAAAGATAAGCAAAATGCCATCGCTATTATGTTTATTTAGCCTTTGATACTGCCTTTACTGGAAAAAAAACAGGCCAGGGCGGTGAACAAACATAATTAAAATAAAGAACAAGGAAAAGAGCTCCATTTAAAAAAAGGAAAGTCAACATTACACAAGAGCACACATGTCAAGAGCTAAGAGTCATTAACAGACTTCATTGATCCCAGGCAATATTCTATTCGGGGTTATATTTGCTAAATACCTACGTAAAAAATATATATCTTTAGTTGGACTTTGACATTTTTAAGGGATACTTCCTTGCGAAGAGATATTGATAGGGCATTGAAAAGTAAAGGAGAAACAGAAAAGAAAGCAGTCTGATGTGTAGAAGGAGGGGGAATGAACAACCACTTTTCATATATTGAACAGACAGGATAAGTTGTGGATGATGACAGAGAGGTGACATTTGAAAGACAGCACGATGAGTTAATGGAAGTAGTTTGTATTGAAAACAGAAATCTCACTGGGAGCTACTGAAGTTTTATAAAAACAGATGTAACACATTGAATAATAATCTGGCTGCGGTATATTGGAGAAGTTATCAAGGAAAACCTGCAAGAAGGACATTGCAGTAATCCATCCTAGTGAGATGATAAGAGTATCTAACACCTGAAAATCAAAAATGTGGAATACAGAACAGAGGCATCTAAGGACCTGAAAACCTTTTTGTACTATGTTGTTTGAGTGATAATTCAGGGTCAAAAATGACCCCTAGATATTTGAAAGTACTAACTGGTAGAATGGGAAAGTCCCAAAGTACAACAGGGGAAGAAGGAGCAGTTAGATGGCTGGAGAATCAAGTTACAGCAGTTTTGAAGGTATTGAGCACTAATTTGTGAGACTCAAGCCAACGGTTTATCAATTGCAAACAATTCTGAAGTGGGTGTAAATCAATTCAGGTAGGCAAAGTAGGGAATAAGAGCAAGTTGCTGTCTGCATAAAAATAAAAACCAATACTACATTGCTGGATTAAGAGGACTAAAGGACTAATGAAAATACTGTATTGAAAAGGGATGAGGACAGAATGATATAGAATGAAAGGGCCACTGTATTTTGGTGTGGGAATTTTTTTTTAAATAAGGAGTGGAATCCTCACATTACTTATTTTCTAGGTATTTATGTGCATTTGAAATTTTTGGTACCTCGACCCCGATGAAAGTTACGGAAACAAGGAGTCATATCAGGAGAGGTGACCATAAAGATGAAGTGGTTACAAGATTAAAAAAATAACAAAGCAGAAAAATAGAATTATGAATGTATTATAAGTACATAAAAGTTGCCATACTGTGAAGACCAAAAGTCTATCAAGGACAATATCCTGTTTCTAAGAGTGGCCAAGCCAGGTAACAAATGCTTGGCAAAATCCCAAAGAGAAGAATAGATTTTATGCTGCTTATCCTAGGAATAAGCAGTAGATTTTCCCAAATCCATAACAACTTTGAAGAAGTTTGTCTCATCTAGATCATTGATAAATATGTAAAAAAAAAAAAAGTGGTCCCAGCACAGACCCCTGAGGAACCTCATTATTTACCCTTCTCCACTGAGAATATTGACCATTTAACCCTACTCTCTGTTTTCTATCTTTTAACCAGCTCTTAATCCATAATTGGATATTTTTTTTATCCCATGACTTTCTAATTTCCTCAGAAGTCTTTCATGAGGAACTTTGTCAAATGCCTTTTGAAAATCCAGAAACACAATATTGACTGGCTCACTTTTATCCATATATTTATTCACGCCTTCAAAGAAATGTAATAGGCAATGGTAAAGCAAGATTTCCCTTGACTAAATCCATGTTGACTCTGTCTCATTAATCCACCCTTATGTATATGCTCTGTAAATTTGCTCTTTAAAATAGTCTCTACCATTTTGCCCGGCACCGACGTCAGTCTCACCAGTTTATAATTTCCCACATCACATCTGGAACTCTTTAAAAAAAATTGGCATTATGTTGGCCACCCTCCAGTCTTCTGGTACCATATTGGATCTTAAAGATAAATTACTAGCTCTGCAAGTTCATTTTTCAATTCTATCAGTACTCTGGGATTAGGATGTTGGTTATGCAATGAGTGAAAAAGAATATAATGCTCATTTAGCTGTCTGAGGATCCACTACACAATATCAGAGAAAGTGGTGTTGAATGGTACTTTTGCTATTATTAGTAAAAACAACAAATCATATACGTCAAATCATGTTTTGATTCCACAGGACAGATTGACCCCCTCCCCCATTGACACCTATCGATTACTACTTGGAGACCTATAAAATTTTAGATTATTATTTAATCAATATTTGTTTATTACTTTGTTGAAGAATTTCATCCAAACCATGTACATCAAGTATAACTGGACATTGCTTCACCACATCCGTTTGACACCAAAACACCTCTATGCATCAATGAACTTAATTACCCCATCCAGCCCACCATAAAGATACTAGGCGTAACTCTAGATCAATGCCTAACCATGAAAGACCAGGTGGACTCCTTAATCAGAAAGGGTTTCTTCACTCTCTGGAAACTCAGATCCATTAAAGCTTATTTCGATATGTTGGCATTCAGAACCCTAGTCCAATCTCTCATACTAAGTCAACTTGACTACTGTAACATCGCCTACTTAGCCATTTCCCAAAAAAGTATGCAATGTTTACAACTAATGCAAAATGCAGCGGTCAGACTAATCTTCGGACTAAAGAAATTTGATCACGTATCACCCTACTACCGGCAGTTACATTGACTACCGATGGAAGCACGCATAAAGTTTAAATTCACCTGCTTCTGCTTTAAAGCGCTAAACGGACTTGCCCCTAAATACATAACTGACCTTTTCTCCTTCTCTGCCAACAGACACAAGAGAAGCTCTCATTCCTACTTAATTTCCCCCCCAGTTAGAGGTTGTAAACTGAAAAAACACCATGAACACCTTCTTTCACATCAAGCAGCATTGTGGGGTAAAGACCTAGATCAACTGCTTTCGTCCACTACTTATGAGGAATTCAGAAAACATCTAAAATCTCAACTGTTCCTAAAGTATCTAGACAACTGACCCACTCATCTTCTTTCTCCTCCTATTAATCTCTTTCTCCTCAACAACACATTTCCGGTCCTATTAACTCTCCTCTTCCCCCCTCTTAAATTCAATCAATTTGTACCTCGCTTAATCTATTGTAAACCGCATGGAACTTAACGGTATTGCGGTATATAAACTGTTATTATTATTATTATTATTAATTTACAATTATAGTAACAGTATGACATAAGAATCACCTTACTGGGTCAGACCAATGGTCCATCTAGCCCAGTAGCCCATCCTCATGGTGGCCAATCCAGGTCACTAGTACCTGGCAAAACCCCAAAAAGTAGCAACATTCCATGATACCCAACTTTATGGTAGATATCCTGCAAGTAGGATGGTTGGTTAGGCTGGAGTGAGCTTGGACAGCAACATCAGCATTTGGAACTTAGGACAATACAAGGTGGACTTTACAATCTACGACCCAGAAATATCAAAGAAGAGACAAGTTAATTTAATCATGGGCAGACTGGATGGACCATTCGGGTCTTTATCTTCCGTCATTTATTATGTTACCAACCCCAGTAGCCCATCCTCACAGTGGCCTATCCAGGCCACTAGTATCTGGCAAAAACCCAAATAGTAGCAGCATTCCATGCCAACAATTCAGGGCAAGGAGTGGCTTCCCCTATGTCTGTCTCAATAACAGACTTTTCCTCCAGGAAATTGTCCAACCCTTCCTTAAAACCAGCTACGTTAACCACTCTTACCACATCCTCTGGCAATGTGTTCCAGAGCTTAACTATTCTCTAAGTGAAAAATATATTTCCTCCTATTTGTTTTAAAAGTATTTCTCTGTAACTTTATCGAGTGTCCCCCTAGTCTTTAGGAATCCTGATGCAGTAAAAAATTGATTCACTTGTACCCATTCTACACCACTCAGGATTTTGTAGGCTTCAATCATATCTCCCCTCAGCCATCTCTTTTCCAAGCTGAAGAGCCCTAACCTCTTTTTTCTTTCCTCATACAAGAGGAGTTCCATTCCCTTTATCATCTTGGTCGCTCTTCTTTGAACCTTTTCTAATTCCGCTATACATGATTGATATTTAACATTGTATTGAGGTATGTGAAAATTTAGAAACTGGTAGTTGGGTTGTAAAGAAATCAGTCAATTTCATTGTGACAAGAAGAATGGTATTGAGATAATGTGAGCACTTTCTTACACAAGGGCAAACCAGTCTGACCAAGGGGCTCTTGTGTATCTGAATGGAGTTACCACCTTAGGGTGTTTGCATTTTAGACATTTCTTGCAAAAAAACAGTAGTTCAAGCTGGCTTCATCCTGATATTCTAATGGGCTTTGACTTAAGTATCTAATTACTGGGCTCAGTTTTGGATTGAAAGGTCAAGAATAACAAAAGGAATTCTAACTAGCGGGTAATAAGGACAGCTGCATAGAATGGCAGTTAAGGCAAGAGCTTGAACACAGGGATGACCTGCATGAGCAACCGGAGATCAATGGTTTCTTCATTGTTTCACAGATATGGTTGAAGATCATTAATTTGAATAAAATAGTCAGTTAGCCTTTTGGCCATTAAGCAGATTCAGAAAAGGGAAATTACAGACCAATTACAGACCAATAAGCTTGACTTCAGTGCCAGGCAAGATAGTGGAAACCTCATATTATAAAGAATAAAATTATGGAGCATGTGCACAAACACAGTTTAATGGATTCCGTCAAGGGAAGTCTAACCTCACCAACTTGCTTCATTTCTTTGATGGTGTGGATAAAGGTAAGCTGGTTAATGTACCTAGGTTTTCAGAAAGCTTTTGACAAAGTTCCTCATATACACATGATGGAAGAGAAAGGCCAAATAGTACATCCAGTCTGCCCATCCATAGCATCCACTATCTCCTCCTCTCCCTAAAAGATCCCATGTGCCTGTCTCACGCTTTCTTGAATTCAGACAGAAACAGAGGGTAGGATTAAATAGCCATTTTTCTCAATGGAGGAGGGTAAATAGTGGAATGCCACAGGGACTCATGGGGCTATTTAACATATTCATATATGATCTGGATATTGAAATGATAAGTGACGTGAATAAATTTGCAGATGACACAAAACTATTCAAAGCTATCAAAATACACGAGGACTGTGAAAAATTGCATGACCTTAGGAAATTGAAGACTGAGCATCCAAATGGCAGATGAAATTTAACGTGGACAAATGCAGAGTGATGCACATTGGGAAGAATAACCCAAATCATAGTTACCAGATGCTAGGATCCATTTTAGGGGTTAGCAACTGACAAAAAGATCTAAATGTCATTGTAGACAATATGCTGAAATCTTTTGCAAAGTGTGCAGTGGCAGCCAAAAAAGCAAAGTGGAGATGTGCACATAACTTGTAGTATTTTATGAGTTACATGTGTAAGTGTGAGTCCTACCCATGTGTACATCTACTTGTCAAATAAGTGCTATGTAAGAATATGTATATTTACAGAATAGCATTTATGCAGTTTTTCTGTAGTTATGCATGTATGTGCAATCATACATCAGTTACACCAGTACTCCAATCAATTATGCACATAATTCATAGTAACACAGTAAATGCACGATTCATCCAGTCTGTTCAACAAGGAGGCCAGAATTGTATCTGTCACTCTACATTGGTTCCACTTCTTCATGATTACACAGTTGTATTACTACTTATCACTTATATAGTGCTGAAAGGCGTATGCAGTGCTGTGCATTTTAACATTTATAGATGGTCCCTGCTCAGAAGAGCTTACAATCTAACTTGGACATGATTTATAGGGTTGGGGATGCAGAACCCAAGGTGAAAGGAGTTAGGAGTCGAAAGCACTCTCGAAGAGGTGGGCTTTTAACTGGGCCTTGAACACTGCCAGAGGCGGAGCCTGCTGTAGGGATTCGGGCAGCTTGTTTCAAGCATACAGCACAGAAGACAGAAGGCAGAAGGGATAGAGTCTGGAGTTGGCAGTTGAAAAGAAGGGCACAGATAGGAGGGACTTACCAGCTGAGTGGAGCTCAGGGGGAGAAATCATAGGGGGAGATAAGTGAAGAGAGATAGTGAGGGGAAGCTGGGTGAGTGCATTTGTAGATCAGTAAGATGAGTCTGAATTGTAGTTTGAAATGGATGGGAAGCCAATGAAGTGACTTTAGGAGAGGAGTAATGTGAGTAAAGTGGCTCTCCTGGAATATGAGTTGTGCAGCTGAATTCTGGATGGATTGGAGGGGAGCTGAGAGTAGCGAGTTGCAGTAGTCTAAATGTGAGGTAATGAGGGCATGGATAAGTGTTTTGGTAATGTGCTCAGAAAGGAAGGGTTGGATTTTGGTAATATTATAGAGGAAGAAGTGGCAGGTTTTAGCAATATGTTGTATCTGGTCGATGAAGGAGAGAGAGGAGTCAAATGACAGGAAGGATGAAAGTGTTGTCCACAGAGACGGAGAATGAGGGAAGCGGAGAGGTAGGTTTAGGCAGAAAGATGAGCAACTCTGTTTTAGCCATATTCAATTTTAGATGGCAGTAAGACATCCAGGTGGCAATGTCAGACAGGCAGGTTGAGACTCTGGTCTGGGTTTCAACAGAGATATTTGATGCAGAGAAGTAGATCTGGGAGTCGTCAACATAGAGGCAATATTGGAAGCTGTGGGAGGAGATCAGCGCTCCAAGTGAGCAAGTGTAGATTGAGAAAAGGAGCGGGCCCAGAACAGAACCTTGAGGGAAGGCTGTGGAGGAGGAACCACCGCTGCATACACTGAAGGTGCGATGGGAGAGATAGGAGGAAAACCAGAAGGCAGAACCATGGAATCAAGGAGCAGGCGGTGATCAACAGATCGAGAAGGATGAGGATAGAGTAGTAGTAAATTTACCCCCCCCCCCCTTTATAAAACTGCAAAAGCAGTTTTTAGTGCCAGCCGGTACACTGCATGCTCTACATTCTCCAACGCTCATAGGAACAGCATTCAGTGCGCTGGCCAGTGCTATAAACCACTTTCAATGTTTTATAAAAAGGGGATTAATCTTTGTCTCTCTGCAAATTTTGGGGTTCAGACTGTAGAAGTCTGCCAGCACTGGTCCTACTTCTCAATATCAAAGCCCACTCCAGCCTTGATCTGGATCGTTTTTTGTCATTTACAGGTCACGGGCCACAGAAGTGGGCCTGGCTCTGAAACTACCATCAAAGCTCACCAGAGTTATGAGATCATTTAAGTTTTGCTTTCATTGGATTTCATTCTTTTTCCATATGGTGTTCCTCTTTATTTATTTCATGCTTTCTTGAATTCTGTCACAGTTTTTGTCTTCAGGGCTTCCTCCCAGAGGGCATTCCAGCCATTACCTTTCTGTAAAAAAGTGCTTCCTGACATTGCTTCTAAGTCTCCCAACTACATAAATGTTAACACCTACGTTACAGAATTACCCTCTCAGGTCCAAGGAGATCTAGAGTCTGACAGGTCTAAAAGCTAAGTTGATGAAAGGAGTCATATTCCTTGTTTTTCACTATATAAAAATGCCTTGAGTGTCAAAGTTTCTAAGTGGCATCAAAAGGAGGCCTGCCAGACAACGGTAAATTCTACAAGAGTTACTTTCTGAAAGGGATTCAGAAAGAGTTTTACAATTTTCTGAAAAGACAGTCTGAGTCAAGATTTGTAGGTAGCAATGTGAGGAAAACCCAGGGTGTGTCTCCAGAGAATATCTTTGCTAGGGAGTGGTTGATGAAGAAAACCCTAGTGTGTGTAGATTGCATTGATTTGAATTCTAGGAGATTAGCCAGAGCTTAACTTTTTTTTTTATCAGGGTTTTAGGCTTATTTTTTCTTATTTATTTTAGTCATGCTTTTTTACTGCTATGATTTTTAAATTATACTTAGACTATTGTTTTATTTGCTCTGCGTTAGGCCGGATTAAGAAGAGGGCAGATAAATCATATTCTGGTCTGCTGACTTTTTGATTTTCTCTATGGGCTGGATCAGATGTAGAGGTGGTTCCTCCTCCACCTTGAGATAAGGTGACCAGAATTGAACACAATACTCAAGGTGTTCAATACACAATACTGGTTGTTAAATATTAACCTACATCAATACCCACCTAAAATGCTTTTGTCTGGAACAGCCTCATACAGAGCATGAGTGGTTTTAGGTGGGGGATACAGTTGGGGGGGGGGGATGGCTCTGGCGTAGCAGGTTGGGGTTGCTGCTCATGCCGCAAATGTTAAAAAGGTATGGGGGAAGGGAAGTGGCATGTGCATGCGGTAGTGGGGGGCAGGGAAGGAGGGAGTAGAGAGGAGGATGGGTGCTGGCACCCCACCAAGAGGGCACCCGAGGCGGTCTGCCCCCTCCTTACTATGCCACTATGTCTCTGTGGAGTGTAGGGGAGAAAGACAGATTTTAGATGATCAAGAGTCTGTCAAGATGAAAGGAAGTCAAGGCGGTGACGGAGGCCAGCACATTTGAATAGCTTGGATAGGAATAGCAGAAGGAAGACAGGGTGATAGTTGGATGGGCAGGTGGAGTCCAGCGAGGGTATTGGGAGAAGCGGCTTAACCACTGCATGTTTGAAGGCATCAGGGACAGTTGTGGTGGAAATGGATAGGTTGAGGATATGGCAGATGGGAGGGATTAAAGTATGTGAGTTGGGGGTCAAGTAGAGGGGTGAGAATAAGGACTGAGGGGCATGAAGTAGGCTTGCCTGAAGACAGAAGTTGTGCAGTTTCTTCCTCCATGATTTCAGAGAAGGAAGAAAAGTCAGCAGTAGTCGAAGGAGGGTCGAGAGGATGGGATCAGCTAAGGGGAGGATGTATGGGGGCTTCCTGAGTTGATTGGGCGAAGGAAGAAAGGATGGTATGAACTTGAAGGTCAGGAGAGTGAATGGTGGAAAGGGGAGAAGGATGTGACGGAGTAGTGAATTCAAGGGTGATCTTGGAAGTATTCAGTCATCATTTGGGGAGAGAGATATGGAAAGGTGGGCGCTTTGAGGAGGGAGTTCAGCGGCAAATAGATAGTGGGGGTTGGAATAAACGGAGTTAGCTGGATGTAGTAGTCTTACTTGACCAGTATAAAAGCAGAATTTAAAATGAGGGAAATCAGCATGTGAGTCAAAGGCGTTCGGCACAGTGGGTACAGGAATGTAAGTAGCGGATACTGGGAGTAAGCCGAGGTTTAGATTTGGTACACCTGACAGAGTGGGGAACAGGAGGAGCAGAGGAGAGAATAGAGTTGTACAATGAGATAGCCTCGTGGACAGACTTGGATAACATAGCGGAGGTGAGGAGAGGTGAAATAGTGGTTGAGAATGTGGACGGATCGAGGGCTTAAAGATTTCAAAACTTCTTGGTGATGACTGGGGGAAGGTGAGTAATTGTAAAGGTTATCAGATGATGCTCAGAGATTAGAGAGAAAGCGAGCAGTTGGAGAATAAGACAAGATCAAGGCAGTGGGCATACTGGTGGGTGGCGCTGAAACCCGTGCTACACAATAGTAAAGGAGGGGGCAATTGTGATATCCTTCCTTAAATTTTGCTTTTTGGCACAATACCTTCTGCCTATTTCTTATTTCCAAGACAATTTGTCCAACGTTTCATGAAATAAAGTATCACCAAGTTTGAGTTAAGGAAAACAGATCTAGTATATCAAGAGTGAATACCAATTTATCTGCTTCTGACACTTTCACATTTGGCAGGCTCTGAAATCAAACAACACACGAATGGGAGTTACCCTTATTGCATGAAATGATGCTGTGACTCAGGATTCTTTCATCCAATTCGAGAAAAGGGCGGTACTCAGGTGTACTATACCTGTCTATATATACCGGTGAGTATCATCAGACATATTTTAGCTGAGCAAGGGATACAATATGGCCAACATCAAAGGCAGACCTTTTGAAGAGAAAGGTGTGGAGTCAAGCAAACCCTGCCAGGTATTGTTTTATGTTCTTGATTATCTCCTAGTTGATGTGGACTTGGATTTGCTTATTGATAAATATGTATATGTAAGCAATGCTTAATTTAAAAGAATAAAAGAAGATTGACCTGATTTCATCATCATATTACTGTACTTCATTGTTAAGCTGATCTTAGCAAATGTGTTCTCTATGCAATTTCCTAAATTGATTTTATTTCCCTACATTGTTTTTGTTCCTAGATTAAATAATCTAGTAAAAAAAAGTTATTATATGATTGTAAAATTATTTTCTTAATAAAAATGGACTTGACATGCTAAATTCCTTGCAATTTGCTGGAAGAAGGAGGCTGGAAATGACTATCAAATACAAGATACTTTTACAGTGAGAGAGAGAGGAGCTGAGAATGAAACTGGGAGACAGGTGGAATATCACAAATATATCTGTGGAGATCCCTGTATTAACTGTCTTAGAGCAGAGATCAATTAGTATACTTAGGGGGGCAGTTTGAAAAGTTCAGTAAAAAAACAAGTTAAACAAATATTTTTTTTAAAAAATTTTACACAACTTATTTTTCCGATGGGATGGAAAAACTGGACACAAACCCCCTCTTCTATGAAACTGCGCTAGCAGTTTTTAGCGCGGTGAGCTGCGCTGAATGGCCCGCACTGCTCCCGATGCTCATAGAGTTCCTTCGAGTGTCAGGAGCAGCGAGGGCCATTCAGCGCAGCTCTCTGCTCTACAAACTGCTAGCGCAGTAGAATAGTTTTTTTAAAATCAAACTTTTCAAACCACCCTCATAGGTTTGGTTATCCTGATGATTTTTAACTAAAGAATTGTTATGTTAGGGTTTGAGTTTTTATGAGGTGGTAGAACTGGAATGGATTGGGAATGAGTGTTTGTTTGTGAAATGTAGTGGTCTTTTTACTAAAGCTTAGTGCTTAGGTATAAAATGGGCTTCTTAGCATTTAGCCTGTGCTAATTCTGATAATGCACACTAAGCTTTAGTAAAAGGGCCACTTAAGTTGGTTTTGTTTAGTCTCCCTTTTTACAAAGCTGTGGTAACGATTCTCCCGCGGCAAATGCACTGAAGCCCATAAAAATTGAATGGGGGAGTCGCTTTGAAAAAGGAGCCCTTATTCTCAGGGCAGGATTAATTCATCGAGGGCCCCTAGGCACACAAGTACACTGGGCCCCCTGCCCCTCCCCACCCCACCATGCGGCCAGGCGGAAACAGAAAGTTGCGTCAGAGGGAAGCTGTGGGCAAGCAGCACCGCTTGCACAATTACAGTTCCCATTGCCTTTTTTACCCGCGTTGCTTGCTTGTCTTACTTTGCGTCAAAGGGGGGGGGGGGGGGCTGCGTTGCTGATCGATGCTGGAGGAGCCCTTCGCCGTTTGGAAAAAACAATGTTGATGCCCTCCTTTATCGGGGCCCCCTGACCATTTCAGGCCCTAGGCACGTGCCTACTTGGCCTATTGGTTAATCCTGCCCTGCTTATTCTGTTATCATTTGTTTCAATATATTGTATTGTATATTGCTTGGGTGTATTGATTTTTATCCACACTATTTACAGTGGCTAAAAATCATGATTGGAAAATGTGTAATCCACCTTAAGCTCCTGAAGGTTTAGATTTAGAAGATAAGAAGAGGGCAATTTTATATAATGGCACATATTTTTAGGTGTGAAGAGATGCCTATTAGTCTATTCTATAATAATAATAATAATAACTTTATTCTTCTATACCGCCATAGTCGAGAGACTTCTAGGCGGTTCACATTCGAAGAAGGCTGGACAATCAGCGAATTACAGGAAGAGGAAGCTAGGAAGTACCGTATTTTTCGTTCCATTAGACGCAGTTTTACACCCCCCAAAAAGTGGGTGGAAATAAGGGTGCATCTTATGGAGCGAATATCCCCCCCCCCCTGCTCCCGTTACCTTATTTTAATGCTGCCGCCCTCCCTTGCTGGACAAGGAAAGTGTGGAAGGGTTAACTAAATAGTGCATTCATATTAGTGTATGCGAACTGGCTAACACTGAGAAGAGGCGTGGCCTAGTGGCTAGAGCTGCTGCCTCAGCACCCTGAGGTTGTGAGTTCAATCCCAGCCTGTTCTCTGTGACTCTGGGCACGTCACTTAACCCTCCAATGCCTCAGGTATCACAATTAGATTGTAAGCCCCGGGACAGACATAACCTGATTACTATTCGATGTTTTGTAAACTACTTTGGGTGAATCTCTTCGTGACGACGCCAAACTGTGTAATATAGTGGGTGGAAGCAATCCCACGGATGGTATGACGCAGGATCTGATCAAGTTGGAAAAATGGTCCACGACATGGCAGCTGGGCTTCAACGCTAAGAAGTGTAAGGTCATGCATCTCGGCAGCGGAAATCCATGCAGAACATACACCTTGAATGGAGAAACACTAGCTAGGACTTCAGAGGAACGGGACTTGGGAGTGATCATCAGTGCAGACATGAAGGCTGCCAAACAAGTGGAGAAGGCCTCATCCAAGGCGAGGCAAATGATGGGATGTATCAATAGAAGCTTCGTCAGCCGCAAACCTGAAGTCATAATGCCACTGTATAGAACCATGGTGAGACCTCATCTGGAGTACTGTGTGCAATTCTGGAGGCCACATTACCGTAAAGATGTGCTTCGAGCTGAGTCGGTCCAGCGAATGGCCACTAGGAAGGTCTCTGGACTCAAGGGTCTCTCATACGAGGAAAGACTGGGCAAATTGCAGCTGTACTCTCTAGAGGAGCGCAGGGAAAGGGGTGACATGATTGAGACTTTTAAGTACGTCACAGGTCGTGTCGAGGTGGAAAACGATATATTCCTTCCCAAGGGACCCTCGGTCACAAGGGGGCACCCGCTCAAACTCAGGGGAGGGAAATTTAGAGGTGACATCAGGAAGTATTTCTTCACAGAAAGAGTGGTAGATCACTGGAACAAACTTCCGACGCAGGTAATCAAGGCCACAAGCGTGCTCGACTTTAAGAATAAATGGGACATCCACGTGGGATCCCTACGTGGGTCGAGCAGCACTCAGACTTAATGGGGTGGGTCAGTAGAGTGGGCAGACTTGATGGGCTGTAGCCCTTTTCTGCCGTCACCTTTCTATGTTTCTATGAAAAGGCAGTTAATAAATTCCAATCAATCAATATGGGAACATTTCATGCCTCCCAAATAGGAGGTTGTAAGTGTTCCTGTGATAATGGAGAAATTAGCATGGGACCTGCAAAAAATTAAACATGGTGCCCAAAGATAAGTGCTGAAATGATGTGTGGTAAGCTGGGTGGTCTGCACAGAATGGCCTTTACAGAGCACCGGCTTAACACGCAGTTTTGGGCATGAGCATTTACACCTGCCAAAGGTTGGTGTAAACGTCATGCCCAATTGATGGTAGACCCACAATTGTAGGTATTGTGTACCATTGTGCCTAATTTTTGGGAACACCCCCAACTGAAAACTTGGTGTAAATTCTTGTGCTAAAATTAGGCAAGGATCTCAGTATAAGCACAGAAATGTCAGGAATGTCCCTGGCCACACCCCCTTTTCTGATTCACTTATAAAATATATGGGCTAGATTCACTAAGCAAACCGATCGTGTACCGATCAGTCTGCGACCCCTTTGTGACCCGATTCACTATCCTCCGATCCGCACATGCAAATGAGAGGGAACGGCATTGAAATGATGGCAGGCAGCAATTTACAAACCAAAACCCTGCAACACCGACTAGACTGGCCGATTACAAACAAGCGACTTTTGGGGACCAGTCATTCACAGCTTTCCGACTGCCATCTCATGCTCTGCCTGCTGTCTTTCTAGCTTTCTGCCCCGACTCTCTACCGCGATTTTCTCCTGCCACCCTGCTCTGCGCCGAATCTGCTCTCCTGCTCCTGACTCTCTGCCCCCGAATCTGCTCTCCTGTCTAGTGAATCTGTTCTCCTGCCTGCCCTGAATGTCCTGCCACCCCGACTCTCCTGCCCTTCGCCGCACTATGAGCCTGTGGTTTTAACCCAAGGGTTTAAAGCGGGTTAAAACCACAGGCTCGCAAAGAGTAAAAATAAAAGTTAAAAAAAAGGGTGCTGCTCTTAAGCATTCGCAGACTATCTACAGCCTCAATTGGTGCTAATTAATTGTCACTTCTGATTAGGCCATTGTAAAGGCAGATTGAATGAGCTGCCCTCTCTCCATAAAGAAAGGATTGGAATTTTAAGTAGAGGAAATTACTTGGCTGATAGTTTTCTAATACACAATCATAAGAGATTTACTATTACTGTATACATATTAGAATGAGGTACCATAGAGTCTGCAGCAATTTGGAAGCCCTATTTTGAACTGTGTCTACTTTGTGTATATCCTTTAGATGCGACGATCTTCCAAAACTGAGCTCTAGACCAGGGGTTTTCAACCCAGTTCTCAGGGGCTGCCTGGCCAGTCAGATTTTCAGGATATCCACAATGAATATACAGGAAAGGCAGAGCATGCAAACAGGGCAGGATTAATTTGTCGAGGGCCCCTAGGCACACAAGTACACTGTGCCCCCTGCCCCACCCCATCCCACCATGCGCCCAGGCGGAAACAGGAAGCTGCATCAGAGGGAAGCTTTGGGCAAGCAGCACCGCTTGCACAATTACAGTTCACGTTGCCTTTCTTACCCGCGTTGCTTGCTTGTCTTACTTTCCGTCAATGGGGGGGGCGCGTTGCCTATCGGGGGGGGGGCGTGTTGCCGATTGATGATGGAGGGGCCCATCGCCGTTTGGAAAAAACAATGTTGATGCCCTCCTTCATCGGGCCCCCCTGACCATTTCGGGCCCTAGGCACGTGCCTACTTGGCCTATTGGTTAATCCTGCCCTGCATGCAAATCTCTCTCAAAAAAGCATGGGATAAATCTAGAGGATCAGCTAATTAGAAAACAAATGGTATAGAATAGATTAAAGAACTAAGTCCGGTATTGGACAGAGTTGGACGGTTTGTGTCCCATATGTGATGATTCGGTGTAGGATGGGCTGGGGAGGGCATCAAAGGGAACTCCACTCACTTGGAACATGAGGATGTTACTGGCCAGACTTTACAGTAGATATCCTGCAAACAACGGGATGGTTGGATAGGCTGGAGCGAGTTTAGATGGCAACTTCAACAGTTGGAACCTACGACAATACCAGGTAGACTTTAGTCTATGGCCCAGAAATATCAAAGAAGAGACGAGTTAATTTAATCATTCATTTTTAATGAGAATAATTAATGGGCAGGTTTTATTTGCTATGATACTTTGTCTACTGACGTTATCCTGAAAACCCATCCAGGCAGGTGGCCTCTGAGGACTGAGTTGAAAACCAACTCTTTAGACATAGATGCCAACAATCCAAAATGATTAGGGATACCAAACCCAACACAAATTGCCCCTTTATGGAGACAATGAAGGAGCTAGCTTAAGATTGGGAGTCACAGAGCTGGCTGCTCCATTTGCTCAGTGATTTATATAGAGGTATACTCACTTTATATCTCATGCTAGTTACACCCTTTTCTGTGAATACTGGCATTCTACTGGTTCCCCCACTGCCTTTTCATATGGTTTGGCAATCTTAAGGCAATATATCAAATAAATGAGTGAACAAAACGCCCAACTGGCATATCCAGTCTGAGCAGTTATTCTGAGCCATACTGATATGGATATATACCAGCTGCCAGCCATATTGATTCTTATCCATATCAGTTGGTGTTATCTTCCTTGTTGGTTTGCTACTATTATAAGTAAATGAGTGTACTAGTTCCTATACTTAATTTAACACTAAACCCCACTTCCTATGTTCTGTTACAAGCTCTAATGTAAACAGCTATCAAAACTAGTGATGCTGACTGTTGCCTGAACATGTAGCTTCATAGAACTCCAAGGCTTTGTTGGGTCACAACTAAACCTGCTAGTACTCAACCAATTGGTTTCTGGGGCAGCAATATTGCTAGCCAGTGGTCCACAGCAGTGGCATAGCCATGAGTGGGTCTGGGTGGGCATAGACTTATCTAGTTTGAGCTAGGCCCATCCAGCAGAGGCACAGCTGGTTTGTGGTTGACGGAGGTCCCCAAGTCCTGCCAGCTGAAAATGCCAAGCAATCTGCTATTAATTTCCTGTCCAAAATTCAGTGGTTAGAATTCTTTTCCATTTGGAAAGGACAGAGCATGTCACAGAATACTATTACTGTATTATGTGAAGCTATACTGATTGAAGTTAGAAGATCGCATATACGTATTTCAGGCTGTTTGTGATGGTATACTTGTGTTTGAATGGTTTGTGAAGTAAATGCTGCTTAGTTTGCCTCATTGGAATGACTACGAGATGGTATTGTATTTTCCAAAACAGACAATATTTTTATTGTTAGTATAAAGACTTACAAAATTACAGCAGCAAAGACATAGCAGAAATAAATATATTGTCAATTCAGAATATGCAATGGAGAGTAGAACTTACACCCAGGTTAGGGTGGAATGTGGGCGAGATGGGGGAAGGCCGACCTAGACTTAGTCGTCTTGTAAGGATAATTAAAGATTTTAGGAGACTTCCTGGATGGAATTTATATGTTGTGATTTAGATGATGTATAAACAGGTATAAGTGCCCAAAATCTATCCAACGTGACCAGATAACCACTGCAGAGACAAAGTAAAGACCCACACACACTCCCCAAGTGTTCACTGACCTCCTCACGCCTCCACAAAGATCAGCACCTAGTATAGGAAAGCCTAGTAGAGCTGCACACAGGTCTCTTAAATAGCCTGGGGGATGGGCTAGTAAACCATAGAGAGGAGGACCCAGGCCCATAAGCTACTCTAACCACTACATTTATGGTGGAACATGTGCACCCACCAAAACCCCCAAACCCCTACTCTACTGCCATATAGGTACTACCTGCAACCATAAGGGCTATTGGGGTAGTAGACAGATGGGTATAGTGGTTCTGGGGGGGCTCATCAAAACCTATAAGGGAGTTCTGGTGAGATGTTTATGTGGCACCCTCTATGTGAAATTCACAGCAGTGCCCTTTAAGGTGCTCCACTGCTCTGTTGCCACGTCTAGGTGACCAGTCCATTACAAAATTGGCCCCTCCAATGTCCAAATGGGTATTTGAGACTTGGACGACATTTTGGTTGAGAATGTGGTATAAAGATAGACGTCCTGGTGGTCTTGATGAACAATAGCCTGGATGTCTAGATAGACAATTTTTGAAAATGGGCATTTTCCCACTGCTGACTTTGGGCATCTAGCACTATATGTCCCAACTGGATTTAGACGTTTCTTTTGATTATGCCCCTCCATGGCTGAATACTTGGGGTAGAAGATAGATACTAACCTTTATTTCTATGGATGAAGAGGTGCATATAAAAGAAAACTAATTTATAATAGTAATACCAAATACAAAACAAAATAACAGAACAAAATAGAAAAAACCAGAACAAATACAAATTTATACTTAAAACCATATGCAAAACATTCACATTTCTAAGCTTCTTTTTTTCGCTTTTTGAGTTGATGCAGAGAATTTCAGTTTGGGTCCTTCCTTTATAGCAATTCTATTTATTTTTAAGGCATTTTTGGAAGACTTCTTTATTGGTATTTTGCAAGTTTAAATTAACCAACAGGTGGAAGTGAATGGAAGCATGAAGACTCAAGCTGCCCACGCCACTTCACATAAATACAGTTATTGATGAAATCACACCATGAACACAATGATTATTGTTAATCATATTGCCTAACGGATTTGTAATAATTATGGTTTTGTGTTTAGAATCCGGATGTTCTGACATCTGCATCAGGGATCCCAACAGGAGACAAGCGTAATATTATAACAGTGGGGAAATGTGGGCCACTCCTGGTAGAAGATGTGGTGTTCACAGAAGAGATGGCTCACTTTAACAGGGAAAGGATCCCGGAAAGAGTTGTGCATGCCAAGGGTGCAGGTGAGCTGGGAAAAAATGTCTTTATTAATGTAACCCCAGGGCCCACCTCATCCACCTTGTAACTGATTAGACCCTGTAAGAGGTAAGCTTAGTATACTTTCAGGTTTCTGGGTTCGTCCTAAACTAAGAGCTCTTTTTACGATGAACATAGAGATTCAAATTGAGATGGTCAAGTTGGACCATGCTCAGTGCTGTGGTATTTCAGGAATGCAAAATCTTTTCTAAAGTACATGTAGGGAGGCATCTGTTAATTGCTAGCATGTGGAGCTGGAGAAGCCAATTTACAACTGTACACATTGAAAAAGTGAATGGCGTGGACCTGGCCACTTCCATATGCTCCATTTTACAAACCTACATGTGTAAGCACTGCCAATACAGTACTGAGACCACAATTTTAAAATTGGCTTCATTCTGGAGGTAGAATTAAAATATATGGGATTGAGAAGAACAACAGCCCCTTAAACCCTTATGAAAGACCTTGGCTAAAACAAGCATGTTTTAGAAATTTATGCATGCCTTTTAGATGATGTCAAATCCAATGTGGATCCCCCCCCTCCCCATAAAGTGAGGAATACAAGTGTAGATCTGAGCGAACCATGCCCCCTCCCTTGCAATCTCAGCATGGTGTGGATCTCCATCTGTAAACAGTGGCTTTATGAAATTGCTATTTACACCGCTATTTACATGCAAATATGTTTCTAATTTGCAAAGTGCTCACCACTTTTGTGGCACTTTTAAGGTTACTGTGCACTAAGTCATACATTAAGGGCATTTTGTTTAGGAGCAGAACTCGGTAGAACTCCATACGGTGGTGGAGAATGGCCACGCACAAACTGACTAATGTTTATTGTGGGACCCATCAAAAGCATGCTGGACTTCGACAATTCCGCGGCAACATTTGCGCACAGGATATATTGTCGGCACGCCAAAGTCAGACGCGCTTTTGACGGTGTACCTGTTTATTGTTTCTTAAAACTTTTTATACCACCTATCCTGCTAGTGTATATCTAGGTGGTATACAAATTAAAACACACAGAAATAAGAAACTCCATGTATTGGATAGTAAAGGAGATAACACCCGTGCTAGACCAATCATAACCTAGGAAATAGGAATGTCTCTGTACTAACTGCAACTCGATTACTCTTATGCTAGTGCAAATTTTAATGTAAGGCCTGCAATGGATTTGCAGCTACCATTTATAGATTTTCTGCAAAATCTAATGTACTTTAATTAAAGACCCCAAAGTTACTAACTAGGATTAACAATAAAATAAAACATTTTAACAGTAGTCCACTTTCATAACGTCCCATTATGACTATGTACAGAGACTGAATATTATCACCATACATATATCTGGCAACAGAAACTACCTTCTACACATATTCAGTACAGCTGCTTATCACTATATTGGCACAAAATTTGTACGTTCTTTAAATATTAAGATGGCACTTTTAAAAGCAGACTGACCGTTGCCACTGAAAATAGACCCATTTATTTTTACAGATAGGACATGATTGTTTTTATTTACCAAAGTGGATGAGAATCTTTCAGCCATAAATTGTTCTAGGTTTCATACTGCAGTGATCAGACACTATTGAGCTCAGAATAGACTCTTAAGGCCTCTTTTTATGACGCTGATTTGGCTTTGTTATCACCAGCCCAGGCGGTATTAGCTCCGATGCTCATAGGAAGTTTATGAGCATCAGAGCTTTTGTGTAAATTTGCTATATTAATTTTTTATATTGTTTTCTTGCAGGAGCATTTGGCTATTTTGAGGTGACACACGACATCACAAAATATTGCAAGGCTAAAGTGTTTGAGCATATTGGAAAAAGGACTCCGATCGCAGTTCGATTCTCCACTGCATGTAAGCTTGACCGACATCATAGGGCTCCTTTTACAAAGGTGCGTTAGGGCTTTAACGCGCGCTGAATTGCCCCCCGCGCTAGACCTTAATGCCAGCATTGAGCTGGCGTTAGTTCTAGAAGCGTAGCGTGGGTTTAGCGCATGCTAAAATCCTGTGCGTGCTAAAAAACGCTAGCGTACCTTAGTAAAAGAAGCCCTTATTATTTCCCACCTCTGTTATATTATCTTAGGATGTAAATGTGTTGGAAACATTGAGCATTACTGAAAGAAAAACTAGATCATATCAATTTTGCTGGTTCTAAACATTTATCCCCCCCTTTTTACAAAACCGTGAAAGCGGTTTTTAGCGCTGGCTGGTGTGCTGAATGCTCTGCACTGCTCCGTTCCTATAAGCGTCGAGAGTCGCACAGAGCATTTAGCCCACCGACCTGAGCTAAAAACCACTTCCGCAGTTTTGTAAAAGGGGGGGAGGAGGTTAACCATAAGGCTTTATTTCATTCTCAGTTAATGCATGGAAGTTTACTGGTACTTTTTCATAAAAAAAAAAACCTGCTTATATTTTTATTTTGCTTCCTTCTCTGTCTGCCCATTTGCATATTGGTTTCTTTTTATCAAGCCATATTAGGGTCTTTTATCGCTGGCTGCTGCAGTGCAAGCTCCCACGTTCATAAGAATTTTAGGAGCATCAAAGCTTTTACCACAAAGGCCATTATTTGTTGAATTGTTTAACCTAGAGCAAACAGAACAGGCAAATGTATCTAGAAGAAAGAAGCTGGGATAACATTTTCCCAGAAAATGTATGGATTTTGCCAAAAATTGGGGTGGGTTGGGTGGGAGAATCACTTGTTCCTTTCCATACATTACCCCCAAATCATTCAACCTGCAGCAGCCCAATTTAGATGGATTCATAAAATATCTAGAGCAGGGGGGTCAAAGTCCCTCCTCCAGGGCCGCAATCCAGTCGGGTTTTCAGGATTTCCCCAATGAATCTGCATGAGATCTATTAGCATACAATGAAAGCGGTGCGTGCAAATAGATCTCATGCATATTCATTGGGGAAATCCTGAAAACCCGACTGGATTGTGGCCCTCGAGGAGGGACTTTGACACCCCTGCTCTAGAGGTACTGGGATTGGCAATAGACGGCAGTATGTTATTATTCTAACAGATGGTCCCAACACCTTATGGCCAGTGTGGCTACTGCAGATTGCATTGGCAGATGGATAGGAAGAATTCTCAGTGTTGTGAGGAGAAAAGTACTTACAGTAATAATAAATTGAGACAATTCTTACTATTATTTCAAACATCTGAAAACCAGTACCAACAAATTGAAAGTATAAACAGCACATAACACAGGAAAATAGTAATCTAGCGCCATATGTCCAAATCGGATTTAGGCGTATGTTTTGATTATGCTCCCCACCTTGGGTGAATCTCTTCATAAAGGTGATTAATGAATATCAGTCAATCAATCAATCAATAAGTCCCATAATGAAAAGCAGGAAAGAATAAATTTGTGAAAGAAAATAAGGAGAGGAAAAATTCCTATAAACTTCCTGGATTGAGCCAATTTCCCCCCAGACTATCCAGTGCAGGAAATACATAACATACATAACATAGTAGATGACAGCAGATAAAGACCCAAATGGTTTATCCAGTCTGCCCAACCTGATTCAATTTAATTTTTTTTATTTTTTTCTTCTTAGCTTTACCCAGTACTGTGCTTGGGTTCCAACTGCCGAAATCTCTGTTAATACTTACTCCAGCCCATCTACACCCTCCCAGCCATTGAAGCCCTCCCCTGCCCATCCTCCACCAAACGGCCATACACAGACACAGACCGTACAAGTCTGCCCAGTAACTGGCCTAGTTCAATCTTTAATATTATTTTCTGATTCTAAATCTTCTGTGTTCATCCCACGCTTCTTTGAACTCAGTCACAGTTTTACTCTCCACCACCTCTCTCGGGAGCGCATTCCAGGCATCCACCACCCTCTCCGTAAAGTAGAATTTCCTAACATTGCCCCTGAATCTACCACCCCTCAACCTCAAATTATGTCCTCTGGTTTTACCATTTTCTTTTCTCTGGAAAAGATTTTGTTCTACGTTAATACCCTTTAAGTATTTGAACGTCTGAATCATATCTCCCCTGTCCCTCCTTTCCTCTAAGGTATACATATTCAGGGCTTCCAGTCTCTCCTCATACGTCTTCTGGCGCAAGCCTCCTATCATTTTCGTCACCCTCATAGCATTTAAGCTGGACTTACCACTTCCTCGTGAAGTGGTTGCAAGATTGGCTGCTCTATCAGCAGATGGGACAGCTAGCATATGATAAATACCTGTGCACCAGCTGTCACAGACAGCTCCATCTCTGCCCACCCCTGTGTTAGTGAGTTAATGCTGCTTCTTTGTTTTTAACTTTAATGCAAAGGGTTCCATTTTAACACAGTAGATAATGGCGCAAGCCTGTGTTACTGTTTAATATACTGAAAACCCTGTGTTAGCTGCTTAACACAGCTCAGAGCCTTGTAGTTTGCGTTTATGTGAAATGTAAGGGTCCCTTCAGTTCAATTTTTGATGATTTTTACCACCCTGCACACAAAACTTAAGGTTCTCTAGGTTATCTGTGGAATTCAGTAAGATACACAAGCAGTGGAATGTTCTCTCTTTACATACCACTCTGGCAATGTCCTAGAGATTGCTTCCTTAAGAGGCAAGAATTTTAAGGCCGGTTGAAAGTTCCGTGTTCTGTTGATGTGAACATGATCCAAGTCATTGAGTCTGAGCATTTTGAAAAAAGAATGCTTTTGTTTTTAAATACCACAATGAAAAATTCCTCCTAGCAGTAGGATTGCAACATTACCCCTTGGGATCAAGCAGCACCATTTTGTTGGAAGGAGCCAGTAGGCAAGAGCAAGAAGAGATTAGCTCTGCATTCTTGGGTTAATTGGGGACTCCAGGCACAGGTATGGAGGGGATTGGGACCAGTCTTCAATTTTTGATGAAGTAAAGGGTGGGAGCCTTTTAAAATTTATGCCTGTGTTATGGTTTATTTATTATTGATTAACCGCCTTTTCCAACAGATGGATCAAGGCAGTGTGCATAAAATATAACAAGAAAAGAGAGGAACTCCATAATAATTGACAGGGAAGAGCAAGCATTTACAACAAATAGTCATCCAAGAAAGAACATCACAAGCTAGCTTCCTTCAGGGTCAAAATCAGAAAAGGTGAAATAGTAAGGAAAGAGTCAAGTAACTGTGGAATCAAATGCTAGCCTAAATAAGTGGGGTTTTAACAGGGTCTTGAATTTTACAAATGTTGTTCCTGAGCAGATGCAAGGAGGAAGATCATTCCATAATTTAGGATAAAGAAGAATGTGGACTATCTTAATTTGTAGTGTGCACGATTTGGGGACTAGGCAGAACTAAATGATTAGCATCAAGTGAATGTAGGGAGCATGAAAGTATACATGGGATGATCATGGATGAAAGCTCAGATGGTTGATCCGTATGATATGTCTTATGAGCAGGATTTTGAAGAGGATGTGGTAACGTACTAGAAGTCAGTGATGTCTATTTAACAGAGGAGACAAATGGCATAATAGATGGCTGGAAGTTGAAGTGGTCAGGTCTACAAGGGCTTTGAGATCCAGTAGACCCTTTATTAACCATTTAGTCTGTGGAGAAAAGAGTATACAGTACAGGGATCTGATAGATTACAAAAGATCAGAGGCCACCTGGAGCCTTTCAAATGGTGCTGCAACTGCTTAAAGGAAAACTTAAAAAAGGTATGTGTATTATATATCTAGGAAATCCCCAGCCATGGTCATCTGTGAAAATGTCTGGTGAAAACTGAGGCTGAAGATGTAACAGGAGGTCCTTTGTTGATGGGCTCTAACTTATGAACATTTTACAGGTTACTCTTAAGGCCCTAGATTTGAAAACCTCACCTAACTCCCCCCCTTTTTTTTGTCTATCTAAATCTGTGTGCACAGCTATGTTTTATGGGGGAGAATGTAGCGCAGTGGTTAAAGCTACAGCCTCAGCACCCTGGGGTTGTGGGTTCAAACCCACGCTGCTCCTTGTGACCCTGGGCAAGTCACTTAATCCCCCCATTGCCCCAGGTACATCAGATAGATTGTGAACCCACCAGGACAGATAGGCAAAAGTGCTTGAGTACCTGAATAGATAAATATTGGGGGACAGAAATTTTAACCAGTTAGATTTGTAGACCACATGAAAAGTTTATACAGGCAGAATCAAATAGTCATTCATAAACAGCTTCTAATTATATATGCGAACACATAGCCACACCTAACAGGAAAATGATAGTTCTTTTAGAAACACAGTGAGCACCATTAGAAAGATGTTTAGATTATTCCTTTGTGGATCTAATGCTCTTCAACAGACAGTGAGATCTTGTCATTTGTGTTCAAAGTACTTGCATTTTTACTGGACCGCGTATACGAATGAGGCACAATTTAATGTGTGGATTATTCAGCTATCTCAAAGAAGCAGATCGTTGCAGCACATCTATATCTTTGGGTCTGATATTTGTATTTTTGATTCTTTACAGCTGGAGAATCTGGGTCAGCTGACACTGTTCGAGATCCTCGAGGGTTTGGAGTGAAATTCTACACAGAAGAGGGAAACTGGGACCTTGCTGGAAATAATGCCCCTGTCTTCTTTATTAGAGACCCTATTCAGGTCTGTGTATTTTTTGAAACTTAAAACATTATTAAGGCAATGTTCAAGAAGTTGTTTACCCAGTTAAACACCAAAGTAAATCAACTACCTTGAACCAAGCTAAAAGTTGAATAGGTGTGTTTAGGTTGACTTCTGATGGAGCCATATTGAAGCCCTTCTTAGTTCTCATATTTTAAGGTGCCATGAATATCTGTTAAAACAAAATTCGCTGAATAATAAGCAGGAAATGACATTTCCTACATTTTGCTTCCTATTTACTTGACCTCCATGCATGCAAAGTTACATTGCCCTCCCTGCTTCTGGGGCAATCCAAAAGGTCATGGTGAATGGTCCATCACAGGTTTTTCCTGAAAGGAATGGAAACAGAGGGTGTCCTCCTAGTTAATTCTTTTTTTTATCAGCTGCTTTGTAGACTGTGGTGGTATGGATGATAATCTACTATGAGCTAAGCAGCTATTTCAATGTAAAAGTTTAAAAGAAAAGTTAGAAGAGTTACAAAAAGTAAAAAAGAATGAATAAAAATAAAATGGATAAGTTTCAATAAATATTGGACTGATGGAGACCTGAGTAGCCGGGACTATGAAATGCCTGGTTACATTCTGAAGGTCCATACAAAATTCTCCTACAAAAGTAGCTGCTATCTAGATAGTGGTAGACTTAGAGCCTTATGAATTAAGAAGGTTTCAGCACTAGATATTACTACTATTTTGTATTGGGAGTTGTAGACTGAGAGGGCATACTTGTTCAAGACAGCTGACAAGGGGAAAAGCAATATGGCCTTACTCAAGCCTAGGACAGAGTTAGTTGTCTATGCTCTGGTAGTCCTCAATTCTAGCCTGGGGTAAGACATTTTGGGAGACATCAGTTTGTGTAACACCATTGCCTGGAGAGAATATGTGGAAAGCCCTTTGAGCCCTCAGCTATTGGGGTAAATAAACTAATTTTAGGCTAGGATGTAGTTTATCTTGTAAATACAGGTCACTTAGTTGGCACCATCTACCGCCATCATCTGGGAGGATTGTTCGGAGACCGCAGTCCTACAGCTCAGCAATGCTGTTGCACCAATCCACATGGTCTACACCAGTGGTCAACAAACTCATTAGTCAGAAGAGCCAAAGATCAGCAGTACAATGATTAAGATTTCTTTTGAGAGCCAAATTTCTTTTCAAGAGCCATGGACCGCCGGGTTTCCTGAACACTAAGTAGAAATACAATAGATGTATGGGACTAGGAGGGACAGTCGGGTGCTATAGAAAAGTGGTGAAATCTGCACAGTCAAGCCTGCAAGGATTACTAGATGTTTTTCAACAGCTCCCTTCCCTCCCTCCCCTTTACCTTCGTGGTGATTTTCTTTTTGTCTTCCAGCTGCCCGAGCCGGCTTTCATCAAGTCGCATGTGGCTGCCGGAACTTCTCCTCTGATACAACTTCCTGTTTCGGTTGCGTCAGAGAAGTTTCGGCAGCCACACACGACTTGATGAAAGTTGGCTCGGGCAGCTGGAAGACAAAAAAAAAAAAAGAAAATTGCCATGGTAAGGTAAGGGGGAGGGGAGGGAGGGAGATGCCCGATCGATGCCGCACGCACGTTCCCTCCTTTAACTGCCATTCTCTAGACAAAGTTGGACAAGTTCCTGATGAACTGGAACGTATGCAGATGAGGCTGGATTCATTTAGAGCACTGATCTTTGACCTGGGGGCCGCCACTTGAGCGGACTGCTGGGCACGATGGACCACTGGTCTGACCCAGCAGCGGCAATTCTTATGTTCTTAACCTTTTGACACCTATGGACCGGCGGAAATAAAATAATTTTGTGGACCGGCCTCGATCTGCATACCGGCAGTTAAAGAACACTGGGCTAAGTCATGCCCAACACCACCCAATCTCCATCCCAGACATCACCCCATAATAGTACTAATTGTAACACCATTTTTTCCATTCATTTTTCATATATACACACATAATATAATTGTATTAACAACACTTAATGGTTAACCACAAAATTAAAATACACAAAGTACACTGTATGCTTTTAACATTCATTTCTACTAGAAAACAGATAATCCCATGCAAATGCAGGACCAAAAACTAAAAGTACTAATATTTACAAATAAACCCTAAGATGCAAGACTCTGCAAGCAGAACAACCCCACAGGAAAAGAAACAAATGCATTTCTTCCTGAACAGCCAAATCAATCACTAAATAAAAAAATAAAAGCATTCCCTCTACCGTTGTTGTCTCTCTCCCTCCATGCTATGTCTTGCCTTCTGGCCTGCCCCCCGGTGTTATCTTCGGGCCGGACCACAGTGCGATCAACGCGGAGTCTTTGGGCCGGCTCCCTCAGTGCTGCATTGCTCCTCGCATGCATCCCACGCCTCATCTGGAAGCCTTCCATCTGACGTTGCGACGTCAGAGAGAAGGCTTCCGGTTCAGGTGCAAGACGCGCATAGGAGCCTTTTCCTACAGCTTTGTGCACTGCAGAATTCAGGGACCGGCCCAAGATACTTCGTTGATCGCACCGTGGATCGGCGGCTGAAGAACACTGTCTTCTGCCCGATGGATGTGCCGGCCCTGTGGACCGGCAGAAAATTTCTGTGGACCGGCATCAGTCCACAGACTGACGGTTGAAGAACACTGCTCTAGCAGAGCCGCACTCAAGTGGCAAAAGAGCCACATGTGGCTCGCAAGCCATGGTTTGCCAACCACTGGTCTACACCATCTGCTGGAGAAAGAGAAATACTAAAAAATGGAAGGCAGCATCAGCCCTCTGGCAGAGGGACATAACTCACTGGTCTGGCATGGACAATAAGGAAAACAGACGCTCTTGGAAAGGAACTGCTCATTACGCTTAAGTACCTGAATAAATTCATGTAAACCATTCTGAGCTCACTTGGGAGAATGGTATAGAAAATTGAATGAATAAATAAATTATTAGGGATGTGCATTTGTTTGAAAAATGTCATTTCCTGTTATTAACCTGAAACAACAAGAAAAATCCTGAAATGTTTATATGTATTGTCAGTAATGCACCCCATTGTGCAAAAATAGGACCTTATTTGAACAATGGAATGTACAATTTGAGCAATATTTTGCACTATTGCCAATAATGCCCCAAATCAAAAAAGTATTTTTTTTTTTTTTTAAACCTTGAACCAAAACAAAACAAAAAATCCAGAAACACCAGAAACTAAACAACAAAAAAGCAAACATTTTTTTACCTCTATGCACTTACTCATTAAACCTTTTCAAATAATGGTTATCAAGGAAGTGCATTTAGTTCAAACCCAGCTGAATTATAGCTAGGATTTGGAATTTCTTCATAGGAAACAAACACTTTAGGCATTTATTGATAATAAAATGCCTTTCAAATGTTCTCAATCACCCTATTTCATTTCAGTTCCCGTCATTGACCCATGCCCAGAAGAGGCACCCTCAGACTCATCGAAAGGATCCCAACGCGCTATGGGACTTCTTCAGTCTGTGTCCTGAGACAATGTTTGAGGTGACTGTGGCTTCCTATCCTTTCCCTTTTCTTTGCATGAGTTTTTGGTTCCTGTAACTGATATTAGTTTTCTGAATAAATATTCAAGTGCCAGGAGGTGTTACAGAATCAAAATTTAATCGTCTTCACTTCTTCCCGGGGTTAACGTATGTAATGGGCAATTCAGCACAGCTACTTACCGTAACAGGTGTTATCTGGAGACAGCAGGCAGATGTTCTCATATGTGGGTGACGTCATCCATGGAGCCCCGGTACGGCCAGAGAAAAAGTGCACTAGCATTCTAAGAATTCAAAGCTTTAATACTGCCTGCACCGCGCATGTGCGAGTGCCTTCCCGCCCAATGCCAGCTCGTGAGGTCATCAGTTCCATGCCCAAGCAAAGAACCAACTAGGGGAGGTAGGTGAGATGTGAGAATATCTGCCTACTATCTCTGGTTAACACCTATTACGGTAAGTAACTGTGCTTTATCCTAGGACAAGCAGGCAGCATATTCTCACATGTGGGACTCCCTAGCTCCAATAAAAAGGATGGAGAGAGAGAGAGTTGGGTTCCAAGAACTCAAAAAACTTGAGTTGCCTTGCAAAAACCTAGACCTAATGTCTGATGCGAGAGAACGGAGGCAAAGGAAAAAATGGAAAAAATGTATACTGGAACTCCATGCTCTACTAGAAGTAAGCAGAGGATTCTGAGGAAACCTATATGCATGGAGGTTGAAAATAATAAACAACCTCCTAGAGGCAGGTGAATCTAAATATATGTGATGGAGACGCCAAAAAGATTCAAGAACCAAATAAGAGGACTACTAGCTAGTGCAGCTGACCCAAATAACAGTTGAAACTAGTCCTAACCCTGATTAGATACAAATGAAAAGGGAAAGGAATTTCATAATCAAACAAAAGCATGATTTTCTTGAAAAGAATAGTCTTAGAGGATAACAAGGAGGAATTATCCTAGAAAAGCCGATGCTATGGAGCACTAGACTTTGCATGATTATGACCAGACACCAGGAAAAAGACCTCCTTACAGGCTCTACATCCATGGTGGATTCCTGTCACAGTATCCTGATGAAAAATCATCGATGCCAATGCAGAATATTGATGCGAAGAAGGGTGTCGATGATTTGAAGATGAACGAAGTCCTAGGAGGAATATTACCAACAACGGGAACAAGACGTCGATGCCTTTTAGACCCAGACTGATTCTCCAAGAGAAGCAGCGATGCCATCTGTGGAAAAACATCAATTTCCCTTCCCTTCTTGTGCGAGTGTGTAGGAAAATAAAGTTCAGACTGTTGGAAATTAAGAAACTTGAGCTGGAATGCTGTGCTATGGCTAAGGGCGAGATCAAATTTAAGCTGTGTATTTGATAAAAAGCTTTTGGTGCCCCAATGAAAACCTTTGACACCTCGATACAGAGCACTGATGTGAAGAAGACTTCGCTACTACTCATGGGCAGTGAAACGCTGTCCTGTTTGGGGAGGCCCAGCAGCTCTGCCCTGGCCCCAGCATCTCAACTATCCACCTCCTCCCGGTGCTATAGTTTTAAATCTTCGGGAAGCCGCTGCGCAGCGTCAAGGAGCAGACCTGCCCCTGGAAATAGAATGAAGGGTTCCGAGGCCTGCTCCTTGATGCTGTGCAGCGGCTGCCCAAAGATTTAAGGTAGTATGTAGGGGACATGGGAGAGCGGGCATCAAATTTTGAAGAGGCCATGGCCCTTTGGCCTCCCCTGTTCCGACGCCTATGTCACCACTACTACTTATCATTTCTATAGTCTGCCAGACGTACACAGCATTGTATATTAACCATGTAAGAGATACTCCCTGCTCAATAGAGCTTATAATCTAATGAAAACAAACAAGGGCTTTCCTAGTTGTGAGCCTGTTGCTCTAACCACTAGGCCACTCCTAAACACTATTTTACAAATATCTACTGAACATCTATACTGCATATTTTAAAGGGGAGACTACACAAGGGCAGGGCTGTAAGTTTTACATGTCCCCGCTGCTCTTTAGGTGCTTGTACGTAAATGCAAGCACCTAAATTCCAGGTATGTATAAACAGGGTTACTCTAGCCTAGGTCCTTTAGAGAATAGGCTCCTGCTGTATGTCCTCAGGACACCTAAATGGAGTTGCCCGGTTGTCCCATCATTTCTAGGATGCTCTATATGGTTTAAGATTTAAAATAAAAGCATATATATGTATGGATCTCCTGCACTGATCCCAGGGGCTAGCTAATATCAAAACAAAGTCTGCATACCGTAAGATGCTCCTCAATTTGTATTAAATTTATTTTGAAAAAAATGTGTTAGGTGAGGTCACTGTTCCCTGTAAGCTGAGTGGAGTCCTCCAACTGCATTGCTGCCAGTGTTTGAATATTGTGTTTTCAATCACTAAGGACAGGCAGGTTCCCTGGAGTCCTTTCTAGCTTGCCTGTCCCTCACTACTGAAAATGTGATAGTGCCACCCACTGGCAGAACTGGAGGAGGATGATTGTAATAAATAAAAAATATTTTGCATTCCTTGACAAGAATGAAGTACTGCTTTGTAGCATGGATTGCTCCCTTGTGGACACAAACCTTTACATCATCTTAGTCCTCATTTTTCCTTCTGTCAGGTTACTCACGTGTTCAGTGATCATGGAACTCCAGATGGATATCGTCATATTGATGGATTTGGAGTTCATGCGTTCAAATTGGTGAATGATAAAGATGAAGCTATTTACTGCAAATTCCATTACAAGGTACTCATTGAAAATTCATAGGTTTGGAATGATTTACACATAGCTTTGAATATCTCTCTGTCCTCTCCCCTAAAAGTAATTACTACTACCTTTTGTCAGTTCTCTCAGTTTAAGAACATAAGAGGAGCCTTACTGGGTCAGACCAATGGTCCATCTAGCCCAGTAGGCCAATCCAAGTCACAAATACCTGGCTTTCTGTAGTGCCTAGTTTGCTCAGCTGTTTACCGCTGACTCCAGTTGTTATCCATCAGGTTTTCTTGTATATGATACGTTATAGGACCCCTAAGGAAGGAGTGTTTCTTTGAAACATGGACCCTATCGGGTCTGGGTTCATCAATCCTTTTGGATACAAACTGTTTTATGACTATATTTCTTTTTTATGATTGCTTATTAAAGACTTGACATCTTGTACATCATCACTGCAGTTTTTGCCTTTATTTTTTGACTCGATATTTCACTGCAGTTTTGTTGGATTCTTTGTTGTTGCCTAATAGTTTTTTTAGTGCATATTAGGTATACACTGTATAGTATAGAGATAGATAATGGATAGTCCCTTTACAGATGAGACATACAACAAAATGAAATAGGATACGCCTTAGGGTGGCAAACATGTGACTGAGAAGAATGAAGGAGGTGACTCTAGGTGGGGATTCAAGTGAGGATCATCAATTATGATGTTGGGACTGGGAGTATTTAAAAGAGAGCTTGAGTCAGCCTCTTTTAATTAGTGTAAATAAGTACTTTATCTAAATGGGTAATACTTGGGAAATTCTCTTTGTATTATGCTTATTTTTGAAGGACAGAAAAAGTATTTAGCCAGGTAAGAATTACTTGCCTGAAAACTGCCACTATATCTGTTTCTAAATCCTGATCATTTTTGCACTCTTTTAGACTAATCAAGGTGTTAAAAATCTTTCGGCTGAAGAAGCAGCAAAACTGGCATCCAGTGATCCAGATTATGGTCTACGGGACCTTTTTAACGCCATTGATAAAGGAAATTGCCCATCATGGACTTTATCCATCCAACTTATGACCTTTAAGGAGGCAGAGAATCATAAATGTAACCCCTTTGATTCAACCAAGGTGGGTCATAAAATCAACCTACATATGATCTGTTCTTATATAATTTGCTACAAGGACTTAATTTCACACGTGATTATATGGCGGATAATTTTCAACACAGAGTCTGCAGAGTGAAAAGTACCATAATAGAGCGTTATTAAATTACTCCTTATACAGGGAATGCTATTAGAAGAACTAAAATACAAACAACCATTCTTAATGAGTGAGTGATCCTTAAGAAGAATAGAAGAAAGATAAAATAAAACTGTAACTACTATATATATATAGAAACGTTGCTAGTGAGAAGAAAAATCTTTTCTTGCATGTTTCATGAATTTTAGATTTGGAGTGAAAAGGATTATCCTCTTATACCTGTGGGTCAACTGATCCTGAACCGGAACCCAGTTAATTATTTTGCAGAAGTCGAACAGCTGGCCTTTGAACCTGCAAACATGCCCCCAGGCATTGAACCGAGCCCTGATAAAATGCTTCAGGTAAGTGAGGGAGATTTTATAGTGTTTTAACAGAAAAAGGCAGACAATTTCATTATTTGTCAAAAATTCAGATATTTTCAAACTTTAGAATCCACACCTAACTTATTGTGGACAGCTGAAACCCTGTCAGATATAGGATTCCCCTTCCCCTATTCTTCTTTACCCTTCCTCATCCCCATTTTATTTCCCTCCCATTTTAAAATTTCTTTAAAAAAATAGAAAATATTTTAAATCCTGTGATAGTCACATTATAATAGCCTTTGCACAGGATACATAGGAGTCCTTTTACTAAACTGCAGTAAAAAGTGGCCTTAGCACGTCCCTACTTGCCTTTATTCTCTCTCATCCCTCTTATTCTCTGGTCCGATATAGCACATATAAACCTGCTTTGCCAAATTGAATGTGTCTGCACCACTATTCAAGAACAAATTCTTATATTTCATAGAAACATGACGGCAGAAAGGCCAAATGGCCCATCTAGTCTGCCCATCCACAGTAACCATTATCTCTTTCTCTCTCTGAGAGATCCCATGTGCCTATCCCAGGCCCTCTTGAATATAGAAACATGGCAGATAAAGGCCAAATGGCCCATCTAGTCTGCCCATCCACAGTAACCATTATCTCTTTCTCTCTCCGAGAGATCCCTCGTGCCTATCCCAGGCCCTCTTGAATATAGAAACATGATGGCAGATAAAGGCCAAATGGCCCATCTAGTCTGCCCATCCACAGTAACCATTATCTCTTTCTCTCTCCGAGAGATCCCTCGTGCCTATCCCAGGCCCTCTTGAATATAGAAACATGATGGCAGATAAAGGCCAAATGGCCCATCTAGTCGGCCAATCTGCAGTAAACAGGTATCAGGACAACTTCACTTTACCTTGTATTTATCTAAACATCTAACTGTACCCTCACTGCCTAGTTCCTTACCAGGCTATTTGGGCCCCTGAAGTAGATAGAAGTTGCTGTTCCTTCCTCCAATATCATTTCTTTACAGACTTTAGCTCATATACCTGCTAGGATGGAAGAGGAGCAAATAGACAGGCAACATGCTAAGAAGACCCCTCTTATCACTTGGCAATTAACCTCTACACTTATATTCCACCCTTTTAGCCCAAATGGGTTATTCAGAACATTGTTAAGCTGTCTTTTGATTGGATAGGTTTTTTAAAATCATATGTAAGGGGATTCTATAAAGTGCTCAAATTTAGGCATGATCATGAGAAATGCATGCAACTATATGGAGTAATAAATCAATTAAGATCAATAATTGGGTGCTAACAATTATTGATCTTAGTTGGCACCAAAAAGAGATTACGTTCTTACCATGATCATATCTTTTGCCGTTTCAATTACTTAGGCATCGTCAGGGCTCCTACTGATGCCTAAGTTTAGGTCTGGTTATAGAATTTCACCCTAAGTGCTATTCTGCCAAGGGTGTAGCACTTAAAAGTGAATTTTGGTGCCAGACGTACGGTGTAAATGTTGGCACCCAAGCCATGCCTCTTTTAATATCCACACTATGAGAGCTAGGCCCACTGCCTTGTAGAATAGCATACAGCCAGATGCAGGTCAAATGATAATGAGTAACATCAATCATTGGTTGTTAGCACTTTCAAATCTTTGCTATACCAAACTCTGGCTTTTATTCATAAATTACTGATTCCTTATACCTCAACTAGATTATTGAGGTACAATGATCAACATTTACTAGTTATTCTCTCACTTCAAATTATTAACACATGGCGGAAAGTCATCTTTTCTGTCACAGCCCCTCAAACATGGAATTCCCTCCCTATTTATTTAAGGGAAGAACACAATTTGGATAAATTTAAGAGCAAATTAAAAAGCTTTCTTTTTAAGAATGCATTTGATAATTAGAAAGTCGGACTAAGAGTCTCATTTCAATTCCATTCTATAACTTCCCTGTAGTACATTGCTCTGTCCCTTCCTATTGTTTTTTCCCCATAATTGTCTCATCTACTATCAACAATTTGTATTTCTTTTCCCATTCTTTCCTCTTGTTTTAAATATGTTTGTAAGGTTAGTCTTTAATATGTTCTGCAAGGATTAGTTTTTCATTTGTTTTGTTACCTCCTAAAATTTTGTAATTTTATTGATGTGAATTTTGAATAAGCAATCAATCAAATTTATAATAAAACCTGAAACTTGAATTATTTACATCAAGTTCGTTAAGAAATTAATTTGCATGCGTACAAATTTGGGTGCGCAAATCTGAGAAACCAGGAGTTATTGTACAGTGTGATCTAAAAGCTACACGTGCTAAAGTGCTTAAGTGCAGTATCATTACATAGGTCTTATCCCATAAAATGAGACTCGTGGTTTTTTTTTAAAAAAGTACAGTGATACCTTGGCATCCAAACTTAATCCATTCGAGTTCCAAATCGTTTGAGTTCCAAGACAATTTTTCCTATTGAAAATAACAGAAACTGGATTAATCCATTCCTGGGTCCCACAAACTCAAATTTTAACAGGAAATACACTGGATTTTAAGGTCAAATATTAACAAATAATAATAATATAATATAGCATTTTCCTCACTACACTACACAAAGGTGAAAATCTCACGAGATGCTTTCATTACAGCTTCTGACAATGAACTGAACGATGTCTGGGTGGCCCGAATGCTGAGGAAGTCTGCACAAACACACATGAACAACGTGCAGGGCGTTCAGATTCCAGGGCAAAATGTACTCAAATTTTTCATTCGGATTCCAAGTTGTTCGAGTACTGGGGCGTTCGGATTCCAAGATATCACTCTACATTAATGAGCATGAGCATGTTAATGAAGTGGTGGACTTGAATAAACACAGCCCTAAATTAGAAATGAAGGAATTGGGGTGGGTGGAAAAAAAAGTAGGCCACATATATTATTCTTTTCAAAGACTGCCCTAAGATTAGTGCATGCTAACAGACACTGGTGCATGCTTAATGTCCCACATCCTAAGTCTGTTACTATGCCCTAAGAATCCGAAAACAGAATTTCAGTCAAATAAAGGCAGCCTAATTATTATCAAACAATGTAGTCGGCTCCGGAGACCACACAAAAGCTTATTCCAGTACATTTTATAAGCATTTTTATCTAACTTATTTCAGGGTCGTCTTTTTGCATATCCAGATGCACTAAGGTACCGTCTAGGGCCCAATTACCAGCAGTTACCAATAAACTGGCCCCAGAGAGCTTCAGTGGCCAACTATCAGAGAGATGGACCCATGTGTTTGTTTGACAATCAAGGTAATTCTTCAAGTTCTACAACATGGATGACACATTATGCTCTGCTCAGTAGTACAGTAGAAGTTAAATTGTATATTTTATATAGAAATTCTCATTTCTGAGGTCAATATTTAGTGGTCCACGGGATAAAATATATATTTAAAAGTTATGCAAAATTTCAGCAAGCCAAAATGATATGTGGAAAATCCATGTACAACCTAGAACTTATCCATTCAATATTTAGCTGGTGTTGGTCAACTTTATTTTTAAGCACTGTCCGCTTCAGGCAGAATTAGCCTCTGTATAGTCAATGCCAGGCCATTTTTGAGCCCTGGCATTGAATTCCCAGGAAAAACTTTGCAATAATCCCTTGCTCTGTCACCTTAAAAGTCTCAATTCAATGCATATACTAAGAAATTATACTGTCAGTTTATAACATATGCTCAGAGACCCAGAGACCACCTTGCATATGCAAAAAGTAATAAGAAAAATATATTTAAATGGTGAAAAAACTCCAAAAGAACTTATCTTAAGCAACTTCAGGGTCCCGACGTGGGCTACGTTTCACTTTCTGCTTAAGAGAATACCCAGAGCTGGCCACTGAAGCTTATGCAAGTTCCAGCTGCGTGCATGCGTGCACTAATTTGTATGTGCAGTGGTTCATGCATGTGCACAGTGGCATAGTGAGGGTGAGCGGTGCCTGGGGAAGTGGCGCCCCTCTCCCCCCCCACCACATGCCCCTTCCCCATTCCTTTTTAACTTTGACGTGAGTAACCACGAACTTGCTGCCCGCGTCAAATTCGATGCTCTCTCTGAGGTCACTTCCTAGGTGCCTGTCCTGGAAGTGACATCAGAGAGAGCGCCAAAGCCAACGCGGGCAGCAAGTTCGTGGCTGCTCACACTGAAGTTAAAAAGGTACGGGGGAAGGAAAGAGGCACGCACGCGACAGGGGGAGGAGTGGGAAGGGGATTGGTGAAGAGAAGGAGGGGTGCCGGTGCCCCGAGGAAGACTGCGCCCAGGGCGGACTGCCTCCTCCCCTTTACTACTCCACTGCATGTACATACTATTTGGAAAGAAAGTACACTCTTTCCAAAACAGGGCACCTTCTTTGCAAATAATGGGCACTATAATTCGCAAGCATAAAACTCCCACAAAGGTGGTGTGCTTTTCCAGTTTGTTTTCATTTGCAAACAACATTAAGTCTGATCCCTAAAGGGCTCCTTTTATTAAGCCGCGCTAGCGGGGTTAACGTGCGCAACTTTTCATCACGCGTTAACCCCCGCACAAACTACCGCCTGCTCAAGCGAGGCGGTAGCGGCTAGCGCGGCCGGCGGTTTAGCGCGCGGTATTACACGCGTCAAACCGCTAGCGTGGCTTGATAAAAGGAGCCCTAAGTCTTGAAGTCTTTTCCTTGTGGACCCTTCGCTTTGGAATTCACTCCATTTTGCAGCATCCTAGTTTGAAGGTGCATTGCTTTCAGAAAGCAATTGGTACATCTCTAAACGCTGAAACCTCTTTTTTGATCATCTATCGTTTCTATCATGGAGATATGACTACAGGTTTGCCTATCTGATGTGAAATTACAGGAAAAGTACATGAAGATGATGATGATCATAATAATAATAACAGTTTATATACCGCAGGACCGTGAAGTTCAATGCGAGTTACAATGATTAAAAATGTTAAAGATTGAGTAGTACTAACAGAGTTGACGTTTAGCGATCAGTTGTGGGGAAAGATTGTGCAGGGCAGCTGCCTACGTACTTTAGGAACAGACATGTTTTCAGGTGTTTCCTGATGGCAGAAAAGCAAAACTTAATGAACTTGGCCAGTTTGGATTAAGTCTTACAGATGACTTCAGCTTTCAAAGAATTCTAACACAAAATGTGATCTGTTTTCAAAGGCAATGCCCCAAATTATTACCCAAACAGTTATTGTGGTCCAGAGAGTCAACGCAAGTATTTGGCACATAAATACAAAGTGTCAGGAGTTGTCACACGATACAATTCTGCAGATGACGATAACTTCAGTCAGGTAATTATTTAAGTAGGGAGGAAGACCAAACTCTAAATATCTTTTTGCAGTACTGACTGTAGTTCTTTGAAATGATTCAATATAAACCAATGCAAAACCCAGTGTGTTTGATTCTGGTACAGTGTATATTGATTAGTGGATAGGCTGCTATTTGCTGCTTATAAGAACATTGCAACACAGTTAATCCTAAAGCAATCATAATGTAACACTCCTGGTGAGCAGCCACAGTCCTTGATGGCTACAACCCAGTGAGGGTTTCAAGATTTCCAAAATAAATGTGCATTGGATCTATTTGTATATAATGGAACCAGTACTTGCCAATTAATCTCAGACTTTCCTCTTGGCTAGCTGCCTGGGGCAGCATTCACCTTGAGCAGGAGTAAAGACTGAGAGCCAGGTTCTCTAATATTGCCAGTAAAATCCATTGGATCGCTGTAGTGACGGCAAATTGACCGATTTAAAAACGGTGGTCGATATTGAAACAATTTTGCATGCAAATGAGTTTCACAGAAACCCACCATAATCCCATCCAATCAGTTGCTGGAAAAGTGACTGATACGTGCACAGAGCTGCTGAGACAGAAGGGAGTAGGCACCCCAACTGCTGATCTTCATAGGAGGTCCGGGGTGTGGCGGAGTCCAGCTGGCCACTGGGGCAGGAGGGAGCAGGCATCTTTTCTGCCAAGATTCACAGAGGTGGGGTCAGGGATGTGGGGGGGATCTTGGTTGCCTGCCAATTATTTTTTTTTCCAGAGGTCTTCGTCAGGAGGGGACCATTGTTGGGGGGGGAGGGGGGTTAGGGAAGCCTGCATGATTTAATTTTTTTTTTTTTTAAATTGGGGATAGATTGTGCATGGGTAACACATGCACATCATTTATGCCCATTAAAAAAAGTGATGTTGTTCAGTGCTTGTATAATGCTACCAGCATCTCCAGACCTGCTTATTTTAATATTGATGAGCTCATTGTAATGTATTTACATACCAACCATGGAAAAGACCATATATTTGCGTTTTGAGCATCAATAGATGCAATACTTCATTGCTAAACCGATTAAAACTGGGGAAATTGGGAGTATTATATTCTGTATATTTCTTTCAAAGTATATGCTTTGTATTTAATTTGAAAATTATAAATAAAAAAAAACCTGGTTTAGTGATGATCGTTAAACGCACAGTGAGTTTTGTGCATCTGAGCCCGAGTGCAAAAGAAGTAAAAGCAATCCCCCCTCCCCACCCCCAAATTTAAGAAACTATTGTTTTAAACATCAGGAAGTTTCCTGTATGGCTGGTTTCCATGCATTTTGCATGCTGAAAATGTTAAACTTTAGCAGGGTAGCTTTTTTTGGTGCATTTTTTTACATTAAAACCTTTATTACAGAATTACAGAATTTCAGTATGCCATATATATATAAAATAGAGCGTACATTTGCAACACAAAAAGGGTATATAGATAAGTTTAAGAAGATTTGGGGACCATTAACAGACTTTTGCAATGAATGATATAATTTTCCCATAATAAGATATTTGATAAGGGGGGTGGTGGGTGGGTTTATTTTATTCATCATAAAATATAAATAATTTAACATTATATTTTGTTTTATTGTATGCATTTCCCAAAGTAAGGGGAGGGAGGGGGGTTATAATTGAGTAATAGTTGACATACTTATTACTTATTAAATATTATATGCTGTTTAAAAATTATAGTAAAAGAGTATAATGAAATGCTATATTTACAGTAAGGTATGATAGAATGTCAAGTGTATACTTAATGAATTTGTATGAATTTAGATTGTACACTTGTTGTTATATGAAAAATGAATAAAAAACTTAAAACAAACAAACAAAAAAACCCCTTTATTACATTGGAAGATTTATATTGGGAAAAATTTCAAGTAAACTTCAGTGGTAAAGAATAACACAGCTTATTACATCAGCCATTAAACTGGAAGCAGAAATAAACTGCCCAGCCAAAAGAAAGCAAGCAACAGTCTAACTCCACTGACCATATAAGAGAAGAACAACTGCTAAACCCCCTAAACCGGAATAGTCTGGACATGTAAGTTATGGCTTCTTTTTTGACTCTTCAGGTGCGTGAGTTCTATATGCATGAGATGAAGGAGGATGAACGCCAGAGGTTGTGCCAGAACATTGCAAATAGTCTTCAGAATGCCGAGCTTTTCATCCAGGAAAGAGCTGTGAGTGGCATTTTAGTGTCCATCACATTGTCCACATCGAGTGGACATTTATGAGTTACGGGGATGTTAAACAGATGCTTATTTGCAGAGCTTCCCAAATATGCCCACAAAATCCCACAGCTATTTGGCTTTCCAGGATATTCACACCAAATATACCTAAGATTTATTTTTGTATATTCCGAGAATCCATGCTATGGAGTGATCAAGACAGGTTTGGCAAATCCTACTCTAGGGCTTGACAAACCAAAAAAACAAGAAAGAGACTTTAAGCGCTAAAGTAACAAACTTAGCATCTTATTAACTTAGTTGCAATAAGCAGCTGACAAGATAATTATTGCCTGCTATTAATGAATGCCCAAGCTTGGCAGCGCACACTAATTATCAAATGCAAAATGGAGCATGTAATAGGTAGGAATGTAGAAACAGAAAATGATGTCAGACAAAACCAAGTTACTTACCTCTAGCAGGTGTTCTCAGTGGACAGCGGAATACAAGTTCTTATAACATGGGTGACATCACCGACTGAGCTTGCATGGGAAATCATCTCCAGCTAAGGGGAAAAGGGATCAATTTGGGCAATTAATAATAGAAAAGAAAACTGTCATAGGAAGTTCAGGAATGCTTCATTTCAGAAAGGTTGCATTTATACCAAACGCTGAAATTTCAGCAATACCAACTTTTATGTTGTTCTAGAGCAGCCATTTAAACTTTATCTACCATAATTTACTATGTTGTTGTTTTTTTTAGTTCAAATATGTTTATTGAATTTTGAAAAAAAACCAAATATCATTATATCGAACATCAGAACATGATAACATGAATGAAATAATAAGGTTAATGAAGAACCACCTTACAATATAAACATAGTCACAATGTTAGTGTTATTTGATGAGTTTTATAGAGGTCAGGCTCATTGACAAGAACAATGAATAATCAATCAACAGAAGACAGATGCTCACAAAAAAGAAATAATCTTGTTGTTACCCAGTGTTTTTTTTTTCTCTTGCCTTATCAGGTGAAGAATTTCATGGCCGTTCATGCGGATTATGGAGCTCGTGTTCAGGCACTGCTACCCCAGCTCAGTGGAAAGAAGAGCATTTAAGTAAATGGAGTCATTTGTTTATTGCTATGATATCAGAACAAAGTGTAAATGAGAGGTTTTTTAAAAAAATATAATGGCATGATCAAAAAACTGCTTCTAGAAGAGAACACCTGAGCTTGTAGATGCATGGAGGCCAATTTTCTTATGAACTAGACAACTTTTTTTTTACTGCTATGGAAACAGCTATGGAAGTTTCCATAACTAGGTTATGGAAACTTAAATCAATCAGATCGTATTTTAACGATTTTCCTTTTCAATTACAAGCAGTCCCTGGGTTAAGAACGAGTTCTGCTTTTTTAACAGTTCTTAAGTTGAATTTGTATGTAACTCGGATCCTGTACAATACACAGTCTATAAAAATGAAAGAACATTATACATTAAAGAAACAGCGCTCAAAATAAAGTACTGTAGTTTAAATAGAAAGAAAAGAAAGGAGTTTTACACTTACTTTTGTTCTTCATCCGTCCCACTGTTCCCTCTCCATCACCACATCCAACATTTCTCCCTCTCATCTCTCTCTTCCCCATGCATCTGTACTATACTCCTCTCCCACCACCATGTCCAATATTTCTCTCTCCTTCCCTATGTCCAATTCTCCTCTTTCATCATTTCTTCATGTGCACCACCTTTCTTTCCCTCTCACTCAAACACCCATGCCCAACAATTCTCCCTTTCTATTCCCCCCACCTCAGCATCTCTTTCCCTCACTCCCTCTATTCTTCCATCCTATGTCCCAAATTCATGCTCTCTCCTTCCTTTCTTCCTTCCTTCCATCCTTTTTGTCTGAAATTTGTGCTTCCAACCCTGCTTCTCCCTTCCTTTGCCAATGCACCCCTTCTTCCTCCCTTCCTGTCCCAACTCAACCTCCTCCTCCCTTCCGTGCCCAATGTGACCCTCTTAGTCCTTCCCTCCCTCTGTTCTGTGTACGTGCCTCCTTACATGCAACCCGTGGCTGACCCTGACATCACAGGAAAGGCTTCTAGGTCAGCCGGGCCACATGCAGGAGCCGCTGCTCATGGCTTTCCAAAGAGAAGTACAACTGGGAGGAGACAGCTGGCCAGAGGAGGTAAACATAGAAACATGACGGCAGATATAGGCCAAATGGCCTATCGAGTCTGCCCATCCGCAGTAACCATTATCTCTTTCTCTGAGAGATCCCACATGCGAGAGGGAGGGATGGAGGTACTAATTTGGGATGCAGAACGGAAGGAAAGACGATGAAGGGTGCATTGTGACATGGAAAGGTGGAGGAGGGTCATGTTTGGATAGGAAGGGAGGAAGAGGGGGTGCAGTGGCACATGAAGGGAGAGGCAAGACCTTGTTTGTACAAGTCCAACGTTAAGTCAGACGTTCTTAACCCAGGGACTGCCAGTATTAGTGCATTCTCTTGTACTTGGCATTCTAGATTATTGCGATATTATATATTTTGCAGGGTCTCAAAAATATTTTCAAAGACTTCACATTATGCAAAATTTGTCAGTTAGGTTGATTTTTAAATGGTCAAAATCTGAGCATAAGTAATAAAGCCTTATTATCGAAAGTTGCACTGGCTCCCAGTAAAGGGACGAGTACTTTTAAAATTTGGTTGAATTTTTTATAGAGCTATAAATGGCTTACTTCCAAAATATTTAGTTGATGAATTTTTGTTTGCATCTTTAGAATGTGTATCACAAAGTCCTTCTTTCTTAGCTTTTCCTTCGGTGGAAGGTTGCTCACATAAAAGATATGTTAGCAGGCAACTTGCTGACCAAGCAACTCTAGGGGACCCTGAATTTTACCCCTACTTTTTAATTCTACATCTTATATGCACTTTAGAAAGCTATTAAAAACGGAATTGTTTTTTTAAAATATGTTAATGATTGAATTGTTTTTTATACTTTGAATACTATGTAATTTTGCTGATAAGTCAGCTTTTTATTTTTGTACATTGCTTTGAACTGAAAGGTACTGCAATTCATAAATGCATGTTTATGTTATCTTATGTTACTCATGCTGCTGCCTTTATGAGCTGGAAAAGAAAAAGCAAGACGTTTCTGAGCACATGGCATGCCAGAAATGGGTTAAGACTTCAGTAAACCCAATATTAGCATGCAATTCCAGAATTACATGTGAAAACCTGGAAGGGTTGTCCCGGTTAGATGAACATAAAACATTTGGGAAAGTGCATCACCCTTCTCAAACTGGCAAGCAATCCTGCTGGCCCACTTCTTTCCCCTTTCACTTTCCAACTATCTGCCATAACTGCTCCTTGGACATTGCCCTTCCTTCTTCCCTTAATCATCTTCTGTTTCTTCTGCTCAGGCTCTCTCTCTCCCTCTTAACCCATGCTTCAATAGCATCTGTCTACTGAGTTAGTTTCATGAACTTAAATGTCTTGATGCGTGTACGGCTAGAGTGGCCTCATTCCTTCCAGCATAGTTCTGTACCCAGAAGCACTCTGGTCTCCTAAACTGTGGAATTCAGTGTATCTGGCAGCAGGTCGATGTATTCAGAAAGCTGTTTCCATTGAACAGAGCAAGACTAGATTCCCACATTCACCTCAGTTATTCCTCTTCCCTTCAGCACTTGCAACCCGCTATGGGGACTGGGATTACATGTTATCGCTGTGTCTCTATGCAGCTGGCTTGCAAACTCTTTCTGCCAGCTGAATTTGGGCTGGCTCAGGGCTGATGGAGTCCCATGCAGTAGTCTAATCTCACACAGATTTTAAGCATCTCTAAATGCTTTCTAGCTGCTAAGAACATGCCATTCACATTCAGGATCTAATACCCAGCACTCTGACAACTGGTGATCACTGTTTTTCTCCATTTTTTTAACCCTGTTTGACAAATCTGCATGTTCAGTGCTATAATTCAACACCATATCTCTACTAGAAAGGCAAATGCTCTGCTATTTGTATATAGATTACTGTTTATAACACCAAATGCTTTATAAAATGTATAAATATACCTAATTGTGTTTATCTTTTAGGTTGCACTTATATAAAATACAGCCTATATCATTCTGGAGGACAATCTGTGCAGCAATTCACCATTATTTATAATGAGGATTCTTTGGTCTCCATTAATAGTTACGGTTAATGTCAGCATTTCATGAAAGAATAAAAGTGTTTTAACCTTGTACCTAATTGTCAAAATTCAACAAAGCATGAATCGCCATGATTGTAGCAGGTTTCCGGGTCTTGCTGCAGCATGATGGCTGAAATGTCCGTTCTTTCTACACCGATGCGGCAAGACCCGGAAACCTGCTACAATCATGATGCCAGCCGCGGAAGCCTAAGAGAACATGAATCACCATGATTGCTTATTGGAACTTGGCATCTTTTCATAAGAAAAGCAAATTATTGATGCCATACATTTCCAAATGTATTTCTATGTGCAAATAGGTATGAAGCCCCATTTTACATAGAATGTAGAGAATGGAATCGGGACATCCAGTTGGGGTGCACTGAGTTCCAGGGTATTTTTAAAAAAGGTTCTGTCGTATATAAATACCTGCAGGTCTGCATTTGCAGAATATGAGGCAGAAGCGGCCATTTAAAAAAATTGATGTTGGAAAAGTGAATGGCAGGAATTTGGCTGCTTCCATATGGAGCTGTTGGCGCTTAGATATGGAAGTGGAGATTTCACAACGTCTGCATGTAAGTGCTAACACTCCCACATGGAGTTGCAACTTACCCTACTTTATAAAACCTACATGAGGCTACGATTTTAATGTGGTTTTGTTTTGGAGGCAGAAATCAACTATTTGGGAGTACAGAGACTGACTCCCCTAATCCATTTTTTAAACCTACACTTGCTGTCAAGCAGGTATAAAAGCTAATGTGGAACTTTTCCTCATTTGCATGTCTACCCTTTGTAAAATGGAAAGTATACATGTACATTTTAGGCCTCTCCTTCCCTGCGAAGACAGGGAAATACCTATTGTACCTATATGCAAGTTATGGTTTATTGATTTGAATTACCGATGAAAAGGCAAATATTAAATCCAAATAACTAACCCCTCCTCTTTTACAAAGCCACAGTGGTAGCTGCCGTGCAGCAACTGCGCCAAAGCCCATTAATTTCCAATGGGTTTCGGTGTAATTACTGCGGGCTGCTGCGTTAATCGACTTCATAAAAGGGGGGCCTAACTAACTAGATTTAGCTCAGACCTCTGCGTGCTAGATTTCAATTTCAAGGCTTTTCCTCAAAAGAAACATTTGCGTACTGTCAGGGAACTCTAATGGAAGGGGGAGATCCTAGTTATCAATTATATCATGTACTATATGTAACTAACTGGTCATTATTATCAATGATTATATTAAAGATGTGATTCCAATTTTTTTCTACACACGTGATGTCAATGATTGCGATATGTGTGGACAGGGTGTGGAAGAGGGTTTGTGGACAGGGCTAGGGTAGTATAACTGCTTCATTTCCCCCCTATGGCCCTGATTGTATAAATGTGGTCTAACTCGTAGGTGCTGGTCAGAGTGGTTGTCAATCAACTGTTAGGCACCGTTTATAGAAGCGTTCTTAAGCACCATTAGGCATTGAATCCTTAGGCACACTGCCATTTAGGCCAGGGGTTTTATGTCTACAGGTGTGGCCCCAAATCTGCCCCTAACCACGCCTATTTGAGATGTACTTAGTGTAGACATGTACCTTGAAGTGGTAGACACCTACTAGTAAATTCATTTTTTACTCATTTTTGAATTAGTTGTTAAAAGCGCTTTCGATTATCAGCTTTGATTAGGCCAATTAAAAAAATTAAGTTAGGTGCCTAAATCAACTAGATGTGCTGATTTAGGTGGCTAAGTGTAGGCCTTTTTTATAGAATCAAGGCCTTTATGCCTTCTTGTTTCTGTGGCATCAATCCAGTTCCTGGGACATATCCAGCCTGTCACAGTTTCAGGATATCTACAATGAATATGTTCAGAATAAATTTATATGTACTACCTCTAATGTAGAAAACAGCAGCTCAGCCAAAATGTAAGAACCAAGGATGATTGATTGTAGTGCAGACATAAAACGCATATAAAACCCCAATACAGGCCAAGTTTCAACTACACTTAGGGCTGCATCAGGGGTTAGTAGAACCAGGTGGTGTATAAAAATGGGATCATCAACCAGGTAAAAGCAGCATAAAATCAAAAGATGGCAGCACTCAATAGTCTTTCTGTTGCCATCTTTTGAGTTTATGCTGTACCTGGTTCTATTAACGCCTGGTGCAGCCCTTAGCATGGGCGAAACATGGCCTGTGTCAGGTTTTTTAGTCTGCACTACAATAAATCATGCTCAGTTACTACTGCTTTGATCACTGCCTCCATTGTATGCAAATCTTTCTCATGTATATTCATTGTGCGTACCCTGAAAACTTGACTGGCAAGGTGTGTCCTGATGACTGGGTTAAGAACCACTGCTCCAACTATATTCTAAAACAATGGAGATGTTTCAGGAAGGTTCATTCTCCCAAAACATTAATCTGATATTTGTGGCTTTCAGACTTGTCAGAGAGTCTTCCATTTCCTTCCTGCAAGCCAAGAGCTCTATTTACTCATGTTAAATTTGAATTAAGTGCATAGTTATTAAATAGACCCCATTCAGAATAATGGGACTTGCATGATTTAACAGGCATTAAAGCACATTAACGCACATTAGTAAACAGAGCCTTAAATTGCAGAATATGTTTTCTTTAGACACAAACACAGAGCTTTTTACATGATTCTTTCCAACATTTCATATTTTGGAAAAAGTCTTAAAAGGGAGAAAACATGAATGAATCATATACCCCCCCCCCACACACACACACACACTTTTACTAAGCCGCAGTAGAGGTTTCTATCACGGGCCAGTGTGCTAAATGCTTTGATGTTGCTCCGACGCTCACAGAATTTCTACGAACATTGGACCAGCGTTGGACCATTTAGCACCTCGGGTCACAGTAGAAACCTCTTCCACGACTTAGTGTACTCTTATCTAAGAGAATCAAAAAGGTACGAGAGAATGATGTGGTAAGACCTAGACAACTGCAACAATCTATAATGATACAAGGGTCTTAGAAATTATTATGCATATCCAAAATTTATCCTGATTATAAAATGCTAATTAAGAGTTACTACATATTCAATTTTCTGATGTTATATTTTCATATGACTTTGTAGATATATTATATTTAAAAATAAAACCCAAAAATGTGACAAACAAATGGCTTTTCCTTAATCCTATAAAGTTTGCATTATAAATTGCATTGTCATTTTTGGGTGAGGGAGGAAGAAGGGGAAAAGAGAGCAAATTCAAGTTAGTTCTGATTTAACAAAAGTAAACTGAGAGAGACTTATATGGTTCTACATGGATATAATGGAAAGAGCAGAGGACAGCATTTAAAGATATCAAGGGAAAAAACCTGGCAGAGGAGCATAGGCAGAATTATCAAGAAGAAAAGAAGTGAGAGGAGGGTAGGGAGCAGAGGAAACTGGAGAGAGAACTGTTCAGTCGAGAAAAGGAGATGCAGAAAGTCTTGCGCTACAGTCACGGTTCTACAGCAAAATTAGCACTGCCAAATTATGACGGCATGCTAGAAGCAATAACAACTATTAAAGACCTCCAACAGAACAAAAAACCTTTTTAAACTAACAAAAAAACATCACAAGGAGACAATCAGTATCTTAACACTGAACTCAACAGTGAAACGCTCAAGACAGTCTTGCCTTTACTCCGTCATGCTACAGACATTGTCCCCCTGCAACTCAGACAAAACAACTCAAACCACAACTGGGCACCTAACTTCAAAACGGTCTCCCGCCATGACATGCCTTGCTTCCAAGTGGCAGTGAAAGACACCTTTGTAGACTCCATCCTTCCTCCCATCAACCCCTCTCTACAAAGTAGTGTAGTGCCCGCAAACTGGAAGTCAGCAGTCATCAGCCCAATTTGGAAAAAAAACCCACACTCAACCCTAACCTGCCCAGCAACTTTAGACCTGTCTCCAACCTATCCTTTGTCTCCAAGATCCTGGAAAAAAGAGTGTTAACCCAATTACACTCCTTCATTGATGAAAAAGGTGTCTATCTGACTTCCAGTCAGAATTCAGGAAATCCCACAGTACTGAAACCGACCTTCTCGACATCATCGACAACTGCTGGAAACTCATGCACAAGGGTAATGATGTCCTTCTGCTGCTGCTGGATCTCAGTGCAGCCTTCAACACTATTGACCATCCGCTCCTCATTGAGTAGCTCTCTGAAATCAGAATTTGAGACATTGCGCTAAGAAGGTTCTCCTCTTTCCTGAATAACAGAATCCAAAGTATTTTGGTCAACGACGTGCTATTGAAACCAAAAACGTACAGTGGGATTAGGGTAGGTTTTGAAAGGCTCACCATAAGTGTAGTAGTTAGAGAGAGATATGGGCCTGAGTCCCCATCTCTATAGTTCACTACATCACCCACTAGGCTACTCCAGGAACCGGCTTGCTGCCCTACTAGGACTGGCCATAACATGACCACTGGGAGTGTTGGGGGGAGGTCATACCTTTATCCCTCCGGTGGTCATCTGGTAAGTTTAGGCACCTTTTTGACACTTATTTATTATTATAACTGGTCTAGCCCCAAACTTCCAAATTGTGCCCTGGATATTTTCTAAAATGTTTAATTATGGCAGAAAAACAGCCAAATCATAAGCCTGCCTTAGTCCTGAGCACTCCCTTCAGATTTAGAACCACTGCAGATAACCGCCATAGAAATCCATGTACAAAATGGTTGGAAGGGTTTGGCGAGAAAAATGTCCATCTTCCCCTTTATGTCACTTTTTGGATATTTTTCTTTTTTGAAAATGAGCCCCATAGACATAAGATAGAAATAAGGGTGACTAATTTAAGGGAACCCCCCCCCCACACACACACAAACGTTAGAAAAAGGGCAGGAAAATATTTTCAGCTAGAGCAGGAGTGGATAAGCAAATCCTGCAGTTATTAGTTCTTGTGTGGGTAGGTTATTATTTGTCTCTTCTATTAAAAGACTGAGAGAAAAGCAAAGCTTTCATCTGCTTCCTGAAGTAGATGTTCAGGACTAATAATGCAGGTTATTGCCCTAATGCACACACACCAAATGGATATATTTTGCCTCTTTTATTAAGACCTTCATAAATGTTCCAGTAGTGCAATTGGTTAGTCCTACAATCGCCTAGATCCAGGATGGGTAATTTTCTAAGTGCCATTCTCGGCATGTATACTGTCATATCCAGTAGACATGAAAATGCCTTTATACAATGATCTCCTTAAGGTGCTACTAAGTATATGTAACAAGCTGTCTTTTCCCAGTAATTCCTATGCTATCTTAACATTTCCCAGCCCACTAGGTTCGTTTTAAACACAGAAACATAGAAAATGCTGGCAGACACTTTGGTGTCATTGGATTATTGAGAATATTGACAAATTTGGTGCTATTTTTTGCCTACAGGAATGATGTGCCCTAATTTATTATCTCAAAATCAGGTGGTATAATGTGTAGAACATACTGCAGTTATATATCTCTTGTCATAAAAGCAGTTCATATATCCCAATCCATACATCTATTCATACATGAACAAATTGTCGTCAGATTAACCTTTATTGCAAATTGCTGAATGCACAAACTCTTTATCCAATACAAGTTTTGTACCCAGGCACTAAATTGAAAAGAATCACCAGGGATTATTTGAGAGTATGCTGATCCAAAAGTAACAGCAAGGAGGAGAGGGTGGCATAGTGGTCAGAGCTAGAGCCTCAGCACCCTGAGGTTATGGGTTCAAACCCTGTGCTGCTCCTTGTGACCCTGGGCAAGTCACTTAATTCTCCACTGCCCCAGGTTCTTTAGACAGCCTATGAGCCCATCAGGACAGAGAAGGAAAATGCTCGAGTACCTTATTTGTAACCCATTCTGAGCTAAAAAAAATGAATACATTTTTTTTTACTAGCTCAAGTCTGACATCTGCCGACCTTTTCTAGTATTAGTCATTTAAGACAAAAGTTCTAGAAAAACAAAGTTCAACAAGCATTTGTGATCACCAATAGACGTGGAGGGGCATAATAAAAAAAAAAGTCTAAGTCCCCTTTTGGCCTGTCAGTAGACTCTGAAGTTGGCAGCAGGGAAATGTCCATTCTCAAAAAATGTATCCATATGTGAATAGTACTACGGTAATTATTCATACCGAAACCGTATCACATTTATATAGAGCTCAATGTCCACCGCTTTACATACAGCAGCTACATATATAAGAGATTTCTGCATGGACCTTCAGAATGCAGCCAGGCATTTCATACTACTGGCAGCTAGAGTCTCCATCAGTCCAATCTTTTATTGAAACTTATTTATGAAACTCTTTTTTTAAAGCAGTTAGCTTCACTGTTTTGTTATTTATTCATAATTATATAATTTTTTTTTCTTTTCAACCATAAAATTAATATAGCTACTTAGCTCATAGTAGATTCTTAATTGTCAATCGCGGCAGGAGAGATGCCTAATCTCTCCTGCCACGACCGTGATCTCCCCTCCCCCCAAACTGCCATGAACCAGCAGGAGAGATGCCTAATCTCTCCTGCCAACACCCCCCGCCAAAACAGCGATCCCTGGCAGGAGGAATCCCAAGCCCTCCTGTCGGCACCCCCTTGATAAACCCGCGATCGCGGCAGGAGGGAGCCCAAACCTTCCTGCCAACAACCCCCCTGCAAATACCAGCAGGATGGAGCCCAGGCCCTCCTGCCGAAGACAGCCCCTGACACCCTTCCCCCTCGACAATACCGGCAGGAGGGATCCCAAGCCCTCCTGCTGGAAGGTGAACCCCCCCCCCAACACCCCCCAATACCGGCAGGAGGGATCCCAAGCCTGAACCCCCCCCCCCACACTAACATTTTTAATTGGCTGGCCGGATGGGTCCTCAGTCCATCATCCTCAGTATGGTGGGCCTGCCTCTTCCCGGTGCATTGTGGAAGGGGCCTAGGTCCTGACTGGCCCAGGCAGCTAAGGTCCACCCATAGGAGAGGTCTTAGGCAACTGGGCCAACCGGAATTGGCTCAGTTGTCTGAGGCCCCTCCCATGGGGGGGGAGGGGGGTTTGGCGATTCCCTGCAGCAGCTGGGCAGCTGATTGCAGCAGGGGGATTCCCTTGCCGCGATCATCTGATGGGAAGGGATCAAGCGTGATTCTCTAACATGGGCCTGTGACATGGGCGCCAGTTAGAGAATTGGGCTGGTTAAGCAGGGTTGGGCGTCTGTCTCTTAGGGCAGACATGATTCTGTATAGGACATCTAAGAACATAAGAACATAAGCAGTGCCTCCGCCAGGTCAGACCATAGGTCCATCCTGCCCGGCAGTCCGCTCCCGCAGCGGCCCAAACAGGTCACGACCTGTCTGAATCACCAGAAGGGGCTCCCTTGCCACCTTGGTTTCTCATTGAAGTCCTATCTTCCCATCGTAGTCCTAACCCTCCGGTCTTGCACATGCATGACCTGTTGGGTTTCTATACTTATTACCTGGTTAGCTTTCTATACCTGTGTTACATCCCAGCACCTCTCTCAGTATCCCATGATCCCTTTATCCCTCAGGAATCCGTCCAATCCCTGTTTGAATCCCTGTACCGTACTCTGCCTGATCACTTCCTCCGGTAGCGCATTCCAAGTGTCCACGACCCTTTGGGTGAAAAAAAACTTCCTTGCATTTGTTTTGAACCTATCTCCCTTCAGTTTCTCCGAATGCCCCCTCGTACTTGTTGTCCCCTTCAGTCTGAAGAATCTGTCCCTATCCACCCTCTCTATGCCCCTCATGATCTTGAAGGTCTCTATCATATCTCCCCTGAGCCTCCTTTTTTCCAGAGAGAAGAGCCCCAGCCTATCCAACCTCTCGGCGTATGGGCAGTGTTCCAGTCCTTTTACCAGTTTCGTTGCTCTCCTTTGGACTCTCTCAAGTACCGCCATGTCCTTCTTGAGGTGTGGCGACCAATACTGAACGCAGTATTCCAGATGTGGACGCACCATCGCTCAATACAATGGCATGATGACTTCCCACGTCCTGGTTGTTATGCCCCTCTTTATGATGCCCAGCATCCTGTTGGCTTTTTTTCGAGGCTGCTGCGCACTGTGCAGATGGCTTCAGTGATGCATCCACCAGCACACCCAAGTCTCTCTCAAGTCTGCTGTCTCCCAACAATGCCCCCCCCCCCAATTTGTAGTTGAACAACGGGTTCTTTTTCCCTATATGCATTACCTTGCATTTTTCCACGTTAAAGCGCATTTGCCATTTGTTTGCCCAGTCTTCCAGCTTGTCCAGGTCCCTTTGCAGGTCCTCACACTCCTCCCTGGACCTAACTCTACCGCACAGTTTGGTATCGTCTGCAAATTTTATAACCTCGCACTTTGCCTCCTTTTCCAGGTCATTGATAAATATGTTGAAGAGTAACTGTGTGCGATTCTCCGCCGCTTTTTAGGTGGCTTCAGAAAATGGCATCCTATACAGAATTTCCCCCATTTTGCGTAACAACAAATTAAGTACAAATGAATATAATTGAAAAAATAAGTTTATGAAGAAGTAATGGACACAAGAACAAAAACAATTATTTTAGTCATTTTTATAAGTTCAAGCTTGGTACACATCTGAAGAAGCAAGGCGGCCCTTCTTTATATTGTTTAAGCTGGAAAATCCTTGTTTTCTGTGTACTGCTTGAGATTTTGAGGACATTCATGTCAATTGAAGAGTTTGCAGCTAATCATCACAATATAAATGCATGTGTATAAATCTTGCAAACACAGACTATTACACTGACTGCTTGTACGGGGTCACAGGGAACGGTTGCATAAGCAGCATAAAAATTGTCAAACTGGATCAGTGCAAAGGTCTACATACCAGAAGGTCAGTTTTACTTCTCTGACAGTGGCAAGCAGAAAAGAAAGCCGAGTTCAATACAAAAGTTGGAAACAAATCATGAAAGGCAAAACATTTCTTTAGATCTACTACATTATGAAATTGTTGTACAGGAACCCTTCAGTGATCACGTGGCAAGAGGAGAAAAAGGTGCTGCTTTCTATTCATTTTCATACCTGTTGCAAAGTTCAAGAGCAGCAAGTGTACTGAAGTTTAACATGCATGCATGCATGGCTAACATGAGACAGCAGAGATTACATACAACTACAAGGGGAGGCCCGGGCTCTCAGATAGGATCAGGAGGCTGTGTTTGAGGGCAGCATGTAGCAAAGAGGACATCATTGTGACAGGAGTCATGTATGCAGGTAAATTAGGGAAATCCCTTTTCTTCAAATTCACTGAGCTTTGGAACAACCTCCCTGCCCCGCTGCGGAACCTAGGCTCATTCCAATTATTCCGAAAGCATCTGAAAACCTGTCTTTTCTCCAAAACGTAAAGCTAGCTATCCTCTTCATAACCTCTAATTTCTTATTATGTCCTTCCCTCATTTATTGAATTACCTGTAAACCGTGCCGAGCTCTATCTTTATGGAGAGGATGCGGTATACAAACTTAAGGTTTAGTTTAGTTGAGTTGAACCCCCTCCCAGGGTTACATTGTGTGTCATCAAAGAGGATGCTAGGCTTTGCTAATACCTTCTTTAAAGGGGAGAAATGTAGAAGTATCAAATACCTCTTATTCCAGATCATGATCCTATTGGATAATGAAATTTCTCTGTAGGGTTACATAGGGCTCCAGAAAAAGGAGGACGGATTCAGACATCCAGGTTTTACTTCCATTGCTTTCAGTCTGTCCTCCTTACTTCCATTGCTTTCAATGGAAGTAAAACCTGGCTTTCTCAATCAGTTCTCCTTTTTCTGGAGCCATATGATAACCCTACATAAGATGTAAAAAAAACAAACCTAACATTACCAGGCAATCAGGGAGCACTGCTGAGGAGAGCTATAAATTAGGCAATAGCAAGAGCAGGGAAATACCACCAACTTTCCTAATGGGAAGAGGGAATAACAGAAATCCATCATTGCTATCCTCACTACCCATAAGGATGGGTGTGTGGGTGAGGATTAAAAAGAGACCCACTGCTGCTTAAAAAGGCACCCCAAATAAGAGTAAAAGACACATTATCTTTCTGCAAGTTACCCCATTCTATTGGAGACTTTTAGGCCAGTTCTTCCCAATCAGAGTAGACTAAGTTATAGTCCCAGATTCCACTTATCAACACTGTGGGTCCCATAATGATGAGTTTGTCAGAAATCTAGGATCGGCCTATCATCTGGGTGGGATAAAAGGCAGCAGTCGAGAAGGGCTAAATTTCTGACTGTGTAGGCAACAGCAGAAAGGGGGGAAAAAGAAGAAGACGTTAAACAAGGTTTGCTAGTGGGGCACAAATAGCAGCTCTATCCTTGCATGGAGAAGCCCTTCTGTATATTATAGATCTTGCTAAAATAGTCACACTTAGTGCAAAACAGTCTTTTGCCTCTCCTAATAATTGCACAGAACGAATCAGCGTTTTTCCCCAGTGTTGCAAGGGGGGGGGGGACACACGCGTGGCACCCACCCCTTTTATGTGGGTTAAAGACCTCGCGTTCCATCGCCCTTTGAATTCTGATTGGTCACCTGTGCTGTCAATCCTGTGTAGCACGTTAGCGTGACCTTCCATGCAGGTTCAAAACCCTGTAGATGAAAGTTTGCCAGTAACTGCAGCAATCATGGAAAGCGGGTTAAATATAAAGTACATTAGTTAGACAGACAAGAAAAGGCCAGCTCCAGTTTTAAATAAGGCTTTGCCACCCTTCTCCTCCTCCAAGTCAGCACCGGCTGATCTTTGCTCAGGGATTTAAAGTACCAGCCATCGAGCTTGACTGGCAAAGCTGAGAGCCAATCACTTGTCAAACTTCAGGCCCCCCTCCGTCAGCTTCTTGCCCAATAGCAGAGCAGCGGGAGGGGGGCGGGTTTGTAACAAAAGAGTGGTGGTGGGCTCCTGCTTCTCTCTGTCAGGAGTGGGCTCGGGAGCTGCCTCTAGCGGCGCAGGCGCTCTGCTGCTGAGTCTGCAACGCGCTCATTAATACTTCATCATCATCAAGACTCGTATAATTAGAGCATAAGATAATAGAACGTACCTGCTTCTGTTATTGTGCAGCAAGAGCAACGAAACATGGCCGGCAAGAGGGACCGAGCAGCAGACCAGATGCAGCTGTGGAAGGAGGGCCGGGGCGCTCAGGTGAGGGGTCCGGCGGCTGGACGGCACCTTGGTTGCGCGGGAGCGGGGAGTCTCGCGCCCGAACCGTTAGAAGAGACGTTGGATGGAACGTCGGCTGAGGTCGCGTTCTACAGGGGTCGCGAGCTGCAGCTGCAGCTCAGGCAATAGGAGGAATTAGCTAGTTATGCCTTAGAAACAATTGCGGGGTAACTGCTTGGCAGCATGTGCAAGGGAGGGGCAACTTGAGGCAAAGAAGGGGTAACTTCTTGGCAGCATGTGCAAGGGAGGGGCACTTAAGGCAGAGGAGGGGTAACTGCTTGGCTTCATCTGGGGGGCACTTGAGATTAGGGGGTAACTGTCAACATCTGCAGTGGAGAGGCACTTGAGGCAGAGGAGGGGTAACTACTTGGCTGCATCTGGGGGGACACTTGAGGTTAGGGGGTAACTGTCAACATCTGCAGCGGAGGGGCACTTGAGGTGGAGGGGTAACTGCTTGGCTGCAACTGGGGGGGCACTTGAGGAAGAGGGGGTAACTGGCAACATATGCAGTGGAGGGGTAACTGCTTGGCTTCATCTGGGGGGCACTTGAGATTAGGGGGTAACTGTCAACATCTGCAGTGGAGAGTTACTTGAGGCAGAGGAGGGGTAACTACTTGGCTGCATCTGGGGGGACACTTGAGGTTAGGGGGTAACTGTCAACATCTGCAGCGGAGGGGCACTTGAGGTGGAGGGGTAACTGCTTGGCTGCAACTGGGGGGGCACTTGAGGAAGAGGGGGTAACTGGCAACATATGCAGTGGAGGGGTAACTGCTTGGCTTCATCTGGGGGGCACTTGAGATTAGGGGGGTAACTGTCAACATCTGCAGTGGAGAGGCACTTGAGGCAGAGGAGGGGTAACTACTTGGCTGCATCTGGGGGGACACTTGAGGTTAGGGGGTAACTGTCAACATCTGCAGTGGAGAGGCACTTGAGGCAGAGGAGGGGTAACTGCTTGGCTGCATCTGGGGGGGCACTTGAGGAAGAGGGGGTAACTGACAACGTCTACAGCGGAGGGGCACTTGAGGCAGAGGAGGGGTAACTGCTTGGCAGCAGCTACAGCAGAGGGGCACTTCAGAAAAGTTGCCATAAGGGTTTGGGCCCCCTTCCAGATATATGCCCTAGGCTGCGAGAGATGCCTCTTTCAAGCTTTTTTAGGCTTGGGACCCAGGCTAGTTGCTTGATTGCACCCTGTATCTCACCACAAACACTATAACATTTGGAATCGGGCAGCCCACATTCATTGATGCTGTGTAGTTAACTGAACACCAGTGTCTGAAATCAGCTAATGGAGGAAACTCTACAGCAGTATGAAGGACAGTGGCAAAACTATATGCAGCTGGAACCAGGAATTGAGTACAAAAAGTTTCATTAAACACATTACTAAACTTCTCTTCCTAGTTTTCTTTAATTGATTAAATCATTGCATACTGGAAAAAAATCCTTGCTAGTAGTAATTTTGCAAGAACCAAATGTGGTTTTTACTTAGGAATTTCCCGAAGGCACGATTCAAAATATCTTTTAAGTCCCCAGGTTACATCACTCCTATGAACGCAAGAATGTGTGGGGAAAGCCTGGTTCCTACAGTATACCACCTAAGGCATATGAATTTTAAAACACTGAAATCCTATTCCAGCCATGCAATGAGAGATGTTTGTTATGTAGCATCCACATTATGGCAGTCTGCCTTTGGATTTAAGAAAAGAAGAATCACAAATACATTTTTAAAAACATTTGAAAGCATATTTTCAATTAGCATTTTTGGGGAGGGACTGGAAGTTCTTGGATGCAGTCATTTTTTTAAATATACATACAGTTGTGTGAAAAAATTAGGCCATCCCCATGAAATATTTAGTTCTTTCTTAAGAAATGTTCACATATCGATGTCAAAACTTTTTTTTTTTTTTTTAATCTCTGGAAAAGAAAGTGATGTGACTGCAGGTAAACAAAAGGTTTCCTTGATTTACTCATGAAACAAAAGATATCCACAAAAATGTGTGTTCTAACTGAGGCAATTCTCATGTCACGTTCCAGTGATAATGAAATGCACTGGCGCGCAACATGAGAACTGCCTGCTAATGTTGGGATGGGAGCCTTGACCTTGATGAAAATTTTGAAACATGACCTGTCAGTGGAGGCTCCCATAATGCACTTTAAGAATAAGATAAGTTCTTGTGCATCTTCTATTTATTACTGCTGTTTGCACAAAAAACTGCTGCATTTGCACTTTATATATAAGAAGAAAAAGTTTTAAAAACATACACAAAAAGGATCTATTGAAGATATTAGCTCATATTATCCTTCTATGAACTCTAAATAAAAGAAAGTGAGCCCTCTGAGTATATTAAACACTTTAGAAAAATATTTAGTGGTTTATAAGATAGTACTATATGAATATGTTTTGATATGCTGGGAAAATTTGGCGATTTATGACTATTTGAAAAGTCCCAGATGAAGTTTAGCCAAATAGTGAACTGACTACTTAAACCTTAGACATTTAGTTTGGTGTGCTCATGACTGCTGCGGTGAGAGTGAACACCATTGTGAGATCAAAAGAGCTGTCTGAGACCTTCAGAAAGAAGATTGTAGCAGCTTATAAGTCTGGTAAGGGATTTAAAAAGATCTTGAAAAAATATGACATCAGCCATTCCACGATCCGGAAGATAGTGTACAAGTAGAGGACTTTCCAAACAACTGCCAACATGCCCAGGTCTGGCCACCAAGCAAGTTGACCCCCAGAACAGACAGCAAGATGCTAAAAGAAGTCTACAAAAACCTAAAATGTAATCACGGGGCCTACAGCATGCCTCTACAATCAGAAAGAGACTGCACAAATTTAACTTGCATGGGAGATGTGCAAGGAGGAACCCTTTGCTCTCTAAAAGAAACATCAAGGCCAGACTAAAGCTTGACAGAGAGAATGTAGACAAACACCAGGGCTTCTGAAATAGTGTTCTATGGACAGATGAGTCTAAAATTGAATTATTCGGATGCTAGAAAAGAGGACATTTTTGCCATACACCAAATACAGCATTCCAGGAAAAGAACCTCATACCAATGTGAAGCATGGAGGTGGAAGTGTCATGGTTTGGGGATGCTTTGCTGCAGCAGGACCTGGCCAGCTCACCATCCTAGAATCCACCATGAATTCTACTGTGTATCAGAGAGGGTACTTGAGGAACATGTGAGACCAACTATAAGAAAATTAAAGCTGAAGTGGAACTGGACCCTGCAACACGACAATGACCCAAAACATACCAGTAAATCTACCAAGGACTGGCTGAAAACTAAGACATGGAAAGTCCTGTAGTGGCCAAGTCAAAACCCTGATCTTAATCTCATTGAGATGCTGTGGGGTGATTTGAAAAGGGCTGTAAATGCAAGAAACCTCTCAACAGCTCACAGTTGAAAGAATTCTTCATTGAGGAGTGGGCCAAACTTTCCTCAGACCCATGTCAGAGACTGGTTGATGGCTACAATATTTCAGCCAAAGGGGGTAGCACTAGCTGTTAGGATGTAGGGTGTCCTAATTTATTCCTCAGTTAGAATATACATTTTTGTGGATATCTTTGTATTTCATGATTAAATCAAGGAAAATTTTTGTTTACCTGCAATTACATCACTTTCTTTTCCAGAGATAAATAAAGATTTGACATCGATATGTGAACATTTCTTAAGAAAGAACTGAATATTTCATGGGGTGTCCTAATTTTTTCACATGACTATGTATATATTGAAGAATACTTTTTGAGTGCTTTCACTTTTTACTTTATATGTTTTAATGGTGTTCTCTAAAATTATATTCTTGGATTGTTATGTAAACTGCTGTTATCTAGTTAAGCGGTGTATATAAAGAATTTTAATAAACATAGACATAACACAAATACGGAAATAACAGCAAGCCAATGATAAGCTTTATCTTTATTCTCTACTTGCTACGAGTGCCTGATATGGCCATGTTTCGCTTAAGGCTGACTCGGGGACATATAAAACTGTCCAACCTGAACTGCAGAATTGTATTAAAAGTATACCTGTGGCAGAGTTCAGCATCTCATCAAACATTGCAACTTAAGTGATCAAAGTTAAACTAAACATTTTTTTTTAAAGTTCATTGTACTCATTTAGTTGATCTTTCTTAATTTTGGTTAATTGTGTTTCTGTTTAGACACCCGATGCCCTGACCACTGGAGCTGGGATTCCTATTTCAGATAAGCTCAATGCTTTCACTGTAGGACCCCGAGGTCCTCTTCTGGTGCAGGATGTGGTTTTCACAGATGAAATGGCTCATTTTGATCGAGAGAGGATCCCCGAGAGGGTTGTACATGCCAAGGGAGCAGGTAGGATATCCTGCTTAGTTGTGTATTTTCACTGTACTTGTCTTGTTCCCATCTTCAAGTCCTCTTGTACTCTATAGATCTTTCACACTATTTTCTCCTGTAAAATCAGTGATCTTCATTCCTAGTTATCAAGAGGTCAGGAAGTTTTCAGGATATTCCTAATGAATATATATGAGATGGATTTGCAATTAATGGAGTTAGTAGGCATGCAGAAAATCTGATTTGTTGGTATCCTTGGATTAGGAGTGAAGACCATTGCCTTCAATCGTGGCAGATGGTATAGTTCAAGATGAGCATCAGAAATGCCAACCTTTGTAAGGTACTCAGTTCACTATTTGGCTAAACTTCATCTGGGACTTTTCAAATATTCATAAATCAGCAAATCTTCCCAGCATATCAAAACATATTCATAATACTATCTTATAAACCACGAAATATTTTTCAAAAGTGTGTAGTATACTCGGAGGGCTCACTTTCCTTTATTTAGAGTTCATAGAAGGATAATATGAGCCAATATCTTCAATGGATCCTTTTTTCGTATATTTTTAAAACTTTTTCTTCTTATATATAAAGTGCAAATGCAGCAGTTTTTTGTGCAAATTTAGCAGTAATAAATAGAAAATACATAAGAACGTATCTTATTCTTAAAGTACATTATGGGAGCGCCTCCACTGACATGCCATGCTTCTAAATTTTCACCAGTGAATTTCATTGTCACTGGAGTGTCGCACGTCGCGTGAGAACTGCCTGCTAATATTGGACTGGGAGCCTTGACCCTGATGAAAATTTTGAAACATGGCATGTCTGTGGAGGTGCTCCCATAAAGCACTTTAAGAATAAGATAAGTTCTTATGCATCTTCTTTTTATTATTTCTAAGTTGGGTGCAAGCTTTTGCCCAGCATAAATGCTAATGCCCCAAAAATTAGGCATGAAGGCCTAGATTCTATAAATGGCACCTGAAGTTAGGTTCCTAGATTAGCATGTCTAGCCGATCTAGGCACCTAATTTAAATATTTAAAAAGCTTGATTGGCAGCAATAATGAGGTCATAATTGGCAAAAATTAAAATTAATTAGATGGTAGGTGCCTACGATATTCAAGTAGGCACCTAGTTCAAGTTGCCTACCAGAAAGTGGGCATGGTTAGGGGGCAGATCTTGGCCATATTTTGCTTGTAGGTGCTTAAATTGGATTTTGGTGCTGCTATTAAGGCTAAGAAAACCCTGGTTTAAATAAGAGGTGCCTAAGGGTTTGACACCCACCAGTGCCTAAGTCCAATTTAGGCATTGCTAGGTGCGGATTCTATAAACGGCGTCTAATTCATGATTGATGTGCGCCATGGTCCGTGCTCCTTGGCACCTATGCTTTAGACGCTGTTTATAGAATCTGTGCTGAAATGTGCCCGAAGGTGGTAGTCTTTAAATGTCATTCTGCACAGAGCACCCTTTACAGAATACTAGTTTAGTGTGGATCATCTTGAATTTCCCACTAGGCATGCTTTGGAATGCTCTTTAGTGAAAGGGCCACTAAGGGGTCCTTTTATTATGGCACGGTAAATAGAGACCCAGTGTGGGTCTTTCCCACATCCTAAAGCTGACAAATTTTATGGCCGATGAATTTGAGTCAGTTTAAACAAGCTGTTGAACGACACTTGTTTGAGACAGATGATGTAAGGGACTTATGAGCTGAGCTGTTTCTTTATTTTACTACTTGTTTTAATATGATGCGTGTTTTAATGTTATACTTGTGTACCCCGCTCTGGAATAAGGTGGTCTATAAATTTTTAATAAATGAAATATAGTGGCCTGTGTGCTAAGGTTGATTTTTACCCTCCTGAAATAATGGCTACAGGCTAATTTTCCTATTAGTGTGTGAGCACTTACTGACATGTATTTTGTAGGCGGTAAGGGCTTGTGCAGTAATCCTGCACCAATCAGCATGGCAATGCCCACAAGGTAACCGGTTAATGTAAATGCACCCATGTTCCTCCCCAAACGTGCCCCTCCAGCGCTAAAATTGCTTTTATCCCAGGACAAGCAGGCAGCGTATTCTTGACTGATGGGTGACGGCACCGACGGAGCCCCGGTACGGACAATTTTAGAGTGATTGCACTCTAAGAACTTGGAAAGTTCTAGTAGGCCGCACCGCGCACGCGCGAGTGCCTTCCCGCCTGACAGAGGTGCGCGGTCCCCAGTTTCTTAGTTTCCGCGGAGCTAAGAAGACGCACTTTTCAACGGCTGTTGAAAACTTTTTTCCTGATCGCCTTCCCGCTCGCGAAAACCTCTTCGGAAATTGTATTTCCTTTTTTCTTTTATTATTTTTCTTATTTAAAAAAAAAGAAGTTTCTTTTTTCTTTTCTTTCTTCTCTTTCTTCGGTTTTGCCCCGGCGGGGCCTGCTGCCACCATCGAGGCCTCGGCCTTCGATTTGGCAGAAGCCGTTTTTACGTTCATGCCCCCCCAACCCGGGTTTAAGAAGTGCCAGCGGTGCGCACAGCCCATTTCTCTCACCGACCCGCATAACTGGTGCTTATAGTGCCTGGGTCCTGACCATCGGGCGTCCACCTGCACCCGCTGTGCCACTTTAAAAAAGCGAACCTTGAAAAACCATCAGATCCAGCAACAGTTATTGTTTGGTGCCGATATGTCTGATTCTGCAGCACCGGCTCCAACATCGGCCCCGCCTCAGTCGGCACCCACCTCGTCGACACCGCACCGGCGTTGCACCCTCCAGGTAAGCCAGCTAAGAAGCCTTTCCCGCTGGAGCGTCCTCCGGTCTCAGTAGCAGCGAGCCCAGTCCTGCCGACCTCGAGGCACCCGCGGAAGCGCTCCGCACCGATTGAGGTGAGCCCCTCGACCTCGGGTTCCTCCTCTTCGGAGTGTCGAGCGGCACCGAAGGTACCGCAGAAGAAAAAAGCGGTACCAGTGCCTTCGCTGGACGAGCGAATTGCCGCCGTCCTGCAGGTGCAGCTCAAGGAGCAGTTGCAACAGCTCCTTCCTGCACTCTTGAAACCGAGCCTTCCAGTCCCAGTCCGGTCTGAGCCACCGGTACCGACAGTGGAGCAGCCCCTTTTGTCTGCATCCACTTTGTCGGTACTGGTACATTCTGCTTCATCGGTATCCATGCCGATCTTAGCACCGGAACCGAGGTCCTTACACCAGGCTGTGCAAACTTCGGCACCGACACAGCCCTTAACATATCCCGGTACCGCTTCTCTAAGATCGGGTAAGTCGACACGCAAAACTCGACACCTGGAACCTTCCACACCGGAGTCCTGGGATCGCAGCTTCCAAGTTAGGGATCCTGATCTGTGGGGTGACTCCGAAGAGCCTCTTCTCTCTGAGGGGGAGTGTTAATCGGCTGACGAGGATCCTTCTGTTTTAGATCTGTCCTCTAAGCCTGATGCAACCTCTTTCACCTCATTTCTGAAAGAGATGTGTGACTCTCTCTCTATTCCCTTGGAGGCTGAGTCCAAAAAATCCAAAGCATTTCTTGATGCACTGGATTTTGACCAGCCTCCATAGGAATTTTTGAAATTGCCTCTCCATGATATCTTGAGAGAGACTTTTTACAAGAACCTGGAGACGCCTTTAACCATCCCAGGAGCCCCTCGTAAACTGGACTCCTTATATAAATCATCCCCATTCCTGGCTTTGACAAACCACAACTTCCACATGAGTCTCTCTTGGTGGAATCCACTTTAAAGAAATCCACGGGAGCTAGTGTGTACGCCTCAGTCCCTCCTGGCAGAGAGGGTAAAGCCATGGATAAATTTGGCAAGAGGTTGTATCAGAATGCGATGCTAGCTAACAGGTCAGGGAATTATGCTTTTCATTTCTCGTTTTATCTAAAGCATCTCATTCAAAATCTGACTGCTTTTGAAAAGTACCTTCCTGACCGCAAGAGATCTGCCTTTCGCCAAACTTCTTCATCTCTTTTACAACTTCGCAAATTCATGGTCCGGTCGATCTACGACACATTTGAGCTGACCTCTCGAGCCACGGCCATGTCGGTGGCCATGCGTCATCTGGCATGGCTCAGGGTCTCAGAACTTGATGTCAACCATCAAGATCGACTGGCTAATGCGCCTTGCCTAGGTGATGAGCTCTTTGGAGAATCCATGGACTCCACTACCCAAAAGCTCTCTGCCCATGAGACTCGGTGGGATACTCTCCTCAAAACAAAAAAGAAGACCCCACCTGCCAGGCCTTTTCGGCAGCAATCGGCCTACCAACGCCGCTATGTGGCTCGTCCTTTGCCACCGGCTCCTCAACAGCCTAGGCGTCAGCGACAACAACAATGGCAAACCCCTAGGCCAGCACAACAACAACAACAGGTGAAGCCTCCTCCTCCACAAAAGTCTTCCCAACCCTTTTGACTTGGTTCTCCAGGGCATAGCCAGTGTTCTACCATCTGCCCATCTTCCACGACCTATAGGAGGACGCCTTGCTTTTTACATCAGCCGTTGGGAAATCATCACCTCGGATCAGTGGATCCTCAACATCATCCGCCACGGCTATTCTCTCAACTTTCAGACTCTTCCTACCCAAAGTCTGCCAAAAGAGTCTGCTTTGAACACTCCTCAGTCTTCCCTCCTTCTTCAAGAGGTTCAATCCCTCCTCCTTCTGAACGCCATAGAGGAAGTTCCTCTAGATCAGCAGGGACAGGGATTCTACTCTCGTTATTTTCTAGTCCCCAAAAAAACAGGAGATTTCAGACCCATCCTAGATCTTCGCGATCTCAACAAATGCTTGGTCAAAGAGAAATTCAGGATGCTTTCTCTGGCCACTCTTTACCCTCTTCTCAATCAAGGCGACTGGCTATGCTCCCTCGATCTCAAAGAGGCATATATTCACATACCGGTCAATCTGGCCTCCAGACAGTACCTCCGCTTCATGATCAATCATTGTCATTACCAATACAAGGTGCTGCCCTTCGGTCTTGCCTCCTCTCCAAGAGTGTTCACCAAATGTCTGATTGTGGTGGCTGCCTTTCTACGCTCTCACCACCTTCAGGTCTTTCCTTACCTGGACGACTGGTTAATCAAGGCCAATTCATCTCAGACAGTACTCCTGGCCACCAACCAAACCATCCTGTTTCTACAACTTCTGGGGTTCGAGATCAATCTACCCAAATCTCATCTCATCCCCACTCAGAGACTTCAATTTATTGGAGCGGTGCTGGACACAGTCCTCATGAGAGCATTCCTGCCGTTCAACCGTCTTCAAACTCTTCAATCTCTATGTCAGCAGGTGCTTCCACAACGTTCCATCTCTGCCAAGCAAATGATGATACTCTTGGGTCACATGGCCTCCACAGTTCATGTCACACCCTTCGCACGTCTTCACCTGCGCACTCCTCAATGAACCCTAGCTACCCAGTGGTCCCAAGCGATGGATCCTTGCTCACGACACATATTTGTGACATCATCTCTTCGTCAGTCTCTAGAATGGTGGTTGATGTCCTCAAATCTCTCCAGAGGTCTTTTGTTCCATCTACCTCATCATCAACTTGTCATCACCACCGACGCCTCCCCTTATGCCTGGGGAGCTCATTTGAACGAATTCCAAACTCAAGGTCTTTGGACAGCCCAGGAAATGAAGCATCACATCAATTTCCTGGAACTCAGAGCGATGTTTTATGCCCTCAAGGCCTTCCAACATCTTCTCTTTCCTCAAGTCCTCCTGCTGTGCACAGACAATCAAGTTGCAATGTACTACATCAACAAGCAGGGTGGGACAGGCTCTCGCCTCTTGTGCCAGGAAGCCCAGAAGATTTGGGCTTGGGCCACAAATCACCAACTATTCCTGAAAGCTATCTACATTCAGAGAGAACAGAATTCCTTAGCGGACAAACTCAGCAGAATTCTCCAGCCTCACGAGTGGACTCTCGATCCTTTAACTCTACAGTCCATCTTTGCTCAGTGGGGCACTCCTCAGATAGACCTCTTTGCAGCGCCTCACAATCACCAGCTGCCCCTCTTCTGCTCCAGACTCTACACTCCTCACCGTCTGGCAGCGGATGCATTTCTCCTGGACTGGTCGAATCTGTTCCTGTATGCTTTCCCTCCGCTACCTCTCATGTTGCGAACCTTCTTCAAGCTCAAGAGGGAACAGGCCACCATGATTCTCATCGCTCCACGATGGCCCAGACAACATTGGTTCTCCCTTCTACTTCAACTCAGTTCCAGGGAGCCTATTCTTCTTCCATTGTTTCCTTCTCTGCTTACACAGCATCAGGAGACCCTTCTGCATCCCAACCTCCAGTCTCTGCACCTGACAGCTTGGTATCTCTCGGGCTGACTTCAAATGATACTCTTTGGTCTCAGCCCGTTCGTTCTATTCTGGATGCCTCCAGGAAACCTGCCACTCTGCAATGTTACCATCAGAAGTGGACAAGATTTTCTTCCTGGTGTCTTTTTCATCATCATAATCCTAAGTCCCTTGCAGTGGAGACCTTGTTGGATTACCTTCTTTCTTTGTCTGACTCTGGTCTCAAGTCTACTTCCATCAGAGTCCACCTCAGTGCTATTACTGCTTTTCATGAGCCAGTTCATGGAAAACTCCTTTCAGCTCATCCTTTGGTTTCCAGATTCATGCGGGGTCTTTTCAATGTGAAACCACCTCTTAAAGCTCCCTCTGTAGTCTGGGATCTTAATGTGGTTCTCTCCGCCTTAATGAAGCCTCCGTTTGAACCTTTGGCTACGGCTCCTTTCAAGTTTCTCACTTGGAAAGTGGCCTTCCTTATTGCTCTAACCTCTGCCAGGAGGGTCAGTGAGCTACATGCACTAGTGGTGGATCCACCTTTTACAGTCTTTCATCATGACAAGGTGGTTCTGCGTACACATACAAAGTTTCTCCCTAAGGTTGTCTCTGAATTCCATCTCAACCAATCCATTGTTGCTGCCTGTCTTCTTTCCGAAACCTCACTCTCATTCTGGAGAACAGGCTCTGCATACTTTGGACTGTAAGCGGGCTTTAGCTTACTATTTAGAGCGTACTAAACCCCACAGATCATCTCCCCAACTCTTTCTGTCCTTTGATCCGAATAAATTGGGACGTCCTGTTTCTAAATGTACGTTGTCTAATTGGCTTGCAGTGTGCATTTCATTCTGTTATGCTCAGTACGGACTGACACTGGAAGGTTCTGTCACGGCCCATAGAGTTTGAGCTATGGCAGCATCTGTGGCTTTCCTCCGTTCCACTCCTATTGAGGAAATCTGCAAAGCTGCTACTTGGTCCTCAGTTCATACTTTTACATCTCACTATTGTCTGGATGCATTCTCCAGACGGGATGGACACTTCGGCCAATCTGTTTTGCAAAATTTGTTTTCCTAATGGCCAACCTTCCCTCCATCCCTCTTTTTGTTAGCTTGGAGGTCACCCATCAGTCAAGAATATGCTGCCTGCTTGTCCTGGGATAAAGCACAGTTACTTACCGTAACAGGTGTTATCCAGGGACAGCAGGCAGATATTCTTGCGTCCCACCCACCTCCCCGGGTTGGCTTCTTAGCTGTTTTATCCTAACTGGGGACCGCACCTCTGTCGGGCGGGAAGGCACTCGCGTAGTGCGGCCTACTAGAACTTTCCAAGTTCTTAGAGTGCAATAACTCTAAAATTGTCCGTACCGGGGCTCCGTCGGTGCCGTCACCCATCAGTCAAGAATATCTGCCTGCTGTCCCTGGATAACACCTGTTATGGTAAGTAACTGTGCTTTATATTGTCTAAAATTTTACATTTGGTGAAAATAAGAGATTTAGATTTTCTTTTTCTTTTTTTTGTTTTCTCTCCCCAGGAGCATTTGGCTATTTTGAAGTGACACATGACATCACAAAGTACACAAAGGCTAAGGTGTTTGACCACATTGGGAAAAGAACTCCAATTGCCATAAGATTCTCCTCTGTAGGTGAGGCTACCATGAAGTTCTCGGCTTTCACCTCCTTCTGATTTTGAGTTAACTAATCCTGAAGTATTCTTACTTCAGCAAAAATATAGGCTTAAATAAAATACCTGCCAAGTAATCACACTTAGAGGGGAATTCATCTACAGATTTAGCGTAAGCTAACTGTTAAGATGCCCATAGGAATATAATGGGCATTTTAGCGTGCACTAATTGTTAGCTTGCGTTGATGAATTCCCCTCCCTTAGTGTCTTGGGTCTTCTTACCTGAGACATTTCAGCAACATTCATGTAAAGCCAGATTCATTCTTTTGCGGGATGCTAGGTGAAAATTTATCCTGGTAAATTAGAACATAAAAATAGCCTTACTGGGTCAGACCAATGATCCATCAAGTCCAGTAGCTCGTCCTCGGTGGCCAATCCAGGTCACTAGTACCTGGCAAAAACCAAAAGAGTAGCAACATCCCATGCTACCGATACAGGGCAAGCAGTGGCTTCCCCCAAGTCTTTCTCAATAACGACTAGAGACTTTTCCTCCAGGAACTTGTCCAAACCTTTCTTAAAACCAGCTACGCTATCGGCACTTACCACAACCTCTGGCAATGCATTCCAGAGCTTAACTATTCTGAGTGATAAAATATTTCCTCCTATTGGTTTTAAAAGTATTGCCCTGTAACTTCGAGTGTCCCCTAGTTTTTGTAATTTTTGACGGAGTGAAAAATCGATCCACTTGTACCCGTTCTACTCCACTCAGGATTTTGTAGTCTTCAATCATATATTGTATCTGGCTGGGTTTGATGCAAACCAGCTCCAAGTGCTTTAATTATGTTCGGAGGATGATTTATGTATGGTGTTGGGGGAGGGAGTCAAAGCTGACTAGATGTCTTTATGTTACAGCTGGAGAATCCGGCTCAGCTGACACTGTCCGTGATCCTCGAGGGTTTGCAGTGAAATTCTATACAGAGGATGGCAATTGGGATCTCACTGGAAACAACACACCCGTCTTCTTTATCAGAGACCCTCTTTTGGTCAGTAGGAGAGTGAATGCTTGCTATTTGTGTTAAATAACATCACCCAGTGTGAGCTTGGACATTTCTAGACCCCTTCTGAAGAACAATGCAAAAATATCACTTTTGGCTATGTTCTCATTTAGTATGCTACCAGACCTTGGCAGCAGTATTAATGTTACTCCAGTCTGCATGGTGTAGAGAGAGGAAACATTCTTTTTATAACTATTAGTTTCAGTCTACATACTGAACAAAACTGAAAATTAAGCCTTTTTCCGATCTAACCAAATCTGGACTTTTGTTAGTCAAGAATGACTCCTAAAATGTTTAGTTGGGTAGAAATTGGAATAACCCAATTATCAATACTCAAGGAAATTAGTTGAGCTCTGAGGATTACTCTACCCCAAAACAGAACCTCATTCTTTTTAATATTTAAAGCTAATTTGTGATGTCATATAAATATTCAGTTTGAATACACAAAATTGTACTCAGATTGATAATTACAGGAACCAGAAATTGAATTTCACCAGCATATAGCATACATTTCACACCCAGCCCAGAAAATAATTGGCAAAGAGGGGCAAAATGGAGTTTAAAAAAAACCAATGATGGCAATGTAGAACCTTGAAGTATTCCAGTAGACAACAAAAATAAACAGATTAGATCACTAGAAAGACACACTCGGGATACTTGGTTAGCAACAAAAGAACAAAACCAGTCCAGCACAAGTTCCAGAAACTCCAATCTGATACAACCAGTGCAATAAAATTTCTTGGCTTTTGTACCAAAAGCAGCAGAAATGTCCAAAGCTATAAGCAAATAGGTTCAGACCCTTGCTGTATATGATCCAGATGAGAAATTGGATGCATAAAATTCAAATTGATAAAGTCCAAATAACTATACACAGGTGCAGAATCCTGCAATTGATTCCAAATAAATTTGGAAACTTGGATACCTGGGGTGGTTTGTTTTTTTTGTCTTGTAACTTTAACTTTTCCTTATGACTCTGGACTGCACACCATGCAAGAACGTGTGGCAGAAATGTCCAGTGCTGCAGCTTACACCAAATACTGAATGTTACTAGAATATATTAATGTTCACCTTCTTGTTATGATTTTATTTCATAGTTCCCCTCCTTCATTCACACCCAGAAGAGGAACCCTCAGACTCATCTGAAGGATCCAGATATGGTATGGGACTTTTGGACCCTTCGTCCTGAATGCTTGCACCAGGTAGGCTTTTTGTAGTATTTAAGTAAAATGGATTCTAGTTGGAGAAACTGCAGATTCTTAGGAGTCCATATTCAAAAGCAGTTCTCTAGATAAAGGCTGCTGACTGGGATAGTTGGAAGCACTGTCTGGAAAGCAATATCTTTGGACTGCTCTGGTGATAGTGGTAATATTCAGTCTATCTGGATGTTACATAGGTGGCTGTCCTAAGTTAGCCATATAGTAGCAAAATTCAGTCTGTTATCCAGGTAAGATTTGGACCTGACTGCCTTATCAAGGTATTCAGTACTGGACTACCCAGGTAGTGGTTGTTGAATATCTGACTACTTTTTGACTGCCATTGTGAAAACTAAAGTAGATCAAGAAATGCTACCAGAGGAAGTAGCAACAAGGTCAAGGAAAGACCAGCTTTCTTGTGCAGCCTGACAGTGTTGGTGCTTTCATAATACTTTTAGTTCAGTATTTGAATCAACTGTGTTTACAGTTTTATTCTTTATATACTACCGAAGCAACCTTGGTTTACAATTTTAAAACACATAAAAACTTTTAAAATAGAAAAGGAACTCCATTCGTGATAGGAAAGCCTAAACAAGACCCACATCACTCACTGTTCCCCATATGCTGACTCCTGGGTAATGGGACACTGTGGGCTCAGTTCTAAAATTTAAGGAGACATTCAATTAAAACTTGGCAACCTAAACTTTGAACCGCAATTCATTTGCCTAGATTTGGAGCCCAGTTTTATGTAGAATGTGGAGATCCAAATTAAGGGGTCAATGATGAGACATGCTCCATTAAGAACATAACTACCATACTGGGACAGACCAAAGGTTCATCAAGGCCAGTATCCTGTTTCCAACAGTGGACGACCCAGGTCCCATTCTGATGGTATTTTAGAAATGAATTTTCAGATGTAGAGGCTTTTCTAAATACCTCCAGTAAGGTATATGTAACTTGCTGGCTCGTGCAATAGAACCAGCCATTTCACTAAATCCCATGGATAGCTAGGCTCACCAACAAAGATGTTTTTGATCATATAAACCCAGAGTTGTCCCTGGAAGGCAAGATTACCAGAAAGAAACTGACCTGTTTTGGACATGCGATGAGAACAAATTCACTAGAAACGGAGGTGCTATTCGGAAAAGTCAGTGGTAAAAGGAAGCAGGGGAGACCAAAGGCCCGTTGGCTTGATACCATCAAGAATCGCCTGAGAATGAACATGGTGAGGACTGGCCTACAGAATATCCAAGGATGGATTGTAGTACATAAGAACATAAGAACATAAGCAGTGCCTCCGCCGGGTCAGACCATAGGTCCATCCTGCCCAGCAGTCCGCTCCCGCGGCGGCCCAAACAGGTCACGACCTGTCCAAATCACCAGAAGGGGCCCCCATGCCACCTTGGTTTCCTATTGAGTCCTATCTTACCATCAAAGTCCTAGCCCTCCGGTCTTGCACATGCACGACCTGGTCGGGTTTCTATACTTATTTTCTGGTTAGCTTTCTCAGTATCCCACGATCCCTTTATCCCTCAGGAATCCGTCCAGTCTCTGTTTGAATCCTTGTATCGTACTCTGCCCAATCACGTCCTCCGGTAGCGCATTCCAAGTGTCCACGACCCTTTGGGTGAAAAAAAACTTCCTTGCATTCGTTTTGAACCTATCTCCCTTCAGTTTCTCTGAATGCCCCCTCGTACCTGTTGTCCCCTTCAGCCTGAAGAATCTGTCCCTATCCACCCTCTCTATGCCCCTCATGATCTTGAAGGTCTCTATCATATCACCCCTGAGCCTCCTTTTTTCCAGAGAGAAGAGCCCCAGCCTATCCAACCTCTCGGCATATGGGCAGTGTTCCAGCCCTCTTACCAGTTTCGTTGCTCTCCTTTGGACTCTCTCGAGTACCGCCATGTCCTTCTTGAGGTACGGCGACCAATATTGAACGCAATATTCCAGATGCGGACGCACCATCGCTCGATACAGTGGCAAGATGACTTCCCTCGTCCTGGTTGTTATGCCCCTTTTTATGATGCCCAGCATCCTGTTTGCTTTTTTTGAGGCCGCTGCGCACTGTGCAGATGGCTTCAGTGATGCATCCACCAGCACTCCCAAGTCTCTCTCAAGACTGCTTTCTCCCAACAATGCCCCCCCCAATTTGTAGTTGAACAACGGGTTTTTTTTCCCTATATGCATGACCTTGCATTTTTCCACGTTAAAGCGCATTTGCCATTTGTTCGCCCAGTCTTCCAGCTTATCTAGGTCCCTTTGCAGGTCCTCACACTCCTCCCTGGAGCTAACTCTGCCGCACAGTTTGGTATCGTCTGCAAATTTTATAACCTCGCACTTTGCCTCCTTTTCCAGGTCATTGATAAATATGTTGAAGAGTAACGGCCCCAGCACCGATCCCTGCGGCACACCGCTCGTGACTCCCCGCCAGTCAGAATATTGGCCCTTTACTCCGACCCTCTGCAGTCTACCCGACAACCAGTGCTCTATCCATCGGTGCACATCCCCTCCCACCCCGTGGTTCCACAGCTTCCTAAGCAGCCTTTCATGTGGCACCTTGTCGAAAGCCTTTTGAAAATCGAGGTAAATGATGTCGATGGGTTCCCCATTGTCCACCCGACTGCTTATTCCCTCAAAGAAGTACAGAAGGTTCGTTAAGCATGACCTTCCCTTACAGAATCCGTGCTGGCTTGTTCTCAGTAGGCCATTTCTCTCAATGTGCTCGCAAATGCCGTCCTTTATCATAGCTTCCACCATCTTCCCTATAATTGAAGTCAGGCTCACCGGCCTGTAGTTCCCGGGGTCACCCCTTGATCCCTTTTTGAAGATAGGTGTGACATTCGCCAATTTCCAGTCCTCTGGTACCTCTCCAGTTTTCAAGGATAGGTTACAAACATGCTGGATTGTGCCCGCTATTTCTTGTCTTAGCTCCTTCAGAACCCTCGGGTGGATCCCGTCCGGACCCGGTGATTTGCCGCATTTTAACCTGTCTATCTGTTTGAGGACATCCTCCTTACTTACCTCTATGTGCTCCAATTTCTCAGCCTGTTCCCCACTCTATGTGCTCCAATTTCTCAGCCTGTTCCCACTCATGAGCTCCTCTGAGTAGTACATATTTCATTTATTTATTTATTTTTTTAAAGAATGGCCTGAACCAGGCAGGTTCTGAGTAGAAGGGGCATTTCAGAACTTCATGTAACAGCACCACTTCCACATGCAGCTGCTCCATTTTACGTTAGATAGGGAGCCCACCAGGTCAGTTAGGGAAAATGCTTCAGTAGCCGATTGTAAACTGCTTAGATAGCTTTGATAGGTAGTATATAAATACCTAAAAGAAATAAAAAAATAAATTTTGCAGACCTGCATATGTGTTGCCAGTTTAATGAGAACTCGGTTTTAACTGGGTGGAAATAAACTACTTGGCATTAAGGAGAATAAATCCCTTAAACTCTTGTGTAAAGCCCTGTCTGAAATGAGCACTTTTGTAAGACCAAAGTGTGCCTTTAAGCTGTATAAAACCCTAATTCTGAAATATTATTCCATTCACATGTGATCTCTTTGAAAAATGGGAATTACATTGTAGATTTTAGTCTCGCCCAAACCACATTTCCTTAAAATCTATGTGACATTAAACCTGAGTGGGGAACCCCCCAGTTTACGTCATACTCTTCACGCTGCCATTGTGAGGGGGGGGTTGGAACCCTCCATTATAGAGTAAACTTTCCAGATTTTTTTTTTTATTTAAGGAAAAAGTTGTTTTCTCTATAATGTGGGGGATTGCACCCCTCCACACACTCCCCCCCCCACCCCAAAGCAGCGCAAAGAGTATGAAGTTTAAAAGTAACTTTTTTGGCGGCGCACTTGGGTCTTGCGCTGAATTGTCTGCGCTGCAATGTCAGCGCGCTGAAGTCTCGTGTGTTTTTGTCCCATCACCCTCTTAAGAGATGGGAATTAAGATGGAATGCCTTGGTAAAAGAAAGGGAAAGTGATATGCTGGGGCAGGAATTGGGGGAGAGGGAAAAGGAGAAAGCAATATATGCAAGGGGAAGGTGTTCCAGGATGAAGTGAACCTAGTGCTGAGAGTGTGTCTTAAGAAAACAGTGGTTATCTTCTAGATTTTCATTTAGCTCTTTCAAGCCTATCCTAAGTGTAGTATTCTGTTTCATGTACCATTTATGAGTATGCTGGTTTTCTCCATGCCTTGTACTGAAAATCATTTTCAGTTTTGCCTGCTGGGTTAAGGAAAGAAGTTCAATAAAACTGTAGAGACCTTGCAGTGCATACTAGATCTTGCCATGCGACACCAAAATAGCTTTCACATTTATGTACTTTTAGGACATTCTGTTGCATATAATATATTGAAAAGTAGAAAACCTTTTCTCATTTTCTGGCTTAGGTTTCCTTCCTGTTCAGTGACCGTGGGATTCCTGATGGGCATCGCCATATGAATGGTTATGGATCACACACTTTCAAGCTAATGAATGCTAAAGGAGAACCTATTTATTGCAAATTCCATTATAAGGTATTGGCTGCAAGCTGGTTCAATGTATCTTTGTTAACAAAATATTAAGGTTTAATAATTATTCTAGTTGTGTCTAATTGGATGAATGTAGCAGGGTGAGAGAGCACCTTAAACCAACAGAGGTCAAATTATGTCGAGGAAAGTTTACTATAAATATTGGTATGCTTCTAAGCCTTGAATGTATCAGTGTAAAATTCTAAGGATTTTTTTTGTTTGTTTTTTGTTATACAATCTAATCAATAATTTAGCAACAATGGGTTGAACAGATCTTTTACTTGGCTGCTTAATGAGTAACAGAGGAATAGCAATGTTTAAACATTGCTCAGGTTTAATAATTACAATATATTTTGAAACTGGAATGCAAGTAAGCTATGTTAGAAAGTAGTTCTGAAGACTGAAAACCTATTGAAGGTCCACGTGGATTGCTTCTTGAACATAGTTCAGCTGGTTGCATTACTGTTGAAGAAAGAGCCGGATAAACTAGGGTTCAGATCTTGCATTCTCCACAGACACTCGCAACTTTAAACAAGCCATGTCGTCTTGTTGCTTAAGATATCTACTTAATTGATAAAACTATCTGGAGCAGAGATTTATTGAACCCAAACTCTAATAATGCTATAAATGCCTTTGAGCATTACTTGAAAGAGTGCAATACTGATTTCAGTATTTCTCTACACCATCTCAGTGTCCTTAGTATATAGGGATATGCTTTGCCTGGGATGGTCAGCTTTCCTCCCCCAAGGGATACATCTTAAAATATGAGCAAATGTTAATATTTTTAACTTGTGCCAATTTTTGCAACATATCAGAACTTATTAAAAGTTAGAATATTTCTCTTCACTTTATGTATTTCCATACCTTTTAATGTTTCTCTGTTGGGCAGTTTTTTAGAAGGTCTACGAGCGTCATCTATGCATGGTCCTTAATGTGTTAACTTTTTATGCTTCTAGACTGATCAAGGTATCAAAAACCTGCCTGTCGAAGAAGCCAATAAATTGGTACTCAGTGACCCTGATTATGGAATCCGTGACCTCTATGAAGCTATTGCCAAAGGAAACTTTCCATCTTGGACGTTCTACATCCAGGTCATGACCTTTGAGCAAGCAGAGAAATTTCCATTTAACCCATTTGATCTAACTAAGGTAAATCAAAATGTGATCTGATTTGGTATAATTGAGTTCTCAAATAAAATTAAAAGGTCTCAATTATTCAAAATGATATAACTGGACCATAGAGTTTCTTGCCTGGTTAAATCCCGCAGAGCACCTGAAGAGGGAGGTATTCAGCAGCATTTAAATTTCAGGTTTATTTGATATACTATGATACCACTACTACTGCTATTATTTCTGTGTAGAGAGTCGCAGACAGTCCCTGCTTGAAAGAGCTTACAATCTAAACAGACAAGACAGACAAATAGGATGGCATGGATACAGTTAAAGGGAAGGGTTAATCTGGTGACTAGGTTGGGGAGTAGGGTTATGGATTGAAGGCTATATCAAAAAGGTGGGTTTTCAGTCTCTCACATATGATATGATAGTGTCATATAGGGGAAAAAGGGGAACTACATTGGGCTACATATTAGAATAGGACAGAGAGAGAGACCAAAATTACCACACAACAGATCCAGCAATTGCAGGGCTAAACATTCTCTGCCCCCCCCCCCCCCCGCCTCCCCAAGTCTGGCTCCTGGGACAAGAGGAATAAGAATTAGTGCAGTGGTTCCCAATCCTGGTCCTGGAGGCACCCCAGCCACTCAGAGTTTCAGGATATTTACAATGAATATTCATGAGAGAGCATTGCATCCACTGCCTCTACTGCACTCAGATCTCTCATGAATATTCATTGTGGTTATCCTGAAAGCCTGAGTGACATGATTTTGAAAGATTGGCTACCAGTAAACCATAGGATATGTTCTTCATGCAAAAAGGGGGGACGTATGGCCATATTTACTTGACCCCGTTAATTTTACAGCCATGTTTTGAACTAGTTTTCACTTTTGAATGCTGGACTCAGATGTGATTTGGACGCTGATAAGTGTATGTACTTTGGATATTAGAATTCCTCTCTATTTCAAGTAAGGTATTTGACCTCTGAAGAAGGCGGTGTATCGCCAAAAAACTGGTCATGTTGGGTCTCCCTGATGACGGTGGTATATCAAAATCTGAGGGATATAAACCCCCCCAAACATAATTAAACATGCCCTAACCTTAAAATACTAACACATCATACTTTAAATTTTCTCAAAATAAACAACCCCTAATTCAGTGGTCTCAAACTCGCGGCCCACCAGATACTATTTTGTGGCCCGCGGTCTGTACTAGTGCTGCCCGCTCTTTGCAGAGTCCTCCGGCTTCCCCCCTAGCCTCCAGCTTGTACCTTCAGATAATTACCTCAGCTTGCAGAGAGGATTGCTGGTGCTGTAGCGATCCTTGTAGGCTACCGTCATCCTCAGCAGCAGATTCCCACTGCCATGATCCTGCCCCTGACATCAGAGGAGGGGCAGGACCACAGCAGAGGGAACGTACTATGTTGAGGTTCACAAACATGTGTTCATTGGGAAAAAAAATTCTTGTGCAAGAACACTTTCCAAGAAACTCCATTTCTGCTCCTTCAGTTCAGCTGCTTCTTGTGAATATACTTTTAAGAAATTTTGTCTTCTTCATAACATTTCTTTTCAGGTGGCTCTACCATATATCTTTAGCAGGGTGTGTATTTGTGTTCCAGATCTGGCCTCATAAGGATTATCCTCTCATCCCTGTGGGTAAACTGGTTTTGAACAGAAACCCGGTCAATTACTTTGCAGAGGTTGAGCAATTAGCCTTTGATCCAAGCAACATGCCACCAGGCATTGAACCAAGTCCTGACAAGATGCTGCAAGTAAGACAGTTTTCTCAATCCAAATCTCCTAAATTTTGTCACTTGGCAAGATTCCTTAAGCTGTTGCAGACTTGAGAGGTATAGCTACCAATGTCGATAATAAGAGTGGCTTTTTAAATCAACTTAGCATAATGTCTAGGCCTTTTTAAATATGATTTTTCACTACCATGATTTGAATAGAAAACTTTTACAATAATATCGAGAGTTCCATTTTCAAGAAACTACTAGTTTAGCTTATGTGGATTTTTTTAAATTTTTTATTTTTTGTCATTGTGCATGACATGCAAGAAACATTTGGAAATAAAAGATAAGAAAAAGTAACAGACAAATTATAACATGATGGAGCCCAATCTCTTCATGGCCATGAATTTAGGGTGCCTTTTCATTGTGATTGTGTTGACAAATGTACCATCCTCACCAAATTCAGGCCACTTTGGTTAGGTTTACTGGCTAGATTATGGACAACTTGCAGTTGGTCTGAATTCGAAATATAGTTATCAAATCTCTGAATGAATAAAGACACATTGAATTGTTCCCAAATGCTTTTCCCCAATCCTCTTTCCAAATGTGTTGGTATGTTTTCCTGCCAGTAGATGTAGATTGGAAACTACTGGTTCATACCTTCATCCTAGAAAAGGTCTTGAGTAATCTGCAACCAGCCAGAATTACTCAGTCCTACAGCAGATGGTAGATGAGCTCCTGTACAGTCTAGATTAGCCTGGTAACAGTGAGGAGGCCTAGAAGGATTCCCCCCTTTATATAATTCCTCCTTGCACCATATTTAGCCTTTTGTGTATGTTTGTATAAAGTTTATCCTGATGCAGCAGACCTTTAGACTTAAAGGGCCATTCACAAGTGAAGAGGTCACAGCTTTCACCAATAACTTGGATGAAAGTACTTCCCAGGAATCAAGTGATTTAGTGAACTCTGTGGTAGAAGTGCTAGAGGACCAGGGTTTGTCTGAGAAAGACATCACGGTGGGCAGATTATTCAGAAGAATAAGCTGTCCTATTTGATTCCTCTTGGAAGTTTCTGAAGATATCGGAGGACCAATTAGACCAACAAGACTGAACATCTCATGAAAAGGCATTAGAAAGTCTGCAGAAGCTTTCAAATGTACAGGGCGATCAGCAAAATGATTAAGGTAAAATGGCAGATGCTGGATTCTGATTTTCAGCTGTTAGTCCAAATATGACAAGAGAAAGATTTTGCCTCTTCAAGGTGGATGCATTAGTGTCTGCAGTTACGAAGAAAATGACTGTCTCGGTGAAAGATGGAGTAGTGCTGAAAATTTGTCACATGTGAGCCCTGTTAAAACATTCATTCAGAATTGTAGTTTTGGCCTTGCCGGCCACTGTATCTGGAAGTCTTGTAGCTCATGACTGTTTTAGTGGACAGTTGTTACGTGCCATCGACTCACGCTTGAGTCCTAGCGACTTGATGAATTGCGGATCTAAAAAGAAATTGGTTTGTGCTAGTCCAGAAAGGTCCTCCAGCTTCATTCCCATGGTTGGTTTCAACATGTCCAGCCATCTGATTCCAGGTTGCCCTCTTCACCTGGTTCCTTCAATCTTTCCAAACATGATGTCCTTCTCCAGTGATCTCTCTTCTGATGGTGTGACCAAAATAACTGTCATAACTTCATCATTTGGGCTTCAAGTGACATAGGCGGTTTGATCTCATCCAGAATTGATTTGTTGGTTCTTCTGGCAGTCCATGGCATGCCTAAAATACTCCAGCACCAAAGCTCAAATGAATCAATCTTCTTTCTGTCTTGTTTCCGTAGTGTCCAGCTTTCGCATCTGTAACTGAGCACTGAGAAAATGAGTGCGTGGACAAGTCTGATCTTTGGAGTTTTACCTCCTTGCTTTTGAATACTTTGTCGAGAGCCTTCATTTAAGAGCAACCAAATTCTATTCTGCAGAGTATTTCCTGCCTGCTAGCTGCTGCTTTGTTTACAAAAGAGCCCAGGAGATTGAAATCCTTTACCACTTCTATTCTATCGCCTTCCAAGCTCAAAATGTTCATCATTTTCCGTGTTCATGATCTTCGTTTTTGTTTATGTTTTGTTGACGGCATGTGGAATTAATGCAATTGTTTTGTAGTTAGTCCTTGGTGTCACCTTTCTTTGGTATAGGTATGAACAGTGATCTTCTCTAATTGATTGGCCATGTTTTTTCCTTTCAAATCTGTTGACAGTCGAGTGAGGGCCATGATAGCTCCTTCTGAGCCTTATATTAATTCAATTGGAATACCACCGATACAGATGACTAGTTGTTGTTTTTGTTTTTTTTTATAAAGCTTTAATCGCTGCTATGACTTCTTTTAAAATATTTGGTCCTTCTTTGGCTTCAGTTTTCAGTTCCATTTCCCCAATGTCTCATTACCTTGTTTGTATAAATTTTCTGTATACTCTTTCCATCTTTTTTTCCATTAGTGGGCAGAGCAGTTGACAAATAGATCATAGCTGGGGGTCTTGGATGAGGAATCTGCAGTGGTGTTTCTCGAGATGGGCACAGTCTTCTTGGTAGAAACAATGTATGATTTGATTAGAACTTCAGCCAAGTCTCTGATGCTGTTTTAAATTCTGCTCATAGGTTCCTCTAGCTGCGCAGAGGAAGAAAGGTGTGATATGGCACATGGAACTGCATTTTAAACAATAGAAATGTGAAGTCTGCTTTGCCTTTGATTGGCTTTATTTATCCAGCTGTAGCTCCACAGACCCTGTAAAAGGGTTAGAATGCAATGTGGTTAAAGGAAAAACAGCTTCTTAATTAAATTTGTATATCTTCAGGTACATAAAAATATATCACTTTGCTCACACACATGAAATCATCCTTTTTTTCCAGGGTCGCCTTTTCTCCTATCCAGATACTCACAGACACCGCCTAGGGGCTAATTATCTACAGATTCCAGTAAACTGCCCCTACAGAGCTCGTGTGGCCAACTATCAGAGGGATGGACCCATGTGCATATATGACAACCAAGGTAACGTAACATATTTTTGTTACATCTAAAATGTTTAGTGTGTGTTTGGGGAGGGTGCATTATGGAGTACACCCATCATCAAGACTAAATAACCAACTTCAGACTGCTATATTAGGCTTCAGGTACAGATTTTATAAGAACATAAGAATTGTTATACTGGACAGACTGAAGGTCCATCAAGCCCAGTATCCTGTTTCCAACAGTGGCCAACCCAGATACCAAGTACCTGGCAGAAACCCAAAGAGTAGCAATATTCCAGAGCTGAGACTGATGTCATAATGCCTCATTCCACCAATGCCTGAGAGCCAGCCTCATCAGTGATGTCACAATGGCTTGATTGTCCTACACTTGCCTCACATAAGAGCTGCAATACTGGGACAGACCGAAGGTCCATCAAGCCAACCCAGGTCCCAAGTACCTAGCTAGATCCTGAGTAGTAAAATAGATTTTGTGCTGTTTATCCTAGGAATAAGCAATGGTTTTTCCCCAAGCCATCTCAATGGCTTGTGGACTTCTCTTTTATGTGATTGATATACACTTTACGGGTCAGAAGCTTTCTTTTACTGATTATATCTTGAATTGAATGTTCTTATTAATTTACATTTTAGTACTTAATGCATCTGTTCATTCCAAAAGCATGATAACTAACTTTAAAAAGGTACCAATTGGGGAAGGCCAAGCATGGTCCTTAGGATTCACTAAAAACTTAATCATCTCCCCCCACCTCCCTTTTATAAAGCTGCGCAGCAGAGTGCCATGCGGCAAATGCTTTAATTTACAATCAATTCCTATGGGTTTTTGGAGTATTTACATGCCAGCCTGTGTTGTCAGCTCTAGTAAAAGGACCTTTTAGTTTGTGAAATATTGGAAGACTATACAATTTAGACATGCTATTTTAATCTTTTTATAACCCACTTTTTCCCTAAACCAGAGTTCAGAGCAGGATATCAAAATTAACAAAATCAATTACACTACAAAATAAGATAGCAAAGCCAAAAATAATTTAGTGAATTGATTTCACATATATTAATAAAGCAAATAGCTTCAACTGTTGGACTTGTAAATAAGGATGTGATTTTGACTGCCTTATATTCTAGTTGTCTGTAATTCCTGGGGTATTAACAAAGAGAATCAATTTCCTTTATTTTCTGTATGGCCACATCAAGAAATTTGAGGGAGTTTGGGACTTTTGGTCAATGCAAGCTGAATATTTCAGTGCAAGCAAAGGAACAAGGGTTATATTCAAAAATGTCAGAAATGCTTTTTTTACATGTACTCATTTTATTTCAGCCCTTGAATTTTATTCTGTAACATTAAGCTGCTGTTCTGATGTTTCATTTTAAGGTGGTGCTCCAAATTATTATCCAAACAGTTTCAGTGCTCCAGAGAATCAGCCTAAAGTTAAGGAGCATAGCTTTAATTGTTCAGCAGATGTTGCCCGCTATAGAAGTGAAGACGAAGATAATGTTACTCAGGTAATTGGCAGATGGGGGCAAACAGCAAAAGGTGCTACTTCACAAGTGGTCTGGCAGAGCACTGGTTCTACCATGAACTTTCAAACCTGAAGGATTCTATTCCTGAGGTGCCACTTGGCTCCTCTCTGCGTCTCTTTGGAAAGGCTACTGTCACTATAGGAAAACGTAGCTGGGTTTGTAGTAATAAAAAAATATAAAGGCATCTTGATTCTTACAGAAACGTACACGGCCCTATAAAATAGGTCTTTAACGGAAGTAATTTTATTAAATGGGTATTTGATTTTAGTTGAAGGAATAACTGTATTTACCAGTAGTGTAGTTGGCAGGGAAAGAAACCAGGGCGGAGCACCCTTTGCATTCAGCCGTCGGCTCTGCCAGTCTCCTGCCTCGGAACAGGAAGTTGATGTTGGAGGGAACGAGGACTGGTGGAGCGGATGGCCACGTGTAAGCAGACCCATAGACCTGTGACCACTCTTGAAGTCCCTGGCTCCCTGCACCCGGGGCAGACCACCCGCCTCGCCCTTGATACACCACTGGTATTACTAGCTTGATTGTATTTTCCAGACTATTTAGAAAAAATTAAATGTTTGAGTGACACAGAATTATTCAATGGACAGGTAATTAGTAGCAGTAATTAAATTGAAAAAGAAAAAGGGGAAAATAAAGGACCTCCATGTGTAGCATATAAGTTTAACAAGTTAAGGCTCAATCATTGGTCCTAAGAATTCAAATTAGTACATGAGTCCCGACCATCTACAAAACGTTTTCATAGTTACATTAGTGTGAGGCCATTAATGGGAAATTGGAAATTTGGCCATTTACTCCTGCAGCCAAAAAATGGCCTTCGTGCGTAGGGGAAGATCCACGTAAGGGCACACTGAGACTACTTTTTGCTGCAGCTTAGTCACTAACAAGTGCTTCTGTATTGGCCTGTGCTAATACTGCTAAGATATATATTTTACCACAAGTCCCATTTTATGCATATCAATGGTAATAGCATTTGCTAACTTGGTAGCCGATATTAAACTGTAGACCCAAAAAATGTGCTTATAAACAAATTGAAATTGAATTAAAAATGTTAAAATATGGGTACTGTAAAGCTTGCACACACTCCACCGGTACAGAAAAAATGAATTGCTTCATTATATTTACTTGTCTGAGTTTGATTAAGGCGATTCTGAATGTTTTCTGCTTACATTAAGGTTGTGTAGAGGAAGTTCAGAAATGACTGTTTAATTTATTTTGAACACCTACTGTAGGTGCGTGCATTTTATACCAAAGTGCTGAAGGAGAACGCACGCAAGAGGCTCTGTGACAACATTGCCAGCCACCTTAAAGATGCTCAACTCTTCATTCAGAAGAGAGCGGTGAGAGAGGGGTTACTGACTTTAATAAAATCTTTAGATTACTTTTTATGTCCTATTTTCTTTGAAGAGAAGAAGGCTTCTGTGACTGTCCATCTTCCTAATATCATTTGAGATCAATATTCAAAGGTCATCTGGGTAACTTTTAAAAGAGTGGTCCAGCTGCTGCCTCGGTTGTGGGATCGAGTCCTACCACTGCTTTTTGTGACCCTGGGCAAGTCGCTTAATCCCTGCCCCAGGTACAAAATAATCTTCCTCTAAAAATCTACCAGTTGTTCAGCCAGAATACGATACCAGCTAAGCATATATGTGTAAACTGCTCTGAATGTGTAACCACAAAAAGACAGTATGCAAGTCCCATCCACTTCCCCCTATACCCTGTGCGTACACTTTTATCCTACTGAATTCTTTTCTTGTGCAATTTTTAATCCTCCATTGCCTCAGGTGCAGCTCTATCACCCCGAGGCAGAGAAATAAGTGTTACCACCTGACTTGTAATTTGCATTGAGCTCAGATTTGTAAAAGGCAAGTAATAAAATCTAAAATCCATATCCATAGGTTGGGCAAAATATATTTGCTGAAAAGGAATTAGTATGCCTTTAGCTGGGCACAATGATATTCTGCACTGTCCAGCTAAATATCTTGGAATAAGCCTCACAAAATTTAAAAAGTATCTTGTCCCTGGCAGCTTAACCTTTTCAACCCTTCTCTCTGCTGTAAATATGGGAAAATGTTAAGCTGCATGATGGTCCTCCATCTTCACCCTTTGCCTCCACTGTCAAGACTGCTTGTTTGCCTTCAAAAGAGGGGAATGTTGTCAAGGGAGTCTCCTCACTATCCTGTCCAAAATAGAGACTCCCCTGCTATCACTCTCATTTTGGGGATGGGAACAGAATCACTTACAGTGGGAGGGAAAGGGACTGCTGTCACGCAGTTACATTTTTGGGTAGAAAGAGGGAGAAGGGAAGCCCTGCAGAGATAGAAGGGAAGGATCGTTTGGTAGGTTTTCGGATTTTTTTAAAGATATTTTAGCCAGGTAATGCCTAACTTTTGATTGGCTAGATTTAGAAGAATATTCAACAGAAAATTTAGCCAATTAAATTCAGCTGAATATTTTCCTAAAGGTAACAGCTTAAAATTAAGGTGGTTAGTACAGAAAGACCTGCTAAGCAGTTAAGAGGAAGGACATTCTCTTTTCCAAAAAAAAACCCCAAAACTTAGTGTGGATTCTGATGGGGAGGCTTGAAATCTATGTATACCATAGGTGTGTTTGCAAGAATCTTGAATTAGAAATTTTTGTTTGCTCAAAATTGCAGCATTATAAGAGTTTGAAATTCAGTACGGTTGGTGATAGCCTTAAAAGCTGGCCTTAGGGAGAGGGATAGGGGATTAAGGGGGGAATTCATCAGTGGGTGAAAATCAATTTAGCACATATTGTGTTAGCATGCACGAAATCGCTTTCAGTTTGTTGATGAATTCCTCCCCCGCTCACAAAAATACCCCCCAAAACCCCCAAAAAGTGTTTTGGCTGCAAAATAGCTTTATTGTGGCAGTCACGGATATGCCCTTGTTGAAAACAAAATAGGAAATTTCAACAAACTTCCTGTTTCTTTTTGGTTTTAAGACACAATGAGGAAGATTAAAATTTGAAGTATTGCCCCTGTCATGAAGCAGCTTTTCACTCTACTGGTGATTCTTCTGGGATCAGAAGTACATGTAAAACAGGAGAAGGTGGTGTGTTTCCAGGTGATGCATTCACACCTTAGAACCTCTGCACCAAGCACCTTTATAGAATACTAGTTCAGCGTGGATCTTGCCAGCACCATTTGCTGAATCCGGCCCCATCTGTTTAGTGGCCAAATATTGGCGCTAAATGGATGTTTCCAGCTGCCTTCACTCCCCGTTACCTGGATAAACTCTGGCCACTTAGTGGATTAAACAGCCCAGTTTTCTATCCAGACAATTTGTAAAAAAAAATCTGGATAGTCCAGCTCTCCATCCACTACTCAGCTGGGCTTTCAGAGTGGGGTTGATTTTTGTTTATTTGGATGGGAGTGTTTAAAGATGTTAAGAAACATCTTCCAAGGTATTTTTAAGGAACCATGCTTTAAGTGGTGCATTATATTTCCCCCTGCCTTTCTCTGCTTGCAGGTGAAAATGTTCACTGATGTTCACCCTGACTATGGTTTTTCTGTCCAGGCAATGCTGGATAAATATAATTCTGCTGCTGAGAAAAAGGTATTTTTTATTTATTTATTTATTTTAAGAATAACTTTAATGTATGATATTAATTTGATTGCCTGAGACTAAGGAAGGGGTTTGTCTTGAACTCATGGTTTAGTCTTCAATTACTTTATTCCTGGAATATAATTGAGCTGTTAAACACATCTGAGCTCTGCATGAATCATACACAGAAACATAGAAACATGATGGCAGATAAAGGCCAAATTGCCTATCCAGTCTCTAGTCTGCCCATCCGCAATAACCATTATCTCTTTCTCTCTCCGAGAGATCCCACGTGTGTATCCTAGGCCCTTTTGAATTCAGACACAGTCTGTCTCCACCACCTCTTCTGGGAGAGTACTCCGGAGTCTATCACTAATAGACTGGTTCATGTGTTGATATTCTAGTAGATTTTTAGCAGAACTGTACTAGTGGAATCAAGTTTTCCCACTGGCCGTGGTTTCTGTCCTGAGTTGAGCTATCCTTCATCGAAACTCTGCAAAGACCAATGAGGGGAAGCAGTGGCCTTATAATAAAAACAAATGGGCTGTGAACCTGTGAAACCAGGCTTTGAATCCCACTTTTTCCCCTCCTTTATGACATAAGGAAGGTCACTTTATTGTCCATTACCTTTCAAATCCTTTGAGATGGTAAACTCTTAGAGGAAAAATACATAGTGCACTTCCCTTGGCATTTCTAGATCTAATGAGCTAAGCTAAATTATAAAATTTAGTCTGCCTAGCTGTATCATTCAGTTGCAGTTTGATTGCAATGAAAAATAGACTGTTTCTAGTTTTGTTCAGAACTCCACAGCTGTGTGCTTGGGATGAGGGTGGAAATTTTTTTATACATGATCACAATACCATTTTTCTGAATTAAAATGTGGAAAAACTTGAAAAACTGTAAGGATAAAGCCCCAGAGCACTGAGATAGTGAGTGCCGATTCAAATATTGGTCCATGTCACCGGATGCAGCAAAAGGTAAAACACTAGCCACCATTGTTGAGACCAAGAAGACTTGGGACATTTTCAGATGAGTTTTGTTTACCAGACATAAGCTTTTATATTTGGCTGTCACATTTTGTACCTGATTTTGGGGGGAAGGGGGGCTAGAAGACTCCTTAATCCTAAAATAAAGTTCAATCAAGAGCAAACTTAAACTTTATGAACCAGTATTTATAATAAATTCAAAAGTTTGCTGAAAATTGCTGTATTGTTAAGATAAGCTTAAATATCAAAATTTAAAAACAAAATGGCTTAAGTTCAACTCTAAAATGTACAGACCGCTTATCAGAGCCGCGTTTTATCATTGGCTCAATCATTAAGTGGGGAGAAATAGAACAGAAAAAACTCCAACGCATGAGAAACCTTTTCTTCAAAAACCCTCACTTAAATCTTATGGTGAAAATAAAGCTTTCATTGACAATAACAGCAATACTTTCCCTGTAGGCAAAAGTCCTTGAAAAATAAACCGGAGCATGCGGTTGAGTCGCTTATCTGAGCCAAATGTTATAATCCTCCAAAAATAACTGCAATCCACTGCAGACAGAGAACATCCCTCAAAGTGGCTGTCAAATCTGTAACTGGAAAGCTGAATTCTCAAAAAGAGCCTTGTTTCACAATCGGAGCCGCTGCGTCAAGAAGCGGTATGAACACCTGTGATAAGAAATGTGGCTCTGATAAATGGCATTTACATTTAGAGTTGCACTTAAGTCTCTGAAGCTCATTTTGTTTAAAATTTTGGTATTCAGGTGATTGGCTTTTTTAATGCCAGTGAAGTGATTGCCCTTAAGTTCACGTAGACACACAGCAATTGTGTCAATGACTTGTTTCTGAGGCTTTTTCCTTCCAGCTTTCTGAGTTTTTCCACATTTTAATTCAGAAGAGTAGTGGTATTGTGATTTGGTTTTCTGTTCTCCTCTTCCTTTTTGATCGAATGCAGATTTATTTTCCATACTGCTGGTATACAGAATTCTCACTTTTTTCCCTTAAAGATCTGTTGCACACTACAGTAGTGAAATTCCTTTTCTTTCTAATTTGTTTCATAATTTAAAGAATGTTTTCTTGTTGGAATGTGTTGTTTTTCTTAAATGTAATATTTTTAAAAGCAAAATGTTTTAAGGCACTAATTATCATTGCCACTGACTAATACCAGCATTGCCCTTTCTTGGTTATGTCCCTGATAGACTCTCAGATGGCAGCCGAGGCCACTTGTTACAACAAGACTTTTCATTAGCAGTATGAAAGAGATTGCATTACCATTTCCCTTCATATTTTCACAGCACATGACAAATGCAGCCAAACCAGTTTGTTTTCTTGCGTGTAGGTATAGATGTAGGTTCCCAAGCATGTGTAGTGCCATAGCCATATCTGAGAGAAAATATAAAAATATAAATTTAGGCTAGAAGTTGATGGAGCAGAAGGAAGCCTTTGTTTTATCAGAAGCCTCTTCAAATTGTTTTTTGTAGAATGAGGGCTCTGTATAGTTTTATAGTACAATAGATAGATGTTAACTAACATGCTTTTGTGGTTTCTCTCTTTCATTTTAAGGATTCAGTTAGAACCTTCACACCACATGCAACTCACCTGGGCGCAAAGGAAAACTCTAACTTGTGATTTTTGCCTTCATAAACAAATGTATCCGGAGACCAGCCCTAGAGAAGAAAGTATAAATGATTTTAATGAATATAGTCAGCAATGTTAAAAATCTACCTAATTACTTGTAATAGCAAGGCATATATTCTGAACTAATTCAGTATAATCAAACTGATAATAATAATCTCAACTATCCATGCTGCATGTGTTTGGAATGACCTTGAAATAAGATTTCTGCTGGGGATGAAGTTTATTGCTCCATAGTTTTCTGCTCAGAGGTTTGATTAGTTACTGATGTAAAAGATCAGTTCTACAGATAATTGCTAGGAGCAACATGCCATTTTGAATATGATGAAAAGCAAATTATTTCATATTTTGTAAATTAAGATGCAGCTACAGAAATGTAGGTAAGTACACTGGACAGAATAGTACGAGTGTCCAGTATGATACAAGCCCATAGGAAATTGGGAAAGATTACAGCTATGAATTAGAAAAGGAAGTTGAGACTCCTTTTATTATTCTGTGCACTGCAAACAAGTATCTACCATTCCTGCATATGTGAACACTTTGAATGGTAAACTTGCTTGTTTGGTTATTTCTATGCAAGGTAACTAAAATTCATTTTCTGGTGCGAGACTGCATTTGAAGCCAAAGAAGTTTTCGAAGGGCTTGCTTCAATTTGCTCCTAACCATTCTGATTTTGTAATAGAAAAGGGAGGGGCCTACTAAAATGTTAAGACTAATTACTCGTTGTTACTTTTAATATTTTACAATAAAAGATTTCTAGGACTAACTAAAAAATTTGTCTCTAGAATGATCTGTGACATGGTGTGATCATAAATAAGGATTGTCTTTTTCTCTTAATGCTTCTGCTGTAGTTTTGATTTTTGCAATATTGGATTAATTGTTTGCAGGAGCTCAATATTGTGTTCCTTTCCTGGAGAGCTCCCAGTATGCTACTTCATCATGCATGATGCATAGTGCATCTGTTTTTTGTTAGAAGCATTGTGAGCAGTGACCGTCAGTTTTTATGTTGATGATTTGGAATGCAACTTGCTATGAGGCACTGCGACAAGTAGAAGAAGTTACGGTAAATCAAGTTCTGCTAAAATATTGTGCTTTTAGTGGTGAAATATGGTGAGTCAAAAGGAAACCACATGACTGCATATTTGTGATGGAGAATGAAAAAAGTCTATAGGACTGTAATAAAGAAAACATTTCAATACCAAACATGGCTAATAAAGATTTGAAAATTACAGGTTTTAAAGGTATGAAATAGCATATTATATCTGTCTTTGTTGGTTGATACAAACACAATCTTAAATAGAAACATTTTTTTGCAAAACCTTTAAAAGGAAAAGTAGAGGAGTTTGTGACTGTATCTATGTTGCAAAACAGGTCAATCATGCTGAATAGATCGCTCAAAAGATCCACTTTTCTGGTTTTGAACCTTTTATGTGCTTATTTGTGTGCACCCTAATAGATTTTTGTATAATTTTATGATTTTCAAAATTATACTGTGTATTTTAATTATTACAATATTATTTATTTTCTTGATATACTGCAAATCACCACCAAGGTGTTTTTATGCAGTTAACAAAAAAATCAGCTGCTTGGAGTAAGGGGAATGGGGACTTGTATACTGCCTTTTTGTCGCTTTGGCATTTCAAAACTGACATTCAAAGTGGTGGACAATGAAGGATTAAATGACTTGCCCAGGGTCACAAGGAGTAGCACCGGGATTTGCTCTCACAACCTCTGGGTGCAGAGGCAGGAACTCTACCAGTGAGCCACAGCATTCGATGTGGTGTCCTGAAAGAATAAGCAAGATTCTGGAACCCCAAATAGTAAGGGAAAGGGGACTTGTATCCAAAGCGGTGGGCACTGGAGGGTTAAGTGACTTGCCCAGGGTCACAAGGAGCAGCACTGGGATTTAATCTCACAACCTCTGGGTGCAGAGGCAGCAGCTCAACCAATGAGCCACATGAAGTGACACGGGTAAATAGCCTGAAGGGGAGTGGGGGAGAAATCAGGGAAAGGCTAGCTAAAAAAGGTGAGATTTAAGAGCTGTTTGAAAGCAAGAAGAAAAGGTTTATAGTGAAGGGTTTGTTTTTTTTTTTTGGGGGGGGGTTTAGGAGCAATGTAACTAAAAGGAGATTCATGTGAAATGTCTAATCAGATCACTGCGAAACGATGAGCCAAAAAGATGTTAAAGAGAATGGAGCCTGGACGAACCCCAGACAGAATAGGGAAATGGGCAGAACTGGACCGAGAATGGAAGAGCTGTTAATGTAGCTGGATTTAAAAAAGGTTTGGAGGAAAAGTCCATAGTCTGCTCTTGAGACCGATGTGGGACGGCAGCATAGAATGTTGCTATTATTTGGATTTTTGCCAGGTACTTGTGATTTGGATTGACCTCCGCAAAGACGGGCTAGTGGTCTAGATGGACCTTTGGTCTGACCCAGTAAGGCTATTATGTTCTTAAGTTTGGTTGGTAAGAAAGCTGCAGTACTATCCAAGCACCATACCAGAGCTACCGATGGTGTGTGGATGCTGCAGGAGGAGATCATGATCTACCAGATCAAACGTGGTAGGAAGGCTTAGTGAGACAATCGCAACTGAGTGATGCTGATATAAGGCAGTAATAATTGTGTTGTGTAAAGCATGACTAACAGGGTTTCAGGGCTATGGTTCTTCCTGAAATCGGCTTAGTATGGATGAAGAATGGGAGGGAGGAAAGCTGAAAGTGAACAATTTTCTTGCAAACCTTAGAAAAGAAAGGAAGATTGGATATGGAGAAATAATTAGCAGGATCAGAAGGATCCAGCGAAGGCTTTTTAAGAATAGGAGTAATGTTCATGTGGCCAGAGATTGACTACTATGCCCTGAGCTAAACTAGTTTGAATAATGGGAAGAAAGAGGGCCCTAGGAGGCAAGATACCTCACATCCAAGATGATCACATACTTACCTTAAAAAAAAAAAAAAAGTAATTTTTTAGTTCATGAATGCAAGCCAGAAGAGGGGGCCGTAGGGCAAAGAAATGAGTAAAACAGATTAGACAAGAGAAATTTACACTTGACATTTTTTTTTTTTTTTTTTGCAAGTTTCAGCTAGTAAAAGTGATATCACATGCACACTTCACCACTTCTGTCACCTCAGGACTGTTGTTTAATGGTGCCTAAAATGCTAAGACAGTTAGCAAAACATAAGTCTAAGTCTGATTGGGATGCATAGCGCTAAATGCTCACTGTCGGCAGTGGGGGAAATGCCATTCTCAAAAGATATATCTAAAATATTATTTTTGAAAATCATCTATCTAGACGTCCAGGCTATTGTTCGTCCATACTGCCAGTATGTCTAATTTTATACCACATTCTCGACCAAAATTTCATCCGAGTCCCAAACGCCCAGAACAAGACCATTTGGAGGTGGGAGGGGCCAGCATTGTGACAGACTGGCCACCCAAACATGGCAACAGAACAGTAGGGCACCTTATAGGGCACTTCACAAAAAGGGTGCCATATAAACATCTCGCCACAACTCCCTTATAGGTAATGGTGAGGCCCCCCCCAACACCCCCAAAACCTATTATACCTACCTGTCTATATCCCCCAATAGCTCTTATGGCTGCAGGTAATACTTATATGGCAGTAGAGTAGGGGTTTGATGGTGGGGGAATTTGGTGGGCACACATGTTCCACCATAAATGTAGTGGTTAGAGTGGCTTATGGGCCTGGGTCCTCTCTGTGGTTCACTAGCCCACCCCCAGGCTATTTAAGAGACCTGTGTGTAGCTCTACTAGGCTTTCCTATACTAAGTGCTGATGTTCTGGAGACAGGGTGTGTGAGGGAGTCAGTGAATAATGGGAAAGTGTGTGTTGGGGGGGGGGGTCGTTATTTTGTCTCTGCAGTGGTTATCTGGTCACTTTGGATACATTTTGGGCACTTATACCTGTTTTTACATTGTCTAAGTCGCAATGTATAAGTTCCATCCAGGAAGTCTCATAAAACCTTTGATTATCCTTCATGACGACTTAAGTCTAGATCAGCCCACATCCCGCCCACACCACTCCTCCAGATGAGCCCCTTTTAGTTCTGGATGCACAGCGGCATTCAGAGGCCTAAAAAGTCTCTGGATACGTCCAGAAATTTGGTTTGATTATCGGTCGGCACTTGGACGGCCTTTTGTTTTTAAATGTGTTTACGTTTCATTTGTGAGCCCCTCATTATTCTTTCATCATCATTAAATTTTCATTCACAGACAAAATAACCAAAACAAGCACACAGTAAACAGGTAAACCACTGCTGTCATCCTGAGATCACCACACTCTAAATTTCAAACCTAGTACTCCAGTAGATGAGAAGCACATGGAGAAACCAGAAAAGTGTGCTTTGGCAAGGGATAGGATCCTTCTCTTCATGCCTCTCTTGGTGCTCTGCTCTTGCTGAAAAATGTGCAAGTCATCCTTAGTTTGACTTTCATGAATCGGTCATTATTTCCTTTCCTTGATTTATGACTTCCCTAGTGTGTGATTCCTGTTGCCCACTGCATCCCCTCTTATTGAATTGGCTCTTTGGGGAGGACGGGATAGAAAACAAATTAAATAAGTTCTTCTTTTTCTGTGCTACTTCCTCCACTGGAACACTTTTTCCCTGCATCAGCATGACTGTCACTTTTGCAGGCTTCTTCCTCTCTCACAGTTTCTTTCATTTGTGACATTTCTTCTTCTTTGCTCCGGAATGGACTCCGTTATGGCTCCAGTTACAACCTCTTCAACCTGTGTAGCAGACCAGATTACACGTGGATTCCTCTGTAGAGAATGATACGGGGACAAATTTTTCCCTGTCCCAGCGGGAACTCATTTTCCCATCCTGTCCCTGCCCCATTCCTGCAAGCTCCATCATCTGCACAAGGCTCAAACCCTTTAAAGTCATAAGTAGCAACATTCTAGAGCTCAGATTGTGATTATCATAAAGCCGCATTCCACCAATGCCTAAGCTCCGTCCTCATCTGCGCAAGCCTCAAACACTTTAAAATCTTAAACAGCAACATTTTGGAGCTCAGATTGTGAAGTCATAATGCCTCATTCCACCAATGCCTAAGCTTCGTCCTCATCTGCACAAGCCTCAAACGCTTTCAAATCCTAAGTAGCAACATTCTAGAGCTCAGATTGTGATGTCATAATGCCTCATTCCACCAATGCCTAAGCTCCGTCCTCATCTGCACAAGCCTCAAATGCTTTAAAATTATAAGTGCTCGAGGTCTGTATGGTTAAGGCAGAGCTTACAGGAATGGCGCCGACAGGGACAGTGACAAAACTCGTGAGGACGGGGCAGGGAAATTGAGTTCCTGCAGAGACGGGGACAAATTTGTCCCCATGTCAATCTCTATTTCTCTGCCTTTGCACCGCCTGCATGTTGATTACACACTTTCACCACCCTAATTCCAGTATTTATGTACCTATCGCTGCTCATGCCACAGTAACTCCCCCCCCCCCACACACACACACACACTTTATTGTTTGGTATTCTAATTGCCCAGTTGTCTTTCTGCTAAATTGAAGCAGCTGCCTTCTCTCTGTGCCGTGCATGCTTCCCTTACCCTTGAGTTGATGACAGTCGCTTCTTTTGTATTATGTGAGCACATTCTTTTTCATCTGCAGTGAGACGGAGAACCTGTACAGTATGGAGAGGTGTGTCGTTCCCCGCCTCCCCCTCCAATCACCACCATTTAACTTGGTTAAAGGATGATAACCAACTCTCCTGTAAAAACAAGAAAGAAGAAAAAGCCTCCAAATGAGCAATCATCAGGACAAGAAATAAACCGCAAAACAAAAATTCTGCAGTATAAAAAAGTTGCAGATAGGACAAGACTGCTGTAGGCATTAAGATGGCTTTATAATTGTCCTCACTCCAATTATCCAATGCTTGAGTTTGATGAAAAAACTCTGGCACTACAGAGAACTGTAGATCTGGAGCCTAGGAATGAGCAATTAATGCCTTTTGACTATTTTATTTTCCAAAATATTTTGGCCACTTGAACAGAAATAGAAGTCCCCGTTGGAGAAATATTTTTTGCACCAAAACCTGTACAATGATGGGCCAGGAAAACATATGACCGATAAAACTTTGCTGGCACAGTCATTGATCATTTGGCATGGATAAAAACTATCAAAGCCATTATTTGACTACAGATTTGTACAGTAATAACTGTTTCTTGACTTGTCGATGAAAATTACCACATAATAGACATGTTTGGCACCGACTTAAGATTTCTGAATATTTTGCTGGAGAAGTGAATTTCCTGAGGGCCAGCATCCTCAAGTCCCGGGGGTGTAATTTTCACATTCAAGTAATGTTGAAATCTAAGAAAATCCAGGGTTGTCTGAGAGCAGAGCGGAAGGCTGGGGTGGAGCTTCCTTATTATGTAAGGGGGAGAGGCAGAAGGCCAAATATATATATATGTATGCATATCTACAAATGCAGTACATAACACAGTCACTGCATTTCTCCGCTGGCTGAACTTTTACCAGGGGTGCAAGATGGCACAGAACTCAGATACACAACACAAGGTAGACTCAGCTTTTTTTATATATTCTTCCTTAGCCACAAGGAAAGTTACTAAGAGGAAGATCTTATGCATGGGGTTCGGGTTCACCCAATGCAGAGGGGGAATGGGAGCTTCCCATGCAGTCAAAAGAGAACTGCTGTTCCTGGCTTCTGCCCCAACCTTCCTGCCAGGGGCACTTGCCTGGCATCCAGAGCCTTGTGCAGAATTCCAGCGGCAGGAAGAGGGGGAGGGGATGCATGTGCTTTCCCCCCCCCCCCAAGCTTCAGAGCAATAGCCTAATTTTTGTAAAGGGAAACAGAAGGTTGCCTCCCATCAGAAAAAAAGATACTTAGGGGGGGAAACTATACAGCAATATCGAGCTGGAGATAAATAATGGGCTTATTATATGTGCCAAACGAACGCACTTGGAGAAATTGCCCCCAGCCAGAGGAATGTGAGGGATTGGATCGTATATTATGAGCATAACTTGGCTTAGGCATGAGTTCATGCCTGCTATGATATGTGCAATGCATAACAAACTTGTTTTTAGTCGCTGCTCACAGAATAACAGGAGAAAGAAGCAGTGGGGTTTTTGGTACAACAGGAACAAGAAACAAATTAAGTTTCTGATATTCTCTGATACCTATCCTGGATGTAGATTTGGATTTACACAACAAAGGAACAGGGAAACTCTTACTTTTTTTTTTTTTTTTAAATAAACAGTAGGACAGGAAGTCCAGGGCATGATCCGAAATCATGCTAGGCTCTGGAAGAGGAATAAACAGTATGATTTTGTTCATAAAAGCGAGATTAAAAAGGGACTTGATATATCTGAGGCTAGTTGGCAGGAAGCAAAGTTAAGTAAGCCAATGTTTGAATGCAATTTTGTGAGTGGAGCACCCAATACTTTTAGAAAAATAATAAATAGAAAACACTAATCCTTTCTGGAGTCAGGCTAAAAGGAGTTCACACTAGAGAATGACACGGAGACACATTTTTTCTCGGGCCCGCGGGAACTCGTTTTCCCATCCCGTCCCTGCGAGTTCTTTTCCTGTTCCTGTCCCATCCCTGCAAGCTCTGTCCTCATCTGCACAAGCCTCAAACACTTTAAAATCATAAGTGTTCGAAGCTTGTGCAGTTAAGGCAGAGCTTACAGGAATGGGACAGGGACAGCGACAAAACTTGCGGGGAGGAGACGGGGACAAATTTGTCCCCATGTCATTCTCTAGTTTACGCCTTTATTGTGAGTGCGCTTCCACTGAAATGCACTGAACATTTTTTGGGTAGATTCCTTAAGCAAAATATGATGCTTTATTCGTTTAAAGGTGAGGTGACAATTCAGCTGTGCAACATTTGCAGTCTTAGAGCAAGGGTGACAAGGGGTATAATTGGGTCCCATTTGAGTCATAGTAGTAGAAGGGAACTTTGGCAGTATCAGTCACAAGGGTGGAGATGGGACAGTGACTCAGCACTTTTCAGCAGCCAGGCGGTTAACTGTCTTCCAACAAATTCTGATGAAATAGTCATTGGCCTTGGAGAAGAGCCCTGAGCCTGGTTTAACTTTTAATCTGACGAAAAGGGACACGCTGCCCAGTTTTATCTGTATTAAATATATTGCTTGGCAATCTTATTTTTCAACTGCTTTTGATCTGTGCATGAATCTTGCGTCTGAGTAGGGGGAAAGGACCAATGGTCAGCGTAAAAAAAACAAAAAAATTAAAAGGGCTGCTGAAAAGTTCTTGGCCCAACCAACAAAGTTAGGGCAGTCTCCGCTTTTTTTCATTCCGTCGAAAAACATGGAACGAAAAAAGAAGAAAATCGCTGGACTAGGTGTATAGCCTGCTCCAACTTTATTGGTTGGGCTGAGAACTTTTCAATGGCCCCTCATATGCCCTCAGTGTGGTTTTTTTTTAAATATATTGATGCCATTATTTTTAAAGTTCTTTCATCTGAGTCCCAGCCTATGAATCTTCCTCCCTCTACCTACCGCCCAACTCTGAAGCAGTCATTTTTGGAATGGAGTCATAGTAACATGGCAACAGGATAGATGATGGCAGATAAAGACCTGTAGGGTTCATCCATTCTGCCAAACAAGAGAAACTGATAACGTACACTTACTCTAAGATCTTGTGACCACTATCTCAAGTTCAAAAAAACTTTTAAAAGCATTTCTGTATCAGGGAGCCAACCCGGAAGTAACTGAAATGGTAATTGCAGAAGGCCATTTCTAAACTGTTCAATGCAACTCCTAGGACATAACGATGAACCAAAGATGACCTACTTAAACTTGTAACTATGTGTTTGTAACTATGACCTAACTGTATTCATAGCTGTATTGATCTACCTGTACTAGCAACTCTATTGAATGTCCGTGTCAAACTGTCCATTGTAACTTCCAGGTAACTGGCCCAATCGCTTGTAACGTAATCCGACCTTGAACTGATTAGGTAAAGGTGGAATAGAAAACCTATTAACATAACATAAGCATAATTGATCTTGATATGTCCAGCACAAGACAGAGAAAACAGTCCTCTGCTCATAAGCCAACAATACAAACAGGGAGGAGGGGGGGGGGGAGTTGGAAAAAAACACGAAGCAACCAGTAGTGCTCACGCAAATATGGGGTTTTTTTTGGGTCGTCAAGGTCTTCTCTCATCATGAGTTCTATTTTGGCTAAAAAGCCTGCTCCAAGAGTCTAAACCTTGCATCTAACCATGGGCATTCTATTGCAAGACCGCGTCTCTACAACTAAAGTATAAATAATTGCATAGTAGAATATGTCAACGGTGCACGTGCTCTACTGCTGCTAATAGCAGTGCAATGAACCTTTTTGTTAATGTGAGCACCATTGGCTGCTTTGTGTTTTCCGTCAACCCCACTGTCTGTATTCTTGTCATTTTCAGGGCACAGACCTTAGAAGTCTGCCTGGCCCTTTTCTGAGCTACTGGAGTTGAAGTCCGCTCCAGCCCATCAGATTGGACTAGCTATAATTGGGGGCAGAGACTGAAGAAGTCGTCTTGGCTTTATTTATTCCATTTTCTATACCATTCTCCCAGGGGAGCTCAGAATGGTTTACATGAATTTATTCAGGTACTCAAGCATGTTTCCCTGTCTGTCCCATGGGCTCAAAATCTATCTAATGTACCTGGGGCAATGGGAGGATTAAGTGACTTGCCCAGGGTCACAAGGCGCAGGGTGAGTTTGAACCCACAACCTCAGGGTGCTGAGGCTGTAGCTTTAAGCACTGCACCACACTCTGTGATGTTTTTTTGTTTTATCAGAAGTACCTGGACATCAAGCAGCAGTGAGAGATTGTATGAGTCTTTCCAGTATTTATTGTCGATGGGCTTAACTTGTAAATCCTGGTTTTGGAGTATTTACTCCCTCCAAATTTGCGGGTTTAAGGACTCACGGCTTCAGTTATTCGCGAGTTTCTAAACCCTGACCCACCCCCCACCTCCCGGACTTCTCCACACTGTACCTGGTGGCCTAGTGGTGAAGTGGGGCAGGAGCGATCTTATGTTCCTGCCCCATGCAGAGCTGTCGACAAAAATGGCTGCTGTGAGTTCTATCGATCGGGATGTTGCAGAATGAAAACAGAGGGGGGAGGGGGACTTTTCTTGATACAGCCTTCAGGCAAAACATGTCGGAGTGACATGTCCCTTCCTAATATGAGCAACAAAGTAAAAACCAACAAAAAAGATAAGTTGAAAGCTTTTATATTTAAAACTTTTTGGTTTAGCACAGAGCACTTAAAGCACTAACAATACACTTTAAAAGAAAACATAAACGGGTCTAATGAGGAGGCCAGTGCTTAAAAAGCATTTTAGCCATTGAAAACACTTGGCTAATACTGGCACTTCTGAAGACCTAAGAAAAGAATAAAAAAATGATTGAAGATTTGTAGCATACTAATTATACCAGAGAGTGGTAGAAAACTGGAACGCTCTTCCGGAGTCTGTCATAGGGGAAAACACCCTCCAGGGATTCAAGACAAAGTTAGACAAGTTTCTGCTGAACAAGGACGTATGCTGATAGGGCTAGTCTCAGTCTTTGACCAGAGGGCCGCCGCGTGAACGGACTGCTGGCCATGATGGACCACTGGTCTGACCCAGCAGCAGCAATTCTTATGTTCGTAATACCTGTACAATAAAAAGAAATAATGAATAAATTCTGTATATCTACTTTTGGTCTACCCTGTATAACCCATTCCACTCCATTTCTTGTGTTATCACCCTGACCCCTGGGAGAATCTCAATCTGTCATCTGGAGAAAGCTAAAGAGGCTTGGGCCTGGCTAAAACCTACATAGGAGACCACTAGGAAAGACTGGGGCCGGTTTCTGTGCCAGTAAGACTCGTTAAAGCAGTCTTACTGGCACGGAAACTTTCCTCCCAACGTTTAAAAGGATTATCCATGGCTGCTACTGATCCTTGCAGCAAGTATACATTACATTGATGTCTTCTATTGCGCCAATTCCTTTCAGTTCTAGGCGGTTTACAACAAGAAATTAGCCTGGGCATTCCCAGGGAGATTACAAGGTTGATAGCTATAGTATGCGTCAGGATCTGGGAAGGGTCGATACGGTTTGGTTAGATCATTTGACAAATTTCTTGAATAGTATGGTTTTCAGTTCTTTCCTGAATGTTTTGTAGTGGGGCGTCGTGGTCAGCAGATTTGATAGGTGGTTGTCTATTTTTGCTGCTCTGGTGGCTAGTAGACCGTCATATATTTTTTTTGCTTTAGATGCCTTTGACTGGGGGGTGGGTAAAGTGTGCTTGAGTTCTCCTTGGTCTGGATATGTTTTTCCAGATTAGGCGGTTGCCCATTTCCATTTAGGGCTTTGAATAGGATGCAGTAGAATTTGTGTTGTATGCGTGCATATACTGGGAGTCAGTGTGAGTCTTGGAACGCTGAGGTAATGTGGTTGTATTTTTTTTCATCGAGTATATTAGTCTTAGGGCTGTGTTTTGGACTGTTTGTAATTGTTTTAGCATGTTGGCGGGGCATGACAGGTAAAGTATGTTACAGTAGTCCAGGAGTCCTAGGATTAGCATTTGTACTATGAGTTTGAATTGTTCGTTATTAAAGTATTTTTGGATGTCTCTTAAGCTGCGCAGGGTGCGAATGCCTTCTGAACCGTTTTGCTGATTTGAAGTTGCATGATGTAGCCTTTGTCTATCATTATTCCCAGCAGTTTTAGGTTGGGTTTTAAGGGATATGTGATGGAGTTTATTTCTAGGTTTGTTATGGTTGGGGTTTTATTTCTTTCTAGAAGTAAGAATTTGGTTTTTGTCTTGGTTCAGTTTTAATTTGTGGTCTCTCATCCATTTTGACACTGTTTCTAGTGCAATGTGTAGTTTGTTTGTTGTGTTGGGGTGGTTTGGTCAAAAGGCAGGAGGATGGTGATATCATCTGCATAGCTGTATGATGTTATGCCTAGTTTGTCTAAGCCAAGTGTGGCTATGTAAAAGTTGAAGAGTGTCGGTGATAGCGGGGAGCCTTGGGGGACTCCACAAGGGTTGTTCCAGGATTCTGATTGTTCATTGTTTGCTTTTACTCTGTATCTTCTTGAGCGGAGGAATCCTTCAAACCAATTGTAGACTTTGCCTGTGATTCCTGTTGCCTCCAGTGTTTGTAGTAGGATGTCGTGATCTACAGTAATAACACAACATACAAGAGTGGTTTCAAAGGTTTAGTAACAAATCAAGTTAAACAAATATATATTTTTTAAACTGTTATATTTCTCAACAATGTCTCCATCGAGGACTGCACACTTAGGGGGGAAAAATTTGTCCCCATGTCATTCGCTACTTCGGAGAACATGCTAGAAAATTGAATAAAGAGTGTGAAAGTTCCAGCCTGTGATAACCAGAGCTGGTATTCTGATGTCATAATGCCTCATTCCACCAATAACAGCCAACCTCATTAGTGATGTCACAATGGCTGGATTGTCCTACACTTGGATCACTTTTACTACATTTTGATTTCTAGAGTGGTGCAGTGTAGAGAATGACACGGGGACAAATTTTTCCCCCATCCCCGCAGGAACTCAATTTCCCCGTCCCGTCCCCATAAGTTTTGCCCTTGTCCCTGTCCCTGCCCCATTCCTGTAAGCTCTGCCTTAACCGCACAAGCCTCGAACACTTAGGATTTTAATGTGTTTGAGGCTTGTGCACAAGTTTCTGCTGAACAAGAACGTGCGCTGGTAGGGCTAGTCTCAATTAGGGTGCTGGCCGCGTGAGCGGACTTCTGGGCATGATGGACCACTGGTCTGACTCAGCAGTGGCAATTCTTATGTTCTTATGAGGACAAAGGTTGCAGGGACGGGGCAGGGACAGGCAAAAAACTCACCGGGACAGGACAGGAAAATGAGTTCCCTTGGGGACGGGGTAAAATTTGTCCCCATATCATTCTCTAATTTGATGCTGACATTTTTATTAGAAATAAGAGTTCCTTATGCACCATTTTGCAGGGTGTGAAAAATGCAGCATGCTTCTGTGGTTTGCTCACTGAGTACGTCCCCCATATACCTAAAAAACTTGTTAGCACATCAGGCCCTCATGTCACAATGTAGAGTATTTTACTGATTTTGTCTTATACTAAGTCAACTGACATGCCCACGCAGAGAGTTTGATATTACCTAACAGATTTCTAACATTCTGAATTTTGCATTTTAAAATCTCAGGTTTTGACTACTGGAGCTGGGGTCCCAGTGGGCGATAAGATGAATGTTATCACGGTGGGGGCTCGGGGTCCTTTGCTAGTCCAGGATGCGATTTTCATCGATGAATTAGCTCACTTTGATCGGGAGAGGATACCCGAGAGGGTTGTGCACGCCAAGGGGGCAGGTGAGTATATTTTTTACGGGAAAATAGGATCTTCATCAGGGAACACCTAGGACGTAAACAGGGAACACCTGGATTGGCCTCCGCGTGTGCGGGTCACTGGACTGGATGGACCAAAGGTCTGATTCGGTGGAGGCATTTCTTATGTTCTTATGTTTCTCTTTAATAATCAATCCTAGGGTTACCAGATTTTCATGCTATGATGTATATAAGCCTGAACTGGCAGAGTCCTATGCTCTTGAAGTTTGTATTGGCTATCACTGAGCACTGTTAACTATTTATGTATTCATTTATTTATTATACAAGAAGAATATTTTTAGAATAAGGAATTTACTCTTTTTGAAGAAAAACCCTAGTTGTACGCCAAACATGGAATAGACAGTCCCTGCTCAAAAGAGTTTACAATCACTTCTCGTTCTCGACTACTCCTGTGCGTCGATACACTGACTTCTCAAGAGTACCTCGCTCCTTTGCACTGTACACGTTCCAAACGAGTGTCCCCTGAGGAAGGTGTCTTCAATACGGCGAAACTAGGATCCTTGTTGGGACAATTGTTTCAATAAAGACTTTATCATTGGTTGAAAAGATGTCTCCCTTGCCCTTTGTAAGACTGTCTATACCCTAAGGCGTGGTGTACTTCTTCTTTTTGCCTGTCTCCTTTTTCTGGAGCCATATGGTAACCCCATGTACAGCGCTGTGTATGCCTAGAAGCACTATACAAATGATACGTAATAGTAGATAAGCTGCCATGTAATATTGCTCAGAGAGCCCCTCTGGTTTCTGTTCTTCATTTTTCCTGAGGTTGGCCCATTTCTTCAGGCTTCAGTTCAGTCACCTGATTCTCACATGATTCCTCTTATGACTTTCACACACAGTGAAACAGTATCTTCACATACAAAGTGTTTGGACATGGCTGCCCGTAGCACTAGCAGCAGCCAACATTTCTGAAAGCACATGATTTTTTTTTTTTTTTTTTTTAATCTTTATTTAAATTTTAAACATATTATCAAGAATAATCTTCTTGTACAGAATATGAGTGAGTCAACATAATATAAAACAAATGAAGTATCAGTTATATGACAAAATTACTATTTACTCATCATAATTAAAGTCCCAAAATTAAATTGAGATCCAAGATGTTCCTGAGTGAGAATTATTAAAAGAAAAAGAATAAATTCAAATTGCAATTAGGCGGTCAGATGAGAGTGGACCAAGAGTAAATTTATACATTGAGATCTTTTTTATCCCCTTCAAGGCCCTTCCTAGAGAGAAATCCTGTCAACTGAGAGGGCTCAAAGAAAATATAATTGCAAGATTTATATTTTACAATGCATTTACAAGGATATCGTAGAAGAAATGATGCCCCCATTGCAGTGACCCCAGGAAAGCACATGATTTTTGTAGGTAAACAGAGGTTTATTTACAAAAATCAGCAGGGGCAGGATAACTGAACAGCACCCTAGTTCCTGGAACTCATCAACTGAGGTCCTACCTAGAACTAGGATTCGAGCATTTGAAATCTGTTATAGCTAATTACTGTAGAACACGATGGCTTTATTTACGTATGTTTATTCTTGGATTCACACCTAACCAGTCGGGATTTCCAGAGGATTCTCGCATTTATTGGTTTCTTGGAATACTGCTTTTTTTGAGATTTGCAAAGCGGTATCCAGTTGAGGTCCCTTGTACTAAGCTGCAGTAAAAAGTGGTCTTAGTGTACCCTCAGATAGGTCAAAATCAAGAGAATGTGTAGAATTTGAAAGAGGGGTTGAGGATGGGGCGTGCATCTGGAGAACCATTCATTTTAAAGGAAGGATCTTAGTCAGAGGAGGTTCCATCATTTTAAAAAATGGGGATGTGGGGGGGAGAATGGGGTTGAAAGGCTGTTTTCTTTACTTCCACTAGCAGTGGCATAGCGAGGGTAGGAGGCAACTGGCGTGGTGGCATCTCCCGTGCCCTCCTCTCCACCCCTCAAATCCTTCCGCACCCCCCCACGCCACACTGATGCCCACCCTTCCCCCAAATACCTCTTACAATTTTTGCCAGTGCAAGCGGCTTCTCCGGCCTGCTGCTCATGCCGGTGTTGGCTTTCCCTCTGACATCACTTCCTGGCCCCGTGACCCGGAAGTGATATCAGAGGGAGTCAGGCCAGAAGATTTGAAGAGGTAAGGGGGGGCGGGGAAGGGAGGGCGTGGGTGTGACATGGGGGCAGAGAGGTGCCAGTGCCTCCACCAAGACGGTGCCAAGGGTGGTCCGCCCCCCTCCCCCACTGTCCACTAGCCTCTTTAAAACATAGCAGGCAAGAGTTGCAGTCTGTTACCTTTGCATCAAGGGGGACAGGAACGTGCAATGTCCTCAGCTGCAATAATACAAAATACACTTCCCCTTCCGTATTCGCAGTTTCGTTAACCGTGGTTTCGCTTATTCATGTTTTTTTGTTCCCTGGCTCCGCCCCCCCCTTCAAATTTACATTACAGGAAATTGCTGCTCCCGGCATTGCACAGAGCAAATCGCTACACTTGCAGGTCAGGTTATTCGCGTTTTTAAAATCTTTTTTAGGGTTTTTTTTAACAGAAAAACCACTAATGACATACGAAAAGTTATTCGTGGTTTTTCGGTATTCGCTGCCATGCTGTTCCCCTATCACCGCGAATGCGGAGGGGGAAGTGTACACGAAGTGAAGTGTGGGTTAGTGAATTAAACGTTATTTTATCTTTTATTTATTACCATAGGACAGTTCAGCATGCATTTAGTAACGCTATATATTAAAATGTGTGCACATCTGTACTCTTAGAACAGGGGTATCAAAGTCCCTCCTCAAGGGCCACAATCCAGTCGGGTTTTCAGGATTCCCCCAATGAATCTGCATGAGATCTGTTAGCATACAATGAAAGCTTTGCATGCAAATAGATCTCATGCATATTCATTGGGGAAATCCTGAAAACCCGACTGGATTGCAGCCCTCGAGGAGGGACTTTGACACCCCTGTCTTAGAAGAAGATGTGTTTGTATATTTCACTTAGGTACTCTTTTACTAACTTATATTAGATTAGATAGACGCTGGGGTCCAAAACTGCGCACTATTAGACCGTATTTTGAATTCTCGGTGTTAAGGCTTTTGGTTCAGTCATTGTTGCTTAGTCTTCTTGATTACTGCAGCATTGCTTATCCGACAATCTCTAAGAAAAATGTGGTTAGATTGAAGTTGGTTCAGGACATGGCAGTTAGATTGATCTACGGCCAGAAGAAATATGATTGTGTGACACCTTTTTATCATGCGTTGCATTGGCTTCCTGTGGGGGCTCGTGTCATTTTTAAGTTGGGTTGTCTTTGCTACAGCTCCACTTTATTTAGCGAATAGATTTCTGATAGCAGCTAAGAAGAATAGAAGGAGATCACATGCCCTTTTCGTCTTTCCATCGGTGCAGGGTTGTAAAAGTAAAAAATTTCTTGATCCTACACTTTCATACCAAGCAGCCATTCATGACGAAGAATTTAGATTGTTATTGCTTACATCTTGCTCTTACGAACATTTTAGAAATCAGTAGAAAAAAACTTTCTTTTTTTCAAAACACCCAACTGAATAGTTATCATTGTGACTTCTGTAATTTCTTTATTGGTAATCTTTTGTAAACCGCATCGAACTTGTGATTATGCAGTCTAGAAATCTGGTGTTATGTTATTCTGCCAATACCTTGCGGTTCTAGGCGGATTACAAAAGAGGAGATTTGGACAAATCCAGAATAATTACAAGATAGATATTTAGCTGGGATGTTGGGATCCGGGGATAGAGGTTTCTACCGTGACCCAGGGCGCTAAATGCTCCAAAGTTGCTCTGATGCTCATAGGAATTCTATGAGCATCGTTAAAAACCTCTACCGCGGCTTAGTAAAAGTGTTAATTTGTTAAAAACGGCATGGAATAAATAAACGGCCAAATAAGCTAGTGCATTAATTCAGATGACTGGATTTTTTTTTTTTTTTTTCCTCAGGAGCATTTGGTTATTTTGAAGTGACCCACGACATCACAAAATACTCAAAGGCTAAGGTGTTTGGGCAGGTTGGGAAAAGGACGCCAACTGCTGTGAGATTCTCCACTGTAGGTAAGTCTGAGCTTATAGAGATAGGTTGCCTCAGTATGAGCAATGCATTTATGTAAGGTCTTGCTCGTTTGTCCTTTGTTAGAGCATAACTTTTAAAACACTGCAATCAAAATCTCCCCAATTTATAGAAAAAATACTTAATTCCCTACGAACTAACATGTCTTCTATGATCCGCTGACTGTATATTACGAACTGTTCCAAGCAGCCAAGATGAACCCATGGCTAGCCCAAATGATACTCGAGGCCCCCACCTACCTCGACTTCAGAAAATCACTCAAAACCCACCTTTTCAGCAAACAAGACCCTTAACTGACCCTTCAGATAATCTCAAGGCCCCCTACCCGACTCTTCTCCTGCACGATAGCTCCTATCTCCCCCTGCTTCTCCTTCCCACTTCCTTCCTCATCCACCAAGTCTGATTTAATCCGATGTAAATCCGATTAATTTGTTGTAATTCTGCCCTCTTCATCTACGAAGTTGGCTAAACTTGTTGTAAATTTCCCTTTTCATCTGCCAAGTTTTGGCTACAGTTGTTGTAAATCCTATAAATTTGTTGTAAATCTACAAGTCTATACGGATCCTAATCTAATTTAATGTAAACCGCCTAGAACTCGCTGGGTATGGCGGTATATAAGAATTAAATTATTATTATTATTATTATTATAGGCACCAAGGGGCTCATAACTGAAACAGAAAAACGTCTGAAAATCGGCCTAAATCAGCACTTGGATGATCAGTGAGACAAGTCGTCCATGTGCCGATAATTGAACCAGGTTTTAGACGTATTTAAACACGACCTAGTGCTGCTGAACGACCAGAGCTAAAAGAGGCGTTTCAGGAGGAGTGTCGAGGGCGGGATTTGGGCGGGACGTGGGCCATGTATAACCGAAAGTTTTACAACACTGCCAAGACGGAACTTGGACGTTGTGACTTAGGCCATCTAAAACCAGGTTCAAGTCCACAGAAGGTATCCAAAGTGACCATATAAGCACTGCAGACACAAAGTACAGACCCCCCACACACACGCTGCCCCAGTGATCACTGATCCCCCCTCCATAAAAATCATAATAACAACTTTACATATCTGCCTCCAGAACATCAGCACCTGGCAGCCTGGCATAGGAAAGCCTAGTAGAGTTGCACAGAGGTGGCTTAAGTGGTCTTGGGGGTGGGTGAGTGAACCATAGAGAGGAGGACTCAGGCCCATAAGCCTCTCTAATCACCACATTCATGGTGAAAAATGTGCACCCCCCAAAAAAAAAACCCAAATCCTTTTGTACTGCCATATAAGTGGCTCCTGCAGCCATAAGGGCTATTGGGGTGATAGATAGGTGGGTCTGGTAGATTCTAGGGGTGTTTTGGGGGGGCTCACCATGACCTATAAGGGAGCTCTAGTGAGATGTTTATGTGGGACCCTTTTTTTGAAGTTCACAGCAGTGCCCTGTAAGGTACCCCACTACTCTGGTGTCATATCTGGGTGTCCGGTCCATCATTTTTCTGGCCCCTTACGCACCCAAAAGATCTTTTTCTAGGCGTTTGTGACTTGGATGAATTTTTGGACGAAAATAGGGTATAAAGATGGACGACTTAGCGGTTTGGGCGATCAGACGGCTGGACATACAGTTGGACGATTTTCGGGGAAAAAAAAATGTTGGGTGTATTTTTCGAAAATGGATCTTTTCCCGTGTCCGACTTTGGGCAACTTAGGCCCAAAATGGACTTAGACGATTCTTTTGATTATGCCCCTCCAAGCGTCAAGATATCTTCTCCGTGATATCTTTGCAGTGTAAAGTCCTGCCACTGAACTACTGGGCCGGTCTATCTACTCTTGCATTCCCTTGTGTTGGGGGCATCTTGCTTTGCAAACCACTTTTTCCCTTAGGGAAATGCTAATTATAAATCCAGTGTGGGGAACATAGGGAGACGAACAAATCTGATAATTTTCCTGATTGAAAGCAAACCCACAGGCTCCTTCTGAGCTCTTCTAGATATGATGCCTTATTCTGCATCTTGGTGACCAGTAATATGGCTTGGCCTCATTATTTACAGCTGGAGAATCTGGCTCAGCTGACACCGTCCGAGACCCCCGAGGGTTTGCAGTGAAATTCTACACAGAAGAAGGAAACTGGGACCTTACTGGAAACAACACACCCATCTTCTTTATTAAAGATCCATTTATGGTGAGTCACAAGCAATTTGAGAAGATTGAATTAAAGCTGTACTCAATCCAAATATATTTAAATGCGTGCATGTACAATCGCTACATAAATAAGCCTTGAGGGATGGATTTGCATAAATATAGTTTTTGCTGATGACAGAGAAAGGCTTTTCAAACCTGTCCTGCTGACCTTGGAGCCAATCCGTTTTCAGAGTAACGACAATTTTCATATAGTGAGTTTCCAATGAACGAAGATTCTCATTGTAGGGATCCTACAATCTTACTGGCTGGGTGGTCCTGAAGCCACATTTGGGAAGCCCTGCTATAGAGTGAAATCTAGTAAATGGCTTCTACTTATCATGTCCATAGCAGCATTAGATGTACGAGGGGTCGTGGAAATGTTCTCACCCCAAACGAAAAAGTTGGGGCAGTCTCCATCAAGGGCTACACACTTCGGCCAGTGATTTTCCACTTTTTTTTTTTTGTTCCGTCGGAAAAATACGGAATGAGAAATGTGGAAAATCGCTGGACTAAGTGTGTAGCCCTCGATGGAGACTGCCCCAACTTTGTCGGTTGGGCTGAGAACTTTTCAGTGGTGCCTCATACATGGCACTGTATACAAACAGAGATTGTGAGCTCTGTTGAGCACAAACTATCCAGTCAGGATGAATAGAGGTGTAGAAGGCCTCAAATGGAGCAATGAGATGGCATTGGATGTACAGGGAACATAGCATAACATAAAAATCCATTTCTAGACCAATAGGTTCTATGCAGTTTACAAAAGATTAGCTTAGGGTTGCAAGATGTCTGCATTTCCCCTTTTCGAGGACATGTCTGGGGATCTGGATGGCTTTTCATAACCAGGCACTTTGTCTGGTTTTGAAAAGCTTCCTTGAAATTGCGTCGGGCACACGCTGTGTGAAGAAATATTTTCTCCGTTTTGTTTTAAATCTACTACTTAGTAGCTTCATCGCATGCCCCCTAGTCCTAGTATTTTTGGAAAGAGTGAACAAGCGATTCACACCTACCTTTTCCACTCCACTCAGTATTTTATAGACCTCTATCATATCACCCCGAGTCGTCTTTTCTTCAAGCTGAAGAGCCGTCATAGGGAAGTTGTCCCATCCCTTTCATCATTTTCATCACCCTTCTCTGTACCTTTTCTAATTAATAATAATAAGAACATAAGAACATAAGAAGTTGCCTCCGCTGGGTCAGACCAGAGGTCCATCTCGCCCAGCGGTCCGCTCCCGCGGCGGCCCATTAGGCCCACTGCCTGAACAGTGGTCTCTGACTAATTTTGTAATTTACCTCTAATCCTGTCCCTATAACCTTACCTCTACTCTTATCTGTACCCCTCTATCCCTTTGTCCTCCAGGTACCTGTCCAGACCTTCTTTGAAGCCCTGTAGCGTGCTTCTGGTTATCACATCCTCCGGTAGCGCGTTCCATGTATCCACCACCCTCTGGGTGAAAAAGAACTTCCTGGCGTTTGTTCTAAACCTTTCCCCTCTCAATTTCTCTGAGTGCCCCCTTGTACTTGTGGTTCCCCATAGTTTGAAAAATCTGTCCCTGTCCACTTTTTCTATGCCCTTCATGATCTTGAAGGTTTCTATCATGTCTCCTCTAAGTCGTCGCTTATATACCGCCAAAGCCAAAGTAGTTCGAGGCGGTTTACAACAAGAGCTGGACAATCAGCGAAAATAATTACAATGAAGCCGTCGAATACATGTAGAGAAGGAGAAAGTCAGAGTAATAGACACAGTGTAGAGACATCGAGTACATGTAAGCAGAGTACAGGGAGAAGGCATTAAGAGTTCTTGGTCAAAGCAGCTCCTAGTTAGTGTAGCCTGACTTTACTACAGGAAGAGGCAGTTGGAGAAGACCACGAGTAATTTTCTTCACCCGTCGGCGCTCCAGCTGCCCTCTCCTGCCTCTCCAGCCGCACTCTCCTGCCTTTTGACAGGCGAAAAACCACATTTGCGGTTTTTTGAAATTTGTGGGGGGTTCCTGGATGATACTACATAGCCTAGAGTATTGTACTAAAGTCCCTTTCTTTAATTCCACTGTATCCCGCCCTGAGCTTTCTGGGAGAACAGGAGATGAATCAAAACTAACAAATAAATAAATTTGGCAGGAGCATGGGGTGGGATCTGCCTTTAAACACACGCAAAAAGATATGATAAAACTCCTTATTTGTATTGCCTGTGTGTATGTGTAACTGCCTAAATCTAGGCATGTTTCTTCACGCCTATGTTAGCAATTATTCGTTAGTACTAGGCGACAAGGTCTGCAAGTGGCTTCTGTAAATGTGCAGTTACTACAATGTTTTCAAAAACATGTTAAAACTGCAAAAGTGTCTCCTAGTTTCCTGCACAATGAGGCAGATCTTTGTTTTTTGTTTTTGTTTTTACTCAACGTTCAACCCTGTCTTACCTGTCCATCATATTTCATGAATAGAGATTAAATCTTTAGAGAAGGAAAGATCGCATGACATGATTTCAACATCTCTAATTATCTGGGAGCAGTGAGCGACTCTCTATCTAGGTTCCCATTCATCCCACAAATGTGGGGCACGTTTGATGTTGCTGACTTAGCCAAGGCTTGCTTTTCTATTACTGTATTTTCCTTCCATGGGTGGGTGTCTCATAGTGTAAACAGAAAAAGGTATTTCATGATTTTAGGTTTATCACTCATCTAGAACAGTCTAAGAAGAGGAAACAGTAATACATGGCAAAGCGTAGTCTTAAAATACATTCATTGAGCTGAAAGTTCCTGGCCAATCCCAGTCTCCATTTCCAGTTGCAGTTCTCACCTCAGGCAGAAGTAGATTAGGAATTAGTTGACTTTAACAACAGAAGAATGTCTTTACTGAGTCAGATCAATGATCCATCAAGTCTAACATCCTGTTTCCAACAGTGGCCAACCCAGGTCCCAAGTATCTGGCAGAAACCCAGAGTAGCAACATTCCAGAGCTGAGACTGTGATGTCATAATGCCTCATTCCACCAATGCCTAAGAGCCAGCCTCATCAGTGATGTCACAATGGCTTGATTGTCCTGTACTTGGCTGACATAAGAATATTATTGCCATACTAGGACAGACTGAAGGTGTGGCTTACTGGTTGAGCTGCTGCCTCTGCACCCAGATGTTGTACGATCAAATCTCGGTGCTGCTCCTTGTCACCCTGGGCAAGTCACTTAAGAACCTTCACCGGATCAGACCAAGGTCCATCTTGTCCGGCGATCCGCGCACGCGGTGGCCCATTTAAGTATATCTTTTGGGAGATCCGGATTTCCCGTATCCCTCGATATGGTTTTCAAGAAGATGTGCATCCAACTTGCGCTTGAAACCCAGAACAGTAGTCTCCGCCACAACCTCCTCCGGGAGAGCATTCCAAGCGCCAACCACTCGCTGTGAGTAACAGAACTTCCTGACACTTAATCCTCCAATGTCCACCGCTTTGAATGTCAGCTTTGAAATGCCAAAGCCACAAAAAGGCAGTATATAAGTCCCCATTCACTTTCCCTTTCATCAAGCCCAGTATCCTGTGGCTAACCCAGGTCACAGGTACCTGGCAGAAACCCAAATAGTAGCAACAATCTGTGATACTGATCCCAAGGTAAACAGTGCAGTGATGTCGTCATGCCCCTCCCATGTATTGCAAGCTCTGATGCTCTTGGCACAAAATATCTGGTTGCAAGAGTTAGTGCCACTGGGTACCTTTGCTCAGAGAGTGTAATAGGCCAGGGAAGCATAGCCAGGTTTTGGTATCAGGGCGAGCAGGCCTTTTGCAAAATAGGTGCTGCTGCAAGGCTGCAGGCACTATCTGCTCTCCTTCCACCCCACCTAGCTACGCCTCTGCTACCACAAGAATCTGCTGGGGAGCAGGGTTCCTCCTTCTTCACCTCCTTCTTTCCGATCCAATGTAGAGAATGACATGGGGACAAATTTTTCCCCGTCCCCGTGGGAACTCATTTTCCCATCCTGTCCCCTCAAGTTCTTTTCCTGTCTCTTCCCTGTTCCTGCAAGCTCCGTCCTCATCTGCACAATCATAAGTGTTCAAGGCTTGCGCAGTTAAGGCAAAGCTTACAGGAATGGGACAAGGACAGCGACAAAGAAAAAAAAAATAAATTTTAAATTGAATCAGGTTGGGCAGACTGGATGGACCATTCGGGTCTTTATCTGCCGTCATCTACTATGTTACTATGTTACTATGTTAAATCTGGTGGGGACAGGATGGAGAAATTGAGTTTCTGCAGGGACGGGGAAAAATTTGTCCCCGTGTCATTCTCTAACCCAATGTACAGTACTCGTCACCAAGCTTTCTTGACTTCAGAAGAGTGTAGCAAGTCAATATGGTATTTATTTAGCCCACTATAATAATTTTACATACTTACACATCACTTGGAAACCACATTACCTCCCTCTAATTATATACTGGAAAGCATGCTATGATAGCCTCAAACTGCCTTTTATCTCCTGCCAGTGTTGTCTCTGTTTACTGGAGGTGGTGAGAAAAGCCAAACACATTAACGATTCAATACTAATCTCCCATAGAGCTGAGTGTCTAGACCTTTGCACATCCATTCTTTGTGACTGACGATGCAGACACATAGGAAATCATGTTTTCTTGTAAATCCTGCTATCTGTGACGTTTTTTTTCTGGTGTTTGAGTTTGTTCCCGCATTATCTCAGCCTGGTTCTTTCACAGAAGGCGTGAAGGTTTTGCACCTTATCGAGACGATTTTGATGGCTCTGCTTGTCTCCATGTCTTTTCATTAGTTCTCATGTGCTGGTTCAGTACCCATGTCTGTTTTAATAAATAACTCCCTAATCCCTAATGTAAAAACATAAGCGTTGCCTTACCAGGACAGACCAAAGGTTCATCGAGTCTAGTATCTTCAGCAATTAATTTCAGAGTTTAATTTCATGTTGAGTGGAGAAATATTTTCTATGCTTTGATTTAAATCTACTTACTTAGTAGCTTCATCACAGACCCCTCTAGTCCTAGTATGTTGGAAAGAGTAAACAAGCGATTCACATCTATCCTTTCCCTTATTTGTCCTATTCGTCTGTCTTGAATAGATGGCAAACTCTGTAGCACTATAGAAATGATTAAAAGTCAATTTAATGTACGTTATGATTTCATATTCTGATTGCTTTTTAGATAAAGTAGCACAGTATGGCATGAAAAAAAGCTAAAACAATAGCACCATTGCTACAGATAATTTTCCTGATGAAAACATGTAAATGTTAGCAGGCTTCTAGAAAAATAGTTCCATGCTTTTCTCACACTATATTTAGTATGGGACTGTTTGCTAGGTTTGCTTCAGACCAGTTCACATTTTACAGGTAGCTGTCTTCGACCACCTTTAATTCATTCCCTTACCCCAGACTGCAGCATCCCGCAAACCTTTTGGCGCCACAGCACACTCAACCCGGTGCCACGGCTGGAAGGCATCCAGAAGTGTGTGGGCATCACCGCGACGGCATCACACGCATGCATGACATCATCACGTTGATGTCTGTGCATGCATGGAGGCCCTCTGGCCGCGACCCTGAACCTGGCACTTTTCCGGCAGGAGATTCTGGAGTAGGGGGAGGTGTGGGGAGATGAGCAGAGACGCCGGAAAGGAGGAGAGTCATTGGCGCCGGCTGAGATTTTAGGTGTGCCGCGACACACTGGCGAGGAGGAGAGTCATCCACGCCGGTTGACTGCCTACAGGACGTTGCGGCAAGAGGCACGTCTTGTAGGAAGTCAGCCGGCGCAGATGACTCTCCTCCTGGCTGGCGTCTCTCCTCTCCCCACAGCTCTCGGATCCCTCCACCGAAGCGGGTCACGGCCAGATGGGCCTCCACGCATGTGCGGATGTCAACGCGATGTCATGCATGCACGTGATGTCATCACGTTGACATCCACGCACTTCCGGGTGCCTTCCAGCTGAGGCGCTGGATTTAGTGTGCCACCGGCCGTAAAGTTTGCGAGACACTGGCCTACAATACATGCCTCTTGCCGTTGAGAGGTACATCCTGTAAGCAGTTAGCCAGCATCTCTCCTCCTTGCTGGCGTCTCGCGGCACCACAGTTTGCGATACACTGCCATACTGGGACAGACTAGTCCAGGGTTTCCCAAACTTGTCCTGAAGATTCTACAACCAACTGGGTTTTCAGGGTATCCCCAAGGAATGTGCTTGAGTGACCCTCCAATTCATTCAGATTTCTATCTTGAGATATACTGTATCTCATGCATATTCCTTGGGGGTATCCTGAAAATTTGACTAGCTCTGAGGGTCACCAGGACAGGTTTGGGTAATCTTGGTCTAGGATGGTCATGTTCTGCATGCCCTATTGTTTTATGATGAAGAGTTGATGGGTAAAAAGGGACATGCATCTTCATCTAATTTTCTTGTTCTCTCGTTGTAGTTCCCCTCCTTCATTCATACCCAGAAGAGGAACCCTAAGACTCACCTGAAGGATCCAGACATGGTGTGGGACTTCTGGACCCTTCGTCCTGAAAGCCTACACCAGGTGGGAAGAATCTTTTTTTTTTTTTTTTTCTTCCTATCATAATGCTTTATTGATAACAAATATGTCCAAAACCATATCTCTTTAAAAAAAACCAAAGGTTTTGAGAATTTGCTTTGCAGAGCATAGGAAGACACATTTCCTGACATTCCTCTTTCCCAAAGTTCATTTGGTGATGTGGGGGACAGGTTAACTCCAAATTAACATTTTTCCTAGTGTATTAATGAGTGAGGGTCTTGAATTTTTGGCTTCCACTCAAAAATATTCTCGTAAAACCCATGCTTTATTTGTTTATCCATCAGTGAAGGGTTGCAAGTTCCAAAGGTATCATGAACGTATGCTTTCGTATCAGGCAGCTCTTTGTGCCAAGGATTTTAAGCAATTGTTCACGGTTTCATTTTCATATGTAGAATTTATTTGTCTTCTAAGTTTTGGATGTATATCAGATTAAATTATTAAATTTGTTATTATCATTAGCTATTCAAAATGTATGGTATAACTGGAAAGATCTCTAAGGTAGAATTTCATGCTTGGTGGAATAATCTATGCCTAACTGGTAAATATGAAAATAGTTCTTGTAGAAAGAAATAATACTCTCCTCATATATTCACTTATTTGGTCACCGTTATCAAAATATTGTGAATCTTAATAAGCCCGCCTTACAACATTCCGTTCTATTGTCATAATTTATCCACTTATGCTTCATAAAATATTCTGAGTTACCCATCGTATATACCCATGTACTGTGTGATACATAATTGTTATACTTTCTTGTTCTTCTACTTATTCAAAAATTGAATAAAAATTTTTGAACAACAAAAAATGTTCATCTTACATTCCTAATTGCTGCATTTTATTTTACGCCCTCTGCTACAAAGAGGCGCTAGCGGCTGCCGCGTGGTAACGGCCCTGAAGCCCATAGAGATTTAAAGGGCTTCGGGGCTGTTGCCGCAGCTTTGTCGAAGAGGGAGTTAGTCTTTTGCAAACCGCATAGAACTGCGGTCTAGAAGTCAATTTTATGTAATATGTTATGTTTTATGTAAAAGAGCCCATTTTTCTTCCCACTGGCGTCCTTTCCACGCACAGTAACATCCGCCTCTCTGCTGTAGGTTTTCTTCCTCTTCAGTGACCGTGGGATTCCCGATGGGCATCGCCATATGAACGGTTACGGATCCCACACTTTCAAGCTGGTGAATGCTGACAACGAGGCAGTTTACTGCAAATTCCATTATAAGGTACTAACCGCATGTTCGAGCTCTCAGAGCCCAGAAGGCAGAGGTGATTTACATCATAAATACAGGCAGGACATTAATAACAAGTTAGTTCTAAGAAGACAGAAAGCAGTGATGTCATAGTGGCTTACGGCATGAGGTCAGCAGTTCAATCAGTCTCATAGACTCCTGGCTGTAAACTGGGCTTAGAGCTCTTTAATTCATGGTTTGCTCTCTTCAGAAAACTTGTTTGTTGCTCTGTGGGTAGATATTTCTGCCACGACTCTTCTGCTAACTCTCCCCTCCCTCCTTCCCTGCCCCCCTCCCTGACCTCGATATGCCTCCAAACTCTCTGACTTCGCCTACCTTGCCAAGCCACTATATGGCCTCTCATAATCAATCTCTGTTTTATCTAAATGTCCTGTCTTTGTTACGCCTTTATATTATTATATGCCTTATCATTGCCATGTATGTAACATCGCTGTAAATGTACAGTCTCTTCTTTTGTTAACCGTATTGAACTTCCATGATATTGCGGTATACAAGAATAAAGTTATTATTATTATTATTATTAATAAAGATGGGCTTGGTCCAGATCTGTCAGACTTTTGCTGCTTTCGTGGGCTTGGAAGTCCCCCAGTTATGTAATCTAATCTAATAAGTAGTTTCAAGTTTAGTTAAAATTTGATTAAATCGCATATCAAAATTCTAAGCGATATACAAAGTCTTATAAAATAAGGGAAAGCGTACAATATGACAAAGAGACCGAAAAAAAAAAAAAGAAAAATAATCTAAACCATGAACAAAAATAAACAGACATACTGGAACATAAGGGAAAGAGGGAAGAACTACATTTGTTATAGGACAGAAGAACATTGATGGTGAGAACGAGGAGGAGGAAAATTTCCTGCTATAAAAATTTCCAAACCTGAATTAGGAGGGGGCTTAGAGAATCTGTATTTAAACATTATAAATTAAAAGCATAAATTCAGAGCGGATTACAACAAAAAGAACCCTACATTAAGCAAGCAGCAAAACTAGACAGCCACATCTCCAATTTACTGATTGTAGCACCAAACTACAGAACCTTCAGGTGGGGAAACCCCCCCCCCCCCAGGCTGTTCAAGAAAAACCTTAAGCCAAACTCCTGATTTAACCAATAACCTCACTCTATCACCAGATTCTAAATGTTCCAACCAATAGCTTCCCTGTAATCTTCTGGAGTATATGCCAGTCTACATTTGTTTCTTATAGGCGTTTGTTTGATATCTTTTGTGCGGTTTGCTTCATACCTTTAACACCATGGACCCCTGAGGAAGGCGTGTTGTCCGAAACACGGACTGAGTGGTGGTGGAGAGTAAAACTGTGACTGAGTTCAAAGAAGCGTGGGATGAACACAGAAGATTTAGAATCAGAAAATAATATTAAAGATTGAACTAAGGCCAGTTACTGGGCAGACTTGTACGGTCTGTGTCTGTGTATGGCCGTTTGGTGGAGGATGGGCTGGGGAGGGCTTCAATGGCTGGGAGGGTGTAGATGGGCTGGAGTAAGTCTTAACAGAGATTTTGGCAGTTGGAACTCAAGCACAGTACCGGGTAAAGCTTTGGATTCTCGCCCAGAAATAGCTAAGAAGAAAAAAAAAAAAAAAAAATTTTAAATTGAATCAGGTTGGGCAGACTGGATGGACCATTCGGGTCTTTATCTGCCGTCATCTACTATGTTACTATGTTACTATGAGTCGGGTCCCTTGGTTGGTAATAAGGTATATTTTACTGCACTTTTATTGATTTAATAAGCAACGCCTGTATCTTGTACATCATCTGCAGTTTGTTCGTTGTCTTTTGCTTGCTTCACTGCAGATTACGTTAGATTCTCCTTTTTTGTATCTTCTGGATATGACCAGAATCTCTTCCTTTTCGTGATCCGCCTAGAACCACAAAGTATTGGTGGAATAAAACAAACTAATGTAATGCAATTAAGGGGAGCACGTATACTTAAAAATGATTGCACACAGAGTTAAAATATCAAGAATAACATTTATCGAAAAAGTAGGGCCTCCTTGTTACGAAGGTGCGCTAGGGTTTTAACGCGCAGAATAGCCCGCGCTAGACCTTAACGCCAGCATTGAGCTGGCGTTAGTTCTAGAAGCGTAGCACACGGTAATTTCCTGTGCGCGCTAAAAAGCGCTAGCGTACCTTCGTAAAAGGAGCCCTAGATCTTTAAAACGTTATGAAAAATAATATACAAATTCAGGCTTCTTATTTCTAAAGGAAGGCTGTTTCACGTCTGATAAGAAAACAATCGTACCAGTTGACTTTTCCTAATTATTCTATAAACAGTTGGAAACTGAAATTTAAAGCTACAGAAACGGATTTGCCCTTTACATTACGAAGGCGACAATTTCCAGTCACATGAGCCTTTGCCATGACAATCAATAAAGCAAACTTTAGAAAAAGTGGGCATTTACTTACAAGAACTATTCAGTCATGGCCATTTATATGTAGCTTTTTCTAGAGTTAGAAGTTTTTCAGACATTCTGATGACAGTTGTAGACGGCCCTCAACAAGGAAAACTATTACCTAACTCAAACAGAATCTTCACAAGGAATATTGTCTATAAGAACATTTTATAGATATACAACATTAAAAAAAAAAAAAAGGTTAAATTATCTTAATATTAACAATCTTATTTTAATATTAAAAATAATAATAAAACCCTTAACTACACATGCTCAGTTTTACACTGCATATCTGCACATGCACAATATAATATAACCACCAAACAGAGAAGCATCTGTTACACCCTTGAGTTACTTGCGGTTTCTTATGTTGTCTGGGAAGTATGACTGTTATGTTCAGTTGATGGACGTTTTAGATAATTGAGGCTTTGGTGTACATGTTTGTATGCATAGTTAGTTGGGGAGTGAAGAGCATTTTTTAAATAAAATAATAACATTTACATTGTTTCAGGAGATATGGATATCAAAAAAATAAGATATTTTCCAGACACTTTGGATTTTAAAATTAAACCTATATGCCCCAGTAGAACACAGATCTGCTGAAAAAATGGAACAGAAAATTCTTTGTTAAGTCCACAGCATGCAACAACAAATATAAAAACTTAAAAAAAAAAATTAAACCTTACAAAGATTATTAAAGATCTCAAGGAAAGTTTTTACTAAAATTTTTTAAAAGGTTAAGTCTGCACATCCATTCTAGCACCCGTTAATCTAACGGGCTTAAACACTAGTAATAATAATAATAAAGCTTTATTTATATCCCGTCATACCTTTTCAGTGTGTAGTAACAAAATTAGCTGGAATACATAAAAGAGACGTTAATTGTTTTGGTACATTACCAAACCCCCACGGCAAGCCCCAAAAGTTTTTTTTTTTATTTATTTTATTTTATTTTTATTTTTAATTTATTTATTAGGATTTGATATACCGCCTATCAAGGTTATCTAAGCGGTTTTTACAATCAGGTACTCAAGCATTTTCCCTCTCTGTCCCAGTGGGCTCATAATCTATCTAACGCACCTGGGGCTATGGAGGACTGAGTGACTTGCCCAGGGTCACAAGGAGCCTCGTCAATGGAAGCGTTAGCGACTAGCGCGGCAGGCGGTTGAACGCACGGTATTCCGCGCGTTAACCGCCTACCGCACCTTGATAAAAGGAGCCCTTAGTTCTATATACACATATAAAAATAATTTAAATGAATTTTTTTGAACAATTGAATCTAAAACCAGTGAATTTCATATTTTGTGATAATTTAAACCCTGGTCAGTGGAGGTTTTTGGAAGAAGTGGGGGTTGGTGCTTTCCAAAATCAGGCGTCATTTTGCTATATGGAATGTGCTGCCGTACGAGTCAGTTTGATAACTAAATCTCTTTGATATCCCTTTAGACCGATCAAGGGATAAAAAATCTCCCAGTTGATAAAGCAGAGAAATTGGCATCTACTGACCCTGACTACGGAATCCGCGACCTCTACGAAGCCATTGCCACTGGAAACTTCCCATCTTGGACGTTCTACATCCAGGTCATGACCTTTGAGCAAGCTGAGAAATTCCCCTTTAACCCATTTGACTTAACCAAAGTAAGTAAACGTTTGAATTGCGGTTCCTGTGTATTTAAGCACAGTGTCGGATTCCGCATGCCTTTTCTAAGTTCAGTAAAAACCAGGCTCAGAAACTTTTTCTATTGATGCATAACGCTTTTGGTTTATGGTATAAATATCCCACTACCCAAATAATAGATGTAATCACCGTGATGTTACTTGATTCAACAAGCAGCAGAAACCATTCTGGAGGAATTAGCGCGGACTAAACGCTAACGCGTTTGCACACACCTTAGTAAAAGAGGGCTTTAGTGTACGCCAGTATCTCTCAAACTTTTTTTTAGCTCTGGCACACTAAATGGAGCAAATGTTTTTCGAGGCACATTATAACTGAAATTATAAAATTGCAAATCCAACAAAAAATTAAATTTGAGAGTTATTTATTTGAAGTTTTTTAAGCAATGTACGAGTAGGTAATTGTAACACCGGTGAAACTAAAGTAGATAGAATAGAATTGCTAAGCAATGCGAATAATGAGATTGTTTTTGAGTGCAAATTAACTTAAAACGCGACTCAATAGTCAACAAGCAAACGCGCATTTCATCATCCACCATCCGCGGTAGTTCTCTTTTTTTTTTTAAAAAAAATTTCTGTCAGAGCTGCAAATCCAAGTTCGCAAAGACAAGAAGATCCGAACGGTAACGAAGCCTTGATTGCTTTGTGGCTCAAGTTCAGATAACTACTGCATAAAAAATAAAATTACTTGCCAATAGTTTTTAAGGACCAATCACGTCAAAGAATGATGCTTGTCTGGGCGGTTGTCTCCTTATGCACACACACGATCATAACATTGACAGACTTTTGCGTACACGACGTACATGTCATCTATTCTAGGGAATTTTTAAAAAATAAAGTTAAATTCTGGAATCGCTCGTGGCACACCCAGAATCTCTTCGGGGCATACCACTATGCTGTGGCACAAAGTTTGAGAGACCCTGGTGGATGTCATTGCCTGGATGTTATATTTTTGATAGTTCGAAAGTGCATATTTTGAGTTCTTTTCAAGAATCATTTACAGGTTCTTATGTACATCCTTCTCACCATATCCTAGTCTTTAAGACTCTGTCTGGATCAGGGGTGGGCAATTCCGGTCCTCGAGAGCCACAGGCAGGTCAGGTTTTCGGGATATCCACAATGAATATGTATGAGGTGGATTTGCAAACACTTCCTCCTTGAGATGCAAATCTATCTCGCGCATATTTATTGTGGAGATCCTGAAAATCTGACCTGCAGGTGGCTCTCGAGGACTGGAATTGCCTACCCCTGAGTCAGAAAACACTTTCCTTCAGATTCTACAAAGGTTGCCCAAATTTTGGGTGCTGATCCCGGATCGGTGCCCCAAATAATTAGTTGATTTAATATTTGGGGCTAACAAGTCATTTGGATCTCTACGAGAGAGAAAGGGGTAGTAGATAGCAAGGATAGGCAGACCAGATGGGCCATATGGCCTTTATGAGGGAAATTGTATAACCTAAGTTAATTCGGAAACACCTTTTGAAATGGCGATTGACATTAAATTTAAAGCACCTATCAGAGCCTAAACAAAAGGCACCGGAATCGCGCCTAACACATAGAAACATAGAAAATGATGGCAGAAAAGGGCCACAGCCCATCCAGTCTGCACACACCAAAGACCCACCCCCATCTACCTCCATGAAGAGATCCGACATGCCAATCCCATCTTTTCTTAAAATCTGGCACACTACTGGCCTCAATTACCTGTTGTGGAAGATTATTCCAGCGATCAACCACCCTTTCGGTGAAGAAATATTTTCTGGTATCGCCATGAAATTTCCCACCCCTGATTTTCCACGGATGCCCTCTTATCGCCGTGGGCCTTTAAGAAAAAAGAGATCTTCTTCCACCTCGACAGTCCGTGACATATTTGAACATCTCGATCATTTCTCCCCTCACCACTATAGGCATGGCTAACGCCAGAAGTGGCGTTAGGGCTCCATAAAGCGCCCATGTAGGTGCGATCCATGGCAAAGATAGGTGCTGAAAATGTTGGCCATGAAAACCACGGCCTAAGTTTCTGGCGCCTATCTTTCCTGGAGGTGCGATTCTCTAAACGATGCCGTGGCATGATTGACACACGATCGGCGCTCTTTAGAGAATCCGGGCCTATCTGCCTTCATTTTTCTTGATGTGTATACCCTATGCATTTAACTTTACTTTACTTTGGGATTGAGTTGGATTTATTCTTTTGGTATACCATCATTGACATCAGTATCAAGTGTTGTACAATAAAAGATTAGAACAGTACAAATGATAGCATGTTTACAAAAAATAAAGAAATGTACTTAGCAGTAAAAGTAAAAATACAAACCTGGTTTCCATACGTAGTAACCGATAATGTCCTGCAGTCAGCAGTTAATCCATGTATTTTGTAATATAGGGTTACCAGATTTTCGGGAACGAAAATCTGGACCCGTGGCCCCGCCCCCAGGCCCTCCCACTTCAGTCAGGACCTGCCCCATTCTGCCACCAGCCCCGCCCCTCAACATGTTCTCTTGTCAGGAGGGCATCAGCGCATGGATGTCGCACACCTGCATGCATTCGCGTGACGTCACCGTGTTGCATCCTGACACCGCTGCTGGATGGTAGCTTCTGAAAACCCGGACAAAGCGCCGGGTTTTGAAAAGCCGTCCGGACCCCTGGATATGTCCTCGAAAAGGAGGGCATGTCTGGTATTCAGACTACTATGAAGGTATTGGGTGTAACACTAGATCAGTGCCTAACCATGAAAGACCAAATGGACTCCTTGATCAGAAAGGGTTATCTCACTCTCTGGAAACTTTGATCCATTAGAGCAGGGGGGTGTCCAATCTGCGGCCCGAGGGCCGCATGTGGCCCAGTGAAGTATTTTGTGTGGCCCCGGTCGAAGGTAATGCAGTGTTTTCCTCTGCTGCCCCCGGGTGTTTACCGTCTTGCCGGCTCCCTCCTCTGTCTCGCTGCAGCGTTTGCACGTTTGTGGAGCCCCAGAAGCATTTTTTTCGACCAATGCGGCCCAGGGAAGCCAAAAGGTTGGACACCCTTGCATTAGAGCATATTTTGATATGTCAGCATTTAGAATTTTGGTACAATCCCTTATACTGAGTCAACTTGATTACTGTAAAGAAAATTGTTATCATCCCATTCCTACTGTATTTTCCCTTTTACGTTACACCTTTTCTATAATAATTGTAGTTCTTCCCCACTGCCCTATTGTTTGAGTATGTCCGTACATTTTACCAGTGTTTTTATTTAAATTTGTCATTATTTAGTATCCCAAAGTTTTATGTGTTTTTATGTAATTTTATATTGTAAACCGCTGAGAAACCTGAATAAGCGATTTAAAAAATCTTTTAATAAACTTGAAACTCGAAACTATTTAGCAATTTCCCAAAAGAATAGGCGACGATTACAACTTATACAAAAAGCAGCGGTCAAACTGATTTTCGGACTGAGGGGGTTTGACCACGTGACACCTTACTACCGACAGCTGCATCGGCTACCGATGGAGGCACGCGTAAAGTTTAAGTTCGCCTGTTTCTGCTTTAAAGCACTATATGGTCTAGTCCCCAAATATATAACTGACCTTTTTTCCTTCTCAGCCAACAGACATAAGAGAAGCTCACACTTGAACTTCGTTTCCCCCCCCCCAGTTAGAGGATGTAAACTCAAAAGACACCACCAATACCTTCTCTCACATCAAGCAGCATTATGGGGCAAAGATCTAGAACAATTGCTTACGCCGTCCACTTATGGGGAATTTAGGGAACACCTAAAAACATATCTGTTCCTGAAGTATCTAGACAGCTGACCCGTTCAATTCTTTCTCTTCAATAACGGTTCCCTTGAACTGTTAACCACTATCTTTCACCTCTGTTAAGTTCATTCAATTTGTACCATCTTTTAATCTTTGTAAACCGCATAGAACTTCACGGTCCTGTGGTATATTAAAAAACTGTTGTTATTATTAATTATTGAACCTCTGCATTCAACAAATATAGGTTTTAATCACACCATGTTGGCTATTTAAATTTTTATGGACCAGTCGGAGCAGTAAATGCTCAAGCTCAATTTCTCATCTGTCCCAAAACATTTTATATAGAACTTTTAAAGTGCTTAATCTGTGCCTATCTATAAAATGAAAGAAGGATAAATCACTTATCAACATTTCAGGAAGATCAGAGCTAGGACTGTTACATTGCAGACCTATCTTTATGATAAATTCTGGGCGTGGTGTTTATTGACAGTTTGTAACTCACCGAATAGTTGTGGAGGGATATAGGAAAAGTGTTGTTGCTCTGATATTATATGAATCTTGTGTTCCAGATCTGGCCTCATAAGGATTATCCTCTCATCCCTGTGGGTAAACTGGTTTTAAACAGAAACCCGGCCAATTACTTTGCAGAGGTGGAGCAACTGGCCTTTGATCCAAGCAACATGCCACCAGGCATCGAACCAAGCCCTGACAAGATGCTGCAGGTAAGTCAGAGAGGGAGATTTCCTGGGGTCAGATCCTCTAAATCTCCCACATTTGCTAAGACCCTTCAAATCTAAGCATGATCCAATGTCAACAGTTGCCTCTGCTGAAGGGATAAGCAGTTACTGTGGGTGGGGGGTGGGGGGGGAGGGAGGGGGCCCAAGGGGTCAAGTCATCAGGGTCAGACTAAAGCATTCCTAGCTTTACCTCCAGGTAACTAGCAGTTTGTATTTCGGGATTCCTTTAGAAAAGTAGGGCACGCAGTGCCCCAAAACTAGGACTGGCTCAAACTATTATACTTTTTCACTCAGAGAACAGTTAAGCTCTGGAACGCGTTGCCAGAGGATATGGTTTGAGCGGTTTATATAGCTGGCTTTAAGAAAGGTTTGGACAAGTTCCTGGAGGAAAAGTCCATAAACTGCTGTTGAAACAGACATGGAAGAAGCCACTGCTTGCCCTGGATCGGTGGCATGGAATGCTGCTACTATTTGGATTATGGCCAAGTACTTGTGTCTTGGATCGACCTCCGTGAAGACGGGACACTGGGCTAGATGGACCATTGGTCTGATCCAGTAAGGCTATTCTTATGTTCTTATGTTCTAGGGTCGTCTTTTCTCCTATCCAGATACTCACAGACACCGCCTAGGGCCCAATTATCTACAGATCCCAGTAAACTGCCCTTACAAGGCTCGGGTGGCCAACTATCAGAGGGATGGACCCATGTGCATATCTGACAACCAAGGTGAGGCTCAGTGTTCCATAGGGTGCAAACGGCGGCGCCATATCTTAATCCTAATCTTAATCTTAATTTGGCTTTGTGTGAAAGGCCTTCCATCCGTATTTCAGTCATTCCATGAAGGCTCCTAGTCAAGGGTTTATCAGTGAAGTAAATGTAACCCAGATCTCTTAGAATGGTGGTGAAGCTCATGTTGAGAAGAGAATAACATAACTGCTCTAATTGCATGATGTACCTTGCAAAAATGGAGGAACTCTTCAAAAGACCTTTCTCTCACTCTCCCCAATATTTTGAAAATTGATTGTGAGGGTTATCAAGGGTAAAATAGGTGAATATATCTCCTGCTCCAAGCTGTAGAGAGAAATACAGTCTTTGGGGCCCTTTTACTAAGGGGTCCTTTTATTAAGGTGCGCTAACCCATCTAGCGCGCACTGAAGATTAGGAATATAACGGATGTCTTAGCATTTAGTGTGCATTAATATTTGGTGTACCTTAATAAAAGGACCCCTAACTTATTGTGTGGATGAATGGGCCATTTGGCCTTTATCTGCCATCTTGTTTCTATAACCATAAAGCTCTATGACCTCAGAATGCAGCTGTAAAGAGCCTTAGCCTATAGGAAGAGATAGATGCAAATGTTAAGAGCCTTAGCCAATAGGGAAAGGAGGAGATAGTGGATGCTTCAGATGGGCCATTTGGCCTTTATTTGCCATCTTGTTTCTATAACCATAATGCTCTATGACCTCACAATGCAGGTGTAAAGAGCCTTAGCCAATAGGGAGAGGAGGAGATTGTGGATGCTGCAGATGGGCCAACTGGATGGGCCATTTGGCCTTTATCTGCCATCATATATTTATGTTTCTAAAATTCCTCCTGAACCCGCATCTAGAAGTGAGGTCAGAGGAACAGCTGGCGCAAGTGCTCACGCCAAAAACATTACAGAGAGACAGGGGAAGGGAAGCAGCGTGCGAGTGACAGGAGGGGGCAGGGAAGGAGTGTGTGGAGGGACGCCATCCCCCCCCCCCAGGTTCCTCTCACCCTTGCCACTGAGCACACATGGAAATGTTTAATTGGACAGGTTTGTTTTTTTTAGCAGGGTACTGAGGGCTTCTCAAGTGTTTGTTGGTTTTCCAGATGGGGCAAATGTGTTCATTTATCTAGAGTTCAACTCCAGCAGGTTAAGTACACTTGGCTGACTGACTGGGTGCCAAAGAACTTTAGGTCACTGCAGCGTTCACCTTGCAGATCGAAGCCCACGGTTGGGAGCGTATATCCCCATGCTAGCCTGTGCACTTTTGTGGGCTTCTCTTTTCTGCTTCTAGCTAGCTTTGCTCAAGAGAAAACGCCCAAGCCCCTCACCCCTCCTCCCAAAACGAACTGAGGACGTTTCACCATTTTGTGCACAGGTTTCTCTGGCATAACAAGAAAACTGTCACCAGCACACAGGATGTGGTGTCAACATTTGTCAAAGGGTAACCCCCCCACCCCCTCCGCAGAATGCATCAATTAAATCATATGCTGAAATTCTTCTCCTGAACCATGGTTCAGCTGCCAGAGGGGAGCTTTTAGCACAATAATATTATATTTACCTAAGTGGTTTACTCAAGTATTTCTCCCTATCTGTCCCGGTGGGCTCACAATCTGACCAGTGGTGTAGCGAGGGTGAGTGGCACCCCCTCCCCCACCCTTGTCTCCCGTCTTTTGTAACCAGAGCAGAGATTGTGATGTCATAATGCCCAAGAGCCAACCTCATCAGTGATGTCACAATGGCTTGACTGTCCTATACTTGGCTCACATAAGAATCAGAGTATGAATGGGCCCAGCCACTGACCCTCAAGTCTTGGGGGCGGGTGTAGGGGGTCCGTATTTACCAGATGGAAAATCTGGTAACCCTACCCTCAGTTAGAATACACATTTTTGTGGATATCTGTTGTTTTCTCTCCTGTACTATACCTTATTGTAGTTCACCCTTAGTCCTTTTGTGCCATGTTAGTCCGTTCTGTCTTTGTATCTGATAATATGTATTTTTGTTGTGTACCCCCTGATTTAAAATGTTTTGTATAATTGCTTAGTACTACGATAGGCGACATATCAAATAACAAACTTGAAAATGTTTGTTGTTTACCTGCAATCACATCACTTTCTTTTCCAGAGATAAATAAAAAAAAGATTTGACATCGATAGGTGAACATTTCTTAAGAAAGAACTGAATCTTTCACGGGGTGTCCTAATTTTCTCATAGGACTGCAAACTCGGATTTAGATTTCACATTGAAAATGCCCCTCCACGTAAAGCAATTCATGTTTCAGAATCCACCACCCATTTATTTCGCTTTTACTCTTCACGCCCCCTTCCCCCCCCCCTTCCCAGTGGTTTTGAAAACTACCGCTTAAGTTCTGTTTCATCTCATTTTAGGGTGTGCCCCAAATTATTATCCAAACAGCTTTGATTCTCCCGAGGTTGTGCCCCACTGTAAAGAACGTCACTTTGAGACACACGGAGACGTGAATCGCTATTCCATCGATGAAGAGGATAACGTGACTCAGGTAAAAAGCAGAGGCAAAAAATAAGATATCCTTTGTTAACCTCTTGGGTCCTCGAAGTGTGTGACCTCGGTGAATATTATACTCGAAGCAAAAAGCTTCGCCAAATTTAGGGCAGCAGATAAAGACCTGCCCAATAGTCACACGCATTATAAATTCACGATTGAAATGTCTTTTTTTTTTTTTTTTACTTTGCTATTTCTGGGACATAGACCAAAAAAGGCTGCCTGGTACTGTCCTTAGGTTTCAACTGCTGGAGTTGCTGTCAAAGCTCACTCCAGCCAATCCAGTCCAGCCAATCCAGTCCATCTTGTCATTTATGGGATACAGACCCAGTGGTGTAGTGATGGGGGAGGTGCTCTAAGCAGATGTGCTCCTCTGTGGATTTACAGCTGTTAATAGATTATCCGATTAACTAGGGCTGTGCTTCATTGATTTTATTCTGGTTGTAAAGAGCCCATCTGGTCACTGCTCTGCAGCTGCATTCCTGCCCGCCTGGGAGACTGTGAAACTTTGCAAATGTAGAACGGATTTGAACTCTCCAACCTCGGTGTCACCAGGCAAGACCAGGGGCAGTGGCGTAGTAAGGAAGGTGGGGGTCCGCCCCGGGCGTGGTCTTGGTAGGGGCGCCGGCACCAGTCCTCTTCACACACCCCTGCTCCTCCTCGGCCCCCACTGCCGCGCCAGGCTGTGCCCGTTCCCTTCCCTCGTACCTCTTTAATTATTCCCTGCACGAGCAGCGTTGCGAATGCGCTGCCCATGTCGGCTCTCTCTGATGTCACTTCCGGGCCCCATGCCTAGTAAGTGACATCAGAGGGATAGCCGACAGGACTCGGGCAGCGAGTTCATAATGTTTCTTGCGCCTGAAAAAAATTAAAAAGGCATGGAGGAAGGGAAAAGGGGCGCTCACGTGGCGGGGAGGGGGGGGTCAGGAAGGAGCGCAGAGAGAGTGGAGAAGAGGGCGGGGGAAGGGGCGCCTCTTGACCTTGCTACACCACTAACCAGGGGCCTAATGCACAAGACAGAGCTGCAGAAAACCTGTCCACGTGCTCTGTAGAAAACAAGCAACCGTGGTTTTCATTTAAACTTTTCAGCAGTAAGATAAAGGTGGTGGCCCACTATACTCTAGAGCAGGGATCTCAAAGTCCCTCCTTGAGGGCCGCAATGTAGTCAGGTTTTCAGGATTTCCCCAATGACTATGCATTGAAAGCAGTGCATGCACATAGATCTCATGCATATTCATTGGGGAAATCCTGAAAACCCGACTGGATTGCGGCCTTCAAGGAGGACTTTGAGACCCCTGATCTAGAGCTAAACCCAGTGTTCAGGACGCACCTAACCAGTTAGCGTTTCACAATATCCACACTGAATACGCATACCATAGTAACATAGTAACATATACTATGTTACTATGGTATGCGTATTCAGTGTGTCATTGGTGAGGCCCCACTTGGAGTATTGTGTTCAGTTTTGGAGACTGTATCTGGCGAAAGACGTAAGAAGACTTGAGGCGGTCCAGAGGAGGGCGACGAAAATGATAGGAGGCTTGCGCCAGAAGACGTATGAGGAGAGACTGGAAGCCCTGAATATGTATACCCTAGAGGAAAGGAGAGACAGGGGAGATATGATTCAGACGTTCAAATACTTAAAGGGTATTAACGTAGAACAAAATCTTTTCCAGAGAAAGGAAAATGGTAAAACCAGAGGACATAATTTGAGGTTGAGGGGTGGTAGATTCAGGGGCAATGTTAGGAAATTCTACTTTACGGAGAGGGTGGTGGATGCCTGGAATGCGCTCCCGAGAGAGGTGGTGGAGAGTAAAACTGTGACTGAGTTCAAAGAAGCGTGGGATGAACACAGAAGATTTAGAATCAGAAAATAATATTAAAGATTGAACTAGGCCAGTTACTGGGCAGACTTGTACGGTCTGTGTCTGTGCATGGCCGTTTGGAGGAGGATGGGCAGGGGAGGACTTCAATGGCTGGGAGGGTGTAGATGGGCTGGAGTAAGTCTTAACAGAGATTTCGGCAGTTGAAACCCAAGCACAGTACCGGGTAAAGCTTTGGATTCTCGCCCAGAAATAGCTAAGAAGAAAAAAAAAAAAAAATAATAATTTAAATTGAATCAGGTTGGGCAGACTGGATGGACCATTCGGGTCTTTATCTGCCGTCATCTACTATGTTACTATGTTACCGGGAAGCCTTATTCGGTTTCATCTCCATTTTTTGAATCTTTAGGTCCACAACTTTTATAACAAAGTGCTGAATAAGGAACAACGCCAGAGGCTTTGTGAAAACATTGCCGGCAGCCTGAAGGATGCTCAGCTCTTCATCCAGAAGAGAGCAGTAAGTGATAATTTTCTGCCATCTGCCGTTTGACTTTGGTATTACAATGCAGTTCTTTTGGATGTGTATGTGGTGGGGGGTTTAGGGTTAGGGTTGAAGCGGCAATGCAGTTCTTTTGGATGTGTATGCTGGTGGGGGGGGGGGGGGGTCGGGGCGGGGGAGCTTTAACACTGGCCAACACTTGTTTTGGTGCTTCAAATGTTAGACCTGTGTCTGGGTACATTTGACCTGCTGATTCCAAAAACGGCGCCAGTTTTCTCCTATCAGCTCTAGCTTTTGAGATACAGAACCTGTGCCATATACCACTCTTCACTCTGATCGCTCCATTAAAAAGGCAGGATATTTTAATGTAGTGTTTAAATTAATATCTTTTAAGCTTGAAGGAAACATATTAAAAATTAAATGAAAAGTGTACAACATGGAAGTCTACCTATTTCATACCAAAAGCACAAGTTTGTGATACAAACTTTCCAGTCATTCGACACACAAGAAGCTCCTTTAGTAAGACTTCCGAGAGTGGGATCTGCCAGGACAATCCCGCATAAGATTCCAACAACAGTCTGCCATCATGTGTGCATCCCATCTTCCTTGGTGTCTGGCTTCCATTGTTTTTAGGTCTTGGTGAAATCTTTCACCTTGCTCTTCGCTTAAGTCACCAAGGCTCTCTGGAAAGCGATCTAAGCGACTTCAACACTCATGTTACAGCCAAGGCTGTTGAAATGAAAGAGCAAATCCTCTACTAATTGTGTGTAGTTGTCGGCCTTCTTGTTGCCAAGAAACTTTTTCACAACAAGAACAAATGAAGACCAGGCACATGATTCAATTTCATTCATTGATGCTATGAGTTGTCTGATCTATGGACCATCGAAATTTCCTGCCTTCAGTTTTTCCATGTTAAGTCAAGTAACATATGCACTATGTATTCAATGCACGAACCGTCTTTATTCAAAGCCTTTACAAATTGTTTCATCAGGCCCAGCTTTATATGTAGTGGTGTCAATATGATTCTATCTCATGCTACCAAAGGTTCATCGATTCCTCCAACCACCATGTATTCCCTCAGAGGCCAATTGTTTTTTGCCCAATGTTCATGTTTGGCTCTACTATCCCAAAGGCAAATTCAACCATATCTAAGAAACTAGAGCTGATGCGGTCTATCCAATGCAATTTTCTGAATCAGAGCCTCAAATAATCCCAGGGACAGGTCATAAACCACAAGGCATCAAGAAAAGTTTTTATTTTGTTGGCCTGTGTAATGTTTAGTGAGAAAAAAGGAGAGTGAAATGGAATTGTACAATAGAAATAGGACATCCTAGGTCAGTGATCTTTAAAAAAAAAAAAAAAATTATTTCTGGTTTAGGTGAAATTGTTCACCGCTATTGACTGCGATGCTGGTACTCGAATTCAGACTCAGTTGGATAAGTTGAACGCTGAAACTCCGAAAAAGGTAAATGAACGACCGTGTTTGCTGGTGCTTCTCCTTGGACTTTGACTGCATTCATGTTCTTAAGACGTTGCTGTAACCTTAATTGATAGGCAGTGCCGTAGCGAGGAAGGTTGGCGCCCAGGGCAGGGGTACCTAGCGTCGCCGCACCATGCACCCCCCCTCCGCTCTTTCCAGCTGCTTGAGGGCCCCACCACCCCCTGCATAACTCTTGAAATGTTCACTGGCATGAGCAGCGTCTTCCACCTGCAGCTCGTGCCAGTTTTGGCTCTCTTGTGAGATCACATCCTGGTCCCAGTACCAGGACGTGATGTCAGAAGGGAGCAGAGGCTGGTATGAGCAGCAAGCGGAAACTTGAAACTACCAGAACCCTCATCCACGGCCTCATCACCTTGCGCTACTGCAACTTGCTGCGCTCAGATCTTCCGCTCTACCATCTTTCTCCCCTTCAATCCGTCCAGATTTCAGCTGCCCGACTCATACTCACGTTACCCCTCTCCTAAAGTCGCTTCACTGGCTCCCCATCCGTTTCCAAATACAATTCAAACTCCTCTTACAGACCTACAAATGTACTTACTCAGCTGCCCCTCACTATCTCTCTTCACTTATCTCCTCCTTTGTACCTCCCCCCCCCCTCCGGTAAGCTCCGCTCAGCTGGCGATTTCCTCCTATCTGTGCCCTTCTCCTCCACTGCCAACTCTGTCCCTTCTACCTTGCTGCGCTGTATCCTTGGAACAAGCTGCCTGAACCCCTGACCTACAATGCAATCACTCAGCTGCCCCTCACTCTCTCTCTTCACTTATCTCCCACTATGACCCCCCCCCCTCCGCTCAGCTAGTAAGTCCCTCCTTTCTGTGCCCTTCTCTTCAGCTGCCAACTCCAGACTCCGTCCCTTCTGCCTTGCTGTGCCGCATGCATGGAACAAGCTGCCCGAATCCCTAAGGCGGGCTCCGTCTCTGGCAGTGTTCAAGGCCCAGTTAAAAGCCCACCTCTTTGAGAGGACTTTTGACTCCTCTCACTTTGGGTTCTGCAACCCCCAACCCTCTATGACATGTCTGTCCAAGTTAGATTGTAAGCTCTTCCGAGCAGGGACCATCTATAAATGTCAGCCCACCTCTTCGAAAGTGCTTTCAACTTCTAACCCCTCTCACCTTGATTTCTGCATCCCCAACCCTATATGTCATGTCTGTCCAAGTTAGACTGTAAGCTCTTCCGAGCAGGCGCTGTGTATGCCTTTCACCGCTATACAAGTCATAAGCAGTAGTAGTAGCAGCACAGAATCTGAATATTAAATGCTGTCCGGTAACTGGGTCCCCACTCCTGAGTATTTAGATTCAATTTAACTGCAGTGGCTGCCATTTAAAAAATTTGCTGCCATAGTTAACTATAAAAAAATTTCTTATATGCCTATAACTAGGCAGTTTTACAAAAGAACCATCATATAAAAATAAGAGACATAGAACACATGCTATACAAACAATAAATACAGCAGTTTTAAAAAAAAATTTAATACCATTCTATGTGGATTACAAATTATTCAGGTACTCAAGCATTATTCTCTAACTGTCCCGGTGGGCTCCCACTCTATCTAATGTACCTGGGACAATGGGGATTAAGTGACTTGCCCAGGGTCAAAAGGAGCAGTGCGGGATTTGAACCCACAACCTCAGGGTGCCGAGGCTGTAGCTCTAACCACTGCACACACACCCCCCCCCCCTCCACAGTTCCTTCATATCAACCATCATTTACGGCACTCGACAACGTATCAGTAGAGAAACATTCATAACCCAGGAGAGACATTTATTGAAATGCTCCTACAAATGATGTCGTTTTTAGACTTCTGAAACTCTACAAGAGCTCTTAGCGATCCAGTCAACTTATTCCACAGCGTTACTCCCATCAAGCCCGCACAGGTGTGTGATCGTGTTTTTGAGCTTTGTCAGAGTTACACGAGTGGTTTGTTGATTGAGCCTCTAAAGTCTTCATTTTTTTTTTGGGGGGGGGGGTTTCGGGCACATTTATTTTAAGTGTTTCAAGTTTCAAGTTTATTAGGTTTTTATATGCCGCCTATCAAGGTTATCTAAGCGGTTTTTACAATCAGGTACTCAAGCATTTCCCCTATCTGTCCCGGTGGGCTCACAATCTATTGTGACTTGCCCAGGGTCACAAGGAGTAGTGCGGGATTTGAACCCACGACCCCAGGGTACTGAAGTTGTAGCTTCAACCACCGCGCCACACACTCCTCCATATTGTATTGTATTGTTTCTATCGCGGTAGACTTTGTTACATCCCACAGTGGGACTTGAATACATCTGATATTCTCTTTCCTTTTCAAAGGATGTGTTTCGAACGTTTACCCCGCGTGACTGTTTCCAGACCAAGTAGAAGAAAACACACCATCGGAGCCTTTGCCTTAAGGTGACCCTGGCCAGAGAAGTCAGTAGTCATCATTGCCTGCAGAAATTGACCACTATTGAAGTTGTATTGTAGACCAGAACCTATGTATTTCATAATGTGTATTTCTCATTGTGCTAATGTATTTTATGGTAGATGTGACTCCCACCCACCCTATTTTCTCTTTATCTTTTCTAGCTTATTTGTGGAGCGCTGAGTTAATTCTTATGGCTTGACTCAGTTAGACTAAAATGGTCCTTGTCAGTGGCATAATATGGGGAATACGGGGGTGGGGGTGGTTCGCCCTGGGCGAGGTCTTGGTAGGAGAACTGGCACCCATTCGCTCCCCGCTCCTTCCCATCCACCCCCCCCCCCCCGCCACGTGCGTGCGTCCCTTCCCTCCCACCTCTATAATTTTTCCCTGCGCGAGCAGCATTATGAACTCGCCGCCGGCGTCGGCATCGCCTCTCTCTGAGGTCACTTCCGGGCCCCGCATCTAGGAAGTGACGTCGGAGGGATAGCCGACACGACACGGGCAGCAAGTTCGCGAGGTTGCTCACCCCTGGAAAATTTTTTAAAAAGGCATGGGGGACGGGAACGTGGGCGCTTGCGCGGCAGGGAGGGCTTGGAAGGAGCGGGGGAGGGGCGCCACCAGCCCAGGCGCCATTCACCCTCGCTACGCCACTCGGCCTTGTCTATAGCTACGCCTGTTAACCCACATAAAGACTGCAAAGCCGCGGTAAACGCCCCGAAGCCCGTTCAATTCTTACGGGCTATGGTGCATTTACTGAGGCAGCATCGCTACCATGGCTTTGTAAAAAGGGCCCTAATTCTTTTTTTTTTTTTTCTAATTTTCCTCCAATGTATATTTGTATTTTCTGTTTCTCTCAGCTGGCAGAGAAGCTGCATCTGACCGAGTGCAATATAAACATTTAATGCTGGCAATAGTACCCTTGCAATTTCAGCTTCAGAATATTTACTTGTAGCTTGCCTTTTAAAACAACAACAAAAACATTATTGAGCAAAAAAATGTTTTGCCTGATAATTCAGTCCATAACGGTCAGTGGTTTTAAAGCCGCTGACCACTACAACCAAAGCCTAACTGGATATTTGGGGCGAGGGCCACATCTGGGCAATGGCATTGGCTTCCTGGGTCAACCTCCGACCCGGACTGTATGTGGGCGTCGACCCTTGCAAAGCTAAGTGGGCAAAGACAGAACTGCCTTTCTGCAGTTCTTTCTGCCCTCTTAACCCTTCAGGTGCCAACACAACTGCCGGCTCATCTCCCAACTCCACCCACGGACCCCCATCAGCGCTGACTGCATAGTGCGGCGAGGTCAGAGGACGCTCAGCGGCTCTGTGGGGTTAAGTGCCTCTGGATATCCAGGGATGGCCCACTGGGTGGGGGTTTAAGTGAGCAGGAGTAACCTGCCAGCTGAAACAGTTTTGTTATATCGAACTCGTTATTACTACACATTGAGAACACGAATCTGTCCAGCTTGAAATTTAAACGTGGTTTTCTTTAGGCTTCGAAGAAAAGGAAACGTATTTCATTAGCTGATAGGCGCTTTTTCTGTTATAACTGCTTTGAGCCTGTGTTACAAAGAATTCTAAATCTGAATTTATTATGAAGTGAGTCTCGCATAAAACCCTCATTGTGGAGGCTGGTGATCACATCGTTATGTATTATATTGTAGTTATATCATTGAGCCCCTCCCCCTTTTACAAGACCACACAAGAGGATTTTAGCACTGGCCAGCATGCTGAAAGCTCTGTGCTGCTTCGACGCTCATAGGAACTCTATGACCTTTGGAGCAGCGTGGAGCATTTAGCGTAACGGCTGGCGCAACCTCTTGCGCAGTTATGTGAAAGGGGGGGTAAGTGGGGTTTTTTTTTTCATTTACCCCCCTTTACAAAACTGCAAACATTCTAGAGCTGAGATTGTGATGTCATAATGCCTCATTCCACCAATGCCTAAGCTCCGTCCTCATCTCCACAAGACTCAAACACTTTCAAATCATAAGTGTTCGAGGCTTGTACAGTTAAAGCAGAGCTTACAGGAATGGGGCAGGGATAGTGACAAAACTCGCAGGGACGGGACAGAGAAATCGAGTTCCTGCGGGGACGGGAAAAATTTGTCCCCATGTCATTCTCTAATCTGGTGTCCTGTGAGGAAAGAGTTGGTGATCTCAGTTTGTTAAAAGTGCCGTCGCAATTGACAGCTTTAGCAGTGAAAGCTGGGCCTGAACAGGCTCGGAGAGCGAGTCACTCTCTTGTCCCCTAGAGGTGATCTCTGTACCGGCGTGAATGGGGAATTTTGCACTGAGGCTGCCTAGGTAATACTGCAGTACCTGCTCTCTAAACAAATGAAGGACTTTCCTCTACCACTTTTCATAATCTTTAAATTCACTGAAGAGAAAACAAAGCAGAGTAGGCCGCAGGCATGGCAGGTTGGGATACATCTTAAAAGGAGTGCAGAAAAGAGACTGTGGTATTGAGCGGTCAAGATCATGTTGGTCCCTTCTTCAGCTCTACGTTGGTTCCGTAAAAGTTGCAGAAATTCTACCTGTATGAATTTTCAGGAAATGGGAAAAGTTGAAGGAAATAAAGAGACTAATTAAACAACTCCATTGGCCTGCTTGTGTGGGTTTTTAAAATCAAATACAACACACAAAGAAAGGGAATTGTAAGTACACAACAAACCAAATATCACCCAGTAGGCGTTTGAAGAACTGGGACATATATTTCTTTATTCCAGAAGAAAGAGACCCGACCCTGTTTTTGTTTCGGCTCTTAGCCTGCTTCAGGGGTCTTTTGAGCAATCATACGATTTTTCTTTTCTCCCAATCTTTAATTAAACAATCCTACTCCCAGACGACTGACACCTCTCCATCTTGTAACCCCCACCCCCTGCAGATCTGGCATCTCTCCCTTTTGCTCCCCCCCCCTGCACATCTGACATCACTTTCTAGCTCCCCACCTCACCCCCTATAGTCCTTCAGCCAGTCTTGCTAGGGCCTTTCCAATGTTATCTTTCTCACTCAGGAAGTTACATAAGAGGAAGAAGGGCACAGTAGAGAAAAGGTCTTAGCAGGACTAGCTGGAGCTTTCACATTACTGCTACTGCTGGCATGAATTTGGAGACTTACAAGCTGGGGAGGGCAATACCAGACTCATGGGAAGGGGGAAGGAAGATGGCAGACCTTGGGAAGTCAATGAGTTTGAGGGCACTCGTTTTGAAAGTAGATGGCCCTTATCATGGGGTGGCCCTGGGCTTCTAGCAGTACTAGTCCAATGGTAGCTGTGCCCCTGCTCCCTTCCTAATATCATCATTTACATATGGATGGTGTTTCCATACATAAATAGTAGAATTTCCACATGGAACTTGCAAATAAAGCCTAAAGTGTTTACAGTACTTGAAAGTAAAAGTTGTTTCAAGCATGAGTTCCTAGAACTACAGCGCTTGATATGACAAGAGGGACTGAAGAAAAAGATTCTTGAAGGATTTCTTTAGAGAGGCCACGTGGACCTAGGAGGTCAGATGATCAGATAACAGCTTCACTTATTTAGGTGACTGTGGTTGTGGGAGGTTTGGGAAGGGGTACTAGGTGGGAATTATATAAGGAGTTTGCAGTCTGGAATAGGGAATGATATAAGAACATAAGAATTGCTATACTGGGACAGACCGAAGGTCCATTAAACCCAGTATCCTGTTTCCAACAGTGGCCAACCCAGGTCCCAAGTACCTGGCAGAAACCCAAAGATTAGCAACATTCCAGAGCTGAGATTGTGATGTCATAATGCCTCATTCTACTAATACCTAAGAGCCAACCTCAGCAGTGATGTCACAATGGCAGAAACCCAAAGAGTAGCAACATTCCAGAGCTGAGATTGTGATGTCATAATGCCTCATTCCACCAATGCCTAAGAGCCAACCTCAGCAGTGATGTCACAATGGCAGAAACCCAAAGAGTAGCAACATTCCAGAGCTGAGATTGTAATGTCATAATGCCTCATTCCACCAATGCCTAAGAGCCAACCTCAGCAGTGATGTCACAATGGCAGAAACCCAAAGAGTAGCAACATTCCAGAGCTGAGATTGTGATGTCATAATGCCTCATTCCACCAATGCCTAAGAGCCAACCTCAGCAGTGATGTCACAATGGCAGAAACCCAAAGAGTAGCAACATTCCAGAGCTGAGATTGTGATGTCATAATGCCTCATTCTACTAATACCTAAGAGCCAACCTCATCAGTGACGCATTATGACTTGATTGTCCTATACTTGGCTCACATAAGAACTAAGAATAGTCATACTGGGATAGACCGAAGGTCCATCAAGACCAGCATCTTGTTTCCAGCAGTGCCAACCAAGGCTCCAAATACCTAGCTATATCCCGAGTAGTAAAACAGATTTTATGCTGCTTATTCTAGGAATAAGAAGTGAATTTTCCCAAGCCATCTCAATAATGGCCTATGGACTTCTCATTTAGGAAAATATCCAAACCTTTTTAAAACCCCGCTGAGCTAACTGATTTTACCACATTCTCCGGCAACAAATTCCTTCAGGTCATCATGCTATATGGCTGGTAGGTGGGATAGATGCTTGTTGATGTAAGCAGAAAACAAGCAACAAACTGGTCATATTTTTCTACCATCATCTACTCTGCTACTGGGAGAAATATGAATTTCTAGAAGATCTTTATTTTCTGATATCTTTATTAGCTGTGTTGAAGTCTCTTTGGTTTATTGCTGGTGACAGTGTTACATGAGGCTGAGAGGGGCAGGAGATGAGAGGGACCAGTTTCATCTCGTATATGTAATGATGAAAGTGAAGGTGAAAGTGAGTAATAATGACGAGAGGCAAGATGTTTCTACCATGCTGATCAGCCCTCCTATGATTCTGGATCAAGTTCAAAGATTGCAGACTATCAGAACAGGTGGTCCCTGATGAAGTCCACATTACACATCACCAGAGCAGACTGATACACTTGGAAAAAAAAAAAAACATTGGTAAACACCACAGTTATCTATCGTTTTGATTTTGTTCCTATAGACTGCAATCCCAGAAGGCTTCTTGAACGTTAAATATGTTTATCCATCCAACTTACAAACAACACATGAGTAAACAACACAATATATCAAAAATAGGTAATCTTCATTCACATTTTGTACAATAACAGTAACGTTGCTCACAACTAATATTCCATGCACAGGTTGAATATACTTTACATTTGGAATTTGTCACTTATTAGCTCTGAGCTACAGTCTGTTGGTGCCTTAATCTGTCTCGTACCTATAGGAAGAATCTATTGGGTCCAATACGCAATAGATCTTGACCTGCAAGATCTAGTGTCTTGACACAGACCCTGAGAGCAAATTTCAGATGCAATAGGATTGTTGAGTGGGGTCCATCTTGATTCCCTGTTGTTCATAAGGTAAGCACTGGCTCCAGCAGCAGCAAGAGTGATGATATTCACCAACCCCAGACAAAAATTTCTACCAGTAAAGTCTGGGGTTCAGGATTGTCCACGATACAAAATTGTCCCAAAAAGAAATAAAAATAGGAAAACTGCATTTTCTGGGATGAGAAGAGAACCTACCCCCCACCCCTACCACCATGTTTCTAGGTGTAATACTTGGCCTCAACAGGTGAAGACAAGAAGAAACCCAGGAAACCAATAATGATCTTCATCCCTTGATAAGAAAATGGCAGAGGGGGGATATCGGTAGGTGCAAAACTCTAGTTTGGGGTCCCTTCTAGTATCTCATAAAATGTTGCTAGACTGTGTTCACTTTTGAGCTTCAGTGGTTGCCACTATAGTTGGGTTTTTGTCTTTCTTGATGAAGACACCTCGCTGACGTTGATTTCTCTGCAGGGAAGTCGTTTCACGCCTAGATTTATATCGCCTGCCGATTCTGTGCTTCAGTAAATAGTTGAGCTGTCCTTGTCCTTGTCAAGTCATAATCTGTTTTCTTGCCAACCATGAGCATTTTTCCCAAACTTGTACACTAGTCTTCGGTCGACACGTTCAAGGATTCCAGTTTTATAATAGTGCCTGAAATGAAAAAACAAAACACCCATTTGTTTATTTATTTAAAATATTTATAAACTGCACTATCTACAAATTCTGGGTGGTATGCAAAACCAAACTGCTTAATTAAATTTAAAAAAATAAAATAAAATTTAAAACAAATTCAACATAAATAAAACAATATAATCAATTATAAAATATATAAATCAGAGACCATAAACTTGTGCAAATGAGAAACCCCTGAGTTTCATTTTTAAGCTGTAGGATTGAGATTATACTTCTATTCTCATAGGAAAGAGTATTCCAACGATGGGCCTCTTCAATCTAAACCATTCTTAAGCAATTTGTGCCCTGACTAATGTGTCAAAAGCAGAAGGTGGACTTGGAAAAATCCACTGCTTATTTCTAGGATAAGCAGCATAAAATCTGTTTTACTCTTTTGGGCCTGGAGTGGCCATTGTTGGAAACACGATACTGGACTTGATGGACCTTCAGTCTGTTCCACTGTGGCAACTCTTAAGTTCTTATGCACATTAAGTGGCATTAACACACATTATGATTCAAAATGTTGTGTGATCATGGCACCGAGCTACCCCCTCTTCAAACCCAGCAAGCACCCAAAAAGAAGAATAAAAAGCCTCAGACTAATGTAGCAGTATAGAGCCAAAAAGTACAACTCAAAACTGCTTTTGATACTTTCACTGGCAAAAAAAAACAAACCTCCCTCATAGAACAGCTCAGGTTTAGAAAAGGGCAAAGTCACCCGGAGGCACGTTCAAGGACTTAGCTGACAAAAGACGACTTGAGCTCCAACGCTGTCACGTCTTCTCCAATCTTCCCTTTAACAAGCGACCTTGTTTCACCAATGTTTGGCTCATCAGGGGAACAAACAATACAGCCTTGAAAAGTGCAGCCATGCTGAGACCACTTGGGAAGATTGGAGAAGAAGTGACAGCGTTGGAGCTCAAGTCGTCTTTTGCATGCTAAGTCCTTGAACGTGCCTCCAGGTGACTTTGCCCTTGAAAAGGCAGTATTGTTTGTTCCCCTGATGAGCCAAACATTGATGAAACAAGGTCGCTTGTTGGGAAGATTGGAGAAGATATGACAGTGTTGGAGCTCAAGTCATCCTTTGCCAGCTAAGTCCTTGAACGTGCCTCCGGGTGACTTTGCTCTTGAAAAGGCAGTATTGTTTGTTCCCCTCATGAGCCAAACATTGGTGAAACAAGGTCGCTTGTTGGGAAGATTGGAGAAGACATGCCAGTGTTGGAGCTCAAGTTGTCTTTTGTCAGCTAGGTCCTTGAGCTGTGCCTCCAGGTGACTTTGCCCTTTTCTAAACCTGAGCAGTTCTGTGAGGGAGTTTTTATTGCCAGTGAAAATATCAAAAGCAGTTTTGATTTGTACCTTTTGGTTCTCTACTGCTACACTAGTCTGAGGCTTTTTCTCCCTCTTTTTCGGTGCATGCTGGGTTTGAAGAGGGGGGTACCTCTGTGCCACACCATTTTGACTCATTATATGAACAAATATGTTATGCGTCCTCGTATAATTTATGAGCACACATTACTAATATACTTAAGAACTTATATCTACTCACCTTCAGCTTCCAATGAAAAGGTGTGAGCAAAATTCAGACCATGATATTAACTTCCTGTTTTCCCCAAAACTTTTTCACCTTTAATAAAAACCAAGTGGTAGCCCTGATATAACTCTTAAAAGGTTTATCACTGGCCTTACCGCAGAGCTCTGCTGAGTTTCTCGTAGGTCATTTTGTCATTTTTTTTCCTCTGTCCCCACATCCTTGCCAGAGATTCCGACTTCACCACCCGAAAAATTCCCTGGTCCCGGTCTTCCCATTCTAGGATGTTGTTATCGGGCGAGAGGAGGAGGTCTCGTACGAACTCCCACAGATGAGAACTCTGGACTCCTTCAGCAGGAACAGGAAGAAATGTAACATGACATCATCAGAAATGATGGCAGAAAAGACCAAAATGGCCCTGGATGACATTTTCCCTTTTAGGTTAAAGCAGTGTCCCACAAACATTTTCTTCTTTCGCTCCGGCACGTTAATGGATAAATTCATCAGGTTTGCGGAAAGAAAATATTCCCTCATAATATTCACTTCCCTGACTTGTCTCCTTTGCGGTTCCTTTCTGAAGTTTTACTGTTTCATTTAATTCACAAGAAATCTCTAATTCTAGGAGCTCTCAGAAATATAAACTTGGCTTTCCCACTGTTAAAAAAATTAAAACTATGGCAAATTTTTGTCAATCATTTTCTTTTTTCATTCGTAAAAGTGTGGAATGACCTTCCTTCTATAATTAGAGTTCTCTCTGATCTACCCACTTTTCATAAAGCATTGAAAACATATTTATTTCAGAAATTTACTAATGATTTTACCATAAAAGATAAAATTTTGGCCTAAAGGATATAGCTTCTGTTCTAATCTCTTGTATAATTTATTAATATTTTGTTAACTGAGTTGAGACCTCCTGCTGGGATGAATCAGTATATATACAATCAAAGATTAGATTAGTTTAGAAGATTTTCCATGATGTGGGACAATATAACTCAGTAATTGAGAGCATCCTTCTAATAATTACACTATCCAGTAAGTAGTATCCCACACTTTCCCAATAAGAATTCTGTGCAGGTTAACACGTTCATCCACCAGCTTTAAAAGGAAGTTTGAGTCATTTTTAATATATACATCTCATTCTAATGCATGTTGGATCTCTAGCTGGTACCCTTCTCAAAACAGACAGAATAATGTGGGGTATAGTCAGTGGAGGCTTTAATCACACATGTAGGAAGAGGGTCTACAGTACCTGTTTTGGTTTGACTGGGATGTTTCTCTCTTTTGACCATAACTGTTTTCACTGGCGTTTTCTGCTCACCTACAAAGGAATTATAACATATCAGCAGAAAGGATGAGGTGATAATTTCAGGGAGCTGGGTGACGAAAGGGTTACCACAAGTCTGTGACAGGCAATGACTTGCATTACGGACCGAGCTTGAAATAAAAATTAAACAGCTTTATCGGCAGAGATAAAGCAGAGGGAATGATTGACCAGAAATCAGATAATGAATCCAACTGCAGAATGGGATCAGAGGGGCACAAACAGAAATACTTCCTTGGCTAAAATGCACCATGAATGGCCAGTCAATGCATGGGTGGCTTGCAAAGCAGTGGCCAAAACACCCTCAGTGCAAAATTCTAATAAAATGTATATAAAGTGTTTTCTTCTTCCCTTGAGTTTCCTGCTAAGTTGCCACTGGCTCCTACTGGAGCAAAGGTCTGTGAACCTTCTTTAGTAACCACCTGGGGCTTTCCATCTCGCCTCCTCCACCATTTTGTAAGTTTCTCTCCCTCGTAGGCCAACAATCACTGCAAGAATCTTCAGCTAGAGAATGACACAGTGACAAAATTCATCACCGTTCCCATCCCCGTGGATAACCACGGGAAACCATCTCCATGTCATTAAGGAGAGAGGGTAGAATTAGAGGATGAATGGGCAAAACTACTGACCCTCAAGCCTTGCAATGAAGAATGCTGGTGTAGAAGGACTGACTACGATAAACACTAAAGAATGACACTGGATTATTTCCCACGGTTATCCACGGGGTTGGGAACGGTGATGAATTTTGTCACCACCGTGTCATTCTCTATCTTCAACGATGGGCCACAGACAGCAGCTCTCCTAGGAGCCAAGTACGAGAGTAATCAAGGCTTGTAGTACGACTGGAATTCGTTGGCACCATGACTGCAGGAATATTTTCTGCAGCATCGCCAGCCCCCGTGAGTTTACACCAGAAACATATTTTTTGCCCTAGTTACAGAATCACCTATTTTTAACATTCAGACTGACTCAGAGATATTATTCCTATGCAAAATGGATTTTCCAACTCAGGCTACTTTTCTGAGTGAAAGGGACATATGCTCTTCCTATATACTGTTTTTTTAAGTCTTCTGGTCATGACATATGGGTAATATCAACTGTTAGAAACATATCTAATTTATTATTTTTAAATATTGCACTGTGTAAAAGATGCCTCAATTAGATCAGACTTTAATTAGATCAGACTTGTTTCACGGTCCTATCATACAGACTCTTGTTATTTTCTGTTTACTGATTTTAAGGTAAGTTTATCTTTCCCAGGATCATCTTTTATGCTTGGTAAGCCTTTCTTTCTCCCCCAACCTTTTGTTTGTGGTCTATAAATAGTAGAATAAAGGCTGGAGAGGAGGCAGTTTTAAGGCACATTTTTCTGGTACTTTCCGTGCCAGCAGTTATACACACCCTGTGTGTAAGTACTGAGGCAAAGGTACTTAGATACCAGTAGCGTAGTCAGACCTGGTATTTTGCATGGGACGGACCTTCCACCCTCCCCGTAGATATATAAAATGCAATTTTAAAAAAATCAAATCGGTCCCTCAGTCCCCAACCACCGCCCAAGGGATGGAAGCTTCCCCTCTCTCTCTGAATCTCCCCTCTTCCTGCTCAGTTTATTTTGACATTATCCCCGGCGATTGCAGCAACTCATTTTGGCTGCTTGCATCTGAAGCTTTCCCTTTGCTGTGTCCCGCCCTTGCCTGTTTCCTCAAGAGTGGGACACAGAGGAGGGAAAGTCTACAGGGTCGCATAGGCAGCAAAAATGAGTTGCTGGGGACACTGCTGAGGGATACTGGGGAACGACCAATATTAGGTGGGCAGAGTAGAGGAGCGATAGAAGTAAGTAGTCACAGCTCTGTAGGCTTGAGTGGGCCTGTGCTTGCCACAGTTAAATGCATAATTGCTATTTTAAAGGTAGAATGTAAGTGCCGTAGAAGGGAGTGTATAGATGGGTGATGCATGGGAAGGGTATGGACATGTCTTCAACTTATGTGCATAACTTATAGAATATTATTATTTACGTTCTTGCCGTGGGGCAATTAGGCACACAATGATAGCAGATCAAATAGACTTTCTAGTCAAAAATGTGTTTTTAAAAAAAAATTTAGACAAATTAATTTTCAAATACTCTCGCAAGTTGTATTGTTATCATATTTGGACTACTGCAATTCTTTATATAACATCGTAAATGACAGCAGATAAAGACCTGAACGGCCCATCCACTCTGCCCAATAGTCACATTCATTCATGGTTAAATTGTCTTTTCTTTAGTATTTCCTGGCAATAGACCATAGAAGTTTGCCCAGTGTTGTCTTTAGGTTTCTACTGTTGGAGTTGCCATTAAAGCCCACTCTAGGCTATCCTAACCATACTGTCACTGGAGCTTCTATCAAAGCCCATCTCAGCTCATCCTAAACCAAATCACCATATATGGGACACAGACTGTGCAGGATTACCCAGTACCGGCCTTGGTTTCTTTTATACCATTCATTTTCTGATTGGAGATCCTCTGAAGGTGTTTTGTCAACTCTTTTGAGAAAGTTACAGCTGATGCAAATACAGCGGCGAGATTGATTTTTTTGGGGGGAAGAAATTTGTACGTAATGGAAAGAAAAACACATATTCACAATACTTTGGAGAAAGAAGCCTAAATGGCAGGTTATCCAAGCAAACCATATGTAAATAATGAAAGCAAACTTACAATGCTCGGTACTGGGCCTTATGTCTTCAGAGGAGGTAAGAAACGTCGTCCCTGTGAAGCAATGAGAATGCTTTTACTGGTGATATACCATAGTAAGTTCTGTATTCCGAAAAGGAAGATGCCATTACAAAAATGCATGAAATATTCTTATTGACTCAGCATACTGCCAATGGATCTAGGTGACCTTCTTGTGTCCTCCCCCGTCCTCCATCAAGTCTTCAAGTTTCAAGGTTTTATTAAAATTTGATACAGTTGCGTATCAAGTTTCTAAGTGAGTTTAACAATTCAAAATGGAGGCAGGGCATACTCCCTCTATTCAATTCTCTGGTTACCCAGTCAAAGAAATTGATCAGATTTGTCAAAAAGACCTCCTCTAGTGAATCCATGTTTTTGGGTCCTATAATCCACTGGATTCCAGACATTTCTATTAATTTACTTACCATAGAAGTCAGACTTATGGGTTTGTAATTCCCTACTTCTTCCTTCCACTTTTGTGGAAAGGGACCACATCTGTTCCTCTCCAGTCATCCGGAATCACTCCTGATTCTAGAGAAGCATTGAAAAGGTTTTCCGGACTAAAATATGGTAACCCTATTTCGGGGCAGGCTGACGGCAGCAGGATCACTCGCTAACGCTGACGGCTGCCCAAAGTTTTGAAATAGCAGCACCAGAGGAGGTACATGGGGATCGAGGAGACTCACGAGTGTCATCCCCGACTCTGAGGTGGGGGCTGGATTGGAGAGAGGGACTCCAAAACCCAGACAAACTCCCTCCAGTCCAACAAACTGTCCGCATGCCCAGACAGTCCTATAAAAAGAGGTAAATCAGGACATCTGGAAATCCTAGCCATAGTAAAAAAAAAAAAAAAAATTAGGAATCATTATTTTGCTTGTTTACATTACAACCAGGAAATAAAAGTGTTTCTATTCATTATGGAATTGTGTCACCTAGTGGCAACATTTAGATTGCACCCTGGAAAACACCCTTGCTCAAGGTTGTCAGTCAACTCCTAATGGGGTTAAGGGGGGCGAAATGGGGAGGGGAGGCAGTGGAGGAACCAGAGATGGTAACGCATCAAGGCTAATGATGCTGGATCCCAACAGATTCCAATGAATAGATGGAGCTGGAAGCCCAAAGGACCAGGTAGGGGCTGGTGAGACCAAAAACAAATAGAGGCGTTCATTTTGGAAGGCTTGTGTAACATAGAAACATAGAAAGATGACGGCAGAAAAGGGCTACAGCACACCAAGTCTGCCCACTCTACTGACCCACCCCATCAAGTCTGAGTGCCTTACTAGGCCTCTGTAGGGATCCCACGTAGATGTCCCATTTATTCTTAAAGTCAAGCACGCTGGTGGCCTTGGCCACCTGCTCTGGAAGCTTGTTCCAGTGACCCATCACTCTTTCCGTGAAGAAATACTTCCTGGTGTCACCCTTAAATTTCCCTCCTCTGAGTTTGAGCAGATGCCCTCTAGTGGCCGAGGATCCCTTGAGTAGGAAGATGTCATCTTCCACCTCGACACGACCTGTGATGTATTTAAACGTCACAATCATGTCCCCTCTCTCCCTGCGTTCCTCCAGAGTGTAGAGCTGCAATTTGTTCAGTCTCTCTTCGTACGAGAGGCCCTTGAGCCCCGAGATATTCCTAGTGGCCATCCGCTGAACCGACTCGACTCTAAGCACATCTTTGCGGTAATGTGGCCTCCAGAACTGCCCACAGTACTCCAGATGAGGTCTCACCATGGTTCTGTACAGTGGCATTATGACCTCAGGTTTCCTGCTGACGAAACTTCTATTGATACATCCCATCATTTGTCTTGCCTTGGATGATGCTTTCTCTACCTGTTTTGCACATATACATTTTAATTTTATTTATTGATTTTCAAAGCTCATAACCCACTGCTTCCAAGGGTCGGGGTGGTTTACAGTATCAACATAGCAGCATATTAAGTAACTATTTCAGAAGCTATTATTTACACTTGTACATCCACTCCACAACAAACACAGCTTCAAAGGTGTGGTGTCGGCAGGTTTTGGATGGGCCAGAAAATGTATACAAAACCCATAGGCTTCCACCAAAAAAATTGCTCCAGGGGAGAGTGTGGCGCAGTGGTTAAAGCCACCCTGGGGATATGGGTTCAAACCCACACTGGGCAAGTCACTTAATCCCCCCATTCGATAGATTGTGAGCCCACCAGGACCATTCTGAGCTCCCCTGGAAGAACAGTGCAGAAAATTGAATAAATAAATATACAGAACTGGTATTATGACATCATAATGCCTCATTCCATCAATGCCTAAGAGCCAACCTCATAAGTGATGTCACAATGGTTTAATTGTCCTATAGGTGGCTCACTTTTACCACATTTTGATTTCTAGAGTAGTAGAATGGTTGAAGCTATAGCCTCAGCACCCTGAAGTTGTGGGCCAGTCACTTAATCCCCTCATTGTCCCAGGTTCATTAGACAGATTGTGAGCCCACTGGGACAGACAGGGAAAAATGCTTGAGCACCTGAATAAATTCATATAAACCATTCTGAGCTCCCCTGGGAGAAAATTGAATAAATAAATAAAATAGTTAGATTGTAAGAGAGGGAAATTCAAAGTATCTGATTAGATTTTTGGCCGTTACTTAAGCCAATTTAATTGTTTTGTAAACTGATTTAGGAGATTTAATGGTATATAAAACACCACATTCAATTAAATTAATTCAAGCATGTTTATCAGGGATATATTAAAAAAAAACAGAATGTCTAGGTGTGTCCTGAAGGCTGGGCTGAGATCCCCTGCTCTGGACTCCGCTCAGCAAGCTGTACGTCATATCTTTGCAAGACACTCTCCTGGCGCACTAACCGTGCATCCGGATGTTCTCTAGGATGATATGGAGATGCTCTCCGCACACGCCAGCGGCATCTATGAACTCCTCCTTGGCCATGCTACACAGCTGCAGGCCATTGATGTTGAACTGGGAGAACGGGATGCAGTTGGCGTCCAATTTATACTGGTCACAACAGAACTGGAGCCACTCGCAGACATGGTTTTTAGTCCAGTGCTCTGGAGGGATCGAAGTCCAAACTGGGTTTGAATCTGTAAGAAATATATAAACTAATTTATTGGGACACATTATTTATGTTCAACAGTTGTTTACCAAATCCTAAACTAAACTAAAACTTAGGTCTATAGACCGAGTCATCGACCAAGAGGAGCTCGACTCGGTTAACAACAATGTAATACACAATACATAAACTTGACAAGGAAAAGTAGACTAAAATAATTAATTTCCAAAATGTTTAGCGAACAAAAAAGTTTTCAGAACTTTCCGGAATAAAGCAAAAGAACCTAAACTTCTTAATGTAAGCGGTAAAGCATTCCAGAATTCGATTAATTTAAAAGTAAAAGAATGACTAAAGGTTCTGTTTTTACCACTGAGAGAGGGAAATGTAAGTTTTAATTTCTGAGAACTTCTGGAAAGATGAGATCCTGCATTTGTATTAGTCGCAAAGAAAACAATGAAACCATGTAAATTATCCTCACTGCACAGCCAGTGTATTTACACACTGTGGAGTAAATTCTGTAAACAGCGCCTTGATTGTAGGTGACGGTAAGCATCCTACTGCTGTCTCACCTAAGGCCCTGATTGGCTCAGATGCCTAAGGCCCCTCCCATGGGAGGGGCCTTAGTGATCTGGCCAACCAGAGTTGTAGGCTGGGGGCTGAACTGGGCGGAGATGGGGTAGAATGGGACAGGGCTAGAGGCGGGGTCATGTGTCCGCGGTTTTGCAGAAAAAAATATGGTAGCCCTACCTTTATCAAATGTTTGAACCTCTGCAACACCACTCAGGGCTCAATAGTTTTATTGCCCTAAGTTTATGTGTCTTTGTAATTAAACAAAATGTTTTTTTTCAAGGATAGAGTTATTGGAGAAATGTTAACGCCCTATTCTTTTGTAGGGGAGTGGCGTTGAAAAAGCATTAGGCAAAACTTGTTGACTGTAACTTCCCAGACTTCAAGACTACTAAGTTAAGTGAATGTAATAAGTGATTCCATATACTTGTTCTCCCATTGACAAAGTTGAGTCCAACCAAATACCCCAAATCGTCATCTTCATAACTGCAATCATACTATCCAATTTTCTCTGAGTCCTCCACTCTTTGCACCAATAATAATTCGGTTTTAGAGAGATTCAATACCAATTTCTGACGCTGCCTCCAAATGTGCTGGAAATCCCTGCTACTAGGTCTCTGTCTTGCTCTGACCATGACTAAGTTACACCGAAAGCTGCTTGCCGTCGACGCAGAAGCTCTTCCATAACTGGTCACGCAACCCTGACTTCTCTGTGATAAATATCAACTTCCTCAGCATTGTACAGACTGCGATGCCGGTTCTTGTGAGGCACAGAGGGGATATTCTCTATTTTGCTTTGGTAGTGGAAAACACTGCATGGCATTTGGCAATCTGACACCCCCTGGGGCCCATGAAAATGCTGGTGTGTCTGCGTGCTTTGGCCACATAAGGTTGCTCAGCTCAGGGTAGTTGGGCTCCATCTCAAACTTCAAATGGCCTTTTCATTTACTGCCCCTATAATGCAGTAGCATAGTAAGGGGTGTGGGTGGGGTGGGGGGGTCGGCCCCAGGCGTGGTCCTGCTCGGAGTGCTGCTACCACTTCTCCTCTCTGCCCCCTCCTTCCCCCCCCCCCCGCCATGTTCTACGTGTCAGCATCTGGTTCTAATAAGAAGGTTCTGTGTTAGCCACTTTGACTTATCAAGCATTTATTTATTCAATTTTCTATACCATTCTGCCAGGTACAACATTGTCTGCTAATTACTAAAAAAAAAAAAAAACCACACACCAAAATCTAGTTCCTTTACAACACTGAACAGTAAGGGTATACAAAACGTTAGACTGGAACTGTAATAAGAACCTGACCACGCACCTGTCTGATGATCAAAGATGGGAGGATATTCATCACAGTTTATCAGTTCTGTCCAGGACATCAAAGGGTCACAGAACGGTGTGGTGGGCAGGAAAGAGCTGTGAGTAAATGAGTCTAACATTCCCTTGAAAGAGTAAAAGATGATAATGTGAGACATGGATCATCACAGGGTGGAAAAGTCAAGCTGAGAAAATCCCCAAGACCAGACGGTTACCATGCATTCATGGAAGTAGGAGATACTTGCAGGGGGGGGGCAGAGGAGGGGGGGAGGTGAGAGAATCCCTTCATTACAATAGGTGAAAGCTGAACCATGACATACTCTTCTCTCTTTTATGATCAAACCCCTTTTACTGGAATTCTTGATAACCAACAGAATTCTTTTGTTCTCAAATGAATTCTTGTACAGAGTTAGTCATAGCAATCTTAGAAGCCAGCTCTGTGGATGCCAGAGGCTGCTCAGCATCCACAATATTGAGTAGACTTCTTCACCGTGTCCACTGAGGGGTAGTGTTCATTTTGAAATGTAGGCACCTATGATGGGAATCCCGTTCTTCTGAAAACTCCTTCTATGAAATTCCCTGTCTCCCAACAGGGGATCACTAATAGAGCATCGCGGGCACTTTTTAATTTTGCTTGAGAGCACTTTAGTGAAACGGTACAAAACTGAACATATTACTCCAGTTTTGTACGATCTGCACTGGCTTCCCCTCGCTAAACGTATGGAATTCAAAATTTCTCTGATGTTTAAAGCTTGGAATCTGGGTCAAGCAGTATATTTGCAGAATAAGCTGTTTAAATATTCGTCATCGAGGCCTTTGTGTTCTTTATAAAAAGATCAATTTCATTTTCCGGGTTTGAAAGTAATGAAACGTTCTTCAACAAGGCTCAGGGCTTTTTCATATGTTGGCCCTGCCCTTTGAAATCAGTTGTTAGGCAACTTTCACAATGATTTCTCATATCCAGTTTTTTTAGAAAATGATTAAGGCCCATATTCTGTAAACGGTGGTAGTTTTTGTTTTCATTAGTTATTGATTAGTTTAATTAATTAATTATTGGTTATTAGTTAGTTTAATCGCCACACTAATTAAAAACCAATTAAAATGGAATTTTAAAAAAATGGAGGCGCCTATGGGCGCCCTCCAAAAGTCTGCCGTTATTCTCGCCGATGGAGATTCCTTATGATGCCTAACACCACTGTAGGTGTGGTTACAGTGGCGCTAGAGAGGGTGAGAGGCACCTGGAGCAGTGGTGCCCTTCCCCGCCCCTCTCCTGCCACGCGTGCTTGCCCCTTTCCTTCCCCCATACCTCTGTAACGTTCCCGGCGTGAGCTGCAACCCCCAACCTGCTGCTCGCACCAGCGTCGGCTCTTCCTCTGATGTCACGTCCTAGGCGCGGGTCCAGGAAATGAAGTCAGAGGAAAAGCTGACGCTGGTGCGAGTAACAGGTTGGGGGTTGCAGCCCGTGCCGGGAACGTTATAGAGGTACGTGGGAAGGGGGGAGCGCGGTAGTGGGGGGGCAGAGCCGTCATGACGGCGTCTGAGTCGGACGGCCTCCTCACCCCCTCTTACTATGCCACTGTGTGGTTAACTCCAGAAGTGGCATTAGGCTCGATTCTCACAAAATGTAGGCCTTGAAAACGTACATTTCCAGCGCCTATGATTCTGCAAAATGGCATGTGATCGGCAGCCATTTTATAGGCGGCCGCCGCCAACGACGCCATTTAGAGAATCTGGCCCTAAGGCCCTCTTTTACAAAGGTGCGCTAAGCATTTTAGCAGGGATTTAGCGTGTGCTAAATCAACACGTGCGCTAATATTTACTGCACGCTAAAAAGCATAGCGCATCTTCGTAAAAGAGGGGGTAAGTCTATTCCGTCTCAACAGCATTTTGGGGTGAATCACTGACCATTAAATCATTTTGTCGAACACATTGGACTCTGCGGAGATGTACTGCAAGTTATCTCATTGGTTGGCGTAGACCTTATAGGTCAATTTCAGTCTTGCTTATGGCATATTATGCCATGTAATATATAATTGTTGGATATTGACTTATGAATTTTTTATAACATGCAATACAATCTTTATTTATATACTGTCAATACCTCAAAGAAGTTCAGAGCGGTTTACATAAAACGAGACGAGTTAATGCACAAATTGTGACTTGGTTATCGTACAATTATAACTTCTCAAGTACAAATTCCTCAAATAAGACAGATCTTCAGATCTTTTTTTTAAACTCTTAAATCTGATACCCTCCCCCTTTCACTAACCCCCTCTTTTACAAAGGCGCGCTATGTTTTTTAGTGCGCGGTAAATATTATCGTACGCCAAACACCCGCTAAACGCTAACACGCGCATGTTATCCTACAGACGCGTTAGCGGTTAGCGCGTGCGTTGATTCAGCTTGCGCTATATCCGCGCTTAAACGCTTAGCGCGTCTTTGTGAAAGAGGCCCTAAGCCGCGATAGCGGTTATTGGCGCGGGGAGCCGCGCTGCTCCCGACGCTCTTAGGAACTCTAGGAGCATCGGGAGCAGCGCGGCTACCTGTGCTAATAACCGCTATCGCGGTTTAGTAAAAGGGGGGGGGGAGGGTGGTTAATTTGCTGAACAGTCCGAATAGGCAGAGTTTTTCATAGTTTAGTTGCTTGATAAATTCTGAATGATAAATTCTGGCATATTTTATATCTTTAATTTCAGGAAAACAAAAAGGATGGTTTTGCCTTAAAGTTGTGGTGTGTAATCTGGAGTGTCCCCATAGCGAGTTTTAAACAATACGTTATATGTAGAAATAACAAAAACAACAACCAAGAATCCAAATGATACCCTTTTCGTCAAGAGCGGTTTATCAAAAGAATAAATCCAATTCAATCCAGTTCCCGTGAAGCATTTGACAGATTCGCCGACAAAACTCGAGGAGCAACAGTCAAGGGAGAAACCAGGACAGTATTCTCAGGAAGGAACACGTTTCCGGTGAAGACGTCTGAGCACGTAGAGTCCCGTACACACGCCCGAGTGGATGATTCACTGCCAAGATGTAAATCCCGTTACATCATAGCTGTTGCTTTACATAAATAGAATGCATCGACCTATGGCATAAAAATACAGACAGCAGAAGGCTTGTTACATTTTGCATATTAACCTGCAGCGTTGGAGCCTGGTGTATATCGCAAGCCTTGCACGGAGAAATATTCCATTTTGCAATACTGTGTGTTGACTTTCTGAGGCCCCTTTCCCTCCAATGTGCGGTTTTTGTTATTACAAAGGGTGTGGAACCAGCCGACCTGAGTTCGAGAAGCAGGTGCTGCTTGCGCTTGAACCTTCAGATTACTGCAGAGTTCACAGGGAAACAGAAAAGCTAGGGATCTGTACGTTCTGTACAGAACGAGGGGAACACACTGCGCTTGCGAAAAGAAAATGGTCGACTGTCGTAAACAGGGAGCACAAAGAAACAGCAAAAGAATTCGGGTTTGCCATGAGAAAGTGTGGTGCAGTGGTTAAAGCTACAGTCTCAGCATCCTGTGGATTCAAAACCCATGCTACTTCTTGTGACTCTAGGCAAGTCACTTAATCCCCTATTAGCCCTAGGTACATTAGATAAATTATGAGCCCACTGAGATAGACAGGGAAAAAATGCTTGAATACCTGAATAAATTCATGTAAACCATTCTGAGCTCCCCTGGGAGAACAATATAGAAAATTGAATAAATTAATAGTGTGAAAGTTTCAGCCTCTGATAACCAAAGCTGGCATTGTGACATCATAATGCCTCATCCCACCAATAAGAGCCAACCTCATCAGTGATGTCACAATGACTTGATTGTCTTATACTTGGCTCACTTTTACTACATTTTGATTCCTAGAGTGGCGCAGTGGTTAAAGCTTCAGCCTCATCCCCCTGGGGTTGTGGGTTCAAACCCACACTGCTCCTTGTGGCCCTGGGTAAGTCACTTAATCCCCCCTTTGCCCCAGGTACATTAGATAAATTATGAGCCCACTGAAACAGACAGGGAAAAATGCTTGAGTGCCTGAATAAATTCAGGTAAACTGTTATGAGTTCTCCTGGGAGAACAGTATAGAAAATTGAATAAATAAATAAGAACATAAGTATTGTCCTACTGGGACAAACCAGAAGTTCATCAAGCCCAGTATCCTATTTCTTACGGTGGTCAACCCAGGTCACAGACACCTGGCAAGATCCCAAGGAGTAAAACATATTTTTTTTTTTTTTGCTGCTTATCCTAGGAATAAGCAGTGGATTTCCCCCAAGTCCATCTTAATAATGGCACATGGACTTCTGTTTTAGGAAATTATCCAAACTTTTTAAAACCCTGCTAAGCTAACTGCTTATACCACATTCTCTGGCAATGAATTCCAGAGTTTATTTTACATGTTGAGCGAACAAATACTTTCTGTGTTTAAAAAAAAAAAAAAAAAATGCAGTACTTAGCTTTCTAGTTTCATCGTACACCATTTAGTCCTCGTATTTCAGGGTTTTATGCAAACTAGGCAAATACAGTTTTATTTTGCAGTATAAATTTAGACCTCTGCATCACTGTAATTGTATTGTAATGTAATTGAATCTAAAAGCTGGGCAACCCTTTGAATGCTGCCTATCACATTCACGTCCATATCACCCATTTTCCAGAAAGTCGTAATTGTAGCATTCTATTAAAAACAATGAGATAAGCCAGACACGACTCTGAAAGGAACCCGCTTTTCTTTTTTTTTTTTTTTTGCAATTTAAACTTGCATGTTATCTTATTCTTAAATTTAGGCCTGACTCTCACAGGTTTAAAGACATCAATATATCCAAACATAGCATTACTTCTACTGAAAATGATTTTCCCTAATTCAATACGAACATAAGACTTGCCATACTGGGTCAGATCAAAATGTCGATTAAGCCCGGTATCTTATTTCCAACACCAGCCAATCCATGTCACAGGTCACAAAAAGTAGATAGACCCACGCTGACTATATTATTGGTTTCCCTGGGTCCACTTTAGTATAGGTTTATGAGCTTTTCATCTAGGATTTTGCCCAAACCGTTTTTAAATCCTGCTACTCAAATAACTTTTATCATATTTTCGGCCAATTAATTCCAGAATTATGCATTATGCTCCCCATGAGCTCAAGAGAAGATGGGATTAATTTTCTCAGATAAACAAAAATGCATTCATTGGAGAAAATATTCGTTGTCGGACTTTGATATCCTAATAGTTGAACATTCTGGAATAAACCTTGGAATATGTCACTGAACACTCCCTCCGTTTTTAGTTTTTTTTTGACCGATATATTTCTGGTGCTTTCCGACAGCATGCGCTGTGTTGACTTAAGCGACATCATTTCTGCCGTCATTGTATTCTGTTGGATAAATCCATCTGTACATCTCTCTACTCCTTTGACCTTCCAAATCTCTGGACTTCCTCCTTTAAAGTGAACCTTCAGACACAGCCAATCCCATGGCTCTTCTGATGCTCCAAAATCTTGCTTGAGATCTTTCTCTTTAATCATCATAATTCTCGGGGGGGTTAAAGGCCTTTTCTCATGGTGGTTGGCTCTTTTACTGATTCTAATGTTTTCTTCTCTCAAGTATGGAGGTTACTCTGGCATCGGTGGACCCTCTGAGGTTTTAAGAGGAAACTGCAGCCTGTATAGTCCCAAGGGCCTAACAAACAACATGGACACTTCACACATTGACTTCTAGGGTCGGCTTTACCACAAAAAGGCAAATAAAGCCAGCCAAGCAAAAGATTAAGGCGGCAGAGAGATGTTGAAATCAGTACTGACAATGTTACAGCCCTGTTGTATCAAATGGAAATAAAGCAAAGATACCTCAAACTATACAAACACAATTTGGAACCCCGATTGTTCATTTACCCCTTTTTAGTTTTCCTCAAGTGATTCTTGCTGTGGCTAAAACTGTTCATTGTAACACAATAACATGGTGACTGATGACAGATGAAAAAGACCCCCTTCTATGCCTCTGCAATGCGTTGTTCTTTATGACGAGTCGTGATTTTCTGTCAGGTCATGTCAAGTGCTAGGTTGCAGATCTGGAACCGTTTAGAACTTGCTAACTTGCCCCCTCCTATCCCCTATTACTGTGGTAGACAGAACCTCCCAACAACAGGTCCCAACCTGGTATTCTGTTTGTTTGGGGTTTTTTTTTTTCTTTGGGGGGGGGGGGGAGGTCGCTTTGCAAAATGACCACTGTTTAAGATAATGCATAGAAACATGAAGGCAGATAAAGGCCTAAATGGCCCATCCAGTCTGCCCATCTGCAGCATGCACTATCTCCTCCTCTCCCTTTTGGCTAAGGCTCTTAACATTTGCATCTCCTCTTCCTATAGGCTAAGGCTCTTTACACCTGCATTATGAGGTCATAGAGCTTCATGGTTATAGAAACATAGAAACATGATGGCAGATAAATGCCAAATGGCCCATTCAGTCTGCCCATCCACAGTAACCATTATCTCTTCCTCTCTCTCTTAGAGATCCCATGTGCCTATGCCACACTTTCTTGAATTCAGTCTCTGTCTTCACCACCTCTTCCAGGAGACTGTTCCACGCATCTACCACCCTTTTTGTAAAAAAGTATTTCCTTTAATTATTCTGGAGCTCTTCACTGGAGTCTTATACAGAAGCATCAATACCTCCTTTTTCCTACTGTCCAGCAGGAGATAAGAAATAAACATACAACATAGGTGACGAAAGTTTGCTGTTTCCATTGTCCTCTGTAGTTTCCAGTACTGAAACGCTACAGAGATGGCAGAGCCTCACCAATTGGAGCAGCAGCTAAGGAAACCATCAGCCCCCAGGGTCCTTTGATCTCTGCTTAATAAAACCCCATAACAAAAGATCCCCATGTGCTTACGTGCTGATGGATGATACTCCTTGGCAATGCAGCCCTTCTTCCAGTTCTGAGGTGAGGACTGAACTTGAAAGCAGTGCAGTGTGGCAACAGAGAGCCTTACAATTGTGTCATATATGCATAGCACAGTTTTTTTTGTCGTACTAGACAGGTTTGTTTTGTTTTTCAGGTTCTTAGGTACACACCCTCTTCCATGACACCAGGCACCAGGCTCTTAAAGGGAAATGCAATTGCCAGCCCTGTCTGGTGCCACTCATCCTGTTTCTTGACTGGCTGATTCAATAGTAGGCTGACTTGTCATTAACTGACGGGAAAGTGTTTAGGTGGGTATAAGAGTGGATTGGACTGCCCCAGAAGCTTTTCCTTTAAGCAATTGTAGTCCTTTGTGCAATAAAAGGTTGCAAGGAGCATGAGATTAGGGCTTGCAAGTTCTTCTGAGAACTGTACGCTTCTTTGTCTGCCTTCTGTTGGCAAGAAGAAACCCCAGCTGGTGCAACAATGACAGTCAGAAATGGATAGAGGGGAGCTGTCCCTCAGAATATGGTTAAGGGTCGGCTATAAGAATTAAGTAGAACTAGGGCGGCCATCAAAATTATTTCCATGTTTCAAGAAATAGCTTTGAGATCATTTTGAATGAAAGAAAATGACAATTGCAGAGGTTTAAAACAAGGCGGAGGTATTTACTTGGCGAACCTTTTGGTAGGAGTGATGAGGGCTGGTACAGCAGGAGCTGGGCTCCGACTGGAACTAGGGAGCAGGATCAATGAAGCATATTGAGATCTGAGGGCTGCCAGAGGCCAGTGGAAAGCAAGTGATGGCGGGGTGTCTGTGGAAGCTGTTAGCGATGCCTCACCGGTGTCTGTCCCCACCTGGAAGCTCTTTCTTCACAAATCTCCAAGTTGGAAACACTCGCTGTCATGAGATTTCCCGTGCTTCTTCCTCCACAGTCCATGAAAAGTCCAGATGATCAAATTCTTGCTTACGCGGATTATATAGTCGGAGAATTCAGAAGCTCTCCTGGGAATCCAGTTTCTTCTTACGATGTATTCTACCATAAGGCAAATAGGCAACAAAAAGATGGGGTGGATACCTGGAACAGCCTCCCTCTCCTCCAAAGGTTAAGAAAACAGCTGCAGTGGAGGACTAAGGCTCTACGTCAGGGCTACTCAATTCCGGTCCTCAAGATCTGCAGGCAGGCCAGGTTTTCAAGATATCCACAGCGAACATGCCTGAGAGATATTTGCATACCAAAGAGGCGGTGCATGCAAATCTCTCTCATGCATATTCATAGTGGATGCCCTGAGAACCTGGCCTGCCTGTGGACCTCAAGGACTGAAATTGAGTAGCCCTGCTCTCCATCCTTCGTCTTCAAACCCAGCCCCCAGCTATCCTCTACCCATCAGTTTATTTATTTATTTATATATCACCTATCAATGGAGGTTGTCTAGGTGGTTTACATTCAGGTTCTCAAGTATTTTTTTCCTATCTGTCTTGGCAGGCTCACAATCCATCTAAGGTACCTCACACATGTTCACACGCTCTCTCTACTCTTCCTTCTCTTCCTCCACCTTACCCCAACGATCCTCCAATGGCTGAAACACCAGCTATTCTCCACTCATGCTCACTAACAGCTGGGAATGGAGGATCACCAGCATGAGAATAGAGATGCCAACAAGTTACCGAATTCCAAGCTGGAAACTTTTTGACCAGTCCTAGTTTTGAACTTACACCCCAAAAGCAGTGTGGGATACCCATTGAAATCAGTGCTGCGAGCCCCAAAATGCACCAGGATGAGGTGGTCAGACATCTAGGACTGTCCTAAAATCCACAGCCTGGAACTGGGTAACTTAGAAACATGATGGCAGATAAAGACCAAATGGGACATCCAGAGCATCCACTACCGTATCCCCTCCTCTCCCTATTGGCTAAGGCTCTTAACATTTGCATTTCGTCTTCCTATAGGGTAAGACTCTTTACATTTGCATTGTGATGTCATAGAATTTTATGGTTATAGAAACATGATGGCAGATAAAGGCCAAATGGCCCATCTAGTCTGCCCATCCACAATAACCATTATCTCTTTCTCTCTCCGAGAGATCCCACGTGCCTATCCCAGGCCCTCTTGGGCATCTGTGTGAGAAGGAGGCAGGGGAGACACGGATCCAATTCCAACAGTTCACACCTGGCTTCGGCCCCACCCTCTCCCCTCTTTACTCCAAAGTTTCCCTTCCTTTTTGTTTACAGATTAGTCCCTGAGGAGCGAGGATAAAATAGCCATATATCAGGTGTGTTCGGGAGGCTTTTTTTCCTTTGAGCTGTTAAGTTTCAGTCCTGGGCCAGAGAATCTCTCTTGTGCTGTGGGGAGATCAATGATGCACACGTCATAGAGGGTGGAACTCAGGCTACACCTTGTCTCCTCACTCCTGCCTGAAGCTGTCTGTCTGTAGGCCGTGCTTCCTTTGAAAGGAAAGAGCTAATTTTCCATTGTGTTTCAATGCTTTTTTTTAAAAAAAAGAAAACAAACAAATTTAATTTGTATTTTTAAGAAGTAGGGTACTCCCCACTTAGAAAAGATTCTTCCTGGATTCGGCCTTGATGCTCTCAGCTCCTAAACCTTTTTATTTTTAATGAATAATTTTGTATGGACACAATATTTTTTTAAATAGTTGTTATCCGCCTAGAATCTATTGTGAGGATAGTGCGGAATATATATAAGAATAGAAGAGTGATTTTTTTTTCAAGGGTAGGAGCAATCCTTTCTTGTCATTGATCCACCCATTGGAAGTGGTGGGAGCTGTCTCAAGCTGATAGGCAAACAGGAGCGCACCTGGCCTTATAGCAGCGGTCTCAAACCCTTTGCAGGGCCACATTGTGGATTTGTAGGTACTTGGAGGGCTGCAGAACAAATAGTTAATGTCTTATTAAAGAAATGACAACATTGCATGAGGTAAGTACCTACAAATCCAAAATGTGGATTATCCGAAATCTGAAATTATCAGAAGCAATTAAGGAGTGCAAGATGCAGAAAGTGAAAAACTATCAAAGTATCAACTGCAAGAGACAAGATTTTGGACCAACTATTTTGAGGCCCTCGGTATTATAAAGAATGATTCTTTATGGAAAACTTGTGCCTTAAGAGTCCGGCGGTCGCGTCCGCAACCGCCTTCAGCTCTCACACACACAAGCTGCACTGCCTCCAATGGTTACCTTACGTTCTGGAACGTTGCCCGCCTCACTGCTGTAACCTCACGCAAGCGTCTGCACACGATTGTCCTCTCCTCTGCACCTCACAATCGCGTACAGACGCAGGAAAGTGCTTGTGTGAGGTTACAGCAGTGAGGTGGGCAACATTCCAGAACACGACCACCGTCCACTTAAGGCACAAGTTTTCCATAAAGAATCATTCCCTATGGCCACTCCCATAGGGGATGCCAAAATGATGCAGGTGAAGAACGTGGGATAATTCAACATGTTGAAGTAGTTTAAAAACAATATTTCAGTGAGCTTAGAAGGGAAAGGAAGATTACTTAGAAATGGGTTTGTAATTAGCAGGTAGAGATAGGTTTACCAGATGTCTGGGAAAATCTGGACATGTCCTCTTTTTAGAGGACACTCTGGGGTCCCGGATGGAGTTTCCAAAACCCGGCAGCTTGTCCGGGTTTTGGAATCCCCAATGAATGGCCACATCTGGAGGGCATCTGAGCATGCTCAGATGACATCACACACATCCAGGCATGCGCCATGCCCTCCAGACACAGTCGGAGCGTGTCGGGGAAGAAGAGAGGAGGTTTGTTGGGGGGGGGGGGGCTGGAGGCTGAACTGGGAAGGGCTGGGGTGGAGCCAATGGCAGAACTGGGTGGGGCCATGTGGCCATATTTTTGCGGCTTGAAAAATGGTAACCCTGGGTAGAGAGGGATCTAGGTTAGGCTTCTTCAAAAGAGAATGGATGAGAAGTTTTCCAGCCCAATATGTCATTCCCCTCTTTCTCTCCTAAATCTCCACTTCTCCCCTCTTCCCTCTCCCCCTTCCCTTCTCCTCCCACCCATCTCCCTTCTTTCCCCTCACTTCTCTCTGTAAGTCGCCTTGAGCCTGTATAAGTATGCACAACACCCAAATAGAAGATTCAATTAGATTGGATATCCTTGACCATTCTGTACTCCGGCTTCTCCTCCTTGCACTGGTGATATCTAAACTGGACTACTACAACATCCCTTTATTTGGGTCTCCTTGCTACCCAAATCCATATTCTTCAGCTTGTTTAAAATGCCACAAAACTCCTTCTTAATTGCAGGAAATGTGATTATGTTTTCCCCCCCTTCTTAAATGTTGAGCAGTGCATCCCATTGGCCCATAGGATCCCATTCCACGCCTTGTAGTCACCAATGCCTAGTGTGACCATATGGCTCCAGAAAAAAGGGGACGGATTGAGACATCTGGGTTTTACTTCCATTGAAAGCAACCAAGATGTCTCAATCTGTTCTCCTTACTTCCATTGCTTTCAATGGAAGTAAAACCCGGATGTCTTAATCCGTCCCCTTTTTTCTGGAGCCATATGGTCACACTACCAATGCCGGATGGTTAGAGAGTTGCAAGAGAGGATAAAGCCGTCCATTTATTTTCATACTGGTTGAATGCCTCTGGTTTGCCTTCTAGCTAATGGTTTTGGTCACAGACCAAAGCAGAGAATTCTGAAAAGCTGCATCTTCCAAAGGCAGCTGACGAGAAGTGTCATTGCTTTACCGGGAGCCGCCCACGTTCCCCACTGCCAATAAGGGATGGGCCAAAAACTCTCGTACGTATCATTTAAACAGTCTGTGGTAAAGGGTTAATTATATGGTGTAGTTCATTAACTCATAAAATTAAAGGATGAGTCATAAGATTTGGATATTGAAATAGAGACTACCAAGTTTCTTCCAAACTCCTTGAGCTCTCGATGTATCATTCTTCTAACGTCATGCTTACTCTGCTTTGATGTGGAGCCATTAATTTTACTGAAACAATTTGAATGATTCAGTATTGGATACACAAAATGCTGGGAATAGATATGAAAGGATGTGCTGTAGCTGGAAGAATTCAGATATGAAATTTAATAATAATAATAATTTTATTCTTATATTCCGCCATACTGAAAAAGTTCTAGGTGGTTCACAAGAAGGTGAGCTAATACATGGGATACAGATAAAATACAAATTAGAATAATGGACTTAAAAACAGATAAAGACAGAAAGCATTTACAATATAATGCAGGAAAAGAAGTAATACATCAAACAGATAAAATACATCAAGTTGAATATAAGGAACTTGATTGAAAAAATGAAGCAGAATGCATTAAGATTCCAAATTTTCTAAAATCAAGATAGGAAGAGATCTTGAACATCATTTTTCCAAGCCATACATTCAATTTAGTGGCTCTCTCAAGGAATTTCTTATAACGACAGGATTTTATGGAGGGATATGAAAACAAGTGCACTCTACGTGTGGTCTTTTTGGCATGACGCAAAGAAAAATGAGACACAAGATAACCTGGTAACAAACCCGAAACTGATTTATAACAAATACAAGAAAATTTGAACAGAATTCTCGACTCTATCAGCAACCAATGGAGTTTCAAATAAAAAGGAGTGATATTTACATTCCTCTTTATTCCCTCTGCTCTGAAGTCTCCAAAATTAGGGTTACCAGATTTTCCGTTTGGAAAATCCGGACCCCCCTATACCCATCCATTCCCAGCCCCGCTGCCTGCTCTCGTCGGGCAGGAGGATTTCCGCGCATGCACAGATGCCCTTCTGCCCGACGCGATGTGGAGGAAAGCTCCGTTCACATTTATAATTCAGTTAGATCTTGCCAAATGGATCCAGATTCTCCTGATGGCCTTGATCCAGGCCTGGGTTTACCCCACGGCATGCAAAGACTTGTCATGATTTTGCGTTCCCTGCATGCCGTGGGATAAACCCAGAACTGAATCCTGTCAGGGGAATCTGGATCCCATTGACAAGCTTATCTGGACTAGGGTTACCACAGGGCTCCAGAAAAAGGAGGATGGATTGCGACATCTGGGTTTTACTTCCATTACTTGCATTGGAAATAAAATCTGGATATCTCAATCCGTCCTCTTGTTTTCTGGAGTCATATGATAACCCTACTTGGAAATCAATTCCAGAATTTAATTACACGTTGTATGAAGAAATATTTTCTCCGGCTTGTTTTAAATCTACTACTTAGTAACTTCATCGCACGCCCCCTATTCCATCTGGCCTTCCTAAGGTGACATATATAAAGAAGGTGCAAATGTCTGTGGGAACTTATGGCAAGCCTGAATCTAAAATTACACACACTACTACTATTTATTATTTCTATAGCGCAGAAAAGGCGTACGCAGCCCTGTACATATTAACATACAATAGACAGTCCCTGCTCAGAAGAGCTTACAGTCTAATTTAGACAGGACATTACAGCACAAGGTCTGCAGATAAAAAGTACAGTAACCCCCCCTCCCCCCCGAATTCGCAATTCACGAATCGCGAACTCCGTCATTCGCGGTATTTTCTGACCACCTCTTCCGGGAACTAAAGACAGGCTACACCAATCAGGAGCTGCTTTGACGAGCTCCTGGAACGGAACCCCCCGCGAATTTCGGGGGATGTACTGTACCTGTGGATTTTATCCCAACGTCGCCGGTTTAAATATTACCCTACAGAGTCCAAAGTGGAAATTTTCACTGAAATCCTTTTGCGCCTTTTCTACGGGGGTAGAAGAAAAGGAACTGCCGAACACGGAGCAAGTTGAGAGGCCCTTTTATGAAGGTGAACTAACTGATTTAGCACATGCTAAATGCTAAGGCCTCCATTATATCCTATGGGCATCTTGGCATTTAGCCCGCGCTAAATCGGTTAGGTGGCCTTAAAGGACCCCTAAGCTTATCGCTCAGAAGTGTCATCAATCTGCACCACTAAATGAACCGACAGTGTGAGAGTTAAGTCTTTGCTATGCGCCAGCGAGGTCCCAGAACTAAAAGAACGGTCACGGCTGTCATGTCTCTAACAGTTTTGGCACTAGGGCTTTGATGTTGCTGGTGATAGCTCACAAAATGCTTTCAGGTGCTATGCAATGAAACAAGAGGAGACATTGTCCTCATGGCTATCCCGATGCTTCTTGTCAGCTCTCTGAAGACAATGACAATTCATGTATTAATTACTGTAGCCTTACCTGAGAAGATCTGGTCCCACATTTCCTTGCTAATCGTGCTAAGATTTTTATTTTGATCTGCAAAGATGTCAAATCCAGTCATGGTGAATGGAAGCCATTGTTCTCTCCGATGGCGCTTGGAAAAGCAGAGAAACTTGTTCATCGTGGCCCTGCATTTTCCATTAATTTGAGACCACAATGGAGCCATTCAGTACAAACTTTGTTTCTAGCGCTGGCAAGAGCATTGCAAATGAATTGGCTTGTACGAGGGGCCGCTGAAAAGTTCTCAGCCCGACCAACAAAGTCGGGGCAGCCTCCGTCGAGGGCTCGACACGTTAGTCCAGGCCATTTTCCACTTTTTTCATTCTGTCTGAAAAAAACGTGGAGCGAAAAAAAGTGGAAAATGGCCTGGACTACGTGTCGAGCCCTCGACGGAGACTGCCCTAATCGATCGCAATTTCCAATAGCATAAAATAAGTTTTCCTAACTAGTGCATTAATTTGAGCATCGAGCGATAGATTTTGGTCACAAGAACAATCCAGAATGAATTAGACTAGAACTTTACAATAAAAAATACATTTCCATATAATCTGACTGACCCATTACAATGAAATGTGATATGTAAAACTAATATATACCCTCAGCTGCACTACATAAATATCTAGTTTCCACATTAAAATACTCATTACAGAGGCAAAACTTCAGAAAGTTCCAGAATTTCAGACCGTCACTCGTGTCTGGAGGCTTACCTTTTTGTTTTCAGAAGTTCACCGGTTCTAATTTTGCCCAATATTATTAACCAATCCTGTTTTCTTGCTCTGTCACAGCTGTCCCACTTCCCTCATTCCACGTTTGGGGACCGGTAACCAAATTTCTTAGATTTAGTTCACAAGGGGGGGCTTGAAAGGTTTGGTAAAAAATCAAGTTAAACGTAGCCTCCAATGACGGCTATGCACTAAGGGCTCCTTTTACGCAGGTCGCGCCAGCGTTTTTAGCGCACGAAGGAAATTTACCACGCGCTACGCTTCTAGAACTAACGCCAGCTCAATGCTGGCATTAAGGTCTCGCGCGTGCGCTATTTCACGCGTTAAAGCCCTAGCGCACCTTAGTAAAAGGAACCTTAAGTCCAGCGAGTTTCCAGTTTTTTGTAAGCCATTTTTCCGATGATATGAAAAACTGGAATCTCGCTGGCCCCACCTCCCCTTCTATTAAACTGCGCTAGCAGTTTTTAGCGCAGAGAGCCGCGCTGCTCCCGACGCTCACTGGAACTCAATGAGCGCCGGGAGCAGCGCGGCTCTCTGCGCTAAAAACTGCTAGCGCAGTTTAATAGAAGAGGCCCTCGGTGTATAGCCCTCGAAGGAGACTACGTTTGACTTGCTTTTTTACTAAACTTTTCAAACCACCATCGCATGCCCACAAGATGGCAGTGTTCCTCTGCTTGCATATAGTTGACTGACCATTGTGCTCTTGAATAGGTTCTGAATAAGAGAAACAAGGATGAATGGATAAAATAAGGAGCATCTGTGTTTTTATTTATTTATACAGTTCTCCCAGGGGAGCTCAGAATGGTTTACATGACTTTATTCAGCTACTTAAGCATTTTCCCTGTCTGTCCTAGTGTTTCTAATGTACCTGGGGCTAGGGGGGGATTAAGCGACTTACCCAGAGTCACAAGGAGCAGCCAGGGATTTGAACCCACAACCTCAGGGTGCTGAGGCTGTAGCTTTAACCACTACGCCACTCTAGAAATCAAAGTGTAGTAAAAGTGAGCCAAGTATAGGACAATGAAGCCATTGTGACATCACCGATGAGGTTGGCTGTTATTGGTGGAATGAGACATTATGATGTCACAATACCAGCTCTGGTTACCAGAGACAGAAACGTTTCATGTTATTTATTTATTCAATTTTCTATACTGTAGCTCAGAGCGGTTTACATTAATTTATTCAGGTACTCAAGCATTTTTTTTCCTGTGTCCCAGTGGGCTCACAATCTGTCTAATGTATCTGGGACAATGAGGGGATTAAGTGACTTGCCCAGGGTCACAAGGAGCAGCGTGGGTTTGAACCCACAGCCCCGGGGTGCTGAGGCTGTATTTTCGACCACTGTGTCACACTCTGCCCCTTCACACACAGTTCTCACTTTCAGCCCCTAATGATTTCTGCAAATAAGGGCCCCACAACTAGTCTGCCCTGCATCCTTTTGCATCCTCACGTGCTGGTGCTGGTAAGCCCTAACGCTTATCTCATTCTTACCAGCTTCGAGCTCTCAGTCATCTAGTATCTCACTACATTGGCTGGTTTTATTTAAGGAAGGCTAACAGCCAGCCAGACTTGGCAATGCAAGGGACGGCAACGTGGCAACTGACATTCCTCTCTGTGAGCCCAGATTCCACCTATTCTGCCCACAGGTAGGTCAGCCCATGGCCACTCACCAACTTTAACACAGAGCTAGGAGATAAAGCTACTGGAGGCCTGGGAGCACGCTGTGAATTCACATCATGCAGCAGCTAGTACTCTCTCCTAGGAACTCATGCAGGGAAGAAAGCTGGAATATGGGGAAAAGATGCAAGTGGAACAGAAGAGGTGAGATCTTGCAGAGGAGGGCAGCCAGTCTATTTTCGCAGAATATATTTGGCAACTTCACAAAATCTCGTTCGTTACTGTTATCCAAGGGAAGATGAAAACCTCCCCATGGCATCTGCAACCAGAAGACTGTGTTCGTAAGGTGCTATCTAAACTAAGGGTAGACAAAGTGATGGGGCCAGATGGATACGTCTGGGGGTACTGAAAGAACTTGGAGAAGTTCTGGCTGACATTTTCAATAGTTGGGAGAGGTGCTGGAGGACTGGAAGAAGGGCAGATGTGGTCCCTTTCCACATAAGTGGGAGGAAGGAGGAAGTTAGGAATATGGTCTGGTTAGCCTGATCTCTGTGGTAAATAAATTAATGAGAACACATCTAAGAGATAGCTTAGTGAACTTTCTGGAATCCAGTGGATTGCAGGACCGGAGGCAGCATGGTTGTACCAGAGGCAGGTCTTGTCAGAAAAAACTGAATCATTTCTTTGATTGGGTAACCAGAGAGTTGGATCGAGGGAGAGCACTAGACGTGGTGTACTTAGATTTTAGCAAAGCTTTTGACATAGAGGAGACCCATAAATAAACTGAATGCCCTCAGTATGGGTCCTAAAGCGACCAATTGGCTTAGGAACTGGTTGAATGAATGATAAGAGCATAAGAATTGTAGACTGAAGGTCCATCAAGCCCAGTTTCCTGTTTCCAACAGTGGTCAACCCAGGAACCAAGTAACTGGCAGAAACCCAAATAGTAGCAACATTCCAGAGCTGAGATTGTGATGTCATAATGCCTCATTCCACCAATGCCTAAGAGCAAACCTCAGCAGTGATGTCACAATGGCTTCATTGTCCTAGGTTCACATAGGAACATAAGAGCTGCCATACTGAGACAGACCGAAGGTCCATCAAGCCCAGTTTCCTGTTTCCAACAGTGGCCAACCTAAGTCCCAAATACCTAGCTAGATGCCAAGTAGCATAACAGGTGACAGAGTGTAGTGGAGTTCACTTTGAGGAAAAGGATGTTATCACCGGTGAGCCACAGAGATCGGTCCTTGCTGCAACTTGTTTTTTAAAAGGAAAATTCAGAAAAAAGCAGAGAAGACCAGACCTTCAAGCCAAAAGATAGACTCAATGGCAGCCATATAAAATGGAGCATGAAACCGGACCTGACACGGGCCGTGTTTCAGCTGAAAAGCCTGAATCAGGAGTCCATAAATTAATCCACTCAAAGATGGCCAAAGTTTAAAAAGGAGCTTCCAAGGTGTCTTGAGTACTGGGGGCATCCACTAAAACACAAGTTATCCCTTATCCACAATATTAACTTCAAATTATCACCTACAGTGTCTCCAAGTCCTGAATAGATCCTGAACCCAACCATGAGTACGGTTTGGATACGGTTCAATCTCAGTCTCTTTCTTATGCCCGCAGCCCTGGAATAGACACCGCTATACTCTTTAACGGAGGGTTCCATTAAGTACATTAACCTGCCTTAGCTTGTCTCCGTTGGTTTCATTGCATTACATGGTGGTGACCGTTCGTTACCCAGTGAAAATAGCCAAACAGTGGCCCTACACATGAATCTGAAATATTAAAATATGCTCAGCTATGCAGAACTAAATTAGAAGGTGGAAAATTCTTTAATTTTTATTGAGTCCTTGGCAACATCAGTGGAGAACTGGCTGGAGGGTTCTAGGACCTGATGGATCATCCATCCCTTGTCCTTAGCTGTAGAAATGGTGACTAGAGATCTTCCCTTCACAGGTCCAGCCTCTGACAAGATGTCTATCAGGAAATGCCACAGCATTGCAGGAGGGGAAACACCTAGAAGTTTACCTGGGAAACGTTCCTAGATTCCCTGTCTCTTCCATCCTGTCCCTACACAACTGCGCATTTCCCTATTCTCTGGGTCACCAGCCAACTGCGCCTTTCTCATTCACTGAGCACGACAGTCCCTTACGGTTTAGAACACAAAGTCAGTCTACGGTACTGGGAAAGAGGGAGAGGAGGAACGCTGGTAAAGTGATAAATGCCACAGTGAGGGAATTGAACACACCACCCGAAAGAGCAGGAATCAAAACCATTCCCTTTTTGCCCAGGTAGAGGCAAAATCACCCAAAACAGTTTGGCTACTCTTCATCCCAATTCTATCTAGAACCCTCTCAGAAAGGCCCCTTATGGCACTATATTCATGCTACCCCTCTCCTAAAGTCGCTTAATTAGTTTCCCACCCGTTTCCGAATACAATTCAAACTCCTCTTTCTGACCTACAAATGCAATCACTCAGCTGCCCCTCACTCTCTCTCTGCACTTATCTACCACTATGACCCCCCCCCCCCCCCGGGGGAGCTCTGCTCAGCTAGTAAGTCCCTCCTTTCTGTGCCCTTCTCTTCAGCTGCCAACTCCAGATTCCGTCCCTTCTGTCTTGCTGCACCGTTTGCTTGGAACAAGCTGCCCGAATCCCAACGGCGGGCTCCGTCTCTGGCAGTGTTCAAGGCCCAGTTAAAAGCCCACCTCTTTGAGAGTGCTTTAAAATCAATAGGAGGAAATATTTTTCACTCAAAGAATAGTTAAGCTCTGGAACGCATTGCCAGAGGATGTGGTTAATGTAGCTGGTTTTAAAAAAGGTTTGGACAAGTTCCTGGAGGAAAAGTCCACAGTCTGTTATTCAGACAGACATGGGGGAAGTCGCTGCTTGCCCTGGATTGGTGGCATGGAATGCTGCTACTTGTGACTTGGATTGGCCTCTGTGAAGACAGGATACTGGGCAAGATGGATCAATGGTCTGATCCAGTAAGGCTATTCTTATGTTATGTGAGCCAAGTATAGGATGATGAAGCCATTGTGACATCACTGATGAGTTTGTCTCTTAGGCATTGGTGAAATGAGGCATTATGACATCACAATCTCAGCTCTGGAATTTTGCTACTCTTTGGATTTCTGTCAGGTACTTGTGACCTGGGTTGGCCACTGTTGGAAACAAAATACTTTAGCGTTTAGGGGTGAGGTATGTGCAAAATTAACTCATTTGATGACGTTGCCCCCCAAAGATCAAAGAGGTTCATAAATAATTATAAAATAATATAGGAAAAGAGAGGAAAAGAATTTGGACAAATTCAAGACCAAACTTAAGAGTTTTCTTTTTAAAGATGCTTTTAGTGAATAAATATAATGCTTTTGTCTCTCTTTATCTAATATTTCATTACAAACTATATTTGTTTCCCCTCCTAATGTTTTTACCTTAAATATATTGAATTAAAACACTGATTGTAATCCCTTAATAATTTTCCCTTCTGTTTTGATATCGTATGTATAAATGATTTAATTTAATTGATTTAAACTTTGTATAGGAATGTTTGTATTTGTCATTTTAATTTGCTTAGATTTATGTCTGTGTAATTCGTTACCCATATTTGGTTATTTTAGCAATTGTACATCGCCTAGAACTTGGAATAGGCCATTAATCAAATTATAGAATAAGCTTGGAAACTTGGGCCTAGATAGTGGATCTTTATTCGCCGAAGTGTTATACCTGGGAGGAAGGGGACAGTCTGTTGCTTATGAACATTTTCACGCAGTTTCCTCAATGTAATGTAAATAGTGAATTACTTAAAATAATAGTTTGAATATAGACCAGGAGAGATGAGTTTAATAGGAAAACCGGCCTGCACATCTTCCACCTTGTACAAGAGTACTGAACAGTATATCACCAGCTCGGGATCTGAGCTCGAGTGCTGACGGTGACCCCGTCAAACCTGTTTGGTTTGAACTCAAGGTGTGAGTTACCCACATGCAAATGAGTCAAAGGGTTTTGATCTCGCTTTATTTCTCTGGAACCAATGAACAGAAAAGGAAGTGGCCTAGGGAAATCCCCCATTGGCTGCCTGTCGCTCTCTGTTGGAGATCCTGCCAATTTCTTGTGAATTAATGCTCGGTCCATATTTCTTTCCAAAGTGACATCCCGGCATCTGTGCGTTCACCTGATACCTTGCAGGAGTGGGCTGCACTTTGCACTCTGCCCCGTCTCTCTGTGCAGCCAGACCAACCCGTTAAATGAGGTACGTGCCCGTGTCTTCCTTGTATGCCTCTATGAAACCAGTTGCGTTTTAAGTCTCAGAGCTTTCTCAACAGGAGACCAGTCGTCCAGGCTATTAGAAGGGTTGAAAGAGCTTCTGCCTTGCATGGAGGCTATTCAGATAAGAGCACAGATATGATGCTTTTATTCCATTTAGAAATACTACATTACATTACATTACATTAGGGATTTCTATTCCGCCTGTGCCTTGCGGTTCTAGTGTCCTATGATTAATCTAAGGAAATACTTTTTACAGAAAGGGTGGTAGATGCGTGGAATAGTCTCCCGGTAGAGGTGGTGGAGACAAAGACTGCGTGGGACAGGCACGTGGTATCTCTTAAGGAGATAGTGGATGCCTCGGATGGGCAGACTGGATGGGCCATTTGGCCTTTATCTGCCGTCATGTATTACATTCCACTGTAAAGTATATGTGTAGTTTTTTTTGTAAACCGTATAGAATTTCAAGGTATTGCGATATAGAAATAATGGGTCCTTTTACTAAGGCGCGCTAGTGTGTCTTAGCGCACATTAAAAATTAGCGTGCACTAAATGCTAATGCGTGGTATATTAGAATTTAGCGTGTGCCAAGACGCACTAAATGTTTATGTTGTGTCATGAAATCTTTGCATTTTCTGCCACGCATAGACTGCAGGAAATGTCAGGTGAAATCGTTTTCCCGCAAGCGTGTGGCTGTGTCTCTGACCTGCGTCGTGCGGCAGTCACCGTTGTCAGGGGATTCCCGATCAACCGTCTGCTTCAAGACACTGTGAGTGGTCAGACGGCAGGGACGACGGTCACGGCTCCCGCTCCTGACCTGAATCTTGCCGAGAAGAAAGCAAGAAATGGCAAACTTGGCAGCGTGAAAGGATGACCTGAGAGAGAATGCAGGGAATCAAGTGAAAATCAGTTTCATCCTGCCTTTTCTGTCAACATAACTGAATGGCATGCAGCCCACTTGCCTCACACCGGAACATTTGTATGGGGCAGGCGGGAAGAGCATTACTTGGAAATCAGTAACTTTTTTTTGTCCATTGCCGGAAAGTACTTGTGCTAAAGCGTATTTATTAAGGAACGGCTGGTCCGTTGATCGCTGCTAAGGATCGGATATGAGGTTTATTTTAAGTACAGTATCTTTATTAATAATTTTATTTTATATTTAATTTAAAAAATTTCTTTTCTGCCTACAACCTAGGCAGATTACGACAAAACAAACAGAGAATATTTCACATAATCTTCACAACAAAACAGACTGCAACAAGTGTGGTGCAGTGGTTAAAGCTACAGCCTCCTTGTGACCCTGGGAAAGTCACTTAATCCCCCCCCCCCCATTGCCTCAGGTACATTAGATAGATTGTGAGCCTGCAGGGACAGACAGGGAAAAATGCTTGAGCTCCTCTGGGAGAACGATATAGAAAACTGAATAAATAAATCATTCCCTCTTCTAAAATTTCAAATATAAAATCTCACAAAGACATTTCCAGTCAGCAAGGAATGCTTCTCAACATTTTGCTGTAGAAAAAAAGCTCGTACAAATAAGTAAGTTTTTTTAAAAGATTTGAACTGCCTACATAATCTCAAGCGACCTGACAACTGGTTCCCCAATCGTGGACCTGCAACTGAAATTTCTGTCGTCTGTGCCCTTTCAGAATGAGTCTCCCCCCAACTGACCCAATCGACAATGGCTGTAAAGAGGTTTATGGAACAAGACGTTGTCACCACAAAGATGCAACCCAGAAAAGTTAATGCACTTGTAATGAGTTTTTATACAAAGTTCAATAGAAAAATGCAGAAGGGCTGATTCCTCTTGCGTTCCTGCTGCAAGCTATAATATTATTCTTATCGTTCCAGTAAGACTGAGCACAGGCAGCAAAGTTAGCCCTGTCGTGTGTTGTGTTTGCCTTCTCGCTCTGGGGGGCGGCCTTTTGCACAAAGTGAGCCGGAGTCAACTACTACAAAACCGTCTAGACTTAAAATGGCCTAACGTGATCCAAAGGCTTGACTTGCGTGAAGCCAGTGGCCAATTCTGGCGCCGTAATGCCACCCAGGCTGCCTGGCAGTTTGTGGAGATAGTCCCTGAGGCAGAGAATCGAAACGAGGCTCGTCGGACTTCTACTTGAAAATGTAGCCGCATGGTTAGTGATTTGAGACGGGCTCGTTTGGCGTTTGTCATCGTGGTATCATAGCGCAATTCAGTTTGCGCATTTTTTATTGGGCTTATTGTGAACTGTGATTAGTTAAGAGGGATCACTGAGCAGTAGGACGTTCATATACAGAAGCTTTCTTGAAGCATTATTTCATATTTAGAGAAATATTATGATGCAACTGATGTATCAGCAGTTCAGGACTTCCCCCGCGTACAACTTGGGTTGACGTCTATATTGCCAAAGAGCAATTTAGGTCATCACGTTACTGAAGATCTGTCTTATGAGCATTTAATAAGCCTTGTCCCATATTTGCTCGGAGCTCTCTCATTCATAAATAAATATAGGAGTTATTTGAGGGTCGTCGCTGTGGTGATCTTCCTCATTATAAGCGAGTTATCTCTGATTAATGCAGAGGCTACAGATTGGCTCTCCAGGGTGTTGTAAGGGCACAGCTGATTTTGAAGGGAAGTATGGAGAAGAGAGAAGATCTGTGAGGAGAGGAGGGTGGAATCAGCTCCATTCCCTCTCTGCGACCACTGGATTCCCTCATCCTGCATTCAAACACACTTGACATTGCAGGGCATAAATCATTCTCTGGAATTTGGCCTTTCCTGAGAAACCCCATCAGGAGTCTGGGCACCCAAGGCATACCGAATAGGTTTAGCTAAAGGTTTGGTTGCTTTCAAAATACCAGTGGCAGAAAAAAAAACAAGTGAATGTCAGGAGTCCATTTTGAAGAAAGCAGAAATGCAGCCAATATTCTAAATTTTTGGTAAACTGGGGGATTTTATGCAATTTTGAACAAACTCATTAATTAAGATAATGTAAATAGACCAATTGAGCAAGCATTCTAGTAGAGTGTTTTTAATTAGCATTTGGTATTTTGAGACATCCCATCATTGTAGTCATAGCTGTGATACTATGAATCCTAGCACTGCAATTGATATGATAAAAATCACATTTAAGGTTGAACATAAGAAAATAAGAAATGCCTTCACCGGTTTAGACCGAGGTCCATCAAGTCCGACGATCCGCTCACGCGGCGGCCCATTTAGTTCTCTATTATTGGCTTATGTTTTGGACCTGACAGGGCTAGAATTTCTTTAAGTACAAATCGGAACAATATACGAGAATTCATCAAAGCTGAGCTGGTACTTTACACAGATGAAATCATATTTCAGGCCGTGCTTTCTCCAGCCTGGGCTTTTTAGACATCGGTGTCCTTTATTGCTACCTGGGCTGAACTTGAAAGGTTATTGCGTTATTGGGTAGGGAGTGATTTTTGTTCAATGTTTCCCACGATTAAGGGGCCAGACGAAATTACTTCACGAGAAGCAATGATCACAGCTGATATAACCCTGTGTTCTGCATATTCTGTTCAGTCATGGAATGTATTGGCAAACCAAAGAACTAATTATCTGCTGAATGATTCAAAAATGTTTCTATGCTAGCTCGTTTTTCTTAATTTGTATTTTTGCAATTAAAAACTTTGGGGTCTTTTTACTAAGGCAGGCTAGCTGATTTAGCACGCACTAAATGCTAAATAAAATAAAAGCAATCCACTTGCTCATTCATCTTGTCATGCCATCACCAGAGGCTGGCTACTTTTCCGTGGCCCACCTTTTAGAATCCTTCTAGCTGCAGGCAGATTTTTTTTTTTTTTGGAGGGTGGGCATGTTGGCATATATTTTAACGAGTACTTCAGCAGAGGAAAAAAGAAGTGGCTTAGAGGTGGTGTGCAGCCAGAAATTGATGTTTCGTGTCATTTCTCATTTGTCTCTGGGAATGTCCATTCTGTTCAAGGTTTTTTTTCCCCCTTACGTTATCATAGGAACAATATCATTCGGAGTGTGCATGCTTTCGAAAATGAGTATATTGTACAAAGAATGCTCGCTGTTTCAGAAAATCTGCATTATTAATAGCACAGAATAAACACAAAATTGTGTGTATGTGTGTGTGTGGGGGGGTATTTATTTTTGTTGGCCAACAATATGAAAAAACTTAGAATATGCAGTTGACAATCACTATATCATTTCAGATGGATGCACATCCCAAGGGGCTTATAAGAGGCAAAAGGTCATAGATTTGATTTACCACCTTTCTGCGGGTGTAGACCCTTTTTCTGTCCCTAGTGGGCTCACAATTTAAGGGCTCCTTTTATTAAGCCGTGGATAGCATAGCTGGTTTTAAGAAAGGTTTGGACAAGTTCCCAGAGGAAAAGTCCATAGTCTGTTAATGAAAAAGACATGGGGGAAGCCACTGCTTGCCCTAGATCGGTAGCATGGAATGTTGCTACTCTTGGGTTTTGGCCAGGTACTAGTGACCTGGATTGGCCACCGTGAGAATAGGCTTCTGGGCTTGATGGACCATTGGTCTGACCCAGTAAGGCTATTCTTACGTTCTTATGTTCTTACCGCGGTCCAGTGAGGTAACTGCTCTGAGCTTAGGAATTCTATGATCACCGGAGCAGTTACCTCATTGGGCCACGGTAGAAACCAGTGTAAGTTCTGGACCTGGAGTAATAGAGGGTTTAGTGACTTGCCCAGGGTCACGAGGAACTGTAGTGAAAACCAATCCCCCGTTCCCCAGGTTTTCAGCCATTGCCCCAGCCATTAGGGCTAGTCTTCCACTTGTGTGGGTTTGAGTTTCCCAAAAAGTAGGACCATGGCCAGATACGTCCAGGCTTTCACTCTGTGAAATGCTCTCTTGGTACTTAGAGCAGGAAAAAGCTGTTTCGAGGAGATCAAACTAAGCCGTATGTTACACGGTCGGTAGCATGGTTTTGCTTGTAACGTAATGCCTACTTGAATGGGGTCATTGAGAACAGGAGTAAGGGTTTGCAGGCGTTTGTTCATTCTTTTCATTGGTGATTTATTTCCGGCTTCATCGTGTATAAAAATGGCAGCAGATTGAAATGGAAAACATGAAATACAGGATATTTTGTTCAGGACTTCTTCCATTTCATTTTGAAAACGATCCAGACCCCAGAATTCAATTGTTGTTTCTTTCCCCTTTCAAAATGCAAGCACATCCCTATAGACAATTTTCAAAAGAAATTGCCCAAACTGAACCTTTATTTTATCATTTGTATTCAAAAACGATATCAACTAATAGCCTAATCTTCAATTATTTTCTTGTTATGAAATATTGAGATAAGTACAAACTGCCCTCACGCTTTATTGCATGTTTTCATTCTGTGTCGACAAGTAGTTTGACAACTGGGATAGAAAAGAGTTTCCTGACGTCGAAAGGAAAGCCGTCTGGGTCTGGCGTCTTCTCCAGGAAAATTGCTGCTCGCATTTAATTATTGCTGGTTCAAAAAACATAAAGGGGTCTTTTTACTAAGGCACGCTAACTGATTTAGCACGCACTAAGCTGCCCATTATATTCTATGGGCCCGTTAGCATTGAGCACGTGCTAATCGTTAGTGCGCCTTTGTAAAAGAGCCCCCAAATCTTTTGCTAAAATTTTTACAGCAACAGTTTTTTTTAGGGCAAAATCTGATCGAAACTTTGTCACCTGGGTCAGTGTTAGAACTTTTAAAATATAACTTAAATAGGCGTTGTTTTGCTATGTATGAACTAGTGCATGCCGTTTATTTTCAAAACATCTAACCTAGTTCTATCACAAAGGAAAGCAGGTCTGATTTTCCATTGTAGCATCTGTTTAGATAATATTTGTGTGGCAAAACACACTGGGTGAATCAGAAGAATTCAATGTGGTTAAAACATTCAGATGATGTAGATACTGGTGAACCTTTCAGGTATTTTTTTAATCAGGTCGCTGCCTAAACTCACCCCCTCTTTTACCAAGGTGCGCTAACTAATTAGCGCATGCTAACACGTCCATAGACTAACATGCAAGCACTAATCGATTAGCGCACCTTAGTAAAAGAGGGCCTCAGTGACAATGTAGCCAATTTTTATCTTTTTGTGTTTGGGTAAAATAAACATGGAGATAACTAAATTCACCTAGATGGGTCTAATCAAAAATTTGAGTGCCCAGAAAGAAAAATCAAGACAGGAATAGGAGGGAGCTTTCCGACGGAGAGGAGGCTACTTGCTCGAAAGGGTTTTGTCCACCTTTACATTCACTGAACCTCAGTCTGAAATGAACAACGCATGGAGGACTGATGATGAGAACTCTAAAGCTGGGTCTAGGGTGAGATTAAAAATTATAATCAACAACTACAAGGGTGGTTTGAAAAGTCTGGTTGAAAAAAAGCAAGTGAGGGCTATACACTCGGTTCAGCGAGTTTCCAGCTTTTTTTGTATTGTAGGAAAAACAGCTTGCAATAAAAACAGAAACTCGCTGGACCAAGTGTAAAGCCCTCACTTGCTTTTTTTTTTTTTACCAAACTTTTCAAACCACCCTCAGAAAGCAAAGAGGTCCTTTTTCTAAGCTGCAACAAGGATTAACACATGCTTACTTCAGTTCATCCCACGTGCTACAAAACAGAATTTATATTTATGTTATTAATTTATTTTATGGGGTGTGCATGTATTTATTTACCACCTACCAGCCAGGTACTCCAGCATTTTCCCCTGTCTGTTCTGCTGTGCTCACAGTGTACCAGAGTTATAAGGAGCTGCAGTGGCCATCAAACCCAGTCCCCCAGGCCGTTGTACTAACCGTTAGGCTACTCATCCACTCCTAAAGCATTGTTTACTTATTTATTTGTAGTCATTTACATATACCGCCTATCAAAGTCATCTTAGCGGTTTACAATCCGGTACTCGGGCATTTTCCTTGTCTGCCCTGGGGGGGCTGACAATCTATCTAACGTACCTGGGGGCAATGGAGGATCGAGTGACTTGCGCAGAGTCACAAGGAGCAGTGTGGGATTTGAACCTACAACCTCAGGGTGCTGAGGCTGTTGCATTAACCACTATGTAGGTGCGATCTGAGCTAATCAATTAGTGCAGCTACATCGCTGTGCGTCAACCAATTAGCTTGTGGTTACCCATGTGAGCTTTCAGGAGGAAATTCTATAAAAGGCATCTAAAAAGATAAGCGCCTATAATCTAGGCACTTATCTCTTGTCAGTCATACTTAGGCACCTATTATTATACAGAATCGTGCCTAACTTAAATTTAGGCACCTGTAATAAAGGCCTATGGGCTAGATTCACTAAGCAAACTGATCGTGTACTGATCGGTTTGCGATCCCTTTGCGGCCCGATTGTACTCCGGCCAGATTCGCTTACCTCTCCTCCGATCCGTGCATGCAAATGAGGGGAACGGCATGCAAAGTAGGCAGGGACACGATTCACTACAGAAATCTTGCAAACCGACTGGGCTGGCCGATCAACACAAGAAGCTGCTGAGGACCAGTAGCTCAGGTCCTTTCTGAGTGCCCTGCCTTCTGCCGCCCTGCTCTCTGCCCCAATCTGATGCCCTGTCTCCTGCTGTCTCCTGCCTGCCCCGATCTCGTGCTCTGCCCCGAATCTCTCCTGCCTGCCGCCCCGACTCGCTGCCCTGCTCTTGCCCCGAATCTCTCCTGCCGCCCCGACTCTCCTGCCCTTCCCCGCTCTGCGAGCCTATGGGGCTTGCTGGGCTATTAAAAGTTTTTTTTTTTTAAAGTCGCGGCTCTAGACGTTTGTATCTTCCCACTGTAAGCTTTTAACTTTGCCGAAATTTTAAATGATTTCAATTTTAAATATCTATTTTTATGTTTAATGATTGATTGATGTGAACCGTCTAGAACTCCTGGGTATGGCGGTATATAAAAATAAACTATTATTATTATTATCTACAGATGGTCTGCGCATGCGTCGGAATCGCACACTAGCCATTCACGCGTTCGGAAGGGGACGTTCCTCCGATCACCCTCATTAAAATTTTTTTGTTTTGTAATGAGGCCTGCAGCCGCCGACAGCCACTGCGGTCTGCAGCTGCCGACAGCCGCCGCGGCCGACATCCACCTCGGGGGAAGAGAGAAAGAGAGAGAGAGATTCGCGCACTTGCGCACTCCTACCTGAGGTGCCCTACAGCGCACGGAAAACGGGAGCACGCAGGTGGGAGTGCGCATGCACGGCTTAGGGTTTTATTATATTAGATGAAGGGAAAGACCTCAGAGGTCCAAACCATAGACTGAAATAATGTCTGTTGGTTATGTCTGGATCATGTTCTCTTTCATTGGTCAAAAACCTTCAATCCTTTTCATTTATTTATTTTAAAAAATTTCTACACCGCTTAAGACCTAAGCGGTTTACAAAGTAAACATACATCATCACGTATGCACACACAATCAGTACAGCATTATCTACTCACTCCTCCAAAGCTGTCTTAACTTAGGGCTCTTTTTACCAAGGTGTGAGCACGCACTAACCACACGCTAAACGCTAAGGCGTGGATGTTAGTCTATGGATGTGTTAGCGTTTAGCGTGCGTGTAGATTTAGTGCGCGCTAAGCACACGCTAAAACACATAGTGCACCTTAGTAAAGTAGGGGTTACTATACCCCTCTTTTACGAAGGTGCGCTTACGCTTTGTAGCGTGCGCTAAATGCTAACGCGTGCATGTTATCCTACGGGCACATTAGCAGTTAGCGCATGCTAAATCTGCGCTAAAACGCTTAGCGCACCTTTGTAAACGAGGGCCTACAACTAGCACATGGCTAATACGACTTCGATAAAACAGATTGTCAAACTCTGAAACATCACTTTTATAGATCTTTTTTAACTTTTACTTCTTTCTTTTCTTATTTTAACAAAAAAATATATAATTCAGCACCATCAGAAAGCTGGGAGGCCATGAAAACCTTCCTCTTCACAAATCCAGCTCCATGAAAAGACCAAGCCAAACGAGCTTAGATAAACTCATCATGAAAAGACCAAGCCAAACGAGCTCAGATAAACTCATCAACTAGGCCATAGCGCTAAGTTCCTCACTAAAGCATGTATAGTTAATTAGAGTATCTCAGAGGTTTATCTCTACTATAGCTGATTAGTGCATCTTGGCTGTTCATATCCACTATAGCATGTATAGTTGATTAATGTATCTCGGCGGTTAATTCTACTTTAGCCTAGGGCAGGGGTGTCCAATGTCGGTCCTCGAGGGCCGCAGTCCAGTCGGGTTTTCAGGATTTCCCCAATGAATATGTATTGAAAGCAGTGCATGCAAATAGATCTCATGCATATTCATTGGGGAAATCCTGAAAACCCGACTGGACTCAGTCGGGTTTTCAGGATTTCCCCAATGAATATGTATTGAAAGCAGTGCATGCAAATAGATCTCATGCATATTCATTGGGGAAATCCTGAAAACCCGACTGGACTGCGGCCCTCGAGGACCGACATTGGACACCCCTGGCCTAGGGTAACCAGATTTTCCTGAAGGAAAATCTGGACCCATGGCCAAGCCCCCGGGCTCACCCAGTTCCGCCCCGTTTTGCCTGTGTCACGCCCCGTTCCACCTCCCAGCTCCGCCCCAGATGGCGTCCGCGCATATGCGGACACGAGGCAATGATGTCACGTGCGCGCGCGCGACATCACCGCACTGCATTTGCGCGTGCGCAGATGCCCCTTCCCCGATGCGATTTTGACGGGAAGCTTTCCAAAACCCGGGACAAAGTGCCGGGTTTTGGAAAAGCCGTCCGGAGCCCTGGACATGCCCTCAAAAAGGAAAATCCGGACGTCTGGTAACCCTACATTAGCACGTCTAGTTACCTGGTGTATCTCAGATGTTCTTTATTTACCATAAAGCGATCATTGCACCATTAGCTTTCCAAATACGTCTAGTCCATATTTGTCTCGACTAGGCTATGTATGTACTCCTGTAACCCGTTCTGGGCTCTTTTGGGATGACGGGCTAAATAAATGAATGAATGAATACACAAATCATTCTTTGCGTGAATAATTTTGCCAATAATTGGCACTTGATGTACTAGGTCCTACCACCAACAGTATAAGAGTGGAAATATGCTCTTAAAGCAACCGTAACAACTCGAAAACTCCAGACTTCCAGTTGTTTCTAACATTTGCTGGGTATAGTTTCCTGGAAAGACCACTTATCTTGGTTGTGGATAGCGCTGTCCACCTTTCAGAGGTGCTGAATCAAAATACCCCCAACATATGTTAAGCACAGCTACAAACGGAGGCAGGAGGAATTTCTGCTCAAATCAGTTCTTACCCCATAAGGCGTACTTTAAAGATTCTAATCCATTCATTTATAATAGCGAAAATTGATTACTGTAACGCTTTATTTCTAAACATCACACAAAAATAAATAAGAAGAATACAAATAATTCAAAACACAGCAATAAAAATAATATATAACTCAAAAAAATTCGATCACGTATCTCCATTGCTAAAAGACGCACACTGGTTACCAGTAAATCACAGGATCTGTTTTAAATTAATGCTTCTAATTTTCAAAACCTTAATATCCAACGAACCTCAATTTATCTCCAAAACTTTAATTCCATATAAACCTCATCGATCTCTTCGCTCTTCCGACCAATGCTTATTAACAGTTCCATCTTTAAAAATTATAGGCACCAGAAGAGCTGACACTTTTACAGTCGCCGGCCCACAAAGGTGGAATAAACTTCCTCAATTTATTAGAACAGAAAAAAATATCACAACATTTAAAAAACTTTTAAAAACATATTTATTTAATGATGCCTTCGACTTTTAATAGCTCTCTTAAATTACTTATGATCTGATATTATTGCTAAAGAAGTTAACGAAGTTAGCTTGAGCCATTTCGTTCTATCTTTTTACCCTACCTTTTGTACTTTCCCTCTTTTCTTATTAAACCCGAAATTGTAACTTTTTTAATTTTCCCTTGCCCCTCAAGTATGTTTTAAATGTTTTTATCTTATGTCATGTTAATAATTATTATGTTAAGTTTCTTATCTCTTTTTATTACTATATGTACATCGCTTAGAAATTGTTATAGGCGATCCATCAAAAGACTGAATAAACTTTGAAACTTTGAATAAACTTAAACTTTGTACTTGCAAAATTAACAACATTTTGCTAGCTGCTTTTTGAGTTTCAATAAGGTCGCAGCATCCGGACTTTTAAAAAATTAGACTGAGAATTGTGAGTAAGAAAATGAGCAATTGTGAAGTTTTTGTGCTTTTCCGGATGTGAGACTTGTCTGATGCAAATGTGCCCCCGCTTTTACAAACGCATAGCATGGGTTTTAGCGCTGGCAGCAGCGGTAACTACTCTGATGCTCAGCGTCGGAGCAGTTACTGCTGCTGCCGGCGCTGAAGCCCATGCTATGCGTCCATAAAAGAGGGGGATAGTTTATTTGGAGCTCCTTTTTACAAAGCCACGGTAGAGGTTTCAACCAATGGCCAGTGAGCTAAATGCTCCGAAGCTCATAGGGATTCTTCGAGCATCGGAGCATTTAGCTCGCTGGCCCATGGTAGAAACCTCTGCTGCGGCTTGGTAAAAGCCAGCGTTTATTCTTAGCGGTGGCCATATTCCTGGGAAAAATTCACCTATAAACATATAACAACTCGGAGACCCTGGTCAATGGTCAGTGCATTAAAATGTAGAAAGGATGAATGAATAAATGGCTAAATTCAAACTGAAGGGCAATAAAGGCAAAAGACGGAGAAAATAAGCAGATTCGCCAAATGAAAGTTGCTTAAAAGTATTTCAAGCCAAAGAAAATCTCTAAAAATGTAAGTGAAGAAAATAAAAATAGAACATATCAAGAAAAATAATCATCTTTGAACAATATTATCCAGTTAAAACCAACTACAATCCTCAAATCCTTCTTCTCCTTAATAATGGCAGATCAGGACCAAGGAATGCATGGGTTCAGAGTAGAGGTCTCAAACTCCATCCTTTGCAGGGCCACATTTTGGATTTGTCGGTACTTGGAGGGCCTCAGAAAAAAATAGTTAATGTCTTATTAAAGAAATGACAATTTTGCATGAGGTAAAACTCTTTATAGTTTATAAATCTTTCCTTTTGGCTAAGTCTTAATAATAATATTGCAATTTTTATAGCTAAAGAGACAGATGATCAAGAAACTGTTTTATTTTACTTTTGTGATCATGATAAACATATCGAGGGCCTCAAAATAGTACCTGGCGGGCTGTGAGTTTGAGACCACTGACCTTTGGTCTGTCCCACTATGGCAGCTCTTATGTTCTTATGTGAGCCAAGTATAGAAATAATCAAGCCATTGTGACATCATTGGTGAGGTTGTCTGTTATGCATTGGTGGAATGAGGCATTATGACATCATAATCTCAGCTCTGGAATGTTGCTCCTCTTTGGGTTTCTGCCACTGTTGGAAACGGGATACTGGGCTTGATGGACTTTTGGCAGTGGTCTCCAACTCCAACCCTTTGCAGGGCCACATTTTGGATTTGTCGGTACTTGGAGGGCCTCAGAAAAAAATAGTTAATGTCTTATTAAAGAAATGACAATTTTGCATGAGGTAAAACTCTTTATATTTATAAATCTTTCCTTTTAGCTAAGTCTTAATAATAATATTGTCATTTATAGCTAAAGAGACGTATGATCAAGAAACTGTTTTATTTTACTTTTGCAATTACAATATCGAGGGCCTCAAAATAGTACCTGACGGGCCGCATGTGGCCCCCAGGCCATGAGTTTGAGACCACTGGGTTAGACCATCTCATTTGTATAGAATTCTGTTTTGTACCGAATCATTGCATCGCTTTTGCTTGTGATTTAAATTGTGAGTGTTTTCAACAAGCAGTTTTGTTATCTGTTTCCTTTGAATTTAATTTAAAGAAAAAGATTTAACATAAAACAACAGCGACAGGACCCAACTCCAATACATTTGAAGAATAAAAATAATCCAATACATTTGAATAATAAAAATAATCCAATACATTTGAATAATAAAAACAAGCTTTCAATTGCTTTCTAATAGGACTGTAATGAATGTTCGCATTCAATTCAATTCGGTCCCATATAGTACTCCAAACACATTCTTTTTATTTGGCCAAATAGTGATTTAAATTTGAATACGAATAATCTGGAGCTCTATTGTGCTAAATCCGACTGAAATAAACACTGGATCTCTGATTTCACATTGCTTCTTTTATTACAAGTGGATCGATTTTTCACTCCGTCAAAAATTACAAAGACGTGGGGACACTCGATGAAATTACAGGGAAATAGGAGGAAATATATTTTCACTCAGAGAATAGTTAAGCTCTGGAACGCGTTGCCAGAGGGTGTGGTAAGAGCGGATAGCGTAGCTGGTTTTAAGAAAGGTTTGGACAACTTCCTGGAGGAAAAGTCCATAGTCTGTTATTGAGGAAGACATGGGGGAAGCCACTGCTTGCCCTGGATCATGGAATGTTGCTACTCTTTGGGATTCCGAAATCTTGCTATTCTTTGAGATTCTTCCTGGAATCTTGATACTATTTGGGGTTCTAGAATCTTTTGTTACTCTTTGGGATTCCGGAATCTTGCTACTCTTTGAGATTCTTCCTGGAATCTTGATACTATTTGGGGTTCTAGAATCTTTTGTTACTCTTTGGGATTCCGGAATCTTGCTACTCTTTGAGATTCTTCCTGGAATCTTGATACTATTTGGGGTTCTAGAATCTTTTGTTACTCTTTGGGATTCCAGAATCTTGCTACTCCTTGGGTGTTGGCCAGGTACTAGTGACCTGGATTGGCCACCGTGAGAATGGGCTACTGGGCTTGATGGACCATAAGGCTATTCTTATGTTCTTACTTATTTATGTTAAAGCTCAATGCCCTTTATTTGGTATTCGTATTCGGCCAAATAGTAAAATATTCTTTTCGGTACTGCTCTACTTCCTAAAGAGAAGATGGTTTCAAGTTTCAAGTTTATTAGGATTTTATATACCGCCTATCAGGATTATCTAAGCGGTTTTTACAATCAGGTACTCAAGCATTTTCCCTATCTGTCCTGGTGGGCTCACAATCTATCTAACGTACCTCTCTCATGTTTAGAGGAAGTTGATTCCACAAATGTGAAGTCAAATGAACCTTTCCCGAAGGGCTGGTTGTAACAATCCTACTCGAGAAGAGCAGAGGAAACAGGAGGAAAGGAGCCAAATTTCCTATGACAAAGGGCACGTGAGATGCAAATCCAGCCCTGCATACAGGTAGCTTATTTTTATTCCTGTCTACGGGTTTTCATGTTCCTCAGCACCGTGTTCTCCTTTAAAGTAAGACGCTGTGGAAAACGGCCATGGTACAGGAAATTCTGTAAACATCTTGTTTACATGCATAGCAGAACTTCGGTTTCAGTTCTAGTATCAGGCCACTTGTTAATTATCTCTATGCTTCACACAGAAGGAGGAAGTTATCAACATGGGTTGCTTTATCATAAGGCATGCTCCATTGCATAAAATTGGACCCTGTGTTAAAATAGCTTGATGCGATACACCCGGCTTTCAGCCCAGAGCTGCAGCGTTTGGTTCCAGCCTTTCAGGAGCAGGTGAAATTGAAGCGGAGGAGTTGCTGGCCGGGCTCGATTGGGGACATGGAATTAGAAGCAGACAGACTGAAAAGTAGCGCGAATGACTTGGGTTTAATTTAATTTTACTTTTTGCTTTATTTTTGGTGGGCTTGTTTCATTTTACTCGTTTCCCCCCCCCCTCCCCCGCTTTTATTTTTAGGATTTTTCTTCAGGGTTCTTTACAGGTTTTTTTTTTAGAAGGTTCTCAAGATGTAATTCATACTAGATCCACCCTTTTGATGGTACACTCCATTGAAAGTGATAAGGCTCTAATTATGAAAACTTATTTCAAAAATAAAAACGTTGTATTCTGTGGAGCAAAAATTCTTCTGATTTATTTTAAAAATGTATATACCGTTTAAAACGAAGCGGTTTGCATAGTTTGGCTAAAGCTACACAGTATAGACAGAAGGCCTTTTTGGCATTAAAGTCTAGGGTGTTGGCTTTGGGAACCACATATGGCCTCTTTTACAAAGCCGCGCTGGCGGCTGCGCTGCGCTAACGGCCTCGAAGCCCATAGAGATTTAAAGGGCTTCGGGGCTGTTGCCGTGCGGCTTTGTAAAAGAGGCCGATAGTTTTGAGATTTCCCTGTAAATGTTTGTTGAAATTGCAAGATAAAGATTTCCCCCCCTTTACATTTATAGCGCCGGCTGCGGCGGTAACAACTCTGACGAGGGGGTTTGTTTTTTGGGATCTATTAGAATTAGAGAAATTTCTTAAATTACATGAAGGAGGAAAACTTTGACCGTTTTTATCTTTGGAGAATAAATAATTGAAACACGCCATTTATTTTTTTAATTTATTTTTTTAGTTAATTCCAATGATTTACCTAAATATTTATTTTAATATATTTAGGTATTATCTCTCTAGATGTGGGCTTGATGAAATACTGAACTGTTTTTGAATTGATTTCTTTGTAATGTTTTTCCTTTTATTTCCATATCTGGTATTCTTTTTGGAATATAAATATGCAATAAAAAAAGAGAATTCATTGTATTATCTTTTCCCTCTTCCTTCTCTTTATATGGGTAAATGTAAGTAATTCTTTTTTCATACGTACTATAGTTAGATTGTAAGCCCATTGGGACAGAGAGAGAAATTCAAAGTAACTGTTTAGATTTTTGGCCATTACTTAAGTCAATTTAATTGTTTTGTAAACTGTTTTGAATCCTTTGGCAGGCGGTGGAGATCATAAGGGTCAATGATTGAGACTCCAAAACCATTGAGTCTTGGTGTTGGGTATTATACTCTTAACCAAGCGGGTTTCTGAGACCCTACATCCTCTTTCTCACTTGAAGATATCCAGTTGTGGGATCTATTTGTATTTGTGGATTTTCCAGTTAATCCCACAAACCATCTTCCCCGATTGGTCAGTTGCATCCACAACACGTCCTTTTGTAAACCACATTGAACTTCAAGACTATATGGTCTAGAAATCTGATGTTATGTTATGTTAAATCTCCCAAAGGATTCAAAGCAGTTTACAAAACAATTAAATTGACCTAAGTAATGGCCAAAAATCTAAGCAGGTACATCAAATTTCCCTCTCTGTCCCAACGAGCTTACAATTTAACTATAGTACCTATAGCATAATACCCAAGTATAAAAAGTATAATACCCAATAGCATCTTTTTTTTTTTGGGGGGGGGCATTCTCGGAAATGTTCAATAAGCCATTATCAGCCGTTATTGTGGGTCTGAGCATGAATGACTGGATCTTTCCTTTGAGATCCTGCCAGGTACTTGTGACATGGATTGGCCACGGTCAGAGGCAGGGTGCTGGGCGTGATGGACTTTTTGATTGGGACCAGCATGGCGTGTCGTACACTCCTCTCTTTCTAAACATACGAAGCGTTTGCTCTGTCGATGTCGCACTGTCCCTATGGCTCCACGGCACATCCAATGGTTATAAGGTAGAGTATACAGTGCTTAGGGATAGAGCAATGTGGATGGGGGTCTGTGCTCTCTTTCCTTTAAACTCACAAATCTCCGGATTCCTGACTTTTGACCTGGAAATAGAGGAAAGGCACCTTATCATTCATGCCCAGCTCGTAGTAGCCAATCAAAATACTGGGTGTTTTGACCTTTTCTCTTAGAAACAGATCTCAGTGGCTCCCAAAACGGTCCCTGGGTGAGTTTCCAGGGTCTCCACAATCAATATACATTAGCAAACAAAGGAGGCAGCGTATGCAAATTTCTTATGCATATTCATTGCCTGAAAACCCAACTAGCTGGATGTGCCCCGAGGTCAGGGACGAGAACCCTTGACATAGATGACGTTTTACCCACCCATTCTGTCCATTCTTGAGATCTGACTGGCTCCAGAGCAATGACGTCACTCAGAATTCCTTAATCGTTTTAAATGATGACATGAAAGTCTTTTCGGTTCATTAATGCATCCTTCGCGTCCTGTCAATGTTCAGGTTCACTGCTTTTCTATACTGTTCTCCCAGGATGTACTTGGGACAATTTATTCCAATCTTCCAGTATCGATAAACTTGTATTCAGTGATTACGGCCTAGTAAAATGGGAAGTATTTGATTGTTTGTTTCGTAGACATCTTTATTTTTAGTAGCAAGAATGGCTCTGTCTATGGGGCTGAACTTGGACTTAAACGGCATTGGGAGTATCAGTATTCAAGTTTCAAGTTTATTAAAATTTTGATTTGAACGCAATATCAAATAGTTTCAATGCGTATAACAATAGTAATTTGGGGGGGACAAATGACAACCATCAGAACAATAAACATACAATCTTATCCACAGTTATTTGAAGATACATAAGGAATACAAGGATAAACTACATTTGTTTAAAATAAAAAAACCCAAAAAAGAAAAAACATTTAGGGAAGAACAACATCAGGAGGGGTATTAAAATTTTTTTGGAGAAACTTGGTCTAAAAGTAACTGGTTTTTTTGTTTGTTTTTTTTAAAAAAAGACTTAATCTAAATGATACTAAAAAAATCTAAAAGATTATCTGATCTAAGCTTCATATGCATCTTTATAAAGATAGCTTTTTAGTTTGCTTTTAAATTTTTCTAAGGAAGTTTCTGAGTGCAAAAAAATTGGAAGTTTGTTCCAATGCTGGGGTCCCAAGATAGAAAAAGTTGTGGTTCTTCTAGTGCCAATTACTTTCAGTGATGGACAGCAAATACTGATCAGCTGATCTAAGAGATCTGGCTGGGGAATATGGTATTAAATATCGATATAAAAACATAGGAGTATTAGTTTTCTGAATTTTAAATGTTAACAACGCGATTTTATATGTTATTCTGTGTGAAATCGGTAGCCAGTGTGCCCTGAGTTGTATTAATCTCAGGGACCCCCCAAAACTATGGATTATGCACTTATATCCGTCACTTTTTATTTTTATTTTTTTAAATGCCAACCCCCACAAGTCCCACCCCCTACATGTCCCATGTCCCATATGCCCCACCCTTCACATGTCACGCCCCACATGTCCTACATGTCCCACCTACCCCCATGTCCCCATGGAGCTGAACTTGGACTGGAGAGTGTGCTAGCAGGAAGAAGCAGAGAGAGGAGCAGAGAAGGCGGTGCTAGCAGGGGAAGAGGCGAGAGCTAACTCCGCCCACCCCTGACATCACCAGCCAAACTCCCCCCATAAAAGGGGACGAGCCAACAGCAGAGAGTTCACAGTGCAAGGCCAGCCGAAGGGAGACTGTAGGAGCTGTGCCTAGTCCTGAGCACATGGTAGCAGAGTTCTGAGCACATGGCAGAACAGTGAGCGGAGAGTGTGCTAGCAGGAAGAAGCAGAGAGAGGAGCAGAGAAGGCGGTGCTAGCAGGGGAAGAGGCGAGAGCTAACTCCGCCCACCCCTGACATCACCAGCCAAACTCCCCCCATAAAAGGGGACGAGCCAACAGCAGAGAGTTCACAGTGCAAGGCCAGCCGAAGGGAGACTGTAGGAGCTGTGCCTAGTCCTGAGCACATGGTAGCAGAGTTCTGAGCACATGGCAGAACAGTGAGCGGAGAGTGTGCTAGCAGGAAGAAGCAGAGAGAGGAGCAGAGAAGGCGGTGCTAGCAGGGGAAGAGGCGAGAGCTAACTCCGCATCAGGAGTGTCAGTATTCATCTCACCGAGCCCGAAAACTAGGGTTTAGACACTCATATCTATCGTTTTCAATCATTTTTACATGTCGCCCCCCCTTCCCACTCCCACGGTATTTTTTCCCAGATAGTAAGTCATATGTATACCACACACAGACGCATCCAATTTTATATATATAGAAGATAGATATACGGGAGCAACTGCCTTGGCCAAAATGGTTTGGTGGCTTGAGAGTCTTTCACTGTGAGACCAGACCCAAATCGAAAGATTGCCCGTCGCAACGCTTTAGCACGTCGGTCTTGCAAAATCCAGATGAGCTTTCATTCATGGGAAAAGTACCTGGTTCAAAAGGATGCCTTCAGACATCAGAGACTCCCTCCCTCCCCCACACACCCCCCTCCCCACACCGCGCCACCTCTCCGCTCTCAGAGCAAAACTGAAAGTGTCAGTTTTCTTTGGCTCAGTAACTCCTGTAATTCCTTATGGAAACAAGCAAAAGAGGAGGCCTGGGATGTTCAGATAGAAGTTGCTCTTCTGCCTCATCTCTGTTTATATTACAGTAAATCAAGGCTTACCTGTGCTGATATCGGAGTAGGGCAGCAGGTGCAAAATAACGTCTCGGCTGCCAACTCAAACGAGAAAGAAGGTTAATACCTTCTGGGAGGCATTCAGGAGATAACAAGCTTTCATGCCAACAACCGAATTAACGGCTTTGTTTACAGTGTGTCCTGCCTTGACAACCTCAACCTGTTCTGCCCCTTGCCACACAAACAGCTCTTTGTGGCGCTCGCAGTGAGTAGGCAGACCATGCCATCAGCAAGCTGGCCCTGAGACGAAGCCTGGACTGCAGGCATGGCTGGAATATAAATCCCAGGTGCTAATTCCCACTTGGGACCTTTTTCTTCTTCTTGTGTCGATACAGTCAGAAAGTCTCGTCACCTGCAAAGAATCCAGTTTTCTTCAGAACCTGCAGAGCTATTAGAAGAATGCACCCTGAGGCTGTGGGTTCTAATCCCTGGCTGCTCCTTGTGACCCTGGGCAAGTCACTTAATCCCTCCATTGCCCGAGGTAGATAGATTGTGAGCCCACCAGGACAGAGAAAGAAAATGCTTAAGTACCTGAATGAAATCATTTAAACCATTCTGAGTACAGAAAATTGAATAAATAAATAGTGTGCAAAGTTTCTGCCTCTGGGAACCAGAGCTGGTATTGTGACATCATAATGCCTCATTCCACCAATAAGAGCCAACCTCATCAGTGATGTCACAATGGCTTGATTGTCCTAGACTTGGCTCACTTTTACTACACTTTGATTTCTAGAGTGGTGCAGTGGTTAAAGCTACAGCCTACACTGAGGTTGTGGGTTCAAACCCCATGCAGCTCCTTGTGACCCTAAAACAGGGCAAAAAACAAAAGGAACTGATCCCAATATATCCACAGAGAAGAAAATCCAGAGAAAACAAAAAAAAAAAAACTCTGTGGAGTGACGATGTTCCTAAATGAACTTTATTTGAAAGTGTCAAAGTTCCGAAATCATCCACATAAAAACCTTAAAGGACCTAGTCCGCTAGGGATACAGGACCCAACATGATCCGCGTTTCGACAAAAAGTCTCCTTCAGGGGTACGTGGGAAACAATTGTGTGGTGAACCGGAAGTGAGACACTGCTTGCGTTATTATTTTATTATGTAATCTACCATGGCCTGAAAGGTAACATGGAATATAAATAAACTGCAATGTGGGCCTTTTCTATCAAAAACTGCGCTAGCAGTTTTAACGCAGAGAGCCGCGCTGAATGGTTCGTGCTGCTCCCGGCTCACCACGCTACAAACTGCTAGCGCAGTTTAATAGAAGAGGCCCTAAATGTATGTTGAGAGAGAATTAAGCATGGAAGCTCTGGATATATCCCGGAAAGTCCTGACATTAGACAGGTGAAGAGAGATGGGATGGAAGGAAGACAAAGATCACTTTTCTCTTTACAGAAAAACTGCCCTCAACCCCTGCAACTGACATCTACCTTATCTATCTCTGCAGATGATAGAAACAGTAGATTAACTATGGAAAGATATTTCACCATTAACTGAAGAGCATGCAAAGATGGAGAAATACACTGTTTTATGAGTTCAATTAGCTACTGTAGGAATAAAACTAGAGAAAAAGCAACAGGTCCTGAGGTTGTGGGCTAGCTGTGGTTTTACACCAAGGCCCACCCAGCCAGATACCATAAAGAGATAAACAGACTGTGGTCAGAAGACAGAATTCTCAGAAGAAAGAATTCATAAGAAATATCATCTAATAGAAAGTATCAGAGATGTTTAGAGTTGGGAGGGGGGCTTGTGCTCGGAAGTACTAATATGGTGGGGAAACAGGCATTTCGGGGAAAAGGTAGGCTTTACGGAGAACAGAGCAGACATGTAACATGACGTAGGTAAGAATAGCCAATAAGGATGTATCATGTGATGTAAACCAACGTGGTGTTGGCCACTAAGAAATGTATAAAAACCAGGCCTTTAGGAAGGAAAGGGGAGAACAGACATCAGAGGACCTCTGGGCCTGGAGGTCATCACCTTCTGTTACACTTTATACTATATGATCTATTCTTGTAAGCTGTTATTGATTGACTAAATAAATATATACTTATTGAAGCCAGTATATAGTGTTCGAGGTATCATTACAGAGGTAGGCCTGGACAGCGGCCTATCTACCTCAATGTGCACTTCTGTCTGTGCTGTACGACATACTTTGTGCTGTTTGTATCCCAAATTGATTACCGTAATATTGTCTATGCAGGCCTATCAAAGGGCAAGATTAGGCGACTGCAGACGATGCAGAATGCGGCTTTGAGGCTGTTAGGTAAAGTGAAGAAGTCTGATCATATTCCTCCTTTGCATTTGAAATTTCATTGGTTAGCAGAATTGTATAGGATTCAATTTAAAGTACAGTGTTGCTCCTGCGAATTCACGGTTTGCGGTTCGTCAACTCACTCACTCGCGGTTTCCTCCGACCGCCTCTTCCTGTCATAAAGTCGGGCCACACCAATCAGGAGCTGCATGTCAAAGCAGCTCCTGATTGGTGTAGCCCGACTTTACGACAGGAAGAGGCGGTCGGAGCAGACCGCGAGTGATTTTCTTCACCCGCCGGCGCATCAGCTGCCCTCTCCTGCCTTTTGAAAGGCGAAAAACCGCATTTGCGGGTTTTTCAAAATTCGCGGGGGTGAGGGGGGGATCCTGGAACGGAACCCCCTGCAAATTTCGGGGGAGTACTATATTGAATTTAGTATATAAGGTTTATTGTGGATGTCAACCTCCTTGCCTTCATAATTGAATGACTCCCTAAATTCCTACACAGATGCCGAGACTTTTACTGGATAATAGATAGCAGAAGCTCATCACTCAGGAGTTCCTTCTTATCTCTCTGAAAACATAAGTGAAAATAATTAGTATATTTTATTTAACTTCAGAACACTTACACAACCTAATACATTACTCACTTCAAAGTTAAAATTCAAATACATTACTCACTCAGAGACAGACGCCACCCTTAAAATCTTTATTCGAATGTTGCATATTAGTTCCCTGACGCAGGAACGAAACGGGCCACGTCGGAACCCTCGATATAAGATAAGTTCTTTTGTTATAATTCAACTAATTACATATATCATCATTTAGACGGCATAAGCAGCGAAGAAAGTACGTTTTTTGAAGTTTGCTCAAATATATGCAATGATAGGGTGGTGAGGCGACATTCTTGGGGTTCGCCCCATGAATTTGCCTTTATGTCCCTGAGCATATTTTTGACTACATATGAAGAAATCTCTAGCATTTTAAGGAGTTTGAATGTCTTATAGGAGAGTGATTTTTTGCAGTTTTCAGATACCTTTCTCATAACAAAATGATTGGCACCTTCTTCTTGTGTTTTGAGGTTTCAGTAACATGCGCACACTTGGCTTTTCCCTCCAGTGGTCTTTCTCCCTCGCTGAGCAGTAGGGATGAGCATTCATTAGTGAGCAGTTCTACACTCTAAAAAAAATGTAAAATTGATTACCCTTTCCCCCCCTTTTACAAAACTGCGTTAGCGGTTTTTAGTGCAGGCTGGCTTGCTGAATGCTCTGCGTTGCTCCTGAATTCCTATGAGCATCAGGAGTACCACAGTGCATCCAGCTTACCGGCTTGCGCTAAAAAACGCTTTCAAGGTTTTGTAAAAGAGGTGGGGGAGGGGGCGGTTTGGTTAATGCGGGCAGTATAGCTGGTTTTAAGAAAAGTTTGGACAAGTTCCTGGAGGAAAAGTCCATAGACTGTTATTGAGAAAGACACGGGGGAAGCCACTGCTTGCCCTGGATCGGTAGCGTGAAATATTGCTACACCTTGGGTTTTGGCCAGGTACTGGTGACCTGAATTGGCCACCATGGGAACGGGCTACTGGGCTTGATGGACCACTGGTCTGCATCGTTTTACTTTCACTCCGGCCCCATCCGTTCTCTGCATCGCTTTTGTCAACGGCTTTCAATTTTTAAAAAATGCTGAAGCGATATGACCATGAACAAAACGCTTCCTTCAAGCCGCACGTGTGAAGATCTGGAGGCATTGCCGTCTTACTTTGACTTGCTCACGTCTCGTGCAACCTAGAATTCCACTCCTTCCAATTCTTCATTTGATTCTTACGGTTCCGCTTGCGTATGTTCCGCACTCGGTTTTTGATAGCTCTGTGGATATGCTTTCTGCATTTCAGGTATATCCATGACTCTGTATGCATACTTTTCTCGTAATTTTATGATGTTATTATTAAACAAATGCACTCTTTGCAATCACAGCTATTATGTAACCTCTTGGTTGTGGAGTTTGCCTTCCATGTGCTTTGACCTCCGTTACCCTATGTTTCTTAATTGCAAAGATACCTCAGCTAATTTGATGACATTTTCTGATGTGTTTTTTTGGTTGTTTTTTGTTTTTTTGCATTAATATAATTGCTCTGACTTTAGATCCTCTCACATGCTGCATGTTGTTTTTTTTTTCATTTCCTGTACCTATTACTAAATATTTGATGTTAAAAATGGGTTCTAGTACTAAAGAAATCAATATTTGACCAGAAGCAGTCAACATTTAATAACCACATCTGGCTGGACTGCTGCTGGACACTTGTACTCATAGGGGTCCTAGCTGAGTCTTGGCTGATTCTGAGTCCTCTGACCCACCTCCTGACACTCTTTGCCTCTGAAATCAATCCCCCCCCCCCCCCCAAACTCTAGTACTCTCACAGTACTAGCATTCGAGATCAATCTTCCATATAAGGGCATAGGAAGAAGGGTTTGGGCAGGTCTCAACTGGCAAGAGGAATGAGTGGGAGGGGATTGATCCTGCCCGGAAGAGCTCCCCTTGGACCTTCAGAGATATAGGTAGGTTTCAAGAGGGATTGGTCTGGGGGCCATCTTGGAGGTAGCTATCTCAGGGTTCCTCCAAAGTATACATATTGAGATCTTTAAGTCTGTCCCTGTACACCTTATGGCATAGACCACTGACCATTTTAGTAGCCTTCCTCTAGACCGACTCCATCCTTTTTATATCTTTTTGAAGGTGCGGCCTCCAGAATAGTACACAATATTCTAAATGAGGTCTCATCAGAATCTTATACAGGGGCATCAGTACCTCCTTTTTCCTATTGGCCATACCTCTTCCTATGCACCCTAGCATCCTTCTAACTTTCATCGTCACCTTTTCAACCTCTTTGGCAACCATAAGATCAGTAAATACTATCACACCCAAGTCCCACTCCTCTTTCGTGCACAAAAGTTCTTCACCCCTTAAACTGTACGTTCCCTTGGGTTTTTGTAGCCCAAATGCATGACCTTTCATTAAATCTTAGCTGCCATATTTCAGAGCATTTTTCAAGCTTTGCTAGGTCCTTCCTCGTGCCATTCACACCATCCGGGGTGGCTACTCTATTGCAGATTTTGGTACCATCCGCAAAGGGGCAAACCTTACTAGACAGCCCTTCAGCAATTTTGCTTACAAAAATGCATGTCTACTTTCCTCCAACACACTACTCTGTAAATTAAAACTCATTGTTGATAACGTTCATGTTTCAAATTAAAGACATAATTTGTTCTTTGTTGATTTGATACTTCCTTCAGGATGCTGTTAGGGACTTGGACATCTTTAACTTGTAAATACATGCTTTGAACTATTTGCCTGATGCAATATGGCCGCCTTGTTATTATTTCCTCTTCAACAGCTAGCAAAATTTAACATTAACCGCTTTTAAGAAGTGATCCCCTCTCCTGATGTTATATCCTCACCCCTTCCCTTTTTTCTTTTGTTTTTAATGATGTAATTATCGATCCCCCCCTCCCCTTTTACCCTCAAGTTCATGTCCGTATTTGTCATTTGTCTTTTTAATGTTCACTCTTTCCTTCACCCATAATAATTTCATTTTTTTTAGTATTGTAAACCGGCTAGATGCATATCGATGGTTGGTATATTAAAATTAATAAAACTTGAAACTTTCCTCATATTTTATCTTACATCCATTCATCCTGCAGAAGGAATCCTATGTTCTTAGTAAAGCCTAGTTGCTCCATCTATAAAACCTCTCTTGCTTTGTTGTGTAACTTTGGAGTTCCTGCGATTTCGCTCTTGGTATGCTCCTGTCAGGTGCATGGGACAGTGACATAAGAAAAGTTGACAAAACCCAAGGTATCTCTTAGCTGGGCCCTTCTGTCTCTGGGAGCACTAGTTTCATTTCATTGATGAAACATTGGTCTGTTTCATGGGCTTGCTTCTGCTTTTTTGCTACTGTACCCACTTCTTTTTTTTCTTCTTCTTACTAGATCATGATTTTGGAAGGAAACAGCATAGCAATGAACATTAATTCCAACAGCAATCCACTGAACCACCAACCTTCCTGGACGCATGGATACCCTACGTGCGATGGTAAGAACAATGTGCTTGTTTGAATCTGGCTACAGATATCCTTATCTTTGCCCATTGGAGATTGAAACTCCCAATCTAAATACTTTGAAAGAGGCCATTTGGCCTGATATTCAAAGAAGAGTTGCAGCTGAGTAAGTCCATGGTGTTAGTCAATATCTGAAGCATTGGCTGCTCAGATTTGTACCTCGTGTGTAGTGTATAATCTAAAATGCATTTTGTGAACAGGAGATGTGAATGTACTTATGAACAGAAGATTGACAGGATCTACAAGACATACCTGGACTTTCATTTCTTCTTTGTCACTGGTTAAGGTCTACTGAGAAGTGCCTCCCATGTCCCATTGCGTTATTATCAGTGTATATCACTGCAAGATGTCAAGAATTGTGGAATAAGCTGTGTGAGTACAGAAACCCAAAGAATAGCAAGATTCCAGAATCCCAAAGCGTTAACAACATTCCATGCTACCGATCCCAGTGTACTTTTTAGTGACCCAGCAGGATAAAAATCCACTAAAGACAGAAAGAGTTTCACTCACAGAGCTATGAAATAGAAGCGTCTCGTATGACTGTAGGTCCCTTGCTCATCTCTGAAACTCTCGGAAGTCAGATTCAAACGCTGCACGTCTCCGATTCTCTTAACCAGCCGCAGTAGTTACGTGTTCCGAATTTTCAAGCTGCTAGATTTTTTTTTTTTTTGAAGCTGTTGTTTCTCTACATCTACAGTGGTATTAGATCTCGTAAAGCGCCTATGTAGGCGCGATTCTGGTGGAATTTTTTGACCGCTTGGGAAATATCTTTTAAAACAACTTTTAAATGGCGTTTTCCTCTTAATTTAGGCACTGGCGCTTACTGGTGCTTAAGTTAAGGCGCCGTTTATAGAATATGGCCTAAGTTGAGTTAGACACTCATAGGGCTCGTTTAGCAGTTAATTGATAACTGCACGGAGCAGCGTTGTTTATAGATTCAGGCCCTTAGTTTTAGGGCTCCTTTTATCAAGGCGCGCTACGGGGGTTAGCGCGTCGGACATTTCATTACGCGCTGACCCCTGCTGCAAGCCAAAAAACAAATGCATCGTCAATGGAGGCGTTAGTGACTAGCGCGGCAGGTGGTTTAACGCGCGGTATTGATAAAAGGACCCCTTAGACTTTGCTTTTCATTACATTACTTTGCATATTTGACTGTACACAGCCTAGAATAGGTTGGGCAGTCTAGAAAAGGAATGAATGAAAGTCTACATGGACAGATAGTTTGGTAGAGCGAGGCTTGTCCGGACCTCTCCTTCTGGGTGCAACACCAAGAGAGAGACCTGGGCCTTACACTGTCTCTCTTTCTCTTTCTCCTAGTTTCAACCAGCTTTTTTGGAAATCAGTGGCACGAGGTGCATCCTCAGTTCTGGACCAAGCTTCAAGTGTGGGAGTGGCTACAACACCTGCTCGACACCAACCAACTGGACGGCAACTGCATCCCCTTCCAGGAATTTGACATCACCGGTGAACGGCTGTGTGGCATGACGCTCCAGGACTTCACCCATGCAGCGGGCACGACGGGCCAAATACTCTACAACAACATTCAGATTCTCAAGTGGCATGGTAAAAGAACGATCAAAAAACAAACAGATCCGAATTTCCCCAGGAAAAGAAGAACAAGTCCAAACAAACAAAACTGTGGGAACACGATGTCCTCGGATCTTTGGACACAATTTAAATTTCCTTGTTAAAAGCAGTAATGATGATACAGACTAAATCCGCATATATCATAAAAGGACCCGACACAGGCCGTGTTTCGGCTAACCACGCCTTCCTCGGGGATCCAAGATATAATAAACCGACTTTGGTAAATGTGGATAAAAAGCCTTGGACTCCAAAGATAATTTGTATTCGCAAAATGTAAAACCAAACAGAATGCTGGGTGCAAATTGTCTTTGGATTCCAAGGCTTTTCCCCCACAATTGCCAAAGTCGGTTTATTATATCTTGGATCCCCGAGGAAGGCGTGTTTAGCCGAAACACGGCCTGTGTCGGGTCCTTTTATGATATATGTGGATTTAGTCTGTATCATCATTACTGCTTTTAACATGGTAAATAGTGAGGCATGTAGGAGTGTTAAGAGGCCATATACGTAGGGTTACCAAATTTTTCTCTGGAAAAATCGGGACACATAACCCCACCTCCAGCCCCACTCCAAGCCTCACCCTTCAAAGCCTCCTCTCTTCTTCCGGTTGAGCTCCAGCCACGTCTGGAGGTCCTGGAGCACGCGCGGCTGTGTGTGACGTCATCAGCACATGCTCAGAGGCCGGGGCTCGTCAGGGCTTTCCCAAAAGCTAGAAAAATACGGGGTTTTAAAAAGTCCGTCTATGAGCCCAGACAGTCTTCTAAAAAGAGGACATATCTGAGCTTTCCCAGACGTCTGGTAGCCCTACCTATACAGGCATGGGATGTTGCTTCTTTGGTTTTTAAATATGAAAGCAAGACATGAGGTAGGCTGCTTCTGCCAGAGCAGTTAAAGGGTGCGGAGTGATGACGGGCAGCCGACAGGTTTTTATGTTGTTTATTTTTCATTCCAGAACAAAAGCCATCAAGAGTGTGCAGTCTTTGCAAGAGTGCACATTATACCCCTAATTCTATAATTTTGTGCACACAGTGTTATGCTTAGCGCACAATAGTGTCAGTTGTGAGTGTAACTTAATTGCTTAAATTAGCTGCTAATTGGAATTAGCAACCAACAATTGGTTATAATTGGTGTTATGTGATGCTAATTGACGTTAACTCGCAGTTACCCATGTAACTGCCCTTAGTCAATATTCTACATATTGTGCACACAAAATCCAAAGTGTGCAACTGCGAGGGAGGGGCGTAGGTGGCTCATGGATTGTACCTAGCACTTGTATGCACAGGTTATAGACTGCTAGCACTTATGCTATCTAATAGACCAAGCGGGACGCATCTTACTTAAAAAAAAAAAAAAGATGCCGCGAACGACGCCTACAATAGAGGAGGCATTTGACTTGCGCCTAAGGAGGCATCTGTGCATGCTTATGGATGCCTAAGGCCATGAGTCCCGCGAGAACTGATGGCAGTCATTCAGTGATAGGCGCAGGACCAGGCAGGCGCGTGAATTAAAAAAGGTACCGGGGGGGGGGTTAAATCTTAGAGTTTTGTTAAGATAAAAATTAGTGAAATGAACAAGAATAAACAGGAATACAATCAATGAGGCAAACTTTCTAATAACTGGATGGGTTACGAGTTATTTTGGTCAGGTCACATCAGCTCTGATTTGTCCCAGTCTTTGTCGGGGCACCTAGAGCTCAGAATTTCCCCAAGAACTCAGGGCTTTGAGCAAAATGGAACTGGTGACAGGAGAGTTCAAAGATGGGCGACACCAATACAGAAAAACAACGGCAGGCCGGAAAGCACCTTGGTATCGACAATCTTCCCTTAAATGACCAAAACAGAAAACACAGGCTTCCCGTCGCCCCCTGCCCCCCCCCCCCCCAACTCTGGGGTCTCATTCCTGGTTTTTCCAGCGATCGCAGTCCTGACCTTCTTCCGTTCTTCTCTTCCAGGTCAGTACGGAAGTGAAATGCTACAGTCCCTGAACCTGGTTGTTAAAACAGAACAGACAGGTAAGCCCTAGAATATTAGCGCTCCACGGCGATGTCTTGGGTTGTCACGGCAACCCAGGCTGAGTCCACTGAAGCCAGTGGAACCGACTGCATGTTACCCTGCAACTGCTTGGAAGGCCGCATGATGCTGGAGTTTGCCGGCAGTGTTTAAGTGAGTGGAAATGGATCCGATAAGTGGTTGTTAGAATAGCTTTGCTTTCTGGGGTTCCGGTGTTAGGAGCGCTGCAGGGCATTGAGCCTCCAGGGAGTAAGGGGGGGGCGTAGTAAACCTCCGGCCCGGAACACGAGTGAACGTCAGTAGCCCATGGCCATCGCCACTTCATCCTTGCCCGTCTGCTGTGGTCCCTTTGGAAGTTCCAGTGTCTAAACATTACGTTTTCTGTTTCTCTTTTTTTGTAATAATTTAAGATCCATCTTCAATGACATCGTGGAAAGAAGAAAATTTTTTATATGACGGTACTTATGACGGTAAGGTGACGCTCTGAACATTTCTTCTTTACTCCCCCCACGTCGCCTTCGCCCCCATCTTATGAAGCTGAAACGTTTTCACTCTTTCCCCAGATATGTTTGACAGCAAAACCTTCTGCAGGTCACAGATCTCCACGGCCAGTGCTGAGCACTTACCTGCGGGTGAGAAACTCTCCTTTAATTTGTTTCTCCATCATAAGCCCTCTGCACCAATCCTTCCGGCAGAATGATACATGGTTTTAGACAGATGTTTGTCTCAGTTGCCAGAGAAAGTAATAGCTACTGTATGCCATAGACAGGTTAGCATGGCCTAGATAGAAAACGCCATTAGCCTGACATTCCTTAATGACAGACAGTATTCAAGATGTAACTTTATTTATATATTTAATGGCACTAACCGTTTCACTAGTGTCACTGAAGGTATATAACCGATAGCAATATCAATCACTGTTCTCTCTAAGCTAATGGTCTCAAACTCGAGTCCCGGGGTTTGAGACCACTGCTTTAAGCTGAGCGGCAGTCCTCCACCTACAGTCCAGCCAGTGGGTGGTGCTGTTTCACTATCAAATTTTCACTTGTGAGGGTCAGGTAAGTTCTGCAGGACTCCAGGGAACCTGTCCGTTTCTAGTGATTGAAAATACAGCATTGAAGTACCGCCCCCTACTGGCAGCAGTGCATTTGGAGGACTCCTGCTCAGCGTAGTGGAAACAGTGATGTCAATGTTTAGAGCAGTGGTCTCAAACTCCAACTGTGTGCAGGGCCACATTTTGGATTTGTAGGTACTTGGAGGGCCTCAGAAAAAATAGCTAATGTCTTATTAAAGAAATGACAATAAAACTCTTTATAGTTTATAAATCTTTCCTTTTGGCTAAGTCTTAATAATAATATTGTCATTTATAGCTAAAGAGACATAAGATCAAGATACTGTTTTATTTTATTTTTGTGATTATGATAAACATACCGAGGGCCTCCAAATAGGACCTGGCGGGCCGCGAGTTTGAGACCACTGTCCTAGACGGAACTTAGATGTTTTCAACTAGACCTGTTTGAGAAGCATCTAAATGCCAAAAAGGTACCCAAACTAACCAGATGACCACTGGAGGGATTAGATAATGAGCCCCACACACTCCGCCAGTGGTCACTGATCCACCTCCACCCCCGAAATTTGAATGAAATAGTACATACCTGTCTGTAGAAAAGCAGCATTTGGTATGGGAAAGCCTAGCAGAGCATCACCCAGGTGTCTTAAGTAGTCAGGTGGGTGGGCGGGTGAACCATAGAGAGGGAGGACCCAGGCCCATGTCACTCTAACATCTAACCAGTACATGTATGGTGGAAAGTGTGAGTCCATCAAAACCCTACTGTACTTCCGTATGGGTGCCATCTGCAGTCACAGGTGGATAAAGTAGGTTGCTTATTGAAATCTAAAATAAAATAATGTTTACTGAAGCATATCCTATACTATATAAAAAAAACTATAAAATAATATAGACTAAAAATAAAATAAACCATAAGATGGTGATGGCTAATTTAGGGGCCCTTTCACTGAAGGGCATTAAGCCCTTGATGTGCGATTAGCGCTCTTGAACAGACTACCACAGAAGTTAGGCGTTCAAATACTTGAAAGGTATTAACGGAGAACAAAATATTTTCCGGAGAAAGGAAAATGGTAAAACCAGAGGACATAATTTGAGGTTGAGGGGTGGTAGACTCAAGAGCAATGTTAGGAAATTCTACTTTACGGAGAGGGTGGTGGATGCCTGGAATGCGCTCCCGAGAGAGGTGGTGGTGAGGAAAAAGGTGACTGAGTTCAAAGAAGCGTGGGATGAACACAGAGGATCTAGAATCAGAAAATAATATTAAATATTGAACTAAGGCCAGTTACTGGGCAGACTTGCATGGTCTACTCTATGTCCATTATATGGCCATTCGGTTGAGGATGGGCTGGGGAGGGCTTCGATGGCTAGGATGGTTTAGATAGGCTGGAGTGAGCTTTGACGGAGGCTTCAGTAAATGGAACCTAAGCGCAGTACCGGGCAGAGCTCTGGTTTCTGGCCCAGAAATATGTAGGAAAAAGGACAATTTAAATTAAATCAGTAATTTAAAGAGAGGGTACGATTGGGCAGACTGGATGGGCCATTTGGGTCTTTATCTGCCGTCATTTACTATATTTGGCCAAGATAACCTACTGATTTAGGTGTTGGGTGGCGCAGTTCTAGAAATTGCCCCTAACCTTGATTGACATGTGGTAGGTGTCATTTTGCTAGGAGCTGTTTATAGAATCCGGCCCTTTGTGGTATTTCGCCTCTTTGAGGGCATCAACCAGCATATTATCTATTTCTGAAAATATTTTTGAGGGAGCGTGCCATGGGCAGAGAGGGGGCATTCCTGCATTTATCCAGCTGGCACAGGGGTGGGCACCCTCAGTCCTCGAGCAGGAGTGGGGGGGGTGAGAGCAGGGCACAGGGGGCCGCCTCCTACCCTCGCTATACCACTAACCTCCCTCCCCAAGAAGCAGAGTGAGGTCAAGCAGTTTTTCAAAGCTCAAAAGTTACGACTAGAGTTTGACTCCAAATCCCATGGCCCTGGTCCATCAACTATTCCAGTCCTCTTTCCTCACCCTTCCTCCTTCTCGACATGAAAGTTTCATAACCTATGGCAGCCTGTTGGCCATACCCCTCATGCACAAAGTGATACTGTGGATCTGGATGACAAAAGCACCTTTCAAGTCCAATGACAGAACAGTGCAGCGTTTGTTGAACAAACGTAGGTATCCGTATGGTGTGGACCACTGCCATTAATGTACAGTGTACTATCCGAGGCATTGATTGTCAAACCTGTTTAGTCAGATTAGTACAATTTACTTTGAAAATCCTGCTGGGCTTAGGTGGAATTTAAAGAGAATTAGTCTTTTAGAATACAGATGATTGAGGGGTTGTTTTTTTTTTTTCTTTTAACGTCTCTAAACTCAGTAAGAAAACGTTTCACTTAGCATCGCACTGTTCTCAAATTTTGCTTAGATTCTGATGTGAAGAAACAGCAAGATCACCCTCAGAAGTCGGGCAACAAGAAACACAGTAAGTTGCCTCTTAAAATCTCGCCAGAACCTGTGTTTCAAAGGCCCCGCAGTCCCAGAATTCCCTGGGCAGACGGGAGGCGATAACATTCTCAGAGTTCTCGTTTGGCATTTCTACACCTCTCACGGTTGGATAATGATTTTCCAAAGTCAGATCTAATTAACTTAAAGGCCCGTTTCCTAAAACTTAGCATGAACTAATGGAATTAGCGTGTACTAAATACTAACCCCCCTCTTTTACTAAGGTGCGTTAACCGATTGGCACGCGTTAAACGCGAACGGGTCCATAGACTAACATGCGCGCAATGGCGTTGAGCACATGCTAAATCGATTAGCGCACCTTAGCAAAAGAGGGCCCAAGATGTTAGCCTTTAATATTGTTCCTAGGTCCCTCTGTTTTCGTTATCCTCACCGGTCTCTAAAACTGGGTTTGTTCTACTGTTACCCACCCTGAGCTTTCTGGGAGGGTGGGAAATAAATCTCAATAAATAAAAAAAATGGGTTTCTTAGCATTTAGCATGTGCTAATTTGGACAGACAGACAGACATGACATATAGGCTTGGGGCTTTTAACTGGGCCTTGAACACTGCCATTGACGGAGCCGCCTTCCCCTCCCCGTCGGGATTCGGGCAGCTTGTTCCTGACATTTATAAACGGTCCCTGCTTGGAAGAGCTTACAATATAACTTGGACAGACAGACAGACATGACATATAGGGTTGGGGCTTTTAACGGGGCCTTGAACACTGCCAGAGACGGAGCCCGCCGTAGGATACCCTGAACTGTAGGCTGCAAGATCACTCTTTTAGGCCCTTTATTTTTTCTTAAGACAAGATTAGCATTGTCACCAATAGATAAAGAATAAACCCTTTGATCTTTCTTCAACCCCTTTCACCAGATCCTCGAGGGACTCACCTATGGGAGTTTATCCGAGATATTCTTTTGAACCCCGAGAGGAACCCAGGATTAATAAAATGGGAAGACAGGTCCGAAGGAATCTTCAGGTTTCTGAAGTCTGAGGCAGTGGCTCAGCTCTGGGGAAAGAAAAAAAACAACAGCAGTATGACCTACGAAAAGCTGAGCCGAGCCATGAGGTAAGAGAACTGCCCAGGTGTGGACGCAACAATGTAGAATCTGAGAGGCCCATACGCTATACATGTAGAGTCACCATACGTCTGGATTTTCACGGACATGCCCTCCTTTTCGAGTACATGTCCGGGGGTCCGAAACTTTGGTCGCTGAATTGACGAGTACGATTTTTTCAGCGAATCCTACAGCACTAGTCGTGGAGTGTCGGGGACATTCGGGGAGGGGGGGGCTTCGGGGGTCGATCTTAACTAGGACTTATTTGGGGGGTTAGGGTTAGAGAAACTGGGCCTCTTCTCCCTTGAAAAGAGGAGACTGAGAGGGGAAATGATCGAAACATTCAAGATAATGAAGGGAATAGACTTAGTAGATAAAGACAGGTTGTTCACCCTCTCCAAGGTAGGGAGAACTAGAGGGCACTCTCTAAAGTTAAAAGGGGATCGAGTCCGTACAAACATAAGGAAGTTTTTCTTCACCCAGAGAGTGGTAGAAAATTGGAACGCTCTTCCAGAGTCTGTCATAGGGGAAAACACCCTCCAGGGATTTAAGACAAAGTTAGACAAGTTACTGCTGAACCAGAACATACACAGGTAAGGCTAGACTCGGGGCACTGATCTTTGACCTAAGGGCCACCGCGGGAGCTGACTGCTGGACACAATGGACCATGGTCTGACCCAGCAGTGGCAATTCTTATGTTCTTATTAGGCGCATCTTTAAAAATCATGCTAGAGCGTATTTTTGGGATAGGTTTTATTTTCAGGGAAACAGGGTACACACTTTATGCAGCTCGGTAAATAAACCCTTTTATGAATACTGCAAACTGTAATGTAACATGTCATGATACAGCCACTGGTATAAAAAAAAAATAATTTCTAATTGTTCTTAAACAGATACTACTATAAAAGAGAAATCCTAGAGCGTGTGGATGGACGGAGACTAGTCTATAAATTTGGAAAGAATGCTCGCGGCTGGAAGGAGAACGAGAGCTGAAACTGTTGAAAGTTACCAGCATAGAAATTTCAAAGACTTTCCTCTATTTAAGTACAAGACCAGAAGCCAAGTGGCCTAGGGCGAAGGAGAACCGAAGTCGATGTGAAAACTACTGTATATTTTATGACCAGTACATCCTGTACGGGGAAAATGTGTACACAGTTTCCTGTGAAATATGATTGCGTATGAATGTGGTTGTTACCTTTGTTGTAAAGTTCATTATTACATTGTTGGGGCTGGGGAAGACGGAGAAAGAGTCTTGCATGGCATAAATCACCCGTTTATGCAAAAGACAGCTGCAAGCAGAGGGTGAATGAAGGGCATTATGTTCCAGGAGCAGAAAGATTTACAAGGGGGGATAGTGTGTATTCTGTACATAAAAACTGGCCCTGGTGCCATTTGTTTTGTATATAGAAATCTAGAAGCCAGCTGATTAGTAAAAACTAAACATCTGGGAACTTTTGGCGCAGCTATTTACCATGTTTATACATAGATGTTAGAAGGGATGTGGTGTATGTGTTTAATTGTGACCGCTGAGTTGCTATTATCAATGTTCCAGATCAGAGAAATTAAATTTAGGAATGGGGTGGGCATGAGGGCCAAGAAGGCCAGGAGTGATGTCTACATGCTTTAAGACAAGCGCCGCTGCACGAAAAGTCGTTATCGCCACTACATCTTGCAGATGAGAAATATCTTTGAAAAAGCAAATGTCATGGGGGGTGTGCAGATTAATGCTGTTGGGGGTGACAGAGTTTTAAAGATGGCCGAGAAATATGAAGGAAAATCTGCCTCTGATCAGGCCTAAATTAGAGGGTGACAGCAAGGGCAATTGCCCTGAGCGCTCACTTCACAGAAGGCCCCCAGACCTGCCTCAATTAGAGGGTGACAGCCAGTGCAATTGCCCTGAACGCTCACTTCACAGAAGGCCCCAGACCTGCCTCAATTAGAGGGTGACAGCCAGTGCAATTGCCCTGAGCGCTCACTTCACAGAAGGCCCCAGACCTGCCTCAATTAGAGGGTGACAGCCAGTGCAATTGCCCTGAGCGCTCACTTCACAGAAGGCCCCAGACCTGCCTCAATTAGAGGGTGACAGCCAGTGCAATTGCCCTGAGCGCTCACTTCACAGAAGGCCCCAGACCTGCCTCAATTAGAGGGTGACAGCCAGTGCAATTGCCCTGAGCGCTCACTTCACAGAAGGCTCCCCCAGACCTGCCTCAATTAGAGGGTGACAGCCAGTACAATTGCCCTGAGCGCTCACTTCACAGAAGGCCCCCAGACCTGCCTCAATCTGAAGAAGGCATGGCCTGAAAATGGGCTTTGGGACTCCCTCTACTTTCTCCCCTGGGCCCCTACATGTCTTATATCACTCCTGGCTATGGCTAAGCTAGGGTTACAGGGCCCAAGGCCACGCCCCCCTGGGAACGCCCAGTTCCGCCTCTGTCATGTCCTGATCCGCCCCCAGATTCACCCCCAGACAGCATCCGCACGGGCGCAACGCAATGACGTCACAGCCGTTGCATCCGCTCATGTGCGGATGCCCCTTCCTGACGCGACTTTGTCAACATGCCGGGTTTTGAAAAGCCGTCCGAACCCCTGGACATGTCCTCGAAAGGAGGACTATGTCCGGAGAAATCCGGACGGCTGCTAACCTTAGGCTAAGCCAACTGCATATCTGATTATCTAGAGCTACGGTAACCCTGGGCTGAGCTTTGTGCTCAAGGGCAGGGGGCTCGCAGGTTTCTCGCTCCAATAGCCGGTGGTTATGTGGGTCCAGTTTCCAGATCATTGTTTGAACAGTGTCTCCAGGGCTTTCACAAGGGGTGAAAAAGAAGCGTAGGCGTCCTGGGCATTGAGCCAGAGGAGAGAGGATCACTACATTGCTCTTTTAACTCAGTCTGTTAGTCTGAGAGCTCATAAGCCCACGAAGAAGCCATATTGTGCAGTCTCTGTTCTGAATGTCGGATTCCAGTCTCGCTATAGCTACTTCTACTGTCTTTATTGAAAATTTGATGAAAAGGAAAATGTATAAGCTCGGATACACTGTTTAATAACTTAAGCACTTTTTTCATCTTTTGGTTCCTGAAAGTGTAGAGTATAATATAATTAATGAGACGTTAGATGTGTCATCAAAGGTTTTTATTTGTCCTGCCCCCCCCCCCCCCCACTCTGGCAGAAGGGACTGGATGGTAAAAATTTGACTCCCACACAGTTGAGTAACATGTGTGGACAAAGCAGAAAGCCTGTGGCAGCTCTTCCATCACAAACGTTTTGTAGTAAGGTATAGGGTTACCATATGGCTCTAGAACAGGGGTGTCAAAGTCCCTCCTCAAGGGCCAGAATCCAGTCGGGTTTTCAGGATTTCCCCAATGAATATGCATGAGATCTATTAGCATACAATGAAAGCGGTGCATGCAAACAGATCTCATGCTTATTCATTGGGGAAATCCTGAAAACCCGACTGGATTGCGGCCCTCTAGAAAAAGGAGGATGGATTGAGACATCCGGGTTTTACTTCTACTGAAAGCACTGGAAGTAAAACCCGGATGTCTCAATCCATCCTCCTTTTTTGGGAGCCATATGGTAACCCTAGGAGAGATCTGGCCAAATGGCATCCACTCAGTCTCCCTGTTGTTATGGTCACCGTTACTGGAAGGTAGAAATGTCTCAGACAGGCTATTGATCACTAGATCCAGTGTTTACAAAGCAAAGGTTTTTATTCAGTAATTGTGTGTAGAAATCATTGTTCTAATTGACAAGGCGAGCAGCTGTGGCAGCCTAGCAAAAACCAAACATTACACATAGGGGAAGCCCGTGGGCAGGGGCGGAGAGTTACTGAGCCTAACAAAGGGGGAAGAATACGCCTGGTGGAATTCTGCGAATAGTGGCGTAGTAAGGGGGGGAGGGAGGGACTGAGGGGGGCGAACTTCCTCAGTCCCCATCTTGGCAGGGGTGCTGGTACCTCTCTGCTTACCCACTTCTTTAAAAATCTTCGCTGACATACAAGCGGCACCTCCTTAGCTGCTGTTCGCAACGGTTTCAGCACTCCTTCCGATGTTACTTCCTTGTTACTGGACCAGGAAGTGATGTCAGAGGGAGAGCTGAGGCCAGTATGAGCGGCACCTAGGAGATGCTGCCACTAAAGATTTTGAAAGAGGCACTGGGGGACTATGACGAGGAAGAAATGGGAGATATACATGGGGGTGCATGCAATGGGGAAGAGTGTGGGGCACATGGCACAGTAATGCCAGCCACCTCTGCCCTGGGCACCTCCCTCCTTTGCTACGCCGTTGTCTGTGAGTGGAAAAACTCTGCAGAATTCTCACCTCCGTGAGACCAATAGAATTCTGCTGTGCAGAATTCAGTGCAGACGCAGGCAGTAGAGGAGGAAGTGTCCAGCTGCCAAGCAGGTCACTTCCTCCTAGGGCTACCAGACGTCCGGATTCACCAGGACATGCCCTCTTTTTAGAGGGCACGTCCGGGCGTCCTGGACGGCTTTTCAAACCCAGAACCTTGTCCGGGTTTTGAAAAGCAGATTGCGTCGGCAGGGGCTCCCGCGCATGCAACACGGTGCCGTCACGTGCATGCGCACAGGCGCATGATGTCAATGCTTTGCAACTGCGAATGCACGGATGCCCTCCCAACCAGCAAAAAGGCTGAGAGGTTACGGGGCTGGGTGGAACTTTGCGAGCCTGGGGGCGGATCCATGGTTCTGGATTTTACGTACATGAAATCTGGTAACCTTACTTCCTCCTCCTGTGCCGGCTTAGACCCAACTGTTCAGGTGAACCATTATGTCGCACTTGCAGTAAGAATAGCCCACACAGAGCAGCAGGTTTAGCCTGGCTGCCTTGGTGGTCAAACTAGATGGTCCTTTCAGTTTTTTTGTTTGCAGTTATTTACTATGTTTCTATGTCTATATATTTAACAAATATAGGTGGGAGGAAATTCTATAAGTAATCTCAAAAATCAGCATCAGATAAAATCAGTGCTAACCACTATTCAATAAAGAGTGCTCTGGGACGAGTGACTTTTATAAAACAATGCTTAGAGCCATTTTCCAAACCTAAAGTCGAGTGTCGGTATTTGTGCCTGGGAAATACTCTTAAAACCAATAGAAGAAAATTTTTTTTTCACTCAGAGAATAGTTAAGCTCTGGAACGCGTTGCCAGAGGATATGGTAAGAGCGGATAGCGTAGCTGGTTTTAAGAAAGGTTTGGACAAGTTCCTGGAAGAAAAGTCCAGAGTCTGTTATGGAGAAAGACATGGGGGAAGCCCTGGATCGGTAGCATGGAATGTTGCTACTCTTTGGGTTGGCCTGGATTGGCCACCGTGAGAACGGGCTACTGGGCTTGACCCAGTAAGGCTATTCTTATGTTCTTAACCTCCCCAGAACCTCCCCAACCCTCCCCCCCCCCATGCCTCTGCCCTGGCCATGCCCATTTTCGAGTTGTGCATTATGAGATTTAGGCGTCTGGTGTTCTAGAATAGGCGCATATCGATTTTATTTCTTTGGCTCAATTTTCTCTGGGCTAGTCTTACTTATGTCAGAGTATGTCTGTAAACTTCATAAACCCCTCTTCAAATGCTTTCAGTTTTCTACGAACCTCAGCGACACCACTCAAAGCTCTAGCCTATCATTGCTTTAAGCTTTACGTGCCCGATCGTCATTGGTTCATTCTTAGTTTAATGTCTAAATACTTTTTCTGATTTAATATAGTTGTGTCCATTTGAAGAGGGGGGGTCATAAAGTAGGTTTAAGAAGTTTATTGACATACTCTGACAGGTGCATGTACAAATCCAAATTAGTGCCAATTCAATAATTGATTGTTAAGACCAATTAATTCTTAGTGGCTCGTTAACAAACTTACCACTTTTAACAAAACCATAGCGCGGTTTTTAGCGCCAGCCGTGGCGGTCACAGCTCCAACGCTCGTCAGAACTGTTACCGCCACGACCGGTGCACAAAACTGCGCTACGGTTTTGTGAAAGGGGGGGGTTTAGTTGGGTTGTGCATCTTGAATATGTGCTGAAATTTTAGCGCCATACATTTATGGAATCCGGGGATAGAGCTCTTTATTAACCTAGATGAAAAAGCAGACTTGTTAAAATAAAAGGCAGTCTAAGAATAAAAGCGCTTAATAATATATATATAAGTTCACACTTTACATATCCACTATGTCTAATTACGATTCATTTCTTTTTGTACTTGGCCCATCAGAGGTGAAATCTCTCAAGGCAATGTCAATGAGAAAATTAATCCCACCACAACTCTTCATCGGAGAATAGATTAATATGTATGCTATCATATTCTGTGTTATCTTTTTCCATCAGTAGATCGTTTCACCAACATTGGCATGTGCTTCAAGTGCATGAGTCTTTTCAGGCGCATCTTATTATGGTATACTCGAAAGGTAAAAACATTGGCGAAGTAATTAAAGCTAAAAGTTTTGAAAAGCGTAAGGAACATGGTACTCAAGCGACATGTGGGTCCTGATTGGATGGACCTCAGGCAAATTAATTCATATTTCCTCTAAGTCTACGGTATCATGTACTATGAAGAATGTGATATATGCTATTCAATGCCCATGTAGTTTGGTGTACGTAGGGAGAAGCAGTAGATCGATAAAGATAAGACTTACTGAGCATAAATCAAAAAATGAATACTAAGATAGAAGAAGCCCCTTTAGATCATCATTGGCACGATAAGCAGCATAATATCAATGAACTGAACTGGCGTATTATAGACACCATGGAAAGTAATATTTTGAATAAATTAAATTTTAGGCTTTTCAAACTAAGCACAGTAGAACCCTATGGGCTCAAACAAAAGATGAGTGGATGGCATTGGTCTACTAAAAGTTGATTGGTGATGATGGATCATGGCCGTGGTAGCGGCCATGTTGTTTTTTTTTTTTACTAATTTAAAGCGAGCAGTGGCATTGCTACATCAAAGGTGGGAGAGTAAATTTGTGTGCTTATAGGTTTCTATTTTTCATAATGTTGCTCATGCTTTATTGGGGGAATTGGCCTTAAAACAACTCTTTGCGCAAAACACGGCACTGAACTATCCCCCCAATGTGATTTAAAGATAAGTGAACAAAACCAAAAACTGCAGTGATGGTGTACAGGATGCCAAGTCTTTAATGAACACACATAAAACTAGAATCACAAAACAGTTTGTAACCAAAAGGGCAGAAAAGGCCAGATCCAACACGGTCTGTGTTTTGAAGAAACACTCCTTTCTCAGGGGTCCTAGATTGTGTCAATGCAAGAAAACCTGATGGATAACAACTAGATGGAATCAGCTGAGCAGACGTGAAAGCTCCTACGTGGTGCAGGGCAAAAACAAAATATTATTTATAAGTCTAAGGAAGAAAATGGACCGATACGAGTTTTTGGCAAAATTAATTTTCTCATTGACATTGCCTTGAGAGATTTCACCTCTGATGATCCAAGTACAAAAACAAATGAATCGTAATTAGCCACAGTGAATATGTAAAGTATTGGACTTTTGTATAATATTACATATCCTTTAATATATCCTTAATAGTGAATACTTTACATTGTTAATATACACATACATTATTTGATAGCTAAAAACCCCCATGTTCCTTGCCATTCGACTTGCACAGTGTACCGTAAACAATTTGGATTCTAGTCACTCAGATGCCATTGCTGTGTGTCACTTCTGCTAGCCAAGTACATAAAGAAAGAACTCTAATAAAGAACAGATCATTGTTACCCATAAAAACAAATTAATGAGCTCAAAATACCACCAAGCCTTAGACTATTGAGTCACACGGCCTCTCCCTTAAAGCGGTAGAACTTGCTGGTCTTCACCAGCCCAGGTTGTTCTGTTCTGCCCTTTGATCTCTTCTCTGAGGACTTTTAAAAACGCAGGTACTTTTTCTCACAGTCATGCAGTTTATTTGGGGGGGGGGGGGGGGAAACATCCCAAACCTCTCTCGGGGTTGGATCTTCTGCAGTTCATTCCCTGCTGTTACTCTACGAGGGCTCATAATCCCACACTGAGGAGTCACCGACCACCAACATAATTTAATGGATTATTATTAGAAATCTACATCATTATTGTAAACCTTCATGCTCCCTCTGTTTCTCCGTAGGACCTCCTTTATTCTAGTTGTGGAGTCCTTATATTAAGGCAGGTAAACCAATTTAGCGCACTAAATGCTAAGGTATCCATTAGATTCTATGGGCGCCTTAGTATTTAACGCTTGCTAAATTGATTAGCTGGCCTTAATGAAAGGACCCCAATTTGTGAAGTACTTCAGATCGCTTCGATCTTTGGGGCTATTGTTGGTTGTTGAGTTACTCTACAAGCGTCAGTGATGTGGTCACCTGGTGGACTTATGAGCGTGGACAGCTGTACCTGTATTTCTGGGTGGTTCACCCAAATTTATAATGACCAGGCTGGTGAGACAGAACTTTAAACGCTGGTATCACTTCTCAAATAAAATGACAAGGGAGACCCTTTGGGTTTTGCTTATTTAATTACTGACTGAATCACCTGACGTGTTTCTGAGCCAGTCTTGTTGTTCAAAGGCTTCTTTGTGGCAACGATGATCCCGATCTTTGTGTTCTTTGAAGCCTCGAATAGGACCAGATTTACTCAGCCTATTTTCGTTAGGCACAAAATTGGAAGAAACTCTCGGTAAACTAGGTACACGTATTCCTAATAAATGGCAGATATATTTTTTTTTTCTGATAGACCCAGAATTCGTAGGGGAGCCTTAGTAAATCTGGTCCATTTCTGAGAAATTCTGCATCTACTTGAGGTTTCCATTTTAACATCATTCTCCCACTCATGCATACCATAGAGAGCAGCACCACAGTTTTTCTTGCAAAGTACATCCATAAGAACATAGGAATTGCCATACTCGGACAGACCGAAGGTCCTATTTCCAACAATGGTCAACCCAGGTCCCAAGTACCTGTCAGAAACCCAAAGAGTAGCAACATTCCAGAGCTGAGCTTGTGATGTCATAATGCCTCATTCCACCAATGCCTAAAAGCCAACCTCCTCAGTGATGTCACAATGGCTTCATTGTTCTAGAACTGGCTCATAAGAATTGCCACACTGGGGCAGACTGAAGGTCCATCAAACCTGGTATCCTATTTCCAATAGTGGCCAATCCGGGTCACAAGTATCTGGCAAGATCCCACGTAGTAAAACAGATTTTATGCTGCTTATCCTAGGAATAAGCAGTGGATTTCCCCAAGCCATCTCAATAATGGCCTATAGACTTCTCTATTAGGAAATTACCCAAGCCTTTTTTAAACCCCGCTGAGCTAACTGATTTTAACCATGTTCTCTGGCAATAAATTCCAGAGTTTAACTACACGTTCTGTGAAGAAATGTTTTCTCCAGTTTGTTTGAAATCTACTACTCAGTAGCTTCATTGCATGTCCCCTAGTCCTAGTATTTTTGGAAAAAGTGAACAAGCAATTCATATCTACCCTTTCCACTCCACTCATTATTTTATAGACCACTATTATATCACCCCTGAGCCCCAGCCGCTTTAGCCTTTCCTCATCGGGAAGTCATCCCATTCCTTTCATCGTTTTTATTATTTTTTTTACCCTTCTCTCTATTATTCTTTCGAGATATGGCGACCAGAACTATACACAGTATTCGAGGTGCGGCTGTACCATACTGTGATACAAGGGTAATATAACATCTACAAAGGTTTTCTGTGGGGCGACATGGGAGAGATGCCATCCCTGCCCACCCCACCCCAATTGTTTTAGCTGCAGTGCTTAAATGTTTTCCTCATCATTAATATGCCCCCTATATTTATTTTTTTATATCCTTTTTATTAGAGTCAACCTTAGCATACCATAATTCACAGCGGTTTACAATAAAAAGATATCAAATAAAACAATATTGAAAGAACTCCATTAAATATAGGACAGACCTAACTAAAGCAAAAAAAAAAAAAAAATAATAATAATTACAGCTCTATCTTGCTGTGTCGACAGGTGAAACCTTGATAACACTAAGAAAAGTCTATAGCTATGAAAAAATGTGTTTTCAACAGTGTTTTAAAAGCCTTTATATTATGTTCGAAATGTATATGACTAGGAAGCTGGTTACATAAACGAACCCCCTCTTGTACAAAGGTGCATGTTATCCTAGGGACGCGTTAGCGGACGTGTTGATTTAGCACACGCTAAATCCACGCTAAAACGCTGAGCGCGCCTTTGTAAAAGAGGGCCTAAGCGCTAGGTTTAAAAAAAATGCTTTAGAACGGGTCAATTCCCACTTTGGACCGATGGGATGACTAACCTGTTATCTGGTAATGATCTTAAGGTTCGCATTGGAGAATAAGGAATAGTTAAAGAATTTATATAAGTTGGTTGTAGTCAATGAAACTTGCCCCCATCTCCCAACTAAGCGAGGAAACTACACCTATGGTTCTTTGCGCCGACGCGGATGCTAATGATCGCTACTTCAGTGCTTTAGGGAAAAACAAAGAACTCTGGGGAGGGGGATGAGGGAAACAGCACACAATGGTAAGGATTAAAGGGAACACTGATTAGAGTTTGAGAAAGATCTCGAATGTCCTTGTGCGTGCCTTGTGGCGTTAACCCGGGGGTTTCATCTCTCTGAGCTGGCTGTGGACATATGTCAGGGAGATAATCCTCTTCAGCCTGATGTGTTTCTAGGGCTTTTTTGTGCCAAATCTGACTTCATACCAGATGGGTGGAGAGCTCGGTGTTTACAAATCATGTCAGGTGCCTGAATTCCACAGGGTATACACAACAGTTAGCTTTTTCTTTGTTTCGTGGTCTGGTGAAGTGTCAGTTACCTTGAGAAACGCACATAACGCTTTCATCTACAACAATACAGGTTCAGTTTTAGGTCTTTGGGTTTGCCTTTAAGTTCAGGTTCTCTTGGAGAATTTCCAAACTCAACACTTCTAATGTTCCACCTGAATCCACTCTGTGGAGCTGGGAGGGGGAGGCTATTTTAAAATGCATGGGGAAGGGAAAGGAAAGATATCACATTGTTCAACCCCCCCCCCTCCCCTCCATCTAAGGAAGTTGCTCTATAACAAAGGCTATTTTCAGCCTGCACACCTACACACATGCATTTTGCATTCACAGGTCTGGGCAAACCAATTTTCAAAAGGAAGGTTTGTCATGCTTCCTTTTGAAAATCCCTTGGCAGCTGGGGCTTTGGAGATTTATTTTTCCTGCACACTTTGGGCTAGATTCACTAAGCAAACCGATCGTTTACCGATCGGTTTGCGACCCCTTTGCTACCCGATTTTACTCCGGCCCGATTCACTTACCTCTGTGCCGATCCGATTCCGATCCCAATCTGTGCATACAAATGAGGGGAATGGCGTGCAAAGTAGGCAGGGACGCGATTCACTAAAGAAATTTTTGGAAACCGACTGGGCTGGCCGATTAACACAAAAAGCGGCTGCTGGGGACCAGTCGCAAACGTCCTTTCCGACTGTCCTCGGGCCTGAAATCCCAGCCCTGCAGCCCATCTCTGCCGTTCTGCTCTCTGCCCCTTCCAGCCGAGCCCTGCTCTTGCTGCCCCGACTCTCCTGCTCTCTGCCGCCCTTCCCCGCAGTGCGGAGTCCGTGGTTTTAAAGCAGGGTTGCGCTGCGGGGAAGGGCAGCGGAGAGCAGGAGAGTCAATATTTGCCTGCTATTAAAGAGGCTGCTGCCGCCGGGGATCGCCCTTCCAGAGCAGGAGAGTCGGGGCCAGTAGGCACAGCAAACGCCCCTTCCAGCCAAGCCCTGCTCTTGCCACCCCGACTCTCCTGCTCTCTGCCGCTCTTCTGAGAGCGCCAGCGTCTGCACGCAGGTTAACAAAACACCAGACGGAGCGTGAGATAACTGCCAGGGCAATCCAGCCACCATAAAGTACTCAGGGCTGTCAGCGGGTCTCTCATACTCCCACGGACTTTAGAACTCAGCGACTAATGCTCATCCTTTCCCAGAGCAGGCGAGTCGGGGCCAGTAAACCCCCTCCCCCCCAAAAAAACCCAGCAAAACGAACGCCAAACGCATGCACAGACCATCTACAGGGAAAGCAGATGGTCTGTGCACTGCGTCAGGATCGTACACTAGCGATCCGTGCGGTCGGAGGGGGGCGTTCCTCCGATCGCCCTCATTTTAATTTTTTTGTTTGATGAATTGGTCGGGCCTGCACGGGTCAGCCACGGAGAGTCAGGTAAGCGAATCTGGCCCTTCGAAGGAGAAAAGTGTGCCGGCTCAAGAGTGAGATGGGACTTGAAAGTGAAATCAGGCAGCCTGTCCTCCGAAGCACCCCCATGATCAAGGAGCATTCACCTGTGTTTAGCACCTCCAATCCTTTTGAAAGGTTAGCTCCTACACCTGTCCTAATGCCACACCTCCTCAGGAAGACCATTATTCACAACAGAAGAACTGCTATTTTTAAAGTCAAATTTTCAGCAGGTGAAAATTCCTGGTTACCTATGGAATTTCCTTTAAAAATTGCCCTCAATGTATTTTATTTGATACAGTATGATGAAGAAGTGAATTGATTGCATTATCTGTGTTAGTGTTGTCATTCTTTTATGTAAGCGAATCTGTAATCTGCTTAGAATGATGAGATAATGTGGGATTTAAGATTTTATCGTAAATAAATACAGTAGCTTCTATTTATTTACGCGTGTATTGAGCAGTTTCCAGTCACATGTCATTCCATACGTACAAGTCTAGCAGCAATGGCCCGATCCCTGAATTTTTTAAAGGCTTGATGTCAGAGTATCAACCGTTAAGATCATTGCTGAAAACGAAGGCTAACCCTAAGTATGTGGAAACGGATGCCATGACTTTTACATGTGCAGGGGTTAAGTAGTGGACTAGCCTGGTTGGTCAAATCTGAAAATGTGGAGATAAGAGCTCATTTAGGAAAATGCTGAAAGACCAACTATTTGTAGATGCATTCCTTTGAGAAATTGATTTTATGTAAGAATTGAATCTGTTTGTCTTGTCTTAACCTTGTTCTGAATTTTATATCTTATGTATGTAACTATTTGTAAACCGTTTTAGGAATAAAACGGTACATAAATTTTAAAAATAAAAAAAAAAATAAATATTTAAAATGAGTTTATAACCCACCTATCCACAAATCTAAGCGGGGAACAAAAATGATATACGCACTCAGACTTAGGGCCTCTTCTATTAAACTGCGCCAGCAAAGAGAGCCGCGCAGAATGGCCCGCGCTGCTCCCGACGCTCATAGAGTTCCTATGAGCGTCGGGAGCAGCGCAGCCCTCTGCGCTAAAAACTGTTAGCGCAGTTTAATAGAAGAGGGGGTAACTAACAAGGACATAAGAATTTATTGCGTGCAAAATTGATTGGATCTCTGCTTTACCGCGTGCACTATCGATTTGCACACGGTAATAGTTTATTTTTATTAAAGCAAGTGTGTGAAATGAACCAAAATAATTCCAAGAAAATCAGGGGAAGGCCAACGTTTTAGAAAATGAGCTGAAAGCTACATGTGCCTGTGCAAAGGGGGAGGGAGAAAGCTTATGGCAATTATCCCTTTCCCGCTACTTTTCCCAGTGTTTCTTGCTGAACAAACCAAACCTTTCTCACTGCTTGAACCATACCACGGGCTGCTGGGTTCAATTCCAAACACAAGCTATTGTGAAAGATTGCAGGCCACAACTGGAAATCAAGAAGAACGATACTGATGAATGCAGATTGCCTGATGCATCGTTGCAGACCACAGCTGATTTTAGCCATTTGGCCTATCCTATAATTATTAAACTGTTTGTATGTCTCCTTAAAATTGCTTTCCTACGCCTCCCTCCACTACTTTATGGGGCTCAAGATAACATGCCCTATTATCTGATTGGATGACACGCATAAGTCTCTGGCTTATTTTGCACAGTTATTTGGATTCCATGTCACGATGTTTGTTTTGGCAGCCATGAATAAAATTTTAGAAAGTATAGAAAAAAAGTTCCAGCCTTGCATCAAAGTCAGAAAACCTATCCAGAATCCACTCTGAAGCAACTCTGACAAAAGACGAAGGCCCTAAGGCCTAATCCTCCCAAATTACTTCCTGTTAACATGCCCTAGGTCCCAATTGATGTCTGGGTTTCCTCGGTTTCTTTAAGGTTCGGGCCCTTCTATGTTCCTTAGTTCCCTTACCCCCCTTTCTCCAGAAGGCTCTTTCACAATCCAGGTAAACATCACTGAGCACAGTATGATTTATGGAATCGAAATGTAAGATGGGTCAACTGATTTGCAAAAACTCAGGGGGGAGCCTAAGGAGAAACAACTAGTTCTTCTCCAGGTTTTTGGATTATTGAAAGCTGGCCTTCCCAAACCTGTCCAAAGTGCCACAGTTAGTCATGCTGCTTGAGAGAGATCGGCATATACTCAGTTTCCAAGATGCTAATTTTTTCATGCTGCCTGAAGACAATTTTTTTTTTTTTTTAATAATCCATGCAACTTATACTTGTAATGAATAAATGAATACATTTTTTTAAAAAAAGCATTTGGCAGTAGGATCTCTAGGACAGGTTTGGGAAACTCTCATTTAACTGATCATGTATTGACATCTAATAAATATCGATGACCAGGAAAAATAATGAAACTATGGAAAGGCTTTTTTTTTTTCAGGCAATCCACAGCTAAAATTTAATGCTAAGAAATGCAAAGTCATGCATTTGGGCTGCAAAAACCAGAGGGAATGGTACAGTTTAGGGGGTGAAGAACTTATGTGCATGACAAAAGAGCAGGACTTGGGTGTGATTGTATGTGATGATTTTAAGGTGGCCAAACAGGTTGAAAAGGTGACTGCGAAAGCTAGAAGGATGCTAGGTTGCATTGGGAGAAGTATGGCCAGTAGGAAAAAGGAGGCATTGAGGCCCCTGTTTAAGACTGGTGAGACCTCATTTAGAATATTGTGTACAATTCTGGAGGCCAAAACTTCAAAAAGATATAGAAAGGATGGAGTCAGTCAAGAGGAAGGCTACTAAAATGGTGCATGGTCTTTGTCATAAGGCGTATGGGGACAGACTTAAAGATCTCAATCTGTATACTTTGGAGGAAAGGCAGGAGAGGAGAGATATGATAGAGATGTTTAAATACCTACATGGTGTAAATGAGCACAAGTCGGATCTCTTTCATTTGAAAAGAAGCTCTGCAATGAGAGGGCATAGGATGAAGTTAAGAGGTGATAGGCTCCGGAGTAATCTGAGGAAATACTTTTTTTTACAGAAAGGATGGTAGATGCGTGGAACAGTCTCCCGGAAGAGGTAACTGCGGCTGGGCAGACTGGATGGGCCATTTGGCCTTTATCTTCCATCATGTTTCTCTGTTTCACAAGAATAGCAAAGCCCAAACAGGAAGTGGGATGGGACAACTGTCTCCACAAAAGAAAAGGTCGCCAAGAAGGTCCCTCAAAACATTTGTTTATTATGTCCATCCACAAAGGTGTAGACCCGACATTGACAATGTGTTTTATTTGTTTTGCACTTCATGTGTAGCAATGCATGTTTTTGTGTTTTTTTTTGTTATTATTACTTTTATGCAATATGTTAAATTTGTATTTTTGTTTATTCAACATTTTTTGTGTGTACTTGACCCCTGAGGCACAACCCAGTGCTGTGTTGGGTCTACACCTTTATGGATGGACATAATAAGCTTATGCTATGAGTGACTTTCTTGGTGACCTTTTCTTTTGTGGAGATCGTTGTCCCATCCCACTTCCTGTTAAGGCTTTTTTTCATTCTTATTCACTTCAAGAGAGAGGGCAAATGACATCCCTGGTACAACAGGCAGACTGACATTCAGCAGTTGCTCGGGGCTTACCGTGATTGGAAAATGAAAGAGAAAGAGAGAGCACAATCGTGATTTAGGATGGAAGGGAGAGAGTCCTCCTTGATTCCAAAACAATTTACATAAGAACATAAGAACATAAGAACTGCCTTCTCCGGATCAGACCTTCGGTCCATCAAGTCCGGCGATCCGCACACGCGGAGGCCCTGCCAGGTGTACACCTGGCTTAATTTATAGTCCACCATATCCTTATATGCCTCTCTTAAGGAGATATGCATCTAGTTTGCTCTTGAAGCCTAGGACGGTCGATTCCGTCATAATCTCCTCTGGGAGGGCATTCCAGGTGTCAACCACTCTCTGAGTGAAGCAGAACTTCCTGACATTAGTCCTGAACCTGTCCCCCCTTAGCTTCATTACATGTCCTCTAGTCCGTGTCAAATTGGACAATGTAAATAATCTTCTCTGCTCTATTTTGTCGATTCCTTTCAGTATTTTGAAGGTCTCGATCATATCCCCACGCAGTCTCCTTTTCTCAAGGGAGAACAATCCTAGTGTTATAAGTCTGTCCTCGTATTCCAGTTTCTCCATACCCTTCACCAGTTTTGTTGCTCGTCTCTGCACCCTCTCCAGCAGTTTTATATATTTCTTTAGGTAGGGAGACCAATGTTGGACGCAGTATTCCAAGTGTGGTCTGACCATTGCCCTATAAAGCGGCATTATAACTTTCTCCGATCTACTCGAGATTCCTTTCTTTATCATGCCCAACATTCTATTTGCATTTTTGAAATTTTAGTCTAAATTTGGAATTTTATTTCATGTTGTAAATTTTTAATTATAATTTTTTTTTTTTTTTTTTGGTTACACAATTTTTCAGTAGTTGCATTAATGATTCTGAATCACTGTTCACCTGATTATATTTAAATCAAACGTAAATTTTGTTAAATTTATTGATGTGATGCGTACCAAGGTAGAAAATGTAGATATGGAAGAACTTCTTTCTACAGATGAATTACCGGAATTGTAGGGATTCTACACAATATAAGACATGTTGTCCTTTTGACTGTGGGGAGGGGAGGAAAGGAAAGGAGCTCAGCTTACCTCGCTGGACTAGGTATACTGAACTGCAGGCTACAGGCTCTGATCTGGAATTATAAAGAGCTTAGACTCATAAAAAAGCTTAATATGTAAAGGGCTATGGACCTTCAAAAAAAGTGACCACGAGGGATGGAAACTTCTCCAGACGAGGCGTAAGACCAGCTGAAGGAGACAAGGACCTTAGGAGCAAGGTTGGGCCCTGGGAGCAGGCAGTTGGAGAACAATCAGAATTCAGGGTGATGGCCCACAGCAGAATGGCTTCTAGTTACGTTCAGGTCCTGGCTGAGGGGAGCATGGTCCAAGTTCAGAGTTAGAAACATAGAAACATAGAAAGATGACGGCAGATAAGGGCCATAGCCCATCAAGTCTGCCCACATTATTTACCCACCCTCTTAAGTCTACTGACCCCCTAAAGAATAATTGCAATTATACTGTCACTCTACTGACCCGCTCATTCAGTCCTAGTGACCCTATCCCTTGGCATGACCTCGTAGGGATCCCACATAGGTATCCCATTTGTTCTTGAAGTCTGAGATGCTGCGTGCCTCGACCACCTGCACTGGAAGCTCGTTCCAATGCTCAATCACTCTCTCCGTGGCGTCTCCACGAAACTTCCCTCCCCTGAGCTTGAGCGGATGTCCTCTTGTGGTCGAGGGTCCCCTGAGAAGAAAGATATCATCTTCCACCTCTACCCATCCCGTGATGTACTTAAATGTCTCAATCATGTCTCCCCTCTCCCTACGCTCCTCGAGAGTGTAGAGCTGCAATTTGCTCAGTCTTTCTTCGTACGGGAGACCATTTAGCCCCGAGACCATCCTGGTGGCCATCCGCCCGTCAGGGGCAGAAGGCTCCTGAGAGTATAATCGGCACTCAGAGTCCAGTAGCAGATGCCCCCCCCCCCCCCCCCCCCCCCCGGTAGAGCCAGTGTTGCTTGGAGCATGGCAAAGCAGCAGAAACTGGCCAGGCTAGATAATCCCAGACCCTCACTAGCTGTTCAGCAGCCACTGGTCCAGCTGTGCACCTGCAGGAAGGTGAGATTTGGGACATGGTTGGAATGGACAGGGGGGAAAGTCTTAATATGCAGGGAGATATAATTAACACGGCTCTATTGGAAAGAATGCAAAAATTGACTGATTAGTTCTAGAGGGGTAGATTACATTGTCTGAAGGATGTTTAATAAATTGCCTAGCGAAGGTCAATGCTCTATTGTTCTTATATAATATGTTGTATCAGTTGAACAAACTGTGCAAATTGTTCAGCCAGCCTTGTTTTCAATCCTCGTTTTGGATTTTGCCTAGGGAGAGTTGCTAACACCTTTATTCCAAGTGGATGCCCCAAGCACCATGCATATAAAGGACTGATGGAGTTTGCCCAAAAGAGACTCCTGCCAGGTTGGCTCTGGACCCAGGGACAGTCTCAAGGGGGCATAATTCCTGTTACCTAGTTGATTAAATATGTGGAAAGGGGAAGGGGGCTCTAATTTATACATTGCCTAAGACTCTCGGCGCCTGAATGCATCTGTGTCCAAAACCTTCCCTAAGTGATGTCGTTCCATCTGGCCCCCATTGACCGGATACAAGAATACAGGTCAAGTAAATATTAGAAAGTCCTCTACCCCGGGGTGAATCAGTGCCAAGCTGCATCCAGTAGTGAAGCTTTGTTTGAATATTAAACTACAGAGTCATAATCCAATTTTCCAGTTAGATGAAGCTCAGACAAAGCTGTTTTCTTTTTTATTTCAAAGACATTATTTTTTATCTGATGAAAATATTTGTGTTCTTATCCAAGCCAAGAACTTGCAGTGCATGTAAGAAACAAGACTCCTTTTAGAAAAGGTTATGTGTTGGCATCTGATGCCTGTTATGTTCAGTATGGCTGTTTTTACTTTTTTTTTTTTAAGGTTTAATGAATCAAAACAAAAATGTCTCTACTTTTGTTGAATTCTTCATGCTACGGTCTGATGACCTGCACCTTCCCAGGAAAGTCATTCATGGCCACCTATAATTTTCTCAGAACCTTATTTCTGCATTTGGCCATTTCTCTTTTAATAATAATAATAACTTTATTTTTATATACCACCCCCAACATAACGAACAAATTACACATTGCACTAGAAACAGTGTCAAAATGGATGAGACCACAAATTAAAACTGAACCAAGACAAAACCAAATTCTTACTTCTAGAAAGAAACAAAACCCCAACCATAACAAACCTAGAAATAGACGTCACATATCCCTTACAACCCAACCTAAAACTGCTGGGAATAATGATAGACAAAGGCTACATCATGCAACTTCAAATCAGCAAAACGGTTCAGAAGGCATTCGCACCCTGCGCAGCTTAAGAGACATCCAAAAATACTTCAACAACGAACAATTCAAACTCATAGTACAATTGCTAATCCTAGGACTCCTGGACTACTGTAACATACTTTACCTGTCACGCCAAACTGTGTAATATAGTAGGTGAAAGCAATCTCAAAGATAGTATGATGCAGGATCTGATCACATTGGAAAACTGGTCCTCAACATGGCAGCTGGGCTTCAACGCTAAGAAGTGTAAGGTCATGCATCTCGGTAGCAGAAATCCATGCAGAACATACACCTTGAATGGAGAAACACTAGCTAAGACTTCAGAAGAACGGGACTTGGGAGTGATCATCAGCGCAGACATGAAGGCTGCCAAACAAGTAGAGAAGGCCTCATCCAAGGCAAGACAAATGATGGGATGTATCAATAGAAGCTTCGTCAGCCGCAAACCTGAAGTCATAATGCCACTCTACAGAACCATGGTGAGACCTCATCTGGAATACTGTGTGCAATTCTGGAGGCCACATTACCGGAAAGATGTGCTTCGAGCTGAGTCGGTCCAACGGATGGCCACTAGGAAGGTCGCTGGACTCAAGGGTCTCTCATACGAAGAAAGACTGGGCAAGCTGCAACTCTATACCCTAGAGGAGCGCAGGGAAAGGGGTGACATGATCGAGACATTCAAGTACGTCACAGGTCGTGTAGAGGTAGAAAACGATATATTCTTTCCCAAGGGACCCTCGGTCACAAGGGGGCACCCGCTCAAACTCAGAGGAGGGAAATTTAGTGGTGACATCAGGAAGTATTTCTTCACAGAAAGGGTGATAGATCACTGGAACAAACTTCCGGTGCAGGTGATCAAGGCCACCAGTGTGCTCGACTTTAAGAATAAATGGGACATCCACGTGGGATCCCTGCGACGGTCGAGTTAAGGAACTAAGTCATTAGCACTCAGACTTAATAGGGTGGGTAAATGGAGTGGGCAGACTTGATGGGCAGTGGCCCTTTTCTGCCGTCATCTTTCTATGTTTCTATGTTTCTAACATGTTAAAACAATTACAGTCCAAAACACAGCCCTAAGACTCACTGAAAAAATATGACCACATTACCTCAGCGTTCCAAGACTCACACTGGCTCCCAGTATATGCACGCATACAACACAAATTCTACTGCACCCTATTCAAAGCCCTAAATGGAAATGGGCAACCGCCTAATCTGGAAAAACACATCCAGACCAAGGAGAACTCAAGCACACTTTACCCATCCCTCAATCAAAGGCATGCAAAGCATAAAAATATATGACGGTCTACTAGCCACCAGAGCAGCAAAAATAGACCACCACCTCTCAAATCTGCTGACCATGACGCCCAACTACAAAACATTCAGGAAAGAACTGAAAACCATACTAATCAAGAAATTTGTCAAATGATCTAACCAAACCGTATCCTGATCCTGACGCATACTATAGCTATCAACCTTGTAATCTCCCTGGGAATGCCCAGGCTAATTTCTTGTTGTAAACCGCCTAAAACTGAAAGGTATTGGCGGGATAGAAGACATCAATGTAATGTAATTCCGCAATAGTACAAACAGTTCAAAGCAGTTTACAGAGGAAGAGACGGTATACGGACAGCGATACTACAGAAAACATTTGAAATTACATTAGTTAGTCAAATTTATCTGGAGGTGTTTTGGAGATATATCAAGGTTGAAGTGGGGTCAGAGAAATTTGTCAAAGAGATAAGTTTTGATTGACTTCCTAAAAGTTTGGTAAGAAAGTGCATTTGAGATGAAGTTGGTTAAACATTTCTTCTATTTGCCTGTGTGGAATGATAATGTTCTATCAAGGAATCTCTTGGTACAGCCCTTTAAGGGTGGAAAAGTGAAGAAGTAGGCTCTACGTGTATCAGTTGTGCCTGGGAATTTGAACTGATGAGACAGATAGGCTGGGGATGAACCTGTCATGGTTTTGAAGCAAAGGCAGGCGAACTTAAAGATCACTCTTGCTTCTACAGGTAGCCAGTGTAGTTTTTCTGTAATACGGGCTTACATGATCCGATTTCTTGAGGCCATAAATGAGATGGACTGCAGCATTCTCTTACTATTGGCACATGAAGTTTTGATGAAGTCAACTGGATTATTTTCTGCCTGATATTCAACTCTATCTAACCAGCTGGGAATGGCTCCTAGTTGGTTAAGTAGCCAGCTAACGAACAATATTCAATGGGAGATAACTGGCTATTTCTTGCTGAATTTCCTGGTCACCGGCTATTCATTGACTGACTGTTGGCTGAATCTGGCGGCTAGGGAGACCCGCCAAAATAGCAGGTCTGTCTTTGGCCACTATGACTTAGCTGGCTAGCTGATGAATATTGGCTTTGTTGGCCATGTCAAATACAACTGAACTTAGACTGGAAATTCAATGCCAGTGGCTGGACATGGCCCTGGCATTGAATTTCTGGGATCTGCCAACCGTGAGAGGCAGCCGGGCTATCTCTTGCAGTCTGAATATTGTCACTCTTTAGCCATTTTTTTCCCTTTTTCAAAATCTGTTGAGTCTCTTGAAATTTTAATCTACTGGAATCGACATAGTCTGCTGATCTTTCATTTGAATGATAGATCCTTCGTGTATGGCCAATATTAGAAATATTTGTAGATCATATGTACATTGTTATGATATTTCACCTTGGCATTAACCTGAACTGTTACAGTATTAGCACTGTAGTCAGAGGTGAAGCCTTTAACTGTATTATCTGAAGGATGGGTCTTTGTATCTAAAAGACTTATGGACATTATCAACTGGATGATTCTTGGATCAACCTAGCTAAGGTAAAGAACCTGTTTTTGATGAAGGTCTGCATTAACAATGATGAAACTCATTACTTGATTCCAGGGGCTGTGGGAGCCCCTCCATATGGCAAATGATAGGGGATGAGGGCTCCCAACTGAGCAAAACCCACTAACCAATAGGGATAATTCCTATGGGGAATGTCAATGACATATCTTATGCCATTAACACATGAAAATGAACAAAAACACAACATTTTGTGGGTTTTTGCTTTGCTAATACTAGTGCATCCTCTTTGCAAACAGTGTGTACTGTTTGTGTACTATTTACAAAAGGCCACAAAACCTTGAGTAAAGCAATCGTTCTCATAAACAACAATGGAAACAACAGGAAATGAAAATTGTCTGGCTGCTCACCCCTACTGATATTAAAAAAGGTATGAAGTGTCTCAGGGAATTTTTCCTGTGTTTCATATCCCCCCCCCCCTCCAATCTGTCCATTAGGGGCCTTGAACTAGGGCTTCAATCTTGGGCTCTAAATTTGGCTACTAGGTGTCACAATTGTATGATGATGACTATGCCTCCTTTCTTCTCCACCACCCTGAAGCTGGGCACAGTCACTCTGCAGCAACCCTAATACAGGAAGCAGAAGGTTGCCAACTGGATCCAGATTCACCTGAGAGGGTTGATCCAGTCCTGGATTCACCCATCGCATGCAAGGACTTGGAGTTCTAATGGGGGAATCAAGACTACAAGTTCCTGCATGCAATGGGGTAAATCCAAGACTGTTGGATCCAGTTGGCAACGCAAAGTAGATTTGAGCTAGTAAATGAACCCAGGTGCCTCTGCAGAGGGAATTGGAAGGCTGCATACCAATGGTCGTGGTGGAGAAGCACCTATTTATCCTTCTTCATACATGAAGAACATGATCATAAAGCAAAGGGAAGAAAAAGCATTCTGTTTACAGTGGGAGATGCCAAAAACTAAACACAGCTCAGTCCCAAACTCCTCAGTGACGTACACGTGAAACAGTAACCTGAGATATTGGCAAATATTTACTATAAGGTGTGCAACGGCATTCTGCCAGCAGACCGCACTAGGTATTGGTCCTTGCAGAAAGCTCCTCACTACCAGCAAGTTGTCTGCCTGTCTTCCAAGGAGGGAGGTGAAAGGAAGGGAAATAACACAGAAAGAGTAGCACAGGTTTAACATGTTAAGCAGTGCATTGGGGAAGTTTCTCAGAGATTTTCTCTTGTGGATATACTTTTTAGACACCTCTAAATTTCAAACCCTTGTCCAGAGGCTGTATATGGCCTTTGTTGGTTGACGGGGCTAAATAAACCAATGTTCTGTCCCCACAGCTGTGTGTGCATGTTTGCATTTATAATATTTTTATTTGTCTAATACAATGCAGTTTCAAGTGGGGCTTGTAATCTCTGTTTCCATAAGTCACCCCTTGCATGTGACCATTTCCTCCATTCACTAAGAAACCTGGCAGAATCTGGCTTCATCTCACCAAGCACATGCTGTGACCCTTAGTCCCTGGTCTCATGGATGTTCCAAGCATAGCAGAGTTCTCCATCTTAGGCTCATGTAAGCTGCCCTCAACCTCTGTCCCTCTTTCACCTCTGGATAAAGTATCCCCTTTTTCACCAAAAAGGCCAACATCCACATCACAGATACCCAACATCCTTCCTGCATCTCTCTATTCCCTTTTCCCATTATAGTTTAACTTTCACCTCTGCAATAATTCAGAATCCATCTCCATTCCTTCCATTTGGCAGTCTGTCATCCAACTGACCGGCATCCAGTTTCAAGGACTCTTCTTGCCTGGGGAGAACTCTTGAGCTATCTGCACTTATTTGTAATAAACAGTTGAAATGAGAAAAAAGCAAGTCTTCATTTGGATGTTGGCTTGGTTTAGCTGGATGTTTAAATAATGTATGGAAACATGGTACAAGAACAGCACAACCAATCTCCAGCCCCATCACCAAGCTCTGTATTTTTCTGATGTTGTGTTGGACAAAAATATTGGTTGGACCATGGTCCCAGTAGACCATCCCATTCTGCTATGAATGACTCTGCCAATAACTTCTTGTGTGTCTCTATATCTCTGATTCCCCAGCTGAAAATGAACACATATAAGCCACAAGCTCCATCCTATTCACTGTATTTTTAAACATTACCACATGGAAAGGTAATTTAAAAAAAAACGAGGGTAGTAATATAATTTCCAAGATTCTCAGATATGTTTTGTATGTCCTGTGATGCTAGGGCTTAAGTCTTTCTTTCTGTGGGCTACTGTTCGTGCAGTTATGTCACTGCAAAGTCCCAGTCAGTATATTTACTTTCTAAGCCTGTTAAACAAGTGGTGGAAAGCTCAGTGTTCTTAGCACTCTCCTGGCATTCTTCCCATCTCAACCCTGAAATGGTTGTCTACTTGTTTCTTAATGCACGCCGTGCGAAAATGTGCCGATAGATAAAAACTGAAACAGCAAATGAATGAATTTTTCAATTTTTAGAACAACTTGGTTATGTTTCCTGAGGACAATCGGGACTTTTTGGAAAGTCGGTGACTGCTGGAAGAACCTTGTTGACGTTGAACAAGAAAGACCTTATTGTGTTGCCACGCTGGCAGGAGCTCCTCATCTGGCTCGTCTCTCTCTCTCTTGCTTCAGGTGTCAGTGGTTAAGGAGAGGCCGTTAAGAACCATTCGCCATGACAAATGACTGAGTTTCAATAACCTTTAGCGAGGCTTGAACCGGAAGCTTATAAAAAGTAGGAAAGCCATAAAAATAGAGAAGTGGGGCCAAATCAGAGCCAAGACCAAGAGTCAAGAATAAGTGGAAACGGAGCAAATCTTTAATGATTCCGGTTCCATCTGGTGGCAGACCCATAACCCTGCAACATTCTGATACGGGGGGGGAGGGGGGGACATGACCATTACTATACATAGGTCACACCCCAGCGTGGGGTCACAGGTTATTTGGCCAATATAGTCAATTGAACCTGGAGGAGTAAATTCTGTACATAGACATCTGGAGACTCATATTCAAAAGCAATGGTGTCAGCTACATAAATGCTTTAAAAAACTTGTGAGAGAAAATCTACGTATCTCTTTGGAGAGTCTAAAAATTGTCTCTTCCCTCCATGGTCAATACAATCCTACATCAAGAATTCGAGCATCTACGAAGAAACGTCTCATAGCTGAGACTGTTTCTAGCAAACAATTGATATCCCTTTAAGATTACAAATTTTTCAGTGATTGTATAAGTTTTTAAAGATACATTTGAGTTCCTCAGCTATCTGTGTAAATCCCAAATAGCCTCTGTAATGACCATTTGGCATAGTAAATGTTTTGTGTTGCCCATTGTCTTCTTAATAATCATCTTCTCGACTAGGTAATTTGTTGCACCTCAGTTCCACGTCACAACTGCTAACTCTTGGGCCTTTTTACTAAGTTCCCCTTTTATGAAGATGTGTTAGGGGTTTTTTTTTTATCATGAGTTGCTGTGGTAAAAGCTCTGAGGCTTATAGGAATTCTATGAGCATTGCTTTCATATGAAAGAGATTAGACTCGGGCGCATTTACGACACGTAGGTATTTAACCATCTCTATCATATCTCCTCTCTCCCTCCTTTCCTCCAAAGTATACAGATTGAGATCTTTAAGTCTGTCCCCATAAGCCTGATGATGAAGACCACACAGCCTTCCTCTGGACCAACTCCATCCTTTTTATATCTTTTTGAAGGTGCGATCTCCAGAATTGTGCACAATATTTGCCCAAAAGCCTTCATCTCTTTTCCTTTTGGCACTTACTGGGGTAACAGATAGTTCCTCTTCATTCAAATTTTCTCCCACTGCATTTCTGCACTAGTATTTTTGATTTTTTTTTTTTTTAAAGAGAAATTAGGAAATTTCACTTGGCAGTAGGATGACCTGGAACCTCAGTAGGAAGTTATATACCAACCTGGAGTGCAGGAACTGACACCAGCCCTTCCAAAAAGAAGTAAAAGTTTCAAAGGTTTTTTTGCCTTCCAAGAGCAATATAGATCTGAAGTGACGTTTGTGGTAATCCAGGATGTGTGAGCTATGGTTGGAATCAATAGGATGGCCAGAGGTGACCAGGCTCTGATCATAGAACAAATTATCAACCTTTCAGAGTGTTCAGATGTCAGTTCATGAGATTTTCCATTAGAGACCAACAAGGGGATCACTGCTGTTCCCACCCAGTTTCCCCCACATGAGAACTGACCCTGCCTTTGGTCAATTTGCTGCTTAGACAATATTCAAATAGATAAGATGTGTACGAGTACATAGTACCGTAAGCTTCGTAGCATATCAACTGTAGTTGGAAAGAATTGCACTTGTGCTTTTCATCTGCGGAGACAGGCAGAAGGCTGAGAAGCTGGAGGTGCTAATAGCTGGTACGGATGCTTCACTGCCTCTAATGAGTCTTTTCCTGTAGCGTTAGAGCAGGTCAACCTAGGACATTCTAGCATGCCAGTAGCCATATCTGTTGCTTGTATAAGAAACTGAAATGTAATTGTAATGGTGCGGACACAGTAAAATGCTGTTTGCTGGTATATGGCCTTATTAAATACAGGTATTTTGCATAGGTACTGAATGAGAACAAGCCAATGTGAAATAAGACCCAGGAGGTCGGAGGGGGGGGGGGGTATTTTATAATAAGATACCCAGATGATAAATGTATAAATGAAACCTGGATCTACAAACAGAACTGGAAGTTTTAACTTATTTTATTCTCTTTTCTTCGGTTTGTTTAATTCCTGTTTGATATTGCATTTATATCGTTAGACTTACTACCCATAATCCTTCATTCTGCTTCTGGATTCCTTGTTAACAATATTTTAAGTTTTTTTCCTCTTTTCTATTTATCTTTATCTAATTGATGTTTTTCCCTAAGGCATTTTAGTTAGATTGGGAGCCCAGTGAGGGCAGTTACAATACATGTACAGTACTCCCCCGATATTCGCGAGGGTTCCATTCCAGGAACCCCCGCAAATTTTTTTAAAAACCACAAATGCGGTTTTTTTGCATGTCAGAAGCCCGGGGAGGCAGGAGAGCCGACGGGTGAAGAAAATCACTCGCGGTCTGCTCCGACCGCCTCTTCCTGTAGTAAAGTCAGGCTACACCAATCAGGAGCTGCTTTGACACGCAGCTCCCGATTGGTGTAGCCCGACTTTACTACAGGAAGAGGCGGTCAGAGCAGACCGCAAATGAGCAAGTCTGCGATTCACAAACCGTAAATTCATGGGGGGGGGGGGAAGGGGGAAACACTGTATAGTAGATTTAACACTGTGAATGTAACCCATTCTGAGCTCTTAGGGGAAGATGGTATATAAAGGTAAATAAATGAAGATGCCTGCATTAAACCTATTTTATAAAGCCTAAGGGCTTTTCTAAACTAGGCTCCTAATTGCAGCCCCAAAAGCACACAATGCCGTGGTTCCCAAACCTGGTCTTGAAGGAGCGCCAGCCAGTCAGGTTTTCAAGATATGCACTATGAATATTCATGAGAGAGATTTGCATGCACTGCCTCCACTGTGTGCAAAGCTCTCTCATGAATATTCACTGTGGATGGTAGATACAATAGGAAGGTTTTGATTGTTTGATCGCAATGCTCTAGATCAGCAGTTCCTGGGGACCCCCCAGCCAGCCAGGTTTTCAAGATATCCCTAATGAATATGCATGAGAGATATTTGCATACCTGTCACTTCCATTATATGTAAATCTCTATCATGCATATTCATTAGGGATATCTTGAGAACCCAACTGGCTGGGGGTCCCCCAGGACAGGGTTGGGAACCACTGATGTAATGCTTCCATTGTGTGCACAGAAATCTCATGCATATTTATTGTGGAAATTTTGAAAACCCGATTGGGTTGTGGCCCTTGAGGACAATGGTTGCTTATCCCTGGTCTACAAGCCATCCCATAGACGCTGACTTGCAAGTTCCTCCACTCCGTCCATGGACCGCAGCCTCGTATTACCAAATATGAAAGATTTCTCCGCCCCTCAGAAAACAAGCAAGCGAAATTCCAGTTCAACTCACAGAAAGCAAAAGAATGTTTGCTAGCTTCTTTGTTTTGACTACTCTTCTCAAGAAGTGATTTCTGATAATAAAGAGAGCCTGGTAATTAATTAAAGTGCTTACAGGGGAAAAAAGAACTAGCAGCTGCTTAAATCCAGTTCCAAGCAAAACCAGATGCTCCCACTGAGATAAGCCCACACGCAATAAATTTGTGGGAAAAAAAAGAAAGGGCACCGGGTTTATTTCTTTACTTTGAGATTTCCATAGCACCCTAAATCAGTGGGCAGCAGGAAAAAAAAACTAGAGTTACAGGAAAGAACATTCAAAAAGATGAGTTGTAATTTTAGCTAAGAGCAAGAATTGATCGAGCAGATGGGAAGCTCAGAACGACAAGTCACAGAAACAAGATAGCAATTGCCGAATGCACAGAACCACAAGAACGGGTAGTCTGGCAAGGTAAAGGGCTGTGAATTAATCCAGTTAACGCAATTAACTAGTTAATTTTTTCTACGATTAAAAATTTTAATCCTGATTAATCTTGGTCCAGCATCATGGGACTCGCCAGAGTCATGGGCAACATCTGCAATGCAAGCAGGCTTTCTTCCCTGGCCCTAAGAGCCTTCCTGCGACTTGAGAAATAGGAAGTTGCATCAGAGGAGGCGGGACACAGCTTGAGGAAGGCTCTGGGGGGCCATCAGAGGAGGAAGACTACTTTATTTATTTATTTATTCATTCATTCCATTTTCCATACCGTTCTTCCAAGGGAGCTCAGAATGGTTTACATTAATTTATTCAGGTACTCAAGCTTGCGATTCAGGCAAGTATAGCAGTGTCAGATCCCTTAACTCAAGATAAAATTTGTAATCGAGCAATTAATTGCAATTGCAAATTGGCATTTTCTAACAGTAGGGTTCATTTCCCAGTCCTCAAAAGCTTCCAATAGGTCAGATTTTCAGGATCCTCCTTAATGAATATGCATGGAACGAGGGACAGAGATGAATAACTTGGTGGGAAAGAATACATCAGGTTTTATACTGTATTCAATGTAGGTTGTAGAGAAAGTGTATCTTAGAGGCCATCACTGTGATTCCAGAAGGGGGAGGGAGGGGCTGGAGGGAGTGGTGAAGAGGAGACTGAGTGATTACATATTACCAATAAAATCAGAACTGTTTTGATTGGTGAATTGTTCCCAGTGGATATTTAAATTAATGTTTTATAAAATTGGAAATTTGAAAATTTAAAATGACAACGATGATATTTTATCGTTTGAGGGAGGGGAGAGATCTTGGTCCTCCTTCACATGATGTTTTAAGATACAGTAAAACCTTGGATTGCAAGTAACTTGGTTTGCAAGTGTTTTGCAAGACAAGCAAAACATTTTTATTAAATTTTTACTTGATATACAAGCAATGTCTTGCAATACAAGTACATACAGTATACACACATCACATCATCACAACTGAGGTGATGGTTCTTCTCTTTCTGACACTGCGGGAGTGTAGTGACTGTTCTAAATGAGCAAAGTCTTGCAATACGAGTACGTATAATATTTTGTATTAAAGTTTTGGGGTTGAGGAACAAATCGTCTGAGTTTCCATTATTTCCTATGGGGAAATTCGCTTTGATATACTAGTGCTTTGGATTACAAGCATGCTTCTGGAACGAATTATGCTCGCAAACCAAGGTTTCACTGTAATAATTCTGTTAAATAAAATCTCTGCTACAGGGAAGATTTGTTCAGGATGGGGACCTGAAATAACATCCAGGTTATAAGAGGTCTTATGATATGAGTCTATCAAGCAGCATTGTGGGGTAAAGACCTAGATCAACTGCTTTCGCCCACTACTTATGAGGAATTCAGAAAACGTCTAAAAACTCAACTGTTCCTAAAGTATCTAGACAACTGACCCACTCATCTTCTTTCTCTTCCATAGTGTTTCCTCTGTCCTGTTAATCTCTTTCTCCTCAACAACGCATTTCCGGTCCTATTAACTCTCCTCTTCTCCCCTCTTAAATTCAATCAATTTGTACCTCGCTTAATCTATTGTAAATCGCATAGAACTTAACGGTATTGTGGTATATAAGCTGTTATTATTATTATCCAGCTTTATGATATGCATTTCTCCTAGTCTCATTCATTATTATTATATTTTTTAATTCATTTCTTTATTTATTGATTCATATATCTACATACTGAGATATTTGCTGATAAAGATATTAGAAAAGTGGGAAGCTTTCGTTGAAAGGTTGAATAAGTGGGTTAAAATAAATATATATATAATTCAGGTGAATATTTTCTATTATTATTTTTGCAATTCCGTTGCTTTGATTTGGTTTGAGCAAGTCTTACATTGATTTAATTGATCCTCTGTTTGCCTATCTGTTCTATATTTTTCATGTCTTTTGTGATGGGAAGGATTTCTGGAAACCCCGTGTGATATTCTTTAAGAGAACAGAGCTAACATAAGTTTGAACGAGACCCTTAGAGCGATTCTCTCTCTTTATGATTATGGTTGCTTATTACCTCTGCTCTGTTTGCTTCTCCTTACCCTAATGGTCGAATGGCTTCAGCTATCTTTATATCTGTTTCACTGTAAAGGCAGGCTGCAAATCTCTGCCCGAGGCCTCGTTATCAGACAGACATTTTCTAAGTTTGATGTGACCCAATATCAACTCGCATTATTTCGTTTTTTCAGTCTAAATGTGGCACTGTACTGTACAAGGTGTTCCTGAACTGCGTCAGCCTCGACAATGTATGCATTACATGGCATTCATCCATACCACAGATTGTGAAATCTGCAAGGGCAAAATGTCACTGCTTCAGATTACTAACAAGATTATTTCATTTGTGTGCACTTTAAAAAAAAAGGCAGGAATTTAAAAAGAGAAAGAGCAACGCAGTGGATCTACAGTCAGCCACCTATAAATGTGCTAAAAAAACAGAGGAAATCTGAAGTCTAGAAATGGACAAATTGACTAGGAACAGCCCCTGAGGGGAAAAGTTAAAGCAGACTGTAATAATAGGTGTAAAACAGGGCAATATCTTCATTTCAAGGTCTCAACCATACAAATGGCTTATAACGCAGCATTCTTTTTAGCAGATTCGTGTCTTGTGTATCTGTGAACAGTTTTCTGCCATGCAAAGTCCCTCACTCTCCTTGAAATGGCTCCCAACTGCTCTCCATTTCCAACGTAAGCAGCTCCAATCCTGGTCTACCCCAGGAACGTGTAACTCTGGTCACCCGGAGACAAACAGGATTATGCACGCATGCTTGCAATTGGTTAACACCAGGACTGGATCCACCTACTCTGAAGAACGGAGCCAGCGGGTGCTTATTCCCTTTCAAAGAAGAACTGGAGACCCAGGAAGCATCTGCAAGGTTGCTGGGTTTTGGTTTTTTTAAGCCTATTTTATTTGCTTGAGATGGATCCCTGTAGCAGGTTTGGTCGCAGTCTGTTTCTTTCCTGCAGTAACCCACTGTGACATCTTTTTCACTTACTGGTACCAGCAGGGCCGGATTTAGATGAAAAGAGGCCCTAGGCTATTCCACTTATGAGGCCCTTTCACCTCCCATTTTTAAGTTTGTAAATTACATGAGAGATAATAAAATACATCATTACTGTGATATATATCAATATGTTAAATGAAACATGTTGTTATTGGTACTAACCTTTATAAAAAATGTGACACGGATAATAAATAAAAAAAAGTCGAGAACACTTATTTGGACATTTATTCTCAGCACCATATATAGTACTTGTAACAATAACTAATCAAACATAACACACAACATTGCCCCTTCCTATGTCCATAGTGCCCCCAGTGCAACCTCCCTCATCTCACCCCCCCTCCGATGCCCGCCTGCCTCCCATCCCCCTTCCATTGAACACCCCCTATGCCATCCTGCCTGCCTTCCATTAAACCCCCCCATCCCCCCCTCCGATGCCAGCCTGCCTGCCTCCCATCCCTCTTCCACTGAAACCCCCCACCCCACCCCCCATGCCAGTCTGGGCCGCCCTGTCCTGACGGATCCATGTTTTGCCTCTCTCCCCATGGGGCTGGGCTTTGCCCAGCTGTTTCCGGACTGACGTCTTTCCCTCCCCGATCCTCCTCGATCCCGAAGCGTAGAATTTCTCCTTATTTTCGGTTCAGTGTTTTAGTGTTCACTGTTTTTAGAATAGTGTAATTTTAATTTTGCTAACAATTTGAATGTAGGCCCCTCTTGATCTTGAGGCCCTAGGCTGAAGCCTATTTAGCCTATAGGAAAATCCGGCCCTGGGTACCAGTCTCAGTCTGCCTTGTCTAGTATTTAATATGCTCAATCCAGAGATGCCAAGTTATCCAGTTCCAGTCTGAGGACTGGACAGCCCTGGATTTCTGACCTCCTCGTCCTGTTGCATTATGGGATTTGCAGCACTATTTTCAATGGGCAGGATCAAGTACTCTCTGAAGCCAATAAATGGGTGCCCTCCTGCGCACCACAGTGGGAGGACGAAAAAGCAGAGGAGCGCCAGAGAACTGGCAGCAACATCTCTCTGCTCTCTACAGCTGGGAACCAAGGAGGACCTCCAAGCTGTACTCTCAGAGGAGGCGTTTTAACACCCCCCCTTTCTCTTATTGAGCTAACCTGACTTACCATTTGGCACCGGCCCTGAGCACCAAGCACAGGGGATTGGTGCCAGGGCCAAAACTAATATTTCAATTAGCTTTAGAGGCCGACCAAATTTCAGTTTTGGTTTTAAAGTGGGAACGGCAAAAAAACAGTCATTTAAAATGTCCAAACTACTACTTTGGAAGAACTGGGCATGTTCCCCCCTTTTACAAAGACACGCTAGTGCAGTGGTCTCAAACTCACAGCCCACTAGGTACTATTTTGAGGCCCTCGGTGTGTTTATCATAATCACAAAAGTAAAATAAAACAGTTTCTTGATCATATGTCACGATTAGTGGCTAACAGTTTAAGGAATCAGTTGTTATGGGAGAGATTGTACAGATTCGTTACCTAGGTACTTCAAGAACAGGTATGTTTTTATGTGTTTCCTAAATTCACCATAGTTATTTGTGTGTATAATTAGTTTTTCCAGGTCTTTGCCCCATAAGGCTGCTTGATAAGATAGAAGATGTTGATGGTGTCTTTTAAATTTACATCCTCTAACCGATGGGGAGACGAACTTCTCTTATATCTGTTGGTTGAGAAGGAGAAGAGGTCAGTTATATATTTAGGGGCTAGACCGGATAGTACCAGCTTGAACTTCGCACGTGCCTCCATCGGCAACCAGTGTAGGAGTTGGTAGGAAGGGGTTATGTCATCGGACTTCTTCAACCCAAAGATCAACCTGACCGCCGCATTTTGTACCAGTTGCAGTCTCTGCATGTTCTTCTGGGAGATTGCCAGATGGGCGATGCTACAATAATCGATTTAGCACACGCTAAATGCTAAGGCGTCCGTTATAGTCTATGGGTGCCTTAGCTAATCTTTAGTGCCCGTTAAATTAATTAGCACGCACTCAGTCGGTTAGCGTGCGCTAAATCGTCTAACCCGCCTTAGTAAAAGGACCCCGTTGTATCTTTATTTTCTTGTTTCATTTTTTTTCCAACCCTTTCTTTTCGTGCCTTTATGTTTCACATACCCTTATTTGATTATTGTCTTGTAAATAATGATATATCACAAATGAATGGATTTTGGAAAGGTGAAACTCTTCATGCTGCCGACTAAATTGTGCAACTTGTCCCTACCTCCCCCCCCCCCCCCTTTCCAGCCAGTGAGATGAATTCTGTCTTGATGGCCCGGCCCTTATTAGTCATCATTAGCCGCAAACGTTTGCATAGGGAGTTTTGTTTGTTAAATTTTTATTGAACTCCTGAGCTGTAATTTGCATGAGCGTCTTGTCTATACATCTGGCTGATCAGATCACTTGAACGATAAGAGCACGAAAACTCACCAATGAACAGAACAAAGCAATGATAAGACCAAGGTGGAGGGAAAAGTGGCCACATTGTCTCTTCAGCGGAAGGGTTAGACTTTCCTGCCCTAGGGGCACAGAGCTATAAAAATATATTACAGAGAGGCAGTTTTTACCCTTCATGAAATGATCCTGGCTCTACTGTTTTGTGCATATTGGTAGCATTTAGAAGATAAAAACATCTGTTATTTTTATATAACACAGACACTGTGGGCTGAATTCTGTAAAATAAATAAATAAATTAAAAAAAAACAACAACACTCAAATTGTAGTGCTGAAAAAAGCAAGAACATAAGAATTACCATACTGGGGCAGACTGAAGGTCCATCAAGTCCAGCATCCTGTTTCCAACAGTGGCCAACCCAGGTCCCAAGTTCCAGATAGAAACCTAAAGAGGAGCAACATTCCAGAGCTGAGATTGTGATGTCATAATGCTTCATTCCACCAATGCCTAAGAGCCAACCTCAGCAGTGATGTCACAATGGCTTCATTGTCCTAGGTTCACATAGGAACATAAGAGCTGCCATACTGGGACAGACTGAAGATCCATCAAGCCCAGTATCCTGTTTCCAACAGTGGCCAACCCAGGTCCCAAGTTCCAGACAGAAACCCAAAGAGGAGCAACATTCCAGAGCTGAGATTGTAATGTCATAACGCCTCATGCCACCAATGCCTAAGAGATGAGGACAGAGAGAGGGGAATGGAGAAAGAATTTCAGATCGGGGGGGGCAGAAGGAAAGGGGGAATTATTCATAGAGCGTCGGGAGCAGCGCGGGCCATTCAACGCAGTTGGATCGAAGAGGCCCTAAGGGTCAAGTTTATTAAAAATTTGATTAATCGCCAAATCATATATTCAAGGCGATGAACAATACTAAAATAATGGGAACAGGGAAAGGGGGTGTGAGCGGGGCAGGGAGGTGGGGGAGGGACTACTGCTACAGAGTAACTTAAATCAATAAAAATAATGACATATTTTTGCTATTTTGTTGGTCTTCTATAAAGGCAGCACATTTTTCAGGTCATTCTTCAGGAGTGGGGTGATCACTTAGGGAGTGAGGGTGGGAGCACTCGGGGCGGTGGCACCCCTTCTGCGCCCTCCTCTACAACCCCCTCTCCTTCCATTGCCTTCATGCCACACTCGTGCTGTCCCCTGCACCCAGTGGCTTAGCTAGGGTGAGAGGCGTCCCCCCATCCGCTCCTTCCCTGCCCCCCCCTGCCGTGTGTGTGCAGCTCTTCCCTTCCCCCGTGCCTCGTTAACGTTTGCAGCATGAGCAGCAATCCCAACCTGCTGCTCGCGTCAGCTCTTCTTCTGACATCACTTCCTAAGTGCGGGTCCAGGAAGTGATGTCAGAGGAAGTGCTGAGCTTGGCACCAGGAATGTTACAGATGTATGGGGGAAGGGAGGCAGCGAGCATGCGTGGCAGTGGCGGGGGGGGGGGGGGAAGGGGGGTGGAGAGGAGAACCAGTGCCTGTGCCCTCACCAAGATGGTGCCCACTGGTCATTTCTATCAAGCAGTAATGATCTGCCATCAATTCTTATATGGAAACATTCCAGAATTGTTTAAAACCAACATGGCCAGTTATACACCAAACAGATCAGCTTTACTGAAGATGAATGTAAACCCAAGGCTTGTTGAGAATGGCAAAATGACTTTCTGCTGTGCAGGAGTTAAAAAATGGAACTCCCTGGTGGGACAAATACGAAATTGTTGTGAAAAGGGTCTGTTTAGGAAATTACGGTAAAAGCTGATGAATTGCTCATGATCTTTTTCTTAGAGTTTTAATTTGTAATAATGCTGGTTAAAGATGACTTTAAGGACTATTTGTATGTTTGTGTTAGGATGATTTTGTTTCGAAATTATCTATGTAGCTTTGTGAACTGTTTAGCTATAAACGGTATAGAAATTTTTAAAATAAAATGAGGATTACAATGGAAAAGGGGATTGGCGCTCAGTATCCCTGTTATAGGCACCCGAGTGGAACAATGTAGCTCCGGCTGAAGTACAGAAACGGGCAGGGTTCTTTTTTAGTCCCAAGAACTGGCACAAGCCTGTCCCTGAGGGGCCGAGACTCTTCCTTGCATCTCCGCACCGTCACCGTGACACTTGCTAAATAAGACTTGACTTCAGGACGGCTCAGGCGGCCAAAGAAGCTGCTCAGTTGCCTTTAGCAAACACATGTGCCTGGCAGTAACTGTCTACTTGGCAGCGCACGTTGGCAGACACAGAAGTCACCCAGCCGGGTGACGGGGCACGAGGCTGGGGTGACCACAGAGGCTTGAAAAACTTGTTTGGACTCAGACACAAATACTGTGTGGCAATCTGAAAAAAAAATAAAAAAATATTAACCCCATGGTTCCTGAGGCTTTCCATATCCTAGGGTGTAGGAAGAGGTAACCTTGTGAGGTCAAGAATTCACCCCGTATGCCCCATATGCAGAGAAATTCAGGACACCTCAACCTATACACCCATATAACCAAACCACTATTACATCTATCCTGGGCAGGTGTCCTCCAACTGCATTGCTGCCAATAGGGGGGGGGGGGGGGGGGGTGCTTCAATATTATATTTTCAATCACTTGGGAGTTGCACGTAGGGGGTGCGGGAGGGGGGGGAGACACAGAGAAAAGAGCAGGGACAGTTAATGGGGCGTGAGATAAAGGTTTGTGCCCCATGGGCTTTGGCTCACCCAAAGTTTAAGATCTGGCTATGCAGCTGTTCTACAGAGAAGATAAGCTGGAGAAATTAGGGTTACCAGACATCGGGATTTCCCCGGACAGGTGCTTTTCAAGAACATGGCCAGGGGTTCGGGCGGCTTTTCAAAACCCGTCACCTTGTCTGGGTTTTGAAAAGCCTCCTCTAAATTGTGTCGGGCGGGAGGAAATCCCAATATACACGGATGCCATGCAATGACATCACGCATAAGCAGATTTCCTCCTGCCCGATGAGAGCAGGCAGTGGGGGGCAAGGTTAGGGCAGGATTGGCGTGGGGATGGGTGGAACTGGACGGGCCTGGGGGGAGCGGGGCTAGGGGGGTCCGGATTTTACTGTAGTAGAAAAATCTGGCAACCCTATATGTGCATAGCAGCAGGGTAAATGCGCACAGGATGTAGGGCTCGGATTCTATATATGGCGCTGTTGTCGTCCGCCAAAGGAACAGCTGCTGATCGCAGCTTGGTGAAAGGTAGGTGCCTGAAATGGAGGCTAGGGTTTTCAAGGACCTACTTTTCCGGCGTCTGACTTCCGTGTGAATCATGGCGACGGAGGCACTTGACGATGCCCTAAGGCCACAATGGCATTAGGCATCGTAAAGCACCTCTGTAGCCATGATACAGGTGGTGGCTACATTTTTTCTTTTACATGCTATTGATGTTTTTTAAGGAGCATTTTGCACTTAACTTAGATGCCTAATTTAAGGTGGTGTTTATAGAATATGGGCCTATGTGCATACGAGTGTGTACGTGTGCACAGCAATGACAGGAAGTTTGTGCATAGGAGCAGTTTAAATATGCACCGGATGTATGTACAGCCCACGGGCCACATTCAGCCTGCGATATGATTTTATCTGGTCCGTGGAACAATTGTGCGGAAATGCACCAATTGGACTAATTTTCCAACGAGAATCCACCAAACCCCCCCCCAAAAAAAAAATAAACACAGGGTGTTGATAGATTTCAAATGCATTCATTAACATTGTGTTCAAAATATATTACTATTCCATATTATGTTAATAGTAATATTATATACAACTTTATTTAATACTGAATCATAATTGTATACTTCGCGGTATTTCTTTGTACTTGTTCGTCCTCGACCGACAGTGTCAATTCGCGGCGTTGTAGGTAGCTCTGGCGCTGTGACTAATCTTTACATTGAATCAGGAAGTTCGTTAGCAGTCGTTACGGTTAATTGCCCATAAGCATTCTTGCAGTGATTTGCTGATGTCCCACGTCAAATTCAAATAGAAACGATTGAACTTCGGGCAAATGAACATATTCAAGATAAATACACTTGATCGATTTTTATAAATTTTTGAACTCTGAGCGGTTTCCAAGTTTGAAGAAATTTGCTTGCAAATCCATCTCCATTTTTGGGACATCGTATCGTTGCGATCAAACTTTTTCCCGAATGAAATATATCAAGTCAAAAAAAAAAAAAAAAAAAACCAGGGCCAATTGATCTGGTGAGCATTTGAAGTCGCTGCTTGTAATTGGCGTTTCAAAATTTGAACCTCAGTCTAAATACGATTTTAAAAACACGAAAACAGTTCCATCATTCACATTCATGGTTTTATTATAATTGGTGCTGAAAATATGAGAATTTGCTGGTAGTGTTCGTCATCGTTAATATATGATAATTTAGGGCTCCTTTTACAAAGGGGTGTTAGGGCTTTCACGCACAGAACAGCGAACGTTGAATTGCCGCGTTGAGCGGGCGTTAGTTCTAGAAGCGTAGCGCGGGTTTAGCACGCACTAAAATCCTGCGTGCGCTAAAAACGCTATTGCACCTTAGACAAAAGGAGCCCTTAATTTCACATACTCTATAATTAGTTTATAAAATTTTCTGCTACTATTCAATATCTTTCTTGCACCACTCCTTACCCTGTGTCAGTCCATCGGTTTTAATGTCTTTGCTTATGCCGATGACATTCAATTATTACATCCCATTGATACTAATAACCCTTTGGACATTTCAACAATAACCATGAAACTAGAAAAAATATCAGATTGGTTAAATATCAATCGACTTGCGTTGAACATAAATAAATCAAATATAATGCTCTTTCCCTGGAAAGATAATTTAAGTCTTAATTCCCCAATCACTATCAAGGGCATTCCGTTACAAGAAGTCAAAAAAATAAAAATCTTAGGAATTATATTTGATAATAAACTCACTTTTCATGATCATATCAGCAGTGTTGTCAAGTTATCTTTTTTTAGGCTCAGACAAATTCGTTCTATTTCTCAATTTCTTTGTGAAAAGTCTCTTAAAATTCTTATCCATTCTTTCGTTTTATCTAAGATAGACTATTGTAACTCTTTATATAATGGTATTGCTCAAAAGGAACTTAAACGCCTTCAGATTATTCAAAACACATCTATAAAATTGATCACTAAAGCAAGGAAATTCGACCATGTGACACCTCTTCTTAGGGAAGCCCATTGGCTCCCAGTCACACATCGTGTAACTTATAAAATATGCCTGCTTACATATAAAACTCTTCTTTTCAAAACCCCAGCATTCATTCACAAATATTTGATTCCATATACTACTAATCGAATATTAAGATCTACAGAACAACATCTGCTATCGGTCCCCTCTCTTAAATTCATAAATACTCGACGACAAGTTATCTTTTCTGTTTCAGCACCCCAAATCTGGAATTCTCTCCCTATCTATCTAAGGGAAGAAACAAACATAGAAAAATTCAAAGGTAAGCTGAAGAGTTTTCTCTTTAAAGATGCCTTTTCTACTTAATCATTTCTACACGAATTAATAATAATTCTTTTATCTCTAATCTTTTACTGAAATATTCAGCCTTTTCCTTTTCCTTATGTATTTTCCCTACTTGTTTTTCTATCTTTAAAATATATTGTAACTTTTACCCATGCTTTTCCTCATGTATCATGTTTTGTTTTGTTTTGTTTTGTTTCGTTTTTGTCAAAAGTATTTTTTTGTCAATAATATGTTCAGTTTTAATCAGTGTATTATTCCCCTTTTATTGTAATTTTAATAATATGTACATCGCTTAGAATGTGGATTAAGCGATTAATCAAATTTTTAATAAACTTGAAACTTGATAAACTTGATATATCTAGAGTTATTGATCTTTTTTTTTTCCACTACGGCCCCCTGAAATGTGCTGAAATACCCAATGTGGCCGTCGTGGCGAAACGTTTGGAGACCCCCGGCTCTAGCGTAATAGGAAAGCTCAAAGCAAAAGAAAACTGGACTTGGGTGAAAATGTCTCTTTCTTCCATTCTGCTTTCACGGATAAGCAGGTAAAATCCTGCCGCTGATCGATTTCCAGGTCCCTCTGCTAGTGCTTTGCTTCAGTGCCATCTTTGTCTCCAAATGTCTGAAGGCCTCAGAGTGGAAGAGATGCTTTTGCAAGAACCCGTCATGGATAAATACACACCATGAGGTGACTAATCGCTTTTCGCAGACTGCCTTCTGGGTCAGGGGCAGTGCCCTAATTAGCCACAGAGACGATTAGTCACAAATTAAACATTATTCAGAAGGAATAATTAAGGTCAAATGACTTGATGAGCCACGGGATGCTGTGTAACACCAGGTAATTAGCCGGGGCAAGACGAATTCACATGCTGCATAATATACGTTAATTGCTGTTTTATTCTGCTGCATGTCCCAAATTGGACTTTACAGGTAAGATGCAGCCCAAGGTCCATTCATGTTTATTATTTAATGTTCTTGACTCATAACAGTTGGTTTGCTGGTTTATTTATTTGTGCTGGTATTTAAAGGAGTCTCATATTCAAAAACTCCTGAAGAGTACATGTATTTGAAAAACACAGATGTATATTCGTCTCTTTCCTTCTGTGATAAACTAATTTGTTTTAAATCCTGTTCCTGAAAGTTTAAATATAAGGAATAGTGATGTCATAACTAGACCCAAACTGTGGATATTTGTTTTTTTTTTTTAGGTATGGATGGAGAATATTCTAGAAACTTTTCACTCATCCCCTCACTCTTCCAAGGATATTTGATAGGAATGGATTGGAAATTGAATATCTAGAGTTATTGGGTACTAACTATGACATGATTGTGATAGAGATTCATCCACTTTGGAACAACATGGTGAAATCACCAGCTCATACATTACATAATAGGCTAGTCAATACGAAAACCACCCAACAACCTACAACGCAAGTCATTTATATAAGGCTGACTCACCTATCAAATCCAGCTTGCTAGAAGCTAGGTGTACTGGCAGGGTGGGTTTATTAAGGTCAGAGGTCCAAGGTTTATCACAGAAATTTAGGAGTCGACAGCAAAGGAAATACACGGTCCATCCATTCTGCTCATTTGTTGCACTTCATAAGACGGAGTCATTTCCGAATACAAATACAAGATCTTTTATCCAAAATTCTGAAAACCGAAAAGCTCCGAAAACTGAAATTTGACACTTCATTTATGTCTGAAGGTATTGCTCCAGTCCCATAGTTTGGAACGTGTTCGAAGTGTTTAATGTTTGCCTTATTTTGAAATAACAGAAAGCCCGTCTCGACGGGTGACTTTAACCTTTTCCTATCGTGCGTTCCGGATGACGGGACATTCCAAAAATGCCGTTGCCATCGTGGATAAATAGTCTGTATGGACTAATAAAGAGCCAGGAACACAAAATATTTGAATTTACAGACTTATGACTTATTTACATTATGTTTACAATAGCCGTAAATGATAAAGGTGAATAATACAAAACTTTGCTAAAATAATTACGATTGGAACCAGCGTAACGTAAAATTTATTACGATAGGAAAAGGTTAATGCGGAGCTGGGAGGCTCGCGAGGTCACCCGTCAGGGGGGGGGGGGCTGGGGGTTAGCTTAAGGTCTTTCCTGCCAAGAGAAAGATCCCAGATTGGCAGTAGGACACAGCTGAAGGGGGCAATGGGAGGGGGGTACTTGAATGGTTACCGGACCTCTGAGGCAGCTTTCCCGCCTGCCCACCCCACGGTACAGAATGGGAGTGGGTTTGGGTAGCTTGGGTGGTGGTATCCCGAGCTACTGGCTGCTGGGCTCATCAAGGGATAAGCGGTGGGCTGGCTGGGAGCCATGCCAGGTGGGTCGGATGACCCTGGACAATGGGGCATGTGGGGACTTGCTAGCACGGCGGGGTCAGAGGTCATTAAATTGTTACAGTAGCTTGGGAACAAGGTGTTGGTTATTGTTATACAATTAGTGTTTGTTAAATAAATGTTAATAATATATTTAAGTTATATGTTTTAATTTTATAAACAGGGCTGCGGCCAGGTTCCACCACCAACGGATTTGTGTGTCTTATTGGGGTACGGATTAGGAGGGCCCACTCTCAGTTCTGCCATTAAAAGGTCTGGGGCTAATTTTATGGTCTTATGGTCTGTCTTTTTCTGACTTAACATTACCATTCCAAAATCTGAAAAGTTCCAAAAACCAAAATATGCCTGGTCCCAAGGATTTGGGGTAAAGGATCTTGTGCCTGTATAAGCAAAGATCCCCCAAACATCATGTATACCTAGGTCGACCTGTAGAGACCGAGCTTTGTGGGAATGGGGCAGGGACGGTTAAAGAATTCACGGGGACGGGATGGGAAAATGAGTTCCCGTGTGTCATTCTCTACTTGGGAGAACAGTATAGAAAATTGAATAAATAAATAGTGTGAACAGTTTCAGCCTCTGAGAACCAGAGCTGGTACTGTGACATCATAATGCCTCATTCCACCAATAAGAGCCAACCTCTTCAGTGATGTCACAATGGCTGGATTGTCCTACACTTTTACTACATTTTTGATCTCTAGAGTGGTGCAGGAGCTCAATTTCCACATCCCGTCCCCGTGAGTTTTGCTGCTGTCCCTGCCCCATTCCTGCAACCTCTGCCTTAGCCACACAAGCCTCGAACACGCATGATTTTTAAAGTGCAGATGAGGACAGAGCTTGCAAGAATGGGGCGGGGACAGGAAAAGAACTCGCGGGACGGGAAAATGAGTTCCTGTGAGGACGGACAAAAATTTGCCCCTGTGTCATTCTCTACACATAACCCATTAGTACCTGATCAGATTAGTACCAGGCCACCAAAAGATCACATGAGGCTTGCGGCCCAGTATTCCTCCCCTTTTCTATACAAAAATAAATGTCAAGCTTATCTGATATTGTGATTGCAATGGGAGTCCAGTATTAGACAGGATTTGAGAGCTAGCAAACAGATGAATTCAGGTAGCCCAATCAAAAGGGATCAGCTACGCTTTGATGACCGGCCGCCTTAGCTGTCTCTGGAGAATGAACGCTCTACTAGTTGGGGCTGCCGGCACGTTTATAAGATCCAAATGTTTCACAAGGACAAGCAAAGTAGGGCTAATCGGTGAGGCTGAAAATAATGTGCTGTGATATTGTTGTAATAAATTTGAAGTAACTTATTAGCCTCTGGGAGATATGGCTTAAATGGAAGAGAAACCTGTTTGATTGATACTATTAATATTTGCCATGTGTATGTGTAAGATACTGCACACACATAAAGGATACTGCTTTTATGAAATGCTACATTATATAATAGCAGTATTTAGATGAGATGCTTCCTATCCAACATCCTGCAGAAGGTGCAATCCTTGCATTGATGTTGTCACAGTGTAATTCTGTAGGATTAAGGCAACACCCAAAGAATGATCCAACACCAACTTCTCTTCTTCCTTCCTTCCTTTGGTCTAATCTCAATTTTTCTCTCTCTGCCAATACTCTCATTTGTCATGGCTTCAAAATAAGCAGAGTAAGGAGATTCCCAAGTGAAGTCACATCAATAAGGCAGCTATTCCACCATTTGGCACCGTAAAGGGTCATCAGCTGGTTGACATGATTGATTAAGGGGAGAGGGGAAACCCCTGGGTCCTTGCCTTTATGAGAATTCAGAGGGGGTCCCATCCTTCCCCTCCAGCTATGATTTTGGATAGAAGCAACTGGATGTCCGAAGGCCTCTACCCAACCTAAAAGTCAGATTCACCACTGACTGAATCAAACACCCGCAAGAGTTTTCTCGTTCCCATCCAAGCACCAGTTAGAGTAGTCTCCTGAGATCTTAAGCCGAAAAGAAGCTTTGGAATAGACGGTGAAGAAGTTGCAAATAGAAACGGAAAACCAAACATTCTTCTTTGTAGGCAGTGGCGTAGCGAGAGTGAGAGGCGCCCTCGTCTCTGCCCCTCCGCTCCTGCCTGACGCGCGCACCTCCCACTCCCTCCCCGATAGTTGAAGTTGTTACGCGCAATGGTCAACCACGTGCTCCTCGTAACCCCGCTGGCTCTCCCCTCTGTCACCTCCTATGTGTGGCGCCCGGAAGCGACGTCAGCGAGAGAGCCGACGGGGTCGCAAAAAGCACGTCATCGACCGCCGCAAACAACAACTTCAACTAGAGGTACGGGGGAAGGGAAACGGGTGCCTGTGCGGAGGGGAGGAATGGGAAGAGGCGGGGCGGAGAGGAGGAGGGGCACCGGCGCCCCCAACATGGCACCCAAGGCAGACCACCCCCTTTACTACGCCACTGTTTGTAGGCATAAATTACAAGCCCGGATTCTATCAGCTGTTCCTAAATCAACTGGTGCCTAGAAAAATGGCACCAGCTGTGTGTCAATCGCACCTAATGGCACCTATATAAAAACTCAGGTACTGGAAATGTAGATGAGAGTTTTAAAGGCACCTAAGGATTGGAGAATCACACTTAGTGGCATCTAAGAGCTCCTTTTACTAAGGTACGCTATGCTTTTTAGCGTGCGCTAACCGCTAACGTGTGCTTGTTAGTCTATGGACACGTTAGCGCACCTCAGTAAAGCAGGGAGTAAGTCATGCTCTGCCCATAAAAATGCCCATTTAGGAATTAGGCACTACTAGGCACCTTCCTTTTATAGAATCTGGTAGGTGCCTATCGCACAATTAAATTTGTGTATGTGTTCATTTGAGTTAGTTTCTTGGGACTCCGGACAGGGGGGGGGGTGGGGGGTAGATCAGGGGGGGGAGGGATATAATGTACAAATTGAGCTTTGTTTATTGTAAGAAATCATTGGATCATTTATTTTTGCTCAATAAAAATCATTTAACCGTAAAAAAAAAAAAAAAAAAGAAAGAAAATAAAAATTTGTGTATTTTTTTTAGTTATTGAAGCAAGTAGGGTGACTTTGCCAATTAAGTCAGGCTCCTAAAAGGGACCTAACTTTAGAGAATCTGGCCTTATGTCTTAGTACCAGTGAGATAGTATAGGGGGGGCATCTTGGTGGGGGGTGCCAGCATCCATCCTATTTCCTGCCCTTGCTCCTTCCCCACCTCCCGTCCCTTTCCTCTTTAACGTTCCCAGCGCAAACAGCAACCCCCAACCTGCTGTCGCACCAGCTTCGTCTCTCCCTCCGATGTCACTTCCTCGACCCGCCCCTAGGAAGTGATGTCAGAGGGAGAGCCGACAGCCGATGATGGCAGCACAGGCCGATGATGGTAGGCCGCTTGCGCTGAGAATGTTAAAGAAGTACGGAAGGAGAGAAGGAGCACGCACGCGCCTGGCAGGAGGAGGCAGGGAAGTAGCGAGTGGCGATTGGGGGAGGAGAAGAGGGTGGGGTGGGGTGGGGTGCAGGGAAGGAGCGAGTGGCGATCGGGCGTGGAGAAGAGGGTGGGGGAGGGGTGCCACCACTCTGGACACCTGTCACCCTCACTAATTCCCGATTCTTTTTTCTGTCTTGATTTTATTACAATTATTCACCAACATTTTACATTTCCTTGTCATAAACATAAGACTAGCCTCACTGGGTCAGACCAATGGTCCATCAAGCCTAGTAGCCCGTTCTCACGGTGGCCAATCCAGGTCCCTAGTACCTGGCCAAAACCCAAAGAGTAGCAACATTCCAGAATCCCAAAGGGCAAGAAAAGATTCTAGAACCCCAAATAGTAGCAACATTCCATGCTACCGATCCAGGACAAGCAGTGGCTTCCCCCATGTCTTTCTCAATAACAGACTATGGACTTTTCCTCCAGGAACTTGTCCAAACCTTTCTTAAAACCAGCTACGCTATCCGCTCTTACCACATCCTCTGGCAACGCGTTCCAGAGCTTAACTATTTTCTGAGTGGGAAAATATTTCCTCCTATTGGTTTTAAAAGTATTTCCCTGTCCCCTAGTCTTTGTATTTTTTGATGGCATGAAAAATCGATCCACTTGTACCCGTTCTACTCCACTCAGGATTTTGTAGACTTGAATCCTATCTCCCCTCAGCCGTCTCTTTTCCAAGCTGAAGAGCCCTAACCATTTTACTCTTTCCTCATACGAGAGGAGTTCCATCCCCTTTACTATCTTGGTCACTCTTCTTTGAACCTTTTCTAGTGCCGCTATATCTTTCTTGAGAAAAGGGGACCAGAACTGAACGTACCATGGAGCGATACAGGGGCATTATAACAAGCGTTCTTATCAAGCATGCAAGCTTGGTTGATTTGCATAGCTGACTCAAAAAGAACGAGTCCAGGCGGTGGCAGATGAAGCAGTGCCAAACTCCAATGGCGAAATTAGCTTCTTATCTGTTGTAATAAAGCAGCTGCATGGAAGATAGTCACTGGATGATCTTAATAAGCATTTGCACTAGAGAAAGAAAAAAACCCCAAAAATCAGCAAGAAATAACCAGAGAAAACAAACACCACCCTGCACAGACTCACACCTTTGTATCTCGGGATTTCACCTGTTTGTCTGGCCTCCTATAATTAGTGTCTTTGATGTGGCTATGCCTATTTTAGACTTTTCTACCTCATTGGGCTAGATTCACTAAGCAAACTGATCATGTATCGATCGGTTTGCGAACACCTTTGCGACCCGATTTCCCTCCGACCCGATTCACTAACCTGTGTCTCGATCATCCTCTGATCCGCACGTGCAAATGAGGGGAATTGGCGTGTAAAGCAAGAAGGACGCGATTCACTACACTTTCCGACTGGGTGGCCGATCAAAAAACTAGGGACTGGCGAGGACCAGTCGCTTGTGCTAAAACCCTGTCTCTGCCCCGATTCTCCTGCTCTGGCCGCCCTGCTTTCTGCCCTTCCCCGCAGTGCAAGCCCATGGTTTTAACCCACGGGCTTAAAGCGATTTAAAACTTGCTTGCAAACTCCCCTCCCCCCCAACTAAAAACGAACACCAAACGCACTTGCAGACCATCTACAGCAGGGGTGTCAAAGTCCCTCCTCGAGGGCCGCAATCCAGTCGGGGTTTTAGGATTTCCCCAATGAATATGCATGAGATCTATTTGCATGCACTGCTTTCATTTTATGCTAATAGATCTCATGCACATTCATTGGGGAAATCCTGAAAATGCAACTGGATTCCGGCCCTCGAGGACCGGAGTTGCCCACCCCTGGTCTAGCTTCTTTAACTAAACTTTTGGTTAAGTCACATAACCCTGGTGTTCTCAGCTGCTATTTGATTGGGTGAGACGACTTCTGTGGGTTGTTATTTCTAATGCAGGGGTGTCAAAGTCCCTCCTCGAGGGCCGTAATCCAATCGGGTTTTCAGGATTTCCTCAATGAATATGCATGAGATCTATTTGCATGCACTGCTTTCAATGCATATTCATGGGGGAAATCCTGAAAACCCGACTGGATTGTGGCCCTCGAGGAGGGACTTTGACACCCTTGATCTACAGGGAGAGCAGATGGCCTGCCCATGTGTCAGGATCGCACACTAGCGATCTGTGTCGGCGGATCTGTTCCTCCGATCGCCCCCATTTGAATATTACTGGTTGAAGAATCCTTCGGACCTGCCCGGATCTGGCAGGTTAGTGAATCTAGCCCAGGGGTGGGCAGCTCCTGTCCTCGAGGGCCAGAATCCAGTCCGGTCTTCAGGATTTCCCCAATGAATATGCATTGAAAGCAGTGCATGCAAATAGATCTCTTGCATATTTATTGGGGAGATCCTGAAAACCCGACTGGATTACGGCCCTCGAGGACCGGAGTTGCCCACCCCTGATCTAGCGCAATTGTCCTCAAAGAGCACCAAATGGGTTTAACATAAGTCTTCCACTACTTAGTTCTTAGTTCAAATAATATAAATATCTAAGCTCTAAATGCTAAGGCATTCCTTTTATTCTATGGGCGCCTTCACATTCAGTCACACTCATCTTTAGCATGCACTAAATCAGGGGTGTCCAATGTCGGTCCTCGAGGGCCGCAGTCCAGTCGGGTTTTCAGGATTTCCCCAATGACTATGCATGAGATCTATGTGCATGCACTGCTTTCAATGCATATTCATTGGGGAAATCCTGAAAACCCGACTGGAATACGGCTCTTGAGGACCAGAGTTCCCTACCCCTGCTGTAGAAGGACTGAGGTTGAGATAGAACAGGGTTCTCAGAGTCCCTACTCGAGGGCCGCAATCCAGTCGGGTTTTCAGGATTTCCCCAATGAATATGCATTGAAAGCAGTGCATGCAAATAGATCTCATGCATATTCATTGGGGAAATCCTGAAAACCCGACTGGACTGCGGCCCTCGAGGACCGACATTGGACACCCCTGCACTAAATTGATTAGCACGCTTTAATTAAAGGACCCCTTTGGGGTTTTTTTTAGTGTGTTCAGGGGATTTGTTTTTTATTTTTGCTGCTTTTTTACACCCAAACATCAGTGCCCTCGTTTCAGTTCTAACCAATATTTATTTGGAAAGCCTGAGGAGGTTTTGCTGTCCATATGCGTTGCCCATTTTTAATTTATGAGGAAGCAATTGTGCAAGTCAAAGCCTAACAAAATGTTTGTTTCCTGGAACCTAGTTTCGCAAAAGCCCAACTTCAAGACGGATGAAAATGCCAAGAATTTCTCGGATAAAAATATCGCAGGAACATGCGATAAGCAGAACTACCAGTCTCTCTTTTTTTTTTTTTTTTTTTTTCTTTCCTCCTTTTGGCCGGGTTTCTTTATTTGGTAATGATAAATATAAACAAAAATAGCAATATTTTATTATTTGTACATTTGACTCGTACTGTGTTTCTCAAACGGAATCAGTTTGCAAATGTGGTGACATAAAGCAAAGATCCAAAGTACACACACACTCGCTACACAGATTTCGGCTAAGCAACTGGCCGGTGTTGAGCAACTGAGAATCTCCCACTGCCGGCGCCAAAACCAACCCTCAGTCCCAAAAGGCCTGTGCTCAATACGCCTTTTTAGATTTGACCCAGACTCAAGCAATCACCAAAGGGCCATAATGAAAAAAGCCAATAGCTTTGTACCATCTAGAGGTCTGCACGGGAATGGGGTTCGCAGGAATCCCCCCCTAACCCACGGGACTCCCACGGGGAACCCCCTCTGGCCCATGGGACTCCAACGGGACCCCCCTCTAGCCAACGGGACTCCCACAGGGACGGAAGGCTTTAGAAGCAAGGTTCATCCATATAATATAATGGACACGTCAGCCTTAGTAAAAGAGGGGGCTTATAAGTTAATTACCTGAACAGAAAACGGGTTCCACCAAAGAGATTCCACAAGGAAAACAGCAGCGCAAACACAAAAGAAACTGTGGAATTGATGATCCTGTCGGAAGTAATTGCTGCTTTTTATGGGGACGGGCGGGGATGGAGGTAATTCCTTGGGGGATGGGTGGGGACGGAGAGGATCCTGGCGGGGATGGAGAGGATCCTGACGGGGATGGGTAGGGACGGAGAGGATCCTGGCGGGGACAGGTGGGGACGAAGAGGATCCTGACGGGGAAGGGTGGGGATGGAGAGGATCCTGGCGGGGACGGAGAGGATCCTGGCGGGGACGGATGGGGACGGAGAGGATCCTGGCGGGGACAGGTGGGGACAGAGAGGATCCTGACGGGGATGGGTAGGGACGGAGAGGATCCTGACGGGGACGGGTGGGGACGGAGAGGATCCTGCCGGGGACGGAGAGGATCCTGACGGGGATGGGTAGGAACGGAGAGGATCCTGATGGGGATGGGTGGGGACGGAGAGTATCCTGGCGGGGACGGGTGGGGACGGAGAGGATCCTGGCGGGGACAGGTGGGGACGAAGAGGATCCTGACGGGGAAGGGTGGGGATGGAGAGGATCCTGGCGGGGACGGAGAGGATCCTGGCGGGGACGGATGGGGATGGAGAGGATCCTGGCGGGGACAGGTGGGGACAGAGAGGATCCTGACGGGGATGGGTAGGGACGGAGAGGATCCTGACGGGGACGGGTGGGGACGGAGAGGATCCTGCCGGGGACGGAGAGGATCCTGACGGGGATGGGTAGGGACGGAGAGGATCCTGACGGGGATGGGTGGGGACGGAGAGTATCCTGGCGGGGACGGGTGGGGACGGAGAGGATCCTGACGGGGAAGGGTGGGGATGGAGAGGATCCTGGCGGGGACGGAGAGGATCCTGGCGGGGACAGGTGGGGACAGAGAGGATCCTGACGGGGATGGGTAGGGACGGAGAGGATCGTGACGGGGACAGGGGGGGGGGGGGATGGATGGGATTTCTGTCCCTGCGCAACTCTCTGGTACCATCCACTTTAGTCCTAGGGCAGCTCTCAAACAGGGACATAAGAAATTAAGAGTCCCTTTTACTAACTGTACTAAGACATAGGCCCTCTTTTACAAAGGCATGCTAAGCGTTTTAGCGCGGATTTAGCACATGCAAAATCAATGTGTGCACTAGCCGCTAATGCGTCCATAGCGTTTAGCGTGTGTTTAGCCGGCAACTCAGTCAAAGAGACCCTTAGCCTTCATAGCACACGTGTTGTTTTGTATTCAAAAAGCACCATTTTTCTTTCCTTCAGGATCCTGTCAAAATCACTCTGGGCTGCTTTTAGGAAGGTGCGCTAGCGGTTTTTTTTAGCCCAAACACTACCACCTGCTCAAGAGGAGGCGGTAGTGGCATCTTAGCACGCGCCGTTCCGCGCGTTAAGGCCCTTCGTATAAGAAGCCCTCTGTGTTTAGAAATGGCTGTTAAGTGAAAGAAAGGTAAAGGGATTCCAGTCAATTATGGTGTTAAATAACTTCAGAGCAGAAATTTCTTTAACTTGAGGCTGCCCATTGTACTCTCACAAGCCACTCCTTTATTGACATCTAGACTGGATCCAAGCACGCCCTCGCTTCTTGTGAAATTTTCATTTGGTTTGGCCAAATGCTGCCAACTGTAGGTGTGGACAGGAATACTTCATTTCAATTGTTTGACAAATATTGTGCAAGGCTAAAAAACTTCCTTGGTGTGGGATCGTGCCACATGCAAAAATGACACACCGTGCACTGCATGGGAGATGTCCGCTGATATAGGGCTAGATTCACTAAGGGCACGGATTGGATCTGCGTCTGGGGGGGGCTGATTCACGAATCGCACTCGTGCAAATGAGGGCGATCAGAATCACGCCAACTGCCTGCCTGGATCGCTCTATAGCAGTGGTCTCAAACTCGCGGCCCGGGGGCCACATGCGGCCCGCCAGGTACTATTTTGAGGCCCTCGGTATGTTTATCATAATCACAAAAGTAAAATAAAACAGTTTCTTGATCATATGTCTCTTTAGCTACAAGTTACAATATTATTTTTAAGACTTAGCCAAAAGGAAAAAGATTTATAAACTATAAAGAGTTTTTACCTCATGCAAAATTGTCATTTCTTTAATAAGACATTAACTATTTTTTTTCTGAGGCCCTCCAAGTACCTACAAATCCAAAATGTGGCCCTACAAAGGGTTTGACTTTGAGACCACTGGCTTAACTGTAACCATGACATCCTGTTTGTCTTTGGGAAGCAGAGCTGAGATTGTGATGTCATAACCTCATCAGTGATGTCACAATGGCTTGATTGTCCTGTTCTCCCCTCTGCCCTCCAACCCAGCCAGCAGATTAACTGTTCCCCTTAACTCAGTGTTCCAAACTGTCGGCCCGCCAGGTACTATTTTGAGGCCCTCGGTATGTTTATCATAATCACAAAAGTAAAATAAAACAGTTTCTTGATCATATGTCTCTTTAGCTATGACAATATTATTATTAAGAGTTAGCCAAAAGGAAAGATTTATAAACTATAAAGAGTTTTACCTCATTTCTTTAATAAGACATTAACTATTTTTTCTGAGGCCCTCCAAATGCCTACAAATTGAAAATGTGGCCCTGCAAAGGGTTTGAGTTGGAGACCACTGCTCTATAGCGATCCCAACGCATGCACAGACCACCTGCAGATGGTCTGCGCATGCGCTGGCTCTCTGAGCCCGGCGAAGATTTTTTTAAAACTGTTTTTAACTTTTTTTGCCAGCCCGCGGGTTAAAACCGCAGGCTTGCACTGCGGGGAAGGGTGGGAGAGTCGAGGCTGCAGGAGTTTCAAGTTTTTATTGATATTTGATTAATCGCTTATGCAATTTGCTAACCGATGTACAATCATATAAAAGAGAAACTAAGTTACAACAAAAAAAACTAACGAAGTAACATGAATCTTATAATTAAAACAAACATGAATCGGGGAGGAAAAGAGGGAAAAGTTACAATTCTTTCTTAGAGGGAATAAACAAAAAAGGATAAAACAAAAGGGAAGGGAGAGAGTTAAAAGCATAAAACATTACATCACGTCTAAAATTTAAATATTAAAAGCGTCTTCAAAGATTTTTTAAAAGAAATAAGGTCCTTTTCGTCTTTAATATATTGGGGTAATGAATTCCACAATTGAGGGCCCATTACGGAAAACATATCGTGTCTTCTGGTGCCTACTATTTTCAGAGATGGGATAGCTAAGAGGTTCTGAGTGGTCGACCGAAGAGGTCGAGAGGTATTAATGAGGGATTAGCATTCTGGTTATGAATTGGGGTTAATTGAAGATTAATGTTCAGAGCAGGTAGGAGATTGGGGCAGAGAGCAGAAAAACAGGGCAGAGAGCAGGGCGGCAGAAGGCAGGGCACTCGGAGAGGACCAGAGCGACTGGTCCTCAGTGGTCGCTTGTTCGTGATCGGCCAGCCCAGTCGGTGTTGCAGGGTTTTTGCTTGTGAATCGCTGCCTGCCATCATTTGAGTGCGCGGATTGGAGGATGATCTGGACGCAGACTAGTGAATCGGGTCGGAGGGAAATCAGGTCGCAAACCGATCGGTTTACTTAGTGAATCTAGCCCAAAGTCTCTTGGGCGACTTGAACTTTTGGGGCAATATTTGCGCCCATCCTGTGACTGTTGGCCCTGATCTGCTCAGCTTCCTGCGTACCATAAGATCGCTTGTCATCCAGACCATTTTCGCTGACTCTTGATATCAGCACATATTTCTCCTCCCAGGCTCTAATGACCTCATGAGTACCTCGTGTCAGCCTTATGATCTATTTTTACAATGAAGTTAACTCATGGGCAAAGATTCCAGGGTTAGGAAAATGCAGGACAAAATTAAAACTATTCCCAAGCACAATTCAAGGAAAAATTTAGGGGTACTTTTAATGGTCCCCTTGGCTACCTCATACAAAGCAACCCTCGCTTCTTAAGTGCACAATTCTTCCAAAGTAATATCAAAAAAATATAGCACTTATCTGAAACCAAGTGGAGCTCAAGAGCACAGATAAACTGCATATCAAAGTGCTCCATAACCTTTTAATTCTCCTAAAACTATGCATCCTGCATCCTGGGAAAAGTACTTGTGCGTACAAATCCAATTTCTGGCAGGTCTTGGAAGCAAGCTATATTCTAGCAAAAAAGTACCATGCAATTAAAAGCATGCAGAGGCTAGCTTGGAGTTTGGCGTGAAACTGTTTATCGCCTGCATCACTACTCGCTTTCCCCCCTTTTACAAAAGCGTAGCGCAGTTTTTTTAGCGCCGGCCGTGGCGGTAACAGTTCCGACGCTCATTGGAATTCTATGCGTGCCGGAGCTGTTGCCGCCATGGCCGGCGCTAAAAACCACGCCACAGTTTTGCAAAAGGGGTTGGGTTTTAAAAAAAATATATATATATTGGAATTTCTTCTGGGGGGGGGGGCATATGCTACACCAGTTGGTAACTGATGAGGTCCATTAAGCATCAATGTGCCAACGTGAACCGACACTGCTTGAAAAGACATCACTAATTATTACATTGTTCATTGGCGAGGAATCCTACACAAGGGCAAGGGAAGAGACCAAACAGCCAAGGATAACTGTCTTGATTCAGAAAATAGTAGCCTCAACAAAATCCTAGTTTCGGCTTCCAAACGACGCTTTCCTCAGGGGACACTGAACTAAACATGCATAAAAAAATTGAACAAAAGTAAAAACAATTGAAAACAATTGTAAAATAGAATACGGAATGCAACATAAAACGCAAGGGCATCGGCTCTGACAGAAATGAAATAAAACATAAAGAGAATGACTGCAGAAAGTATAAAGCCACATTTTGAGTTCATTTGCACTCAAAAACAAGCCCATCCGTCGCATTGATTAGCAATTCTGTTTTATCTACTTTAGTTTCACCGTTGTTACAATTACCCCATACATAAATTACCCCTCCTTTACAAAGTTGCTCTAGCCACCGCGTCAGCCACCGCGGTAACAGCTCATAAGATTAGCTTTACTGGGTCAGACCAATGGTCCATCAAGGCCTGTAGCCCGTTCTCACGGTGGCCAATCCAGGTCCCTAGTACCTGGCCAAAACCCAAGGAGTAACAACATTCCATTCAGAATCCCCAAAGAGTAGCAACATTCCATTCAGAATCCCCAAAGAGTAGCAACATTCCATTCAGAATCCCCAAAGAGTGCAACATTCCATGCGGAATTCCCAAAGAGTAGCAACATTCCATTCTACCGATCCAGGGCAAGCAGTGGCTTCCCCCATGTCTTTCTCAATAACAGACTATGGACTTTTCTTCCAGGAACTTGTCCAAGCCTTTCTTAAAACCAGCTACGCTATCCGCTCTTACCACATCCTCTGGCAATGCGTTCCAGAGCTTAGCTATTCTCCGAGTGAAAAAAAGTTTCCTCCAATGTGCGTCCTATGAGCGTCCGGAGCTAAAAACACTAGCGTGGCTTTGTAAAGGAAGGGGTTAAAGAACTTTAAATAAATAACTCTCAAATTTACCCGTCCCCTCCTTTTACAAAAGCATAGCGTGGTTTTCAGCACCAACTGCGGTAGTGACAGCCCTGACGCTCATAGAATTACTACGAGCATCAGATGCTGTTATTACCACTGCGGCCAGCGCTAAAACCCACGCTAGTTTTGTAAAGGGGGGGGGGGGTTGTGGTTGGTTTTGCAATTTTATAATTTCAATTATAATGTGCTGTGAAAAACATTTGCTCTGTTTAATGTGCCGGAGCTAAAAAAAAGACCCTGGTTTACACATTAAGCCCTGGTGGTTGAATTTAGAGGCTTCCGGCCCCCAGCTGAGGGCTGCTGCTAAAATGCCCAGGTGGCTGGGAATGAAGGGGCCTGGCAACCTGCTTCTAGCTAAGCTGGAAGCCCCAAAAGGCAGGTGAAAAAAAAAGTACCAGCTAAAAATATAGATTTGTGTAAGAATGACGACAGAATTTTAACCAGCTTTTTAAAATTTAGATCCTGGAATAAAATGCCTTGCAGAGCTTTTTACAAATATGTTTATTGCTTGTATTAGTTTATTCTGGGAAATGTTTTCCCTGGTTTTGAAATTTCAAGGAATTAAATCCTCAGGCAGCAGGTGGTGGTTGTTTTTTTGGAACTGTGCAGGCAAACCTGACTTGCAAGCTATTGTATGCTTTTTGCCTTACTCTTCTCCATCCATGAAGCTTGCCCTAAGAGTATACAAAAGCTTTGTACAATAGGTTACCTAGCAGGGTTCAGGCTTTTGCACAGCACTTCACTACAAACTGCTCACAGGTATAAATGGTAACACAGGTCAGCTATAACTTCAGTACGATAGAGCTTGTATCTCGAAGAGGGGGGGGGGGGCCTTGGCCAGCCAATGGCTCAGCATTACGTACTGGAAGTCAGTTCAGATGTCCCACTCCCTGGCTTGGCCAAGGCTTCTATCAATAGCGTTCACAGCACAGTGGTAACACCTGCAGGATTCATTTAGGGTCCGTAATTGGAGAATTGAGGATAGAGCCGTGCAGCTTGGCCCCTCTACTGAGGACTGTGGCCGCAGTGACTGAGGTATGTGAATTGCTGAGGGAATATGGAATAGCAAAAAAAAAAAAAAAAAGTTCCTATACAGTCCTGTAGTGCATCCTAGCCTTTTTCTTTTTGAGCTGGGAAGTCCAAAACTGCTAGGATAGTGACAATAAGCCAAGAACAAAGAACTGGATTGGAAGGATGGAGACAACAGCCTCCCGCTGGTGGTGGGCACGGAAGGCAATACACCTTTGGATTTACAGAAAGTCTAGTACAGTGTTTCTCAACTCGGTCCTGGAGTATTCCCCTTGCCAGTCAGGTTTTCAGGCTATCCACAATGAATATGCATGAAAGAAATTAGCATATAATGGAGGCAGTGTATGCAAATCAAATAAATTTGCATATTATGGAGGCAGTGTATGCAAATCAAAGAAATTTGCATATTATGGAGGCAGTGTATGCAAATCAAAGAAATTAGCATATAATGGAGGCAGTGTATGCAAATCAAAGAAATTTGCATATTATGGAGGCAGTGTATGCAAATCAAAGAAATTTGCATATTATGGAGGCAGTGTATGCAAATCAAAGAAATTAGCATATAATGGAGGCAGTGTATGCAAATCAAAGAAATTAGCATATAATGGAGGCAGTGTATGCAAATCAAAGAAATTTGCATATTATGGAGGCAGTGTATGCAAATCAAGTTTATGCATATTCATTGTGGATATCCCGAAAACCTGACTGGCAAGGGGGGACTCCAGGACTGAGTTGAGAAACACTGATGTAGTTCAAGCATGGAGGAGCTTAACTGATCGGGTGCGAAATGAATGGTGTTGATCAAATAGAGTCTGTGGTACTGAGGTGGGAGGGACCGTGGTGGCTTTCTGCCAGATCACGTCAGGTTGCTGTTGACCTCAGCCATGCTTGAACCTGCCCCCCTTTCCCTACTGTAGCTGGAGCAGAATGTGGAACCTGCTGATGAGCCCTGTGCTAAGAGAGACGACATGGGCCTTGCAGCCTGGCAAAATTTTGCCTTGGCCAAATGCTACCGACGGCTCAGGTGGACTGGACAGGAATACTAAATTTCAGCCATTTGGGAAAAACTAGAAATTGATCTTAGAAGAATCTGCTGAGTTTATTTGACTGTGTGTTTGTGTGTTAGGTGCCATCGACTCGTGTTCCAGAGTCCTAGCAACCTGATGAGTTAAAGATCCAAAAAGCAGTCAGTCAAGAGCTAGTCCAACAAGGTCCTTCACCTTCAGCATCAGTCCCATAGTAGTTGTCCACATGTCCAGCCACCTAGTTGCAGGTCACCCTCTTCGATCTTCCCCAAAATGATGTCCTTCTCCAGTGATCTCTCTTCTAACCAAAATACGATAGCCATAACTTCATCCTGTGGGCTTTGAGTGACATATCCAGTCTGATCTCTTCCACAGTTGATTTGTTAGTTTTACTGGTGGTCCACGGCACACATAGAATCCTTCTCCAGTACCAGAGTTCAAATGAATCACTCCTCTTTCTGTTTTGCTTCTGTAATGTCTAGCTTTCACATCCGTTAATTGACCACTGAGAAAATGAATGCATGGACCAATCTGATCATTTTAACTGTTATTTCCTTGCCGTTAAATACCTTATTAAGATCCTTCATTATAGAGCGATCAATTGCTATTTTGCAAAGTATTTCTTTATTGCTAGTTGCTTCCTTGTATACCAAAGAGCTCAAAAGATTAAAAATCTTTACTTCTATTCTATTGCCTTCAAGCTCAAAATCTTCATCATTTTCCATGCTCATAATCTTTGTTTTATTTTCAGTTCTAACCCATGTTATGACTTTCAGCTTCAACTTTTATCAGCAGATACAACACATCTACTGGCAATGAGCGTTGTGTCATCTGCATAACACAGACTGTTTATATTTTGACCGCCAGCTTTAAAATGAGCGCTTTCTTCTTCCAAATTTGCTTTTTTGAAAATTGTTTTGCCGTAAAGATTAAAATAAACAAGGTGACAAGATGTATCCTTGCCTTACACCGTATTTTACTGGGATTGTTTCTTTGACTAGGTGACCAGAAAGTTGGATCGGGGAGAGCACGAGATGCAATGTACTTAAATTTCAGCAAGGTCCTTGAGAAAGTTCCATATAGGTGACTCTTGCCACCAATCGTTTTCTAACCCAATCTTTGGGCTCATATCAAGAGTGCTCGCTTTCAGGATATTGGAAGATAGAGTTCTCTCAAAGAATGCAGGCTGTGCCAGTGACGTGCCCAAGGATCCGCCATTGGTCTGGTTCTATGCAACATTTCTGTTAGGTGCAGAAGGGCTATGGGGAAAAGTTTGCCACTTTATGGGTTTTACCAACATCTACAATAGGGTAGACACTGGAAGGTGTGAGGAGAGATCTAGCAAAACTTGAAGAATTGTCTAGAATTTTGCGGCTATGACAATGCTAAAAAAAAAAAAAAAAAAATGCAGGCCAAGTATATGGTCTGCAAAAACCCAAGAGGTCGGCCTGAAATAGGTGGTGAAGTACGCTCTTCCATGCACGAAATAAGTAAAAATCTTGGGGGTGATCATATCTGATGACCTTAAAGTGGTCAAATAGGTAGAAAAGGTGAAAACAAGACCAAGAGAATGCTTGGGTGCACAGGAAGTTAAATAGTAACAGGACAAAGGAGGTGATAGTTCTTCTGGTAAGATGTCATTTAGAGTATTATGTATATTTCTTGAGACTGCACCTTCAAAATGATATTTAAAAAAAGGGTGACATCATGAAACATATGGGGACAAACAAAAATCACAATATGCATGAAAGGCGGGAGAAAGATAAGGCAGAAACATCTAGGTACCACCATGGCATGGTGGATGCATGAAGCAACCTCCAAGTGAAGGTAGTGTAAAGCACTGCATCTGAATTCAAGAAGGCATGGGACAAGCGCCAAGGATCTCCAAGGGAAAGGAATTATTATAGTGCTTAGATAGGCCGTCTGATATTTATCTGCCATCATTTTCTCCGTTTTAGGCCTCTTTCTCTGCTGTCATATATCCCTCCCCTTTCTAAACAGAACATCTACATTTGTGATGCTTTAAGAACATAAGATTTGCTGCTGCTGGGTCAGACCACTGGTCCATCATGCCCAGCAATCCGCTCACACGGCGGCCCTCTGGTCAAAGACCAGTGTCCTGAGACTAGCTCTATCAGCATACATCCTTGTTCAGCAGGAGCATGTCTAACTTTGTCTTGAATCCCTGGAGGGTGTTTCCCCCTATAACAGCCTCCGGAAGAGCGTTCCAGATTTCTACCACTCTCTGGGTGAAGAAGAACTTCCTTACGTTTGTACGGAATCTGTCCCCTTTTAACTTTAGAGAGTGCCCTCTCGTTCTCTCTACCTTGGAGAGGGTGAACAACCTGTCTTTATCTGCCAAGTCTACTCCGTTCAGTATTTTGAATCAGTAGCAGCACAGGAGCTGAATAGGAGTTGCACATTCTGTGAAGCATTGCTTTTACATAACCCTTGTTAAAGCTGTTGTGGATAATTACTTAAACAATAGGCATTAAGACAGGATAATTGCCTAAAAGTGGTGGAGTTGTTTTTGAATTTCTGATGAATTATTACCAAGATGCCTTGAAGGCAATGGATAAAGAAGGAAGCTCTTCTAAGGTACAGTAAATCTTCTCTTGGAACCAAAACACCAAACAGACCTATTTCTCATTTTTTTTTTTCCTCCATACTCTCTAATTAGTTCATGCAAATTTCTCTTCTAATGTAACAACCCTCCAACAGGAAATTAGTTGTACATCCAGAAAGCACTACTAGTTGATACACGGGCCTTGTGAAAACAGTAGGCACCTGGAATGCTGTGGGCATTTAAAAAAAAAAAAAAAAATTAGTCTGGTACATGTAATCTATTCAATGCAATTCATTGCGGTTTAGTTTCCAGATTTATGAAGAAATCAGATTACAGGTGACTGGCATAAGAACATACGAATAGCCTTACTGGGTCCATCAAGCCCAGTAGCCCGTTCTCACGGTGGCCAATCCAGGTCACTAGTACCCGGCCAAAACCCAAAGATTAGCAACATTCCAGAATCCCAAAGGGTAAGAAAAGATTCCAGAACCCCAAAGAGTATCAAGATTCCATGCAGAGCTACTAATCCAGGGCAAGCAGTGACTTCCCCCATCTCTTTCTCCATAACAGACTATGGACTTTTCTTCCAGGAAATTGTCCAAACCTTTCTTAAAACCAGTTACGCTATCCATGCATGTGAAAATAATGAAATTGGGCCGGGAAAAGTCTTCCGGCCTTTGAAAAGAAAGGAGGTCATTTTTGAAAGGTTTTTCCATCTGTAAATCATCAAAAAGGGTGTTTCTAAAACTGCAGATGCACTCAGCCTATGTCTGTGGGCTCACTGGCAAGCAAACTCCATGGGAGGGTCCTCGGGTACATCCAGAAGGTGGCACACAGCAGGCTGCTTCACAGATCCATCAGAATTTCTCTGTGATGCTGCAGTCTGGCTCTGCAGCATCTGGCTCTCTGGCTCTGCAGTGTTGGCTTTTCTCCAACAGCGGGTCACCAGGGAGGGCTCTCAAGGCACTGAAGCCACCGAGAAATGAAGTTTATGCCAACTTTAATCAAAAATATAAGAAACAGAAGCAGAGCAACAGCAAAAGACTTCTGCCCAGACTGCTTGCAGAAATTGAAAACTGATTTTACCACTAGGGGAAGTGCACCATGTGTTCTGAAAAGATGTGAATTCCTGCAATACCCCAACTGCGGGTTGGGATTGAACACCCTAGTGTATGGAATTCAGAAGAGACGGATGAATGCACTAAGGGCCAAAACATCTAGAGACAGGTCATTTTCAAAAAAATAAAATCTTGCAGTTTTGAAAATGGATATTTTCTCTATTTAATTTCTGTGCGTCTTTTCATAGATGCGACTCAAGACAGACATTATTTCGAAAATGCTCCTCAGTATCAACCAGCTCACCATTATCCATGTATTTCATTTATTCAGTCCGTCAAAAAAATGTAGTAGAATTCCCTTGACTAAATCCATGGCTATGTATATGCTCTTTATAATAAATCTCTACCATTTTGCTCAGCATTGATGTCAGGCTCACCGGTCTATAATTTTCTGGATCATCTCTAGAACCCATGTCTCAAACACGAGTCCAAAATGTTGCTGGTAATATCCAATAGCAGTAGAGATTCTTTGTAATACGAGGGGCAGCTGAAAGGTTCTCAGCCCAACCAACAAAACTGGGGCACTCTCCTTTGAGGGCTATACTCGTACACTCAGTCCAGTGATTTTCCACTTTTTTCATTCAGTCAGAAAAATACGGAATGACAAAAGTGGAAAAATCGCTGGAGTAAGTGTATAGCCCTTGATGGAGTCTGCTCCAACTTTGTTGGTTGGGCTGAGAACTTTTCAGTGTCCCCCTCACACACAAAAGGAAAAAAAAAAAAAGAAAAAAAAAAGAGGAACAAACCCTATACAGTGCTCCCATGCGAATTTGCGGTCCTGGTCATTCGCGGTATTTTCCGACCGCGAAGGGAAGGCAGGAGAGGGCAGCTGGAGTGCTGGCGAGTGAAGGAAATCACTCGTGGTATGCTCCGACCGCCTCTTCCTGTAGTAAAGTCGGGCCTCAGCACTCAGGTGCTCTGGCTGCCTTCTCCTGTCTCCCCTGCCTAAAAACCGTATTTGCGGTTTTTCAACATTCGCGGGGGTTCCTGGAACGTGACCCCCATGAATATAGGGGAAGTACTGTATAACCAATCACAGAAAGAGAGAAATAGGCTTGTTGAGATGTCTCTGCTGCGAGATCCGTAAAGGAGATCCAGAAGTAAAAAAACTTGCATTCAAAAACTTGATTTGGTGCAATTTTAAAAATAGACTCGACAGAGGTTATTTTTGGCTTATTCCTAATAATACTACACCTTACGGTGCTACAATCAGTGTAAATCCATTGCACCTGGATTCTTTATTTACCCGTGATGAAGGCAATTGTATTGCCAAAACTTGGATCCATGTTGGGTTGCATTGGATTATAGCTTGTAATTAAAAACCTTATTGATTAAAGACCTTTTTTGAACACAAGTTTTTGGACTGGATCTTCTTTACGGATTCCTCAACACAATATTTTTCTCTGTTTGAGATTCTTTGTAAAACGGGACCACCCCTGACACTACTGAGAGCGAGTACTACTGCCGTTATATTTAGCTCTTGCAATTAAATTTGAAAGTCATCAGAAGTTGTTTTTTTTTGTCATAAAAACGCACTTTATTTAAAATGAATCCATAGCACAATATCAAAACAGAAAAAAATTACAAGTAGTGTCTACAGCAGCACAAAACAAGAGTCAACAGGAAGCCTAGAAATAAGCCATTCAGTTGCGCAACTCTTTAAGAGATATTTATCTTTCAGGCCTTTAAAAATGATAGTCTCCACCCATCATTGTGAAGAGATTAAAGTGGGAGGCTGCATTGCTCTGGAGCATCGTCTCCTCATCGGAATTCCATTCAGACATTCTACTAACACACAAAATTCCAAAGCAGCTATGAGTACGACCGTCTAAGGCAGGGGGGTCAAAGTCCCTCCTTGAGGGCCGCAATCCAGTCGGGTTTTCAGGATTTCCCCAATGAATATGCATGAGATCTATTAGCATACAATGAAAGCAGTGCATGCACATTCATGGAGGAAATCCTGAAAACCCGACTGGAGAGGGACTTTGACACCCCTGGTCTAAGGCAAGGAAATAGTTAAAAAAGATGGTGTGACCTAGGCAAAAAAAAAAAGAGACATTCAGGGGAATTAATAGCACCAAGAACCACCTGGACTGAAATTCTGAAGACCCAAGTCAGCGCTGCTGCTTGGAATTGTGCTGAAATTATCTTGGACTATTCTTTTAAATGGATATAACTTATTGTAATAATATGAATTAAATAATTTAGGCTTTTGTCCTAATGCAACAGCATCAAGGGATTGTCAGTGACTTCCAGTGAAGAAAACAGTTCACTAGAATTTGCCAATTTTTTTTTTGTTTTTAAAGCAACATTCTCTCATCGACAGATTTACAAAGACACAGGCAGTAAAATCACAAGAACAGATTAATACCAAGGTTATATGATGCCATTTTAAAGTGGCCGAGGACTAGCTGTGATAGATGGTAAACGAGAACTCTTTACAATAAACGTTTTATTGTGTGGATTTGTGTAGGTTTAGGTCATTCAATCTCTACCTACCGTATTTCCCCGAAAATAAGACACTGTCATATATTAATTTGGGATCCAAAAAATGCACTAAGGCTTACTTTCGTGGATGTCTTATTTTTTTCATGTACAACAATCATCTCTCCCTTCCCCTCCTCCACCCCAATTCTTCCTCTTTCCTTTCTCCCCCTCCCCCCATGTGCAGCATCTTTCCTCCCCTCTCACCCATCCCTTTGTGCAGCGTCTTTCTATCCCTCCCACCGTGAGACTGACATACCTCCGCTCCGACGTCTCCTAAAGCAGCAGGGGTGGGGGTCAATCATAACTAGGGCTTATTTTCGGGGAAACAGGGTAGTAGAACATTATTACAATTTCTTCTCAAGTTAAATCTTAAGGTTTTGCTTAAAGTAATGTGCCCTTAGATAGAATGATCCCTGTTAGTTAGTACCTGTTCACAGTGGTGTAGGAAAGAGGGGGGCAGACTGCCCCAGGAACCGTCTTGATGGGGGCACTGGCACCCCTCCTCCTCTGTGCCCCACCCTTCCCCCATACCTTTTTAATTTCCCTAGTGCGAGCAGCATCGCCAACCCACTGCACGCATCAGCTCTCCCTCTGAAGCGACATCCAGAGGGAGAGCCGACGCGGGCAGCAAGTTGGTGATGCTGCTCGTGCCGTGGAAATTAAAGAGATACGTGGGAAGGGGCAGGCGTGCGCAGCAAGGGGGGGGGGAAGGAGCAGGAGGGCGTCCCTCACCTTCGCTGTTCACTCAGAAAAGGAAGACTTAGTTGATCAATGACACACACGTGGCCGCCAAGCCTCATCTGGTGATTTCTTACGAACTCACCTTTTCGTCATCTTCGCTATTTACAAATACTCAAATTGGAATGACCAGCCTGTGTGCCTTTGGCCCTTAATTTTAAACACACACATTTACCAAGTCTCCTCCGCTGTTTCCCCAGTGGCGAAAGCGTTACAAAAAGGAAGGCATTTAACGTCTATAATACCCACTGGAAGGGAACAAGCAATCAGAGAATTTTAAATACATTAAGAAATTCACTGTAACAGAGTCCCACCATCTGCACTAACTGGATTAGTGACCAGAACTGTACTTTAAAAAAAAAACAAAACCCCTAAACTAAACAAACACTTCCCGGTTTTTAGCATCCTGCTATTTCTGGGCCAAAAAGAGAAAATGTTTAAGTGCCTAAAATGTGTCACGACCGTCTTATACAATTCCTTTTTCTTCAGTGGGGTCCTCAGAAGGGTCCAGTCCGTGCTGCTTCATCTGTACTGCGATGTCGAAGAGGTAATCGTAACATTCACACCTGCGGGAGAGAGAAACCCAAGAGACAAAACAAGCTGAAATCCTCACGTCAGCAGCCTCAGTCGTCTGTCCCTGACCCATCCCATTCTCCTCTTTACAAGGGCTGTATCTCATTTTACTTATAAGAAATTCAACAAATGCAAACATTCTAAAATTTTAATGGGGACAGGTGTCCTAGCAGGTGTAGTATTTAACAGGTGAAAACAAAGTACTGTATATACTCTAATATAAACCAACCTGAAAATAAACAGAACGTATTTTCCAGTACAAGCAATCTCCTTTTGACGAAGGTACAAGAAGTATATAAAAGGGTATTAAATGTAGGATTTATTATTCTATCTGAGACACATAGGTGCCCTAACGCACCTTTGTAAAAGGAGCCATAGTAAGCTGTTATTCTGGGCCTGGGGCCTTTTTGATGCAGATCAATTTTTGCTACCGTTCAATTTTCTACTCTCGCAGAGTCTCGCTCATACTCACATGGCCTTTGCCTTCTGCCAGGTTTCTCCCCACACGTAAACTCCATGACGCCGGACTAGTACGGCGCAGGAGTCTGGGTATTCGTTCATGGCAAGAGCCATACACTCCTTCAGGTCCTTTTCTTCTGGTGTGTTCTCGATAATTGGCACCACGAGCACATCGTCGTACCTAAAAAAGGACGGGAAAACGGAAGGGTGAGTGCGGTGCCAGATGCCCTGTTCACGTCAACATTCGGAAGTGGTTTTTGCATCACTGCTGCTCTGGTGAATCGCTCCGTTTGTAAATTACGGCCTCAAGAGGATTCGTAACGACGCCCCGATGAAGACACATTATTTATGTGTCGAAACGCTGGCCGTGCCGAGCTGAGCTGTAATCCCGTCTTACGTGATTCTCCAATAAACTTCATGTGGTGCTAAGGAAGGACTATCCTTTCGTCCTCACGCCATCTACTGAGTGGGGTACGACTTTCCTGTTCCTTTTTGGTTACTAATTGCCACACCATCTCTACGCTGGCTACTATGCCCTGAACTTGTAGTCCAAATACCACACAGATACAAACACTGCAACAGGGTCTTTTTAATCAGAAATATGGGAATATGTGCAGAGATAAAAAAACAGCAGCAGTGGCGAAAGAAGGAAAAAAATCCTGTCCAATTACAGCACTTCATATTGTTCGTGGCGCCAACGGCCTGGTCGCCCTGAGTAGGCCCACTCTTACCATCAGAAGCTAAGTACGGTCGGGACTGCCTGGGAATAGTAGGCGCTTTTGGCCGAGGGCAGCAGCACACTGCGCGGGAGAAGGCAATGGCAAACCACCCCTGTATACTGAAGCATCACAGGGTGGATTCGTCCCTGTGCGTGCTGCTTTGGTGGCGTGATCCATCCATTGCTCACGGCGTCCTTAAAATTTTTTTCTTCCACTCTAAATTTCTTATATTTTCTGCACTTTTTCCAACAGATGTTCATTCGCCATTCCCACTTAGAAGACCTTTTATAAAGTTACCCTCTCACTGTGATTTTTAAGTCTAAAATAAAAGTCCTCGGACATCTTGGCAAGGCTGGTCCAAGCAATGAAATCTTATCAGATAGCAGAATCTGGGAGTGTGTGGCACAATGGTTAAGAGCTACAGTCTCAGCACCCTGAGGTTGCGGCTTCAAATCCCATGCTGCTCTTTGTGACCTTGGGCAAGACACTTAATTCCCCCCTATTGCCCCAGATACTTTGGTTAGAGTGTGAGCCTGCCAGGACAGATAGGGGAAAATGCCTGAATGTAAACCACTTAGGCTATAAAATAAATAAATAACAAAATGTCCAATATCGCCATCTGTGTGTCTAGTAAAGAGCACTTGGGTACTTAAAGGAAGCTGGTTTTAAGAAAGGTTTGGACAAGTTCCTGGAGGAAAAGTCCATGGTCTGTTATTGAGAAAGACATGGGGGGGGGGGAGTCACTGCTTGCCCTGGATCGGTAGCATGGAATGATGCTACTCTTTGGGATTCTGGAATTTTTTGTTACTCGTTGGGATTCCGGAATTTTGCTATTCTTTAGGATTCTGAATGGAACGTTGCTACTCCTTGGGTTTTGGCCAGGTACTAGGGACCTGGATTGGCCACCGTGAGAATGGGCTACTGGGTCTTGATGGACCATTGGTCTGACCCGGTAAGGCTATTCTTATGTCCTTGAGCATTACACGACCTGTTCATGCAATCTGAATAGACCAGACTTGCCCATATTTTTAGAAAATGCAATAATTACAAAAAGTCACCAAAACCAATATTCCCTGTAAAATACCCTATCCTATGCTTTTCTGGAACGTGCGATTTCTAATCTAGTTAAAGTACCTGTAATAGCCTCCTGAAGTACACCTCTTGATGCCTTTAATCATCTCTTGATGTGTAATTCTGAATTCCTTCCCTGGAAAGAGAAGTGTGGCCATAACAGCGGCTTTGGAGTGAGTGTGGATCACTGCTCCGGCTCCTGAGGATGGAAAGGGAGAGTAAGAAACATAAGGTGGTTTCTTTTACTGTGACGAACTTGTAGTGCATTTCAGAGATTCACTGGTGTGCTACCAAACGCTATTTTTCCAGGCTTCTTTTTGTGATATATTTCTTTTTACCTTTATTACCATGGACCCCTGATGAAGGTTGTCCGAAACACGGACCGTGTTGGGTCCCCTGTCTGGTAAAAGGTTTTTAGTTAAGATTTATTTGTCAAAATAAAATTTGCCTGCACCGTGTACAAGTCTGCAGTTTTGGTTTGTTTGCTCTGTTCCTTTCATGACAACCATGGCTTTTAATACCTCAACCAGTTCGCCAAGTGGTTCCAGGTTCAGATGTAATAATTAGGCCCTGGAGTTCGTCTGAGGAGACGCAACTCAGCTCTGTACAAGTAGCTAACCCTCCGATATCCAGAGCCTGGATTTGAGGTGAGGAAATACAGACATTTCAGACCCCAAAACCAGAGACTGTCCCATCACTAACTGCAAGTCTCACATACCTCTCATGGTGTAGGCATTCATAAAGAGGGGCGTGCATTGACTTTTCTTTAGATTCTTGTACGGTGGGGGGCATTTAATGTCATGTTCTTCTATGTCGCAGACAAACAAATCTTCAGGCTGGGAAGACAAAATGTAATTCCATTTTCTAACAATTTTTAAAATTTCTTACAAAAACAGGCCTCGAAGGCTTTTTTCCATCTCTTACGTGCAGCATTTTAGAGACAGCGGATCGATTTTATATTTACCCAAGCGGGTACCTGAAGATTGGAGACAGGTTAGCAAACCACGCTCCCCCAAAAATCCACGTGGAGCGCTATTTTGTAAATGCTGAACCGAGCTGCGTGTCATTTATAGAACAGCGTTGCCGATTTCCTTGCTAAACTTTGGGCGCGGATTTACAGCGACTGAAACCTGGTGCGCGAGTTAGGCACAGATCTCCAGGATTCAGTTTTACTGCAAGCATCTTTAGAGGAGTGTGTGGCACAGTGGTTGGATCTACACCCTCAGCACCCTGGGGCTGTGGGTTCAAACCCCGCCGCTGCTCCTTGTGACCCTGGGCAAGTCACTTAATCCTCCATACCCCCAGGTACGTTAGATAGATTGTGAGCCCACCGGGACAGAGAGGGAAAATGCTTGAGTACCTGATTGTTAAACCGCTTAGATAACCTTGATAGGCGGTATATCAAATCCTAATAATCTTGAAACACACCAACCCGCGCATGTCCCTCCCCTCGCCACAGCCCTTTTGAGCTGTGCGTTATTAGATTTGCATACGGATCTTTCTAGAATGGCATGTAGGACGAGGCATGCACACATCCAAATCATTGCTAATTAACAGCAATAATTATTAGCACCCAAATATTGGCTCTTTAACCAATAGCTGTGGGCATCTCAGAATAGCATACAATTTTGCACGCCTTTTGTAGAATCTGGGGGTATAGAAACATAGAAACATAGAAAGATGACGGCAGAAAAGGGCTATAGCCCATCAAGTCTGCCCACTCTACTGTCCCACCCCATTAAGTCAGAGTGCTGTTCGACCCACGTAGAGATCCCACGTGGATGTCCCATTTATTCTTAAAGTCGAGCACGCTAGTGGCCTTGATCACCTGCACCGGTAGTTTGTTCCAGTGATCCACCACCCTTTCTGTAAAGAAATGCTTCCTGGTGTCACCACCAAATCTCCCTCCGCTGAGTTTGAGCGGGTGCCCTCTTGTGACTGAAGGTCCCTTAGGAAAGAATATGTCGTTTTCCACCTCGACACGACCTGTGACGTACTTAAACGTCTCAATCATGTCATCCCTCTCCCTGCGCTCCTCTAGAGAATAGAGCTGCAACTTGCCCAGTCTTTCCTCGTATGAGAGACCCTTGAGTCCGGAGACCATCCTAGTGGCCATTCGCTGGACTGACTCAGCTCGAAGTACATCTTTACGGTAATGTGGCCTCCAGAATTGCACACAGTACTCCAGATGAGGTCTTACCATGGTAGTACAAAGTCTCCTTGCACAGATACAGCCTTGAAAAAAAAAAAAAAAAAAAAAAAGTCCAACACCAGCACTGGCCCCACTGGTGTTTTGACTCACAAGACTTCAGGGGCTAATTTCAAAATCACAACATGTAACTGACATACTTTAAAAACAATGCATTTTTGAAGTATATGATCACAGCTACGTGGCGACAGTCAGATTCAAGGGTCCCTCTTGGTTTAGGGCTACTTTAATAATGTCCTTTAAACAAATGCTCCACTCACATGTCACTAAGAGTAATTAAATAAAAGGGACAGAATCGAACTCCTGATACAACTTGAGGGCCCAAATTTTCATAGATGAACAGATTAAAATGGAAATAAAAAGGCAGGTGAGTATTACCAAGCAGTGATTAGACTTAAGCAACATAAATGTTGTCTTTTTATTTATTTCAGATTTAGATCCCGTCCTACCCAGGAGCTCAGAACGGGTCACAAGTTTTATATTTTAGGGTAGAAACAATACAATCATAACATTTTAGAGGTACATGGCTAATTGTGCTTATACAGTATACAGTATGTACTCACCTGTATTCTTTCCTTCTGTACCCCAGATGGAGCAATGTAGATTTCATCCCTTAAAGGAAAAAGAATACAGAGAGCACATTATGGGTTTCCAAGAAAAAAAAAATCAGATCTGATGCAATCATGCACTATATAGAGCTGGGGTTTTCATCTGCTGGATACACTGCACATGTGTGATAATACACTTCGATTATTCACGGTTTTTAAGCTTGCTGGCTCCTCCCCCACCCCCCACCAATAACATCAGCTTGCGTAGAGAAGTCGCCGATTCCAAGCGTTTACAGAGAAAATCAATGATTCCCAGCACTTTCTTCACCGTGTTTTGCCTCTCCTTCAGGAACAGGCCAGGTCTCCCACCGTGTTATTTGCGGTTTCACCATATTCACGATGGTTTTTAATAGAAAACATCAAGTAACATATGAAAAAGTTATTCGCGGTTTTTCGGTATTTGCGGTTCTGTTAATCCCCGATCACAGCGAATACGGAGGGAGAAGCGTATGCGAACAAAGAGAAGAAGAAAATAAATTTCTATTCAAGGGGTGAAAGTTTGTGATTTTGCAAAAATAAAGCAAGTCAACAGGGATTTGGGAAAGAGGGATTTCAACTCGCAGAAAAAAAATAATGGGGTCTTTTTATTAAGGTGAACTAACCAATTTACCTAAATGCTAAGATGCTCATAGGAATATAATGGATTTCACAGCGTTTAGTGCATACTAATTATTAGCACGCTGAATCGGTTAGCGCACCTTAAGGACCCCAAAATCTGGAGGTGGTTCATGAACAAAAAAGAGAGAAAAAGTCAAGTTTCCTTCTCTTTTTTTGCAGCCCAGACAGGCTGCGACAGAAATTACGCACGGCAACAATGCGGTGGAAAATTTTCCCTAAAACGATCCCGACTGTCCCCTCCCTACATTTAGCTTGACCCCATTAAGACAGTTGGTAGTGTTTGGGTTTTTGAGGTCCTTTTTCCTTGTTTTTGAAAACATTTCCTTAAAGATCAAAATATAACCTACAAACTAGCGCTTCTGACATTTAAAATCCGGCAAACACAACCACCTATCTTTTCTTGATAGACTGCTGTTGCCTTATGCTCCTTCACGAACACTTAAGATCAGCGGAACAAAATCTTTTAACAGTTCCATCGTTGAAAACCATAAATACGAGAAGAGAAGAGATTTTCTCTATCACAGCCCCACCAATTTGGAATCGACCTCCGTCTTTTTTAAGAGAAGAAAGGCAGTTAGATAAATTCAAAATTGTTCTTAAAACATTTCTATTTAATGATGCTTTTCAGAATTAAGTTCCGAAATGGTAGTTATCATCCATTAACAGGGACACATAGATGGACTCTTTAAAATACCAGAAACTAGCCTTATATTCAACTTGATGTATTTGATCTGTTCTATGTATTACTTCTTTCCCTGCATTATATTGTAAATGCTTTCTGTCTTTATCTGTTTTTAAGTCCATTATTCTAATTTGTATTCTATCTGGATCCCATGTATTAGCTCACCTTCTTGTGAACCGCCTAGAACTTTTTCGGTATGGCAGTATATAAGAATAAAATTATTATTATTAAAAAAAGCCTCCCCTCCTTTAATGTGTTTACCTTGAATGTTTCTTTGCTTTTAAAAATTGTAGTTCTCCCCCTTTGTTTATATGCCTTCTTTGTAAATATAATTTTTAATGTAAATCGCTGAAGAGTACCCTTGTTGGATCTCTGTTATTCGTATATGGTTCTCTTGTTGTTCGAGCCTCCTTGTCTGGACCATTTTTAATAAATCTTGGAAACTTGGTTTATAATTCCACTTTGAGTGAATTTTTTTCTCTATGCTTCTTGATTTGTAACAAACTAAGATCAGCCATCACATGTCGCATACAAATTTAGAATGGCTCTCTGTTATAAACAGAGTATAGAAAGGGGGAAGCAGGGGTTTAGATTCTGCTTCTCCCGACTCTCCTTGTGGCCCGTGCGATCACTTTAACCTCCATTGCGTATGCTGTAAGCCAGGGGTGTCCAACCTGTGGCCCGAGGGCCGCATGCAGCCCTGTGAAGTATTTTGTGCGACCCTGGTCGAGGACGATGCAGTGTTGTCCTCTGCTGACCCTGGATGTTTACCATCTTACCGGCTCCCTCCTCTGTCTTGCTGCAACGTTTGCGCGGCCCCAGAAACATTTTTTTTCAGCCAATGCGGCCCAGCGAAGTCAAAAGGTTGGACACCCCTGCTGCAAGCCTTCCTGAACAGGCAAATAATTCACCTAGTGCTTGGATTTGGAAAAGGCAAAGAACAAAATCCAAAAAAACCAAAGCAACATGTGGCGCTCTCATCTCCGTACCAGTAAATCCTTCAGCTCTTAGGCGACCACCGCGCATTCTTGCTAATCTCTCAACATTAAATTCTATTCTGCTTCAACACATAAAAGGGTTTTGTTTCCTCTTTCCAATAAGATTGTCATTCAGCGCGTAAGCCTGTGTTAACACCCCAGAGCAGGGGGTCCCCAAATTTAGAACATAAGCACTGCCTCTGCCGGGTCAGACCAGGGGTCCATCGTGCCCGGCAGTCCGCTCCCGCGGCGGCCCCCCAGGTCCATGACCTGTAAGTGTTCCCTACCTAACCTAAAATGTCCATACCCTGTTCACTCAATTTCCTGTAAGGTAAACCTTTATCTGTACCCTGTTATCCCCTTCGCTTCCAGGAAGTCATCCAGTCCCTTTTTGTACCCCAGAAAAGCAAGGTAGAACCCTGCAAATCACCGGCTGGGAAAGGGAGTGGTCATGCTCAAGTTTGTCCCCATGCCTTGATGCCTCTCTGCACAACTGCTTTTGCTGCTGTTGCACAAGAGATTCCCCTCGCCCCCCCAACACACACACAGATAACACTTCCTCCCAGACTAGATTCTTCCACAGACAGGAACATTAAGGCAGGCCAGAAAAATGAGTTCTGTGGGCTACAGTTTGAGGACCCCGGCACTAGACAGCTATATTCTTCTTGCATTCTTGTTTTCTATAGCTTCCCTTAAACTTTAACTCCAGCGCCACCCTGTGGCTAGATAACCCACGGAAGGATTACAGTAGAATCAATGCAGTAGTTTAAGAACATAAGAATAGCTTTACTGGGTCCAAGCCCAGTAGCCTGTTCTCACGGTGGCCAATCCAGGTCACTAGTACCTGGCCAAAACCTAAGGAGTAGCAATATTCCATGCTACCGATCCAGGGCAAGCAGTGGCTTCCCCCATGTCTTTCTCAATAACAGACTATGGACTTTTCCTCCAGGAAACTATCCAAACCTTTCTTAAAACCAGCTACACTATCCGCTCTTACTACAACCTCTGGCAATGCAATATTTCCTCCTATTGATTTTAAAAGTATTTCCTTGTAACTTCATCGAGTAGTCCCCTAGTCTTTGTAATTTTTGATGGAGTGAAAAATCGATCCACTTGTACCCGTTCTACTCCATTTCAATCCTATCTCCCCTCAGCCATCTCTTTTCCAAGATGGAGAGCCCTAACCTTTTTAGTCTTTCCTCATACGAGAGGAGTTCCATCCCCTTTACCATCTTGGTCGCTCTTCTTTGAACCTTTTCTAAGGAGATGAAGGGATTTGGGGTTTAGCTCATGTCTTTTGTAGCTCAAGGCAATTACAGGCAGTCCACAAATTACAGACGCCCAACTTAAGTACGACTTGTTACTTAAGAACGCGGTTGCGGCATCATTTCATTTCACTGAGCAGTATTTCCAGTGGCATAGACTCCTACAATTCTCCTGCAGCAGATTCAGGAATAATGCATGGCCACATTAAGAACAGTGTGTGGTTGTGCATGCTGTACCTTAGAGGGAACACTGGTAGGGACAGTTGACCCTTTTGTCAGCTGGGAGCAGAGGGAAGCAGCAAGAATCTGAAAATCTACAGGTTCTGAGTTACATAAAAATCCGACTTAAGAACAGCTTTAAAAATGTAACTCGTTCTTAACCCGGGGACTGCCTGTATAGAAATAATCAAGCCATTGTGACATCACTGATGAGGTTGGCTCTTAGGCATTGGTGGAATGAGGCATTACATAGAAAGATGACGGCAGAAAAGGGCTATAGCCCATCAAGTCTGCCCACTCAACTGACCCACCCCATTAAGTCTGAGTGCTAGTGACCTAGTTCCTTAACTCGACCCTCGTAGGGATCCCACGTGGATGTCCCATTTATTCTTAAAGTCAAGCATGCTGGTGGCCTTTATCACCTGCACTGGAAGCTTGTTCCAGTGATCTACCACCCTTTCTGTGAAGAAATACTTCCTGGTGTCACCATTAAATTTCCCTCCTCTGAGTTTGAGCGGGTGCCCCCTGGTGACCGAGGGTCCCTTGAGAAAGAAGATGTCGTCTTCCACCTCGACACGTCCTGTGATGTACCTAAATGTCTTAGCTCTGGAATGTTGATACTCTGTGGGCTTCTGCCAGGCACTTGGGACCTGGGTTGGCCACTGTTGGAATACTGGGCTTGAGGGATCTTGAGTCTGAGTATGGCAACTTTTATGTTCTTATGCGAGTTACAAACACCCAACTTAAGTATGACTTGTACTTAAGAACATGGTTGCTTGCGACTTCATGCCAATCGCAAGGACCAATCACATTGAGGAATGATGCTTGTCTGGGCAGTTGTACCCTTACGTACACAGACGCTCATAACACGGACAGACTCTTGTGTAAGCGACGTACATGTCATCTATTCTAGCATATAATTTTGAAGGGAATTTTTAAAAATAGAGTAAAATTCTGAAATCTCTCGTGGCACACAGTTTGAGAGACACTGACTTGGATGGTACTCGCTGATGGGCAGTATATCAAGTTTCAAGTTTAATATTAATCAAATTCTAAGCGATGAACATATTAAAATATAATCAGATAGACAAAACATTACAAACTTAAATAATAACATTAGGTAAATACATTATACATTATACTCATAACATAAGGTAAGATATGGGTTTGAAATACAATTAATAAAGAAAGCAAAACAAAGGGAAAATACAATAGGGAAACAAGTAACCACAAAGCATAGTATAATATAATAAAATCACTGGTTTAAGAACTGTTTAATTAAATATTAAAAGCATCTTTAAAAAGAAATGTTTTTAGATTACTTTTAAAATTTCCCAGGTCCTGCTCATTCCTTAAGTAGATTGGGAGAGCGTTCCAGGTTTGAGGAGCATAAAAAGCTTGGAAACCATACTATATTGATCAGTCCCAAACTGGAATTAAATCAGAGCCCCGATATAAGCACAGTTTACCGTATCAGGACCACTGGTCTTTTCCGTTCATCTATAAGCAAGAATGCAAACTCTCCTAAAAGAAATAGGATTTAATTTTTGACAGCAATCCTTCATAAAAAAAAAAAAAAAAAAGCGGCAACTTGCTGACTTGAAAACGCAAGTTCAATACCCCATTCGGTACATCCAGAAAGCAAAGGATCAGGGTCAGAAGTACAAAATGGCAGGTTTTGATTTTGAACAAAGCAGCTCGTGTTAGCAAGCCAACTTACAAGTGGGATTCCTCGGCTCTGACATAGGGAAACTGAGCTCCTGAGCACAGCAAACTAGAAACGTGAGCCGAGTGCCAAGGCAAAGTAAATCCAGATTAGCCATTTGCCAAGCAATGGTTTTGAGGTCATTATGTTACATAAGCAGATTAGAGAAATAACAGCTTTGTGGGTGCACAGGAGATGTAAGGGGGGGGGGAGTGGGCTAAATTCCATTAACACCAATCACACACACATCTTTTGACGGGCTCAGGCTCCAGATATTCAACCTGCCGAGTCCTCGGAAACTGTGCAAACTTGTTTACTGCCATTTTTGTGATCTCATGCCTTACTTCTGCACCAGTTGAGAAGTGTTTGAGGATTCTGGGAACTGGCTCAAACACACATTGTCTGAGCTCGTATACAGACGAGAACTTGGCTTCTATCGCTGGGTTTTTTTTCTCCATTCTGTGCGACAGATGAAACTGTACAGAGGAGCAAATGTTCGCATTTTTAGATTGCACAGCGCTTGGTCCATCGGGAGACTATTCAATGCATCTACCACCCTTTCTGCAAAGAAGTATTTTCTTACATTACTCCTGAGCCTATCACATCACCTCTTAACTTCATCCTATGCTCTCTCCTTCCGGAGTTTTCCTTCATTTGACAAAGACTCACCTCCTGTACAGTAACACATCTCAATCTAGCGAAATGAAGTGGCATAGAATGCCCTCTTTAAAGGCCACAGCCATAAAAGCATTTTGTCTTATTCTACGGGGTTTGTCCTAAAGCAGAACTTTTCAACCTGTGGATCAGGATTCCAAATGGGATCATAAAACCTGTTTCGGGTTATGACCTGGGAGCATCTCGGGGGAAGGGGCATACAATTTTATTTGGTCGAATCATAGTGTCAAAGCCACAAAAACATTGGAAAAGCATTTTTCTAAAGCAGGGGTGGGCAATTCCGGTCCTCGCGGGCCAGAATCCAGTCGGGTTTTCAGGATTTCCCCAATGAATATGCATAAGATCTATTTGCATGCACATTCATTGGGGAAATCCTGAAAATCCGACTGGATTCCGGCCCTCTAGGACCGGAGTTGCTCACCTCTGTTCTAAAGGCTTTGTGTATTCTAAGAATCACTAGTTAAATATTGCCTTATTTTTCCCCCATTACTACCCACTAGAGGGAGCTATGAATCCATTCATCTCTCTCTCACATACACACATGCTTACACTGTACAGTCAATCGAAATATCTCCTATATTAACATGATCAGGCATAAGCATATGGTGGTATTATACCAGGGCTTGGGACGTAGCCTTGGGCAGACCTGGCCTATCCTGCATCGGAGGACTTTGTCAGACCAGCATCAGGGGAGCAGGCTTCGCTTCCGCCGTCCCCGTATCTTTCCTACTTTCAGCTCTCCTGTAGGAATCGCTGTCACTGACCCATTGCAGCTGGAATAGAAAGGAAGAAGATACAGGGACCGCGGGAGCTCAGTGTGCTCCCTCGACTCCAGCAAGATAGTTGCGAGTGTGGTGGGGGAGGGAAAGAAGGAAATATGCTGCACGAGGGTTAAGAGGGGCAAGAGGAGGATTGTAGGACATGGGGTAGAAAGGAGCAAGGGAGAGATACTGCAAAGGGGTGGAGAAAATGTTACAAATGGGGTGGGGGGGGGGGGCAAGAGAGGAAGAAATGTTGGGCATGGCAGTGAAAGGAAGAGGATACAGCATGAGGGAAGGGCAAAGTGAGAGAGAGAAAGAAAGAGGAGAAATGTTGGACCATGGGGGAGAGGGAAGGAGGGAAAAGAAAAGGGACAGGAAGAGATAAAACTATGAGGGCAGGAAAGAAGAAGGAGCAGATGCTGGGCTAGACAGGTGCAGGGAGGAAGACACTGGGAATGGTGGAACCCTACTGGAGAGGTTGGGAGGGGAGGAGAGGTTTGGCAAGGAAATGAATGACAGGATAATGATTACATAGTGTAGAAATGTGGTGATGGAGTAGATTAAAGAAGAAAGGGAATGGTGGGTTCAGGAAGGAGTGAGATGGGGAATTGGAGAACTAATGGGCGAAAGAAGAAGAAGAGAAATTGATAAGTAAAAAGGAACAATCAAGATGTCAGAGGCAGGTGAAGTGAGAGAATAGACAAGAGAGAGGAGAAAAGACAAATGGACAGCAGCTACTTGAAGAATTAGCAGACAGACAGACAGCAGAAAAGAAAAACTGGAACCAACAAGATGGCAAAATAAATTGTCCAGACAACAAAGGTAGGGAAAAAAACATTTTATTTTGAATTGTTTTAAATGGAACGAGTTCCAGAGATGTGGTTGCCCTTGGATCAGTAGCATGGACTTGGATTGACCACTGTGGAAACAGGATACTGAGCTAGATGGACCACTGGTTGGACCAAGTACGGCTGTTCACATTTGAAATACGTTAGCTTTGGGAAATGTGCATAGCAAATGTCTTTGTATTATGTTCAGTAGAAAAGGAAATGCTTTTCTATTTTTATGTCTTCAGTGTGGCAGTACATGCTAAGTTTATACTTGGCTCACTTTTACTCCATTTTGATTTCTAGAGTGCAGTATAGAGAATGACACAGGGACAAATTTATCCTCGTCCCTGCAGGAACTCAATTTACCCGTCCCCGCAAGTTTTGTCGCTGTTCCTGCCCCCATTCCTGTAAGCTCAGCCTTAACTACATAAGCCTCAAACACTTATGATTTTAAAGTGTTTGAGGCTTGTGCAAATGAGGACGGAGCTTGCAGGAATGGGGCAGGGACGGGAAAAGAAGTGTTCAAAATTTAATTAATTATCTTTACTTATCAAATCCGGTATGCAAAGAGGCTCTTCTCACACCACTCCAATTTTTGAGAATGAAATCAGATTTGGTAAGTAAAGATAATGAATTACATTTTGAAGAGCATCAGCCCCTGAGGAAACCTGCCAGTGAAACGGCTGGGTAGCCGTCGGGCCACAAGCTAAGTGCTCTTCTTAATGTCAATTATAGCACCACATCAGGTGAATTTGGGTTTTGCCTGCACCAAATAAATAAATTTAGAAACAAGACCGATGATGAATACTTCACCCCAGTAAGGACACAAAATATGTTCTAGCAGTGTCTTGGGGCTTTGAGGTCTTGAATACTCAGATAATCTGCAGCGGTTTGTTTATAGCTAGTTATCTATTCTCTAATTCTTAGCATGGAGCAGGAATTGTCTCTCAGCGCTGCCTACATCTAGCAGGGCTATAGAAATGATAAATAGTAACCGTCATTGGTGTATGTTAAGGCACTAATGTTCTTGTGAAGCCCCTGCTTCATGAATTCTCCCCTAAATTGACCAGCATCAAATAGAAGGCAGAAATAACTTAATTAAAGGGAGGATATAATATAAGCAATAAAACAAAATATCTGAATACCATAGCACAACTGAATTAATTGATGGACTACCAAATGTTGCTTTTAACAGGGAAGTCACTGCATCACATACAATGTGTAGAATGAAATGAACATAAGAAAAGCCTTACTGGGTCTATCAAGCCCAGTAGCCCGTTCTCACAATGGCCAATCCAGGTCACTAGTACCTGGCCAAAACCCAAGGAGTAGCAATATTCCATGCTACCGATCCAGGGCAAGCAGTGGCTTCCCCCATGTCTTTCTCAAGAACAGACTATGGACTTTTCCTCCAGGAACTTGTCCAAATGCAGAGGAGTGAGTTATTCTCCATCCTATATACACTGATGGAGCAGAGAAGAGAATGCAGGTCCCTTTTCTGCATCATTTGGTTCCAGACAATGACAGTCAGTAAGGGATTACCTTACATGAGGACCTGGGCTCAGCCCAGAGCCTAAAAGTGTGCAGGCCTTCCTGCCCCACTGTGAAATGCAAAACACCAAGCAATCAACTGACTTTGTAAAATGGTATCCTCCGAGCATACCCATATTTCAGGCTAATTCCTCCTCCAGTACCTGTCACCCAACCTAGGTGATAGAACTGTCTGCATAGCTCTGGGATCAGGTTTCTGGGATGTCCTTTGTCCTGCGAAAGACAAATACATAAGAATCTGTGTATCATCCCCCCAACACAGAACATAACCGGAAAAGCAGCCTTAAATGGTAGCTTTTCAAGGGTCACCAAAATTGGCTAATAAAAATCAAGGCAGCACACACAAGCTGCAGAATGTCATATATTGTCCCCCCTCTAAAGGTGTTACCCTATTAACACAAAACATGGAAAACCTGGCAATGCTTGCTCACAACAGATGATATATATTTGTTCTTTTTTGTGAATCTAATCATCAAATAGACAGTCCCTGCTCAGAAGAGCTTACAATCTAATTAGGACAGACAGATTAAATAGGACAGATAGGGGTTGGGGAGTTTCTTGCAGAGAAAATGATAAGATGGACATAGGTATTTTACAGTGAGTGGAAGTTAGAAGTTGAAGGCAGCCTGGAAACAGTGGCCTTCTGGGTTAGATCTGAACACTAATTGTGCAATTAAAATTTTAATGAAAATGCAACCCTTCTTTATTAAATTACTGCCCACAAGCTGCAAATCCACTCTGTAACTTCCACCCACTGCTGTCAGATCATGTGCTCTACCTTAATCTCCCCCACCCTGAAATGTCCTGTCTAAATTAGACTGCAAGCTCTTCTGAGCAGGGACTGTCTATTGCAGTGGTTCCCAACCCTGTCCTGGAGGAACACCAGGCCAATTGGCTTTTCAGGCTAGCCCTAATGAATATGCATGAAGCAAATTTGCATGCCTATCACTTCCATCCTATGCAAATCTCTCTCATGCCTATTCATTAGGGCTAGCCTGAAAACCCGATTGGCCTGGTGGTCCTCCAGGACAGGGTTGGGAATCACTGGTCTATTGTATGTTAAAATGTAGAAGGTATACACTGAGGTGCAACGTCTTTCTTTCCCTGCCGGATTTGCCCTAAGTCCGCATTAGCTTGTAAGCTCTTCTGGGCCGCCTAGGGCAGGGGTAAGCAATTCCAATCCTGGAGGAACCGAGCCAGGTCAGGTTTTCAGGATCTCCACCATGAATATGCACGAGATGGATTTGCACGCACTGCCTCCTTGAGATGCAAATCTATCTCATGCATATTTGTGGCGGAGATCCTGAAAACCTGGCCTGGCTCCGGCTCTCGAGGAGCGGAATAATCGGTGTACAGCGCTGCGTCCACCAAACAGTCGCCATCAGAGCCCTGGCTCTCACCTTGGCGTTGTCCGTCTGGTTGCACGCCGCTCCGTTGCAGTAATACATGCCGCCGCGCGCCGTCCCCTTCCTTCCCGTGCCTCCGCGCGCCGCTCTGCAGCTCCTGCCCCGCCCGCGATGACGTCGACAGCCCGCGCCGCCGCCGCCGAAGGACCTCGCCCCGCCCTCAGGGGTCCTGGCTCTCTTCCGGCGCGTCCCAAGCCGAAGGACAGGCGACTCGGACGTTTGGCCTCGTCGCCTCCTCTCGGCACCGCGACGCTTCGGCTAAACCTCCGGCTGCGGCGAGGAGCGGCGTCTCCTCGGGGACCCTGGCGGAGTTCGCCCCGTACTTCGTCGCCGTCGGCTCGGGCGCCGGGCGGGGCAGACCCAGCGCCTGGGCGCGGAACATGGCGGCCTCCTTGAGACTGGGCTGCCGGGGCTTTCTCCGGTTGCGCTTCGCGCCCGACTCTGGCTTCGTCGCCCGCGCATCGGCGGCTCTGCGGGGTAAGTTCTGCCGAGGAGTGACGCTCCAGCCCGGTTCCAGGTGCCCGTTGAGCTCATTCCAACGGGGGTCAGATTTTGTGCCTTAGACCAGTGGTTCCCAATCCTGTCCTGAAGGACCACCAGGCCAATCGGATTTTCAGGCTAGCCCTAATGAGTTTAGCAGCACTTTTATTAAACATGCTAATGTGTTTTGCCTGTTTTGCACTTGACATGCATTGCTGTTTGTTTTTTATTTTATTTTAAAATATTTGTGGAAGGGGTAGACAGTGGTTATAGACGTGTTAACCAACTAACCATTATACTTAATATACACCAGGGGTGTCAAAGTCCCTCCTCGAGGGCCATAATCCAGTCGGGTTTTCAGGATTTCCCCAATGAATATGCATGAGATTTATTTGCTTGCAGGAATGACTTTGACACCCCTGATATAGACCGAAAGGTCCCTTTACTAAGCTGCAGTAAATACTACCATGTTTCCCCCGACAATAAGACCTTTCTTGAAAATAAGCCCTAGCATGATTTTTAAAGATGCTTCTAATATAAGCCCCACCCCAAAAATAAGCCCTAGTTAAGATCGGTCCCCGACACTCCCTGACTCCAGCCCTGATACCAGAGCTGTCCATCATTATCATTTTATAAAATTTGTTTTTCATACTGTTTGTATTATTCAAAGTTTGAAATATTTTATGAGTTGTCCTTCAGTTATTATACACGGAAAGAGTCATTGGAACAAATGTGTCTAGATATTCATATGTTTCTTTTTTATTTTTTAATTCACCCCCTACTTTACAAAGTCACGCTAGCGTTTAGTGCCAGCCACGACAGTAAGGGCTCCGATGCTCATAGAATTCCTACAAGCGTCCGAGCTGTTACCGCCACGGCGAGCGCTAAAACCACTAGCATGGCTTGGTAAAGGAGGGGGTTAATGTGGGCCGATTATTTCAATGCTCAATAGATATTTATTTCATAGTGATATTTTATCTTTTATCATATTTGGCTAATATCAAACAAAAGTTGTATTTCTGTTCATTTATAGCCGAATACTAGATTGCGTGAAAGCTGTGGACCTTAGGAAGTGTTATACGATTGAACTTTGATGGTATTTATTACATATGCAGTTATTTTGTTCATGCTGTTTTATAATACCCTCCCCCCCTTTTTTTCACAAAACCGCAATAGCGTCTTTTCGTGCAGGTCAGCGCGCTGAATGCTCTGCGCTGCTCTCAACGTTCATAGGAACTCTGAGGGTCGGGAGCAGCGCAGAACATTCAGCACACTGACCTGCGCTAAAAATTGTCATAATCGGTGGTTGCACCAATCGCATGTCAATCACGCAACGGCGCTGTTTGGAGAATCACTGCTAGCTAGGCGCTGGATATAAAGGCCTACATTCCTGGTGCTTACCTGTCATGAGAACTGCATCTACAGAGGCAACTAACGCCACTTCCGGCGTTAACCACGTTTACAGTGGCCATAGGCGCTACAAGGCGCCTCCTTAGCTGAGACAATGGTGCCATTTTTTTGAAGCGCCTGCGGGTGCTTCCATGTTTTAACGGTGTTTGAATTGGCGTTTAATCAGCACAGTCAATTACTGCGCCGCTTGAACTAATTAAAACAATTAATTTAGGCAGCGGCAGGGCGCCTACCGCTGCCTAACTTACGGCGCCATTACTGGAATCGGAGCCGAAATGCTGTGTGTCCTGTTTTATACTTATGGGCCATATGGCACTTAGGGCCTCTTTTACAAAGCTGCGGTAGCGATTCTTCTGCGGCCAATGCGCCAACGCCCATAGAAGTTGAACGGGCTTTGATGTACAGTAAAACCTTGGATTGCAAGGAACTTGGTTTGCAAGTGTTTTGCAAGACAAGCAAAAACATTTGATTAAATTTAAACTTGATATACAAGCAAGATCTTGCAATATTAGTACATACAGAATACACGCGTCACATCATTACAGCTGAGCCAATGGTTCTCTCTCTGACACTGCAGGAGTGTGGTGACTGTTCTAAATGAGCGAGGTTTTGCAATTCAAGTACATATAGTATTTTATATTAAAGTTTTTGGGTTGTGGAACGAATCGTCCGAGTTACCATTATTTCGTATGGGGAAATTTGCTTTGATATATGAGTGCTTTGGATTACAAGCATGCTTTTGGAACGAATTATGCTTGCAAACCAAGGTTTGCGTGTATTTGCCATGGAGGAATCACTACCATTGTTTTGTAAAAGAAGCCCTTAGTGGGCACTAATGCCCATTATCAAAACCTGAAGGTGGTTTCATCTTAGACTCGCTGGACAGTACTCACGCCAACCATGAAGCTGTTTTGGAAATGCCTCAGGCAATCCTTCTTGTGACTTTCCTAGGGGCAAGTGTCTTTCTTTTGATTGCAAAGTAATAGAAATAAAACAGAAATAAGGTAAAACCTTTTTTCTTGGATTAACTCAATAACAACACAATTAAGTCGATGTATTTCAAGAATCAATCTAAATATTTCATGAATGAAAAAAGTGGATTGATTCTGAAATATATAAGAGAAAAAAGGAGGAATCAATTTTTTATGTTTCATTCAGATGTTTTGCAATTAGGTGCAACACTCTTCTGGAAATTTCCTTGTGTTTGGTGACCTGTCAATCTTCTGTAGCATTTCCTGCGTATTCCTTCTGACGGCAGACTTTCACCGAGTAGGTGAACCCTTAGCTCTTTCTATAGGGGTTGATTTTAACTAAGTCTTAAATCCCCTGTATAAACTCCTATGCTGGTCTTGTGCAGCTTGAGACCCTGAGACCAATGTGGGAGTTCTGTCCCCTCTGATTCAAATTCACAGACAGCTGTACAGTGCAGCGAGGAAGTGTCTGATCTGGCCTTGGCAGCGGCACTAGCAAAAGAAAACAAACCAGCAGGGCATGGAAATCCCTGGTGCCAAGGGGAAGTTGCCATGGCGACCTGGTGCTAGGAGTCGTCGAACCCTGCTCTGAGAGATTTGCATATCCAGAAATTCAACATATGCAAATCTTTCTCATGGGAAACGGTTTTCGAGTGTTCCCTCACTTTTCACTGGATGAGCTGTGCCATCCTATTCACTGTTTTTCATACAGGGCTTGTAACAATGGCACATTTGTACCCAGCCATCAGATAAATCTTCTCCAGCTCTACACAACAGAGTCTGCATCTTGTCTGTTTTGCTAGTATTTTTCTCTATTTATGTATCCAATTTTCTATTCCAGGGGTAGACAATTCCGGTCCTCGAGAGCCACAGGCAGGCCAGGTTTTCAGGATATCCACAATGAATATATATAGGATGGATTTGCATGCACTGCCTCCTTGAGATGCAAATCTATCTCATGCATATTTATTGTGGATATCTTGAAAACCCGACCTGCCTGTGGCTCTCGAGGGCCGGAATTGCCTACCCCTGTTCCTATACCATGCTCCCCAGGGAGCTCAGAACAGTTTACATGAATTTATTCAGATATGCAAGCGTTTTTCCCTGTCTGTCCCTGCGGGCTCACAATCTATCTAATGTACCTGGGGCAATGGGGGGATTAAGTTTCTTGCCCAGGGTCACAAGGAGCGGTGTGGGTTTGAACCCACAACCTCAGGGTACTGAGGCTGTAGCTTTAACCACTGCTACATGTTCTCATTTTTAGGCTCATGTTCACTTCTTAGCCATTCCTATTTTCAATTTTGATCTACATTTGATAGTTTGAAATAATTTTTAGTCTAATGCTATATTAAAATTGGATAATGACTTTATAGTATCACACATGCGATAATAAAAACAATCATTTTCATAAAAATCACGTAGAACTTAAAAACCCAAAGTGCTCAATAAACAAAGTTTTCAGCTTCTTACCCAACTGCTTGTTAAGATTGCGCCAGTCTCGGGTCCTTAGGCAAAGCTGTTCCAAGCCAGAGGAGTCTGATGTTTCTTTCAGCATTCTCCCATTTCCAGGCTCAAGGGTGAAGAGCTTCCTATATAACCTCAGGATGACAGTTTGCCTGCCTGAATAAATGTGCTAAAGCGACCTCCTTTAAGGGAAAGCAAAGCAAACCTAGCGATCCTCTGATGAGCCGATCCAATAGGCCAGAAACGTAAATTGTCCTGAACGAGAATGATGCGCTGAGATCATTTACCTCTTTGTTATCGTATTGAATATTGTGAAAAGATATATTTGTAAACAAATTGTGAATAGGGTGCATGCAAAATACATATTTTGCACCTCTTTGAGAAACAGGTATTTAATAAGTTCAAAGCCTTATTTATTTATTAATTTTAAATTTTATTGCATTGTCAAAACGGCTGAGTGGTGTAGAATGGGTACAAATGGATCCATTTTTTTTACTTTATTTTTAAAAATTCCCTTCATGAATATAAACTAGAATAGTTGGCATGTACGTCGCGTGTGCAAGAGTCTGTCTGTGTGTGTAAGGCAGGGGTGTCAAAGTCCCTCCTCGAGGGCCGCAATCCAGTCGGGTTTTCAGGATTTCCCCAATGCATATGCATGAGATCTATTAGCATACAATGAAAGCATTGCATGCAAATAGATCTCATGCATATTCATTGGAGAAATCTTGAAAACCCGACTGGATTGAGCCCTCAAGGAGGGACTTTGACATTCCTGGTGTAAGGAGACAACTGTAATTGGTCCTTGAAAACTAATGGCAAGTAACTTTGGCGTCCTTTTACTAAGGCGTGCGCTTGCCGATTTAACGCTTGCTAAACGCTAACGCGTCTATAGACTATAAACTAAACTGAACCTTAAGTTTATATGGGAGCCCGAGACCCCGTGTCAATGGGTGGGAGATAACACGGGGCTGGCAGGCCTTCATATCGCCCATTGGCTGGGGTGGTCAGGGGGCGGGGAGTAGCGGCGAGGTGGGGATTGGGTAGAGGGCTTGTCATGCAGGAGAGTTTTAAAATTGATTGGGAGGAAGATAGGTGGCGCGCGGGGGTGAGGTTTTTTAAGGAGGGGACCGTGGAGGACTCAGCCGTTTGGGGTCCTCCAGGCAGGCTTTTCCCACCCACCCGCCCGTGATTAAGGCAGTGAAGAGTGGCTCGGGAGATCTCCCGAGCTACTGGGTCATTGGGGCTCATCAGGTGATGAGCGGTGGGCCGGCGGGGTGTCGTGCCTGGTGGGTCAGGTGACCCGGAGAAACGGGCATGAGGCGGTGGAGTCGAGGGCACTGAATGTTTTAATTGGGTAGCTCGGGAGGAGTTCTTTGATTTCATGTTAATTGAAGCTATGATATGTTAAAGTGTTATGATTAATAAACTGAGTTGCGGCTAATTTTTCCATCAAAAGTATTTAGTGTTTTTGTGGTAAAAGGTACGGGGAGAGTCATGGTACCAAAAGGAGAGAATATAGGGGAGACAGCAGGGCCTAACCAGATCCCGCTGTTAATACCGCTTCCTCTCCATAAGTATAGAGCTCGGCACGGCTTACAGGTACTTTAATAAAAGAGAGATGCGTTAGCATTTAGCACGCTAATATTTAGCCCACGCTAAAACGGCCAGCGCGCCTTAGTAATTTTAGTCTTTTTTTTTTTTTTTAATGCAAGGCTTTGTTACCGTTTGGATCTTATCTTTGCAAACGTGGGGCTCCTTTTACTAAGCTGCTTTAGCGTTTTTAGCGGCTAGAACTAACGGCAGCTCAATGTTGGCGTTAAAGTCTAGCGCGGGCGGCAATTTAGCGCGCGCTGGACCGCGCGTTAATGCCCTAACGCGGCTTTGTAAAAGGAGCCCTTGGATTTTCAGCTCTGACAAATTAGACTGAAAAAAAGAGAACGACTACAGATGGTGGATGATGAAATGCGTATTTGTTTGTCAACTATCGAGCCACATTTTGAGTTAATTTGCACTCAAAAATAAGCACATCCATTGCATTGATTAGCAATTCCATTCTATCTACTTTAGTTTCACTGCTGTTACAATTATCCAGTTATTGGCTTTATATTTTTTAGCAGATGTGCTGTGGGTTGGGGGGGATTGGAAGAGAAAATTTTTGTTTCTATAATATGTCTGAGTGTATTTGATTATGTAGGTTTTTACTATAATCTGCTTTGGCATTACGCGGAGAAGAAATTTGTAAAAATAAACATAGCTTAAAGAATTTTAAATAAATAACTCTCAAATTTAACTTTTTGTTGGTTTTGCAATTTTATAATTTCAGTTATAATGTGCTGCAAAAAACATTTGCTCCGTTTAGTGTGCTGGAATTAAAAAAAAAGTTTGAGAGACACTGTTCTAGGGAAATACTTTTAAAACCAATAGGAGGAAATATTTTTTCACTCAGAATAGTTAAGCTCTGGTAACAGCAGTTAGTGTAGATGGGTTTATATAGAAACATGATGGCAGATAAAGGCCAAATGGCCCTTCAAATCTGCCCATCCGCAGTAACAATTATCTTTTTCTCTCTCTGAGAGATCTCACGCTTTTCTCCCTCGAACAGAGGAGATTGAGAAGGGACATGATCGAAACGTTCAAGGTACTGAAGGGAATAGACTTAGTAGATAAGGGCAGGTTGTTCACCCTCTCCGAGGTAAGGAGAACGAGAGGGCACACTCTAAAATTGAAAGGGGATCGATTCCGTACGAACGTAAGGAAGTTCTTCACCCAGAGAGTGATAGAAAACTGGAACGCTCTTTCGGAGGTTGTTATAGGGGAAAACATCCTCCAGGGACTCAAGAGAAAGTTAGACAAGTTCCTAATGAACCAGAACGTACGCAGGTAAGACTAGTCTCAGTTAGGGCGCTGGTCTTTGACCTAAGGGCCGCCGTGTAAGCGGACTGCTGGGCACGATGGACCACTGGTTTGACCCAACAGCAGCAATTCTTATGTTCTTGAATTCAGACACAGTCTCTGGAGGAAAAGTCCATAGTCTGCTATTAAGACAAACGTAGGAAAGCCACTGCTTGTCCTGGAATCGGTAGCATGCAATGTTGCTACTTTGAGATGCTGCCTGGAATCTTGTTACTCTGTGGGGTTCTGCCAGGTACTTCTGACTTGGATTGGCCACTGTGGAAACAGGATGCTAGCCTAGATGGACCACTGGTCTGACCCAGGATGGCTATTCTTATGTTCTTATGGTTACAACTCATCAAGGGAGTCATGAGAAAGAGCTTCTAATTATCTCATGAAGTTTTTACCGGATTGCTGCACTTTCTTCTTCTATCTAGATGTTTCCTTGTTGCAGTCATTCATCAGAGATGTTTTCAGTTCTGCTTAGCTTTCCCTTAAGGGAGGAAGCTTCAGCACATTTTGTCCAGGCAGATGCTATATAGGAAACTCTTTACACTTGAAGTTGGTGTCTGAATAATAACCTCGGGAGCTGTAATGCTTCAAATCATCTACAAATAGAAGGTGCGATGTTGTCTCTGGGCCGTTTAACATCTCTAAGATTACAGCCAATTCCATAGACTAAAGAATTAATGAGCGCTCGGTAGATTCATGGCCAGCCAAAACAAGACAGGGAATGACAAATTGTCCATCGAAATAATTCTGATGGAAGGTTTAGTCTGCTATATTTTCATAGTGAACTTGACATGTTCCAACCATCCAGGGCTCCTTCTGGCCATTTCCAGGCAATTCAGGAGTGTGAGATGCTATCAAAAGCTTTCCTTTACTTGGTCCATTAGCATTTCATGTGTGTAATTGCTGTTATGGAATAGAGACTAAGGGGTGCTTTTATTAAGGTGCGCTAACTGATTTAGCACGCGCCCATAGAATATAATGGACCCCTTAGCATTTAACGCACCTTAATAAAAGGACCCTTAAGTTGTGCACTTAAATTCTAGCGAATGCAACTTCAAGGGAGCGTGGACTAGAGGTCTGCACGAGAACGGGGATTGCGGGAACCCCGCCGTTCCCGTGGGAAACCCCCTCTGGCCCACGGGACTCCCACGGGGACCCCCCTCTGGCCCAAGGGACTCCCACAGGGATGGAAGGCTTTGGAAGCAGGGTTCATCCATATAATATAATGGACACGTCAGCCTTAGTAAAAGAGGGGGATTATAAGTTAATTACCTGAACAGAAAACAAAAAAAGGTTCCACCAAAGAGATTCCACAAGGAAAACAGCAGCGCAAACACAAATGAAACTTTGGAATTGATGATCCTGTCGGAAGTAATTGCTGCTTTTTATGGGGATGGGCGGGGATGGAGGTAATTCCTTGCGGGGATGGGTGGGGACGGAGAGGATCCTGACGGGAATTGGTGGGGACGGAAAGGATCCTGGCGGGGACGGGTGAGGATGGGGATCCTGGTGGGGATGGGTGGGATTTCTGTCTCCGCGCAACTCTCTAGCGTGGACCTGGGACGGGCAAGGGTGGCTCGGGTGGGGGGGGGGGGGGCAGGCAATTACGCCCACAGATTATAGAATATACGCCTAACTACGTGTACTGAGGCTTTGTTTTTTCTTACAGCGGGTCATGTTAAACTAGTCTTTGTGTCCATCTGATCCCCTTTGATTGCTCTTAGTTTCTGTTCCCATTTTGTTAAAAGTGTGATTACAACTCTTTAACTGTAATTGGTCTCCCTTCAGAAGGAGAAATGGCCTTCCGTTAATCCTTGTTTCGTTGCAAAAGTGGAGGGAATTCAGTAAATGGCTCACAACAAAAATCCGCGGCAAGCGTGATTTTATAGAAGGCGCACACGCTTCGTAGAATTTTGCTTCGGGTGGATCTGTGCCTAACAGTTGGGACACGTATGCCTGATAAAAGCAGATACAAAAGCTGGCGCGAATCAACTGAATTCTATAATTCTTTACACAACTTTTGGGAAAGCCTCAGACACGCCCCTGGCCTTGGTCTCTCGTCAGATATGTGCTATAAATGTTGCATGCAGATCTTTATAGAATAGCACAGAGCAAGTTGTGCGCTCAACTGCCAGCCAATTAACTGTGATAATTTCTTTTTGCTGCCCGCTTATTAAGTTAAAAGCTTGTTAATCAGTTCAGTTGGGCGCACATTCAAAATTCAGCATGCAACTTTTGGCACGAAATAGAGAATCTAAGAGTTAATGCATTGCCCCTCATGATTTTCAGTTCAGTACAGAATTTGGGTCATTCCCAGTGCATTACTATTCTCATTATAGTATTCACTGACATTTTCTGTATGAACATAAGAATTGCTGTACTGGGATAGACCGAAGGTCCATCAAGTCCAGTATCCTGTTTCCAACAGTGGCCAACCCAGGTCCCAAGTACCTGGCAGAAACCCAAAGAGTAGCAACATTCCAGAGCTGAGATTGTGATGTCATAATGCCTCATTCCACCAATAAGAGTCAACCTCATCAGTGATGTCACAATGGCTTGATTATCCTATACCGGTACACTTCTCCCTCCGTATACACGGTTTCAGTATCCGCGGATTCAGTTATTCATGATTTTTTTTTTTTTTTGGTCTAAGTTTTCCTCTATTTTTCTTCTATTTTTAGGCTGTCCGAGCCTCTCCGGATCTTACCTGGTGGTCTAGCGGTGACACGGAACAGGAGCGATCTTCCTATGTTCCTGCCCCGTGTCACCGCTAGACCACCAGGTAAGATCCGGGGATGCAGGAGGGAGGCGGGGATGGGTCAGAGCCAGCCAAAAAACTTATCCGTGCTTTTTTGCAATTTGCGGGCTGGCTCTGCACCTAACCCTCGCGAATAGGAAGAGAGATCTGTACTTTGCTCACATAAGAACTGCCAATACTAGGACAGAGCAAAGGTCCATCAAGGCCAGCATCCTGTTTCCAACAGTGGCCAACCCAGGTCCCAAGTACTCATCTAGATCCCAAGTAGTAAAACAGATTCTATGCTGCTTATCCTCAATAAACAGATTCAGCTCTGGTTGGGTGGCCTATAATAGGATTTGTCCAGAACCTGGATTTGGCAGTATCAAAACCTGTAGCACAGTTGCAGAGCATCGTTTAATTAATGCCTATATTTTTATCTTCTAGGTGTGCCCCCTGTTAAGGTTTTCATGCCAGCACTATCTCCAACAATGGAAGAAGGAAGTGTGGTGAAATGGCTGAAAAAGGAAGGTGAGTGCCGTGGCATAGTAAGTGTTCAGACCAAAAATAGAAGTGGAAGGGTTAATCTGTCTTGGAATACTATTGCATCTGTGTTCCCTGACCAGCTCAGAGCCAAGGATGCATGTCCTAAAGGAAGAACTTTGAAGAAAATATGTTTTTTCTGGCAACGTATAGTACCATTTCTTTCATTATATATCACTTATAGCCTAAGTGGTTTACATTCAGGTACTCAAGCATTTTTTCCTCTCTGTCCTGGTGGACTCACCCTGATGTACCTGGGACAATGGGGGATTAAGTGACTTGCCCAGGGTCACAAGGAACAGCGCTGGGATTTGATCTCGCATCCTCTGGGTGCAGAGGCAGCAGCTCTACCAGTGAGCCACAGCCCTTTCTCCCGCTGCTCATGACACTCATAGGACCTCAATGAGCGTCGGGAGCAGCGTGGGCCGTTCAGCACGGCTTTCCGCTAAAAAATGCTACTGCGGTTTCGTAGAAGAGGGGGGTTAGTTTTCACCGCCTACTTCAAAAAAGCAAGCTTACTAAAAAGAATAAAACTCTTTTTAACAGGCTTCTTCTGAATATAAAGTACTAGATTAATTCAAAATTCTTCATGTTCTTATTTTTAATACCTGTTTGTGACCATGTCATAACAGTCAAGTGAGGTGATGCATTTTGGTTCCTTATAGCTGGTGTTCATTTCGAGAGATGAGATATTTTGACAAACTGTGAAATTTTCTTCCTTGAGTGTTCTATTTTAAGGCTCCCGTCAGTTCTTTATTAGACAGAACAGCAATTCTTGTGCGCGTTGAAAGAGCTATTCTTGGCCCTCACTAAAATTCACTTTAATGAGCATCTCAGCAACTTTTCACACAGTTATTGTCATTAGTTGTCAGCTGATCTGCAAAAGCCAAGGAGCATACGCTGGTTGCCTGTTAACTCTGATTTGTGTTTTAGAAACGATTATTTTCTCTGACTGAACTAGGGCATCGACTTTCTTGAACCTCTGCTAGTGTTGGAACAAGGACATAAGAACATAAGAAGTTGCCTCCGCTGGGGCAGACCAGAGGTCCATCTTGGCCAGCGGTCCGCTCCCACAGCAGCCCATCAGGCCCACTGCCTGAACAGTGGTCTCTGACTAATTTTACAAATTACCTCAATCCTATCCCTATAACCTTACCTCTACTTCTATCTGTACCCCTCAATCCCTTTGTCCTCCAGGTACCTGTCCAGACCCTCTTTGAAGCCCTGTAGCGTGCTCCTGCTTATCACATCCTCCGGTAGCGCGTTCCATGTATCCACCACCCTCTGGGTGAAAAAGAACTTTGTTCTAAACCTTCCCCCTTTCAATTTCTCTGAGTGCCCCCTTGTACTTGTGGTTCCCCATAGTGTGAAAAATCTGTCCCTGTCCACTTTTTCTATGCCCTTCATGATCTTGAAGGTTTCTATCATGTCTCCTCTAAGTCTCCGCTTTTCCAGGGAGAAAAGCCCCAGCTTTTTCAGTCTGTCAATATATGAGAGGTCCCCCATACCCTTTATTAGCTTAGGAATCCGACCTCGTGGAGTCTATTACTTATATGCTAAATGAATTATGTGACTACCGCGAAAGCTTCTTTCTCTATTGCTGGTCCGATTTTATGGAATGGTTGGTGTTCCTGGAAACTTGGGAGAATGTGCTTAATTTTCAGGAAATTATTGAAGACATATCGTTATGTCCAGGCATTTCATTGAAGTAAGGGTTGTTAAAGGCCTTTGACGAAGGCGTGTTAGGGCCTTAACACAGTGTTCTTCAACCACCGTTCCATGGACCAGTGCCGGTCCACAGGGCCAGCACCTGCATCAGGCCCAAAACAGTGTTCTTCAACCGCGATCGATGCGGTGTTATCTTCGAGCCAGTTCCCTCTTCCTAACTGATTCAGTGCACAAAGCCACGGGCAGTGGCTCCTACGGGCATCCTGCGCCTGAACCGGAAGCCTTCTCTCTGACGTTCCAACGTGAGAGGGAAAGCTTCCAGATGAGGCACGGGACGTGCAAGTTGCAATTAGTACTATTATGGGGGCGGGGTCTGGGGTGGAGATTGGGTAGAGATGGGCGGGGTCTGGCCCACGACTTAGCCCAGTATTCCTCAACCACCCGTCCACGGACCGATGCCGGTCCACAGAATAATTCTTTTATTTCTGCCGGTCCATAGGTGTAAAAAGGTTGAAAAAACACTGCCTTAACACACGGAATAGTGCGCACGCTAGCCGTTACCATCTCCTTTTGAGCAGGCGGTAGATTTTCGGCTAGCGCGCGCTAAAACGCTTAACGCGCCTTCGTAAAAGGACCCCTAAATCTAGGAAGATCAATCTTAAAGATGCTCTATTCATTTTGTTGATGTAACTGATGGTTTTTGAATTTTGTAAATGTCTGTTGGTGATTGTGGATTTTTTTTTAATTGTAAGCCGTCTAGTTTTTAGGCAGCTAATAAATGTTTTAAATAAATAAATAATTTAATTACCCCCCCTCCCCTTTTACAAAAGCACGGAAGAGGTTTTTAATGCTGGCCGACGTGCCGAATGCTCTGCGCTGCTTTGACAGCCATAGAGTTCCTATGAGCGTCGGAACAGTGCGGAGCATTCAGTGCGCTGGCCGGCGCTAAAAACCTCTTCCACGCTTTGGTAAAAGGGGGGGGGTTAATTAATACTGGTCACATGAATTTTTATTTGGGGTAATGTGTTTGGCTATTGGAGAATGTTGACAATAACAAGAAGTATCAGAAAAAAAAAAAAATCAAAATACGACAGCAGTGTGTGATGGACTTTATTAAAACAACCCGAAACTAGAAAATAGTCAAGAACTTTCCTCTCTTCTGAAATATCTCTTAAATAGATGCATCTTCACCATCTTCCAAAATCTCATTAGAAGAAAAAGCTCCAAGGAATTCCAGGCCACTGGACCGGCACAAGGAAAGACCTTGTCTTTAGTGGACGTCAATTGTGTTTACCTAAAAGTGCAACCCCCTCCCGTTACATAAAGGAACAGTAGGACTTTCACAAATTCGGAGGAAGTGTCCCTTGACTAAGATCAGGCAGATAGTTTAAAAAATTACCTAATGAGCGATTGGCACCATCAATTCTGCTCCATTTGAAGACAGGTGAGGTTCTTCTTTGGGACACCTATTAGCAAATTATTAGAGTAATCTAAAACCCCCTTTTACTAAACCGTGCTAGTGTTTTTTAATGCTGGGAGTCGTGCTAGATGCCCCCGCCCTGCTCCCGACACTCATGTATCAAAAATGACTTTGTAGCTCTGGGAGAGAAGGTGAAGCAGGTGGTATTCTTGTCCATCCTCCCTGTCGAGGGCAAGGGCCAGGCCAGAGAAGCACCCATCCTGGAGATGAATGTGTGGCTATGTGGATGGTGTCATCGAGAGCGTTTTGGATTCCTGGAGCATGGGATGATTTTCCATGGACTGCTGAGCAGGGACGGTATCCATCTATCAAAGGAAGGAAGAAGTGTCTTCGGCAGCAGACTGGTTAATCTACTGAAGAGGGCTTTAAACTAGAAGTGATGGGGCTGGGTGATCAAAGCCCCCGGGTGAGTATAAGCCCTCAGGTAAGTAAATCACCGAATACCTCTACACGGATGGGAAAAGGGGGCAAAGTCTGGAAAGCAGTATATACTAACACTCGAAGTATCACAAACAAATCAAAATAATGGTTACTGTGGATGGGCAGACTGGATGGGCCATTTCGCCTTTATCTGCCATCATGTGTCTATGTTTAGCTTGGCGTTAGTAGATTTGCCCTATTACGAGGCCGTGATAATTAATGAGATTTCTGAGTTTGATTGGAAGGGAATATAAAATGGAGGTAAGACCCCTTTATAGTTAAAAATGAAAATTTGCGGTTTCCATCGAGAGAAATCTCCCCCCCTTCCAACAAAAGAAAGAAAAAGAAGAGAAGGAATACAGTGGAAGAGTATGTGGAAACAGTATTTTCTTTCTGGCTTCAATGAATTGCTGTTGTTTAGAGAAGCCAGCAGGGGTCATATTGGTTATGCTCAAAACAGTAAGGCTGCTGCATTTGAAGGAGAGTATCAGCCTTTCCTTTTTTCTTGTTTTGTTAATGATATTACATTGAAGACAGAAAGAAAATATTGTTTCCACATACTCTTTTGCTTTATTCTTTCTCTCCTTTCTCAATGGAAACCACAAATTTTCAATTTTAACTTTATTATTCCCTTCCACCCCAACCCAGGCATCGCAATGGCAGCCTTTGTCCAGGGTAGCTTTAGAACAGACTATCTTTGAATCTGGCCTTTAGGTGTCACTCTTGAGTAAGGTCTGAGATTTTCCTCTTCCCCAGGGGTTCAAATGATGCTTCTACAGCAGTTTCTCCATCCTATGGCCCATTGGTCAAAACCTAAAGGCTGGACAAGCCTGTTCTGCAGCAACCTTTGCCCCAGCCTGACTTGGGAATTAAAGCCAAGTCCTTCACTTGATCCTTATAGCATTATTTTTTAATGCTGGTTTCCCAAGAAAATGTAATAAAGAAAAACCATTTGGAATGCTATTGAAGTTAAGTATACCTCTTCCATTTGGTTAATTGCAATACATTAATTGCTAACAAATTATTCATGATTATATATATTGTGAAAAGCCATTGGCTTCTTTTAATGAACAGTAAGATTATCTCACAGTGAGAGACAGAACTATGTTGGATAGTGCAGAAGCCCTAGTTTCTTTTTCTTTCAAACTTTTGTTTTGGTTGATTTTAGAATTTCTGTTCTGCAATTTTCTTAACAAGAAGTCCATGTGATTATAGGTCTTTCAGAAATAATATTAGAAAACAGGGACTTGGCCATGGAACAAAATGCCACCCCATCATAGAACAATAAAAATAAAATTGTATTATAGTAAAGAATTAATAATTGTGTTTTGATTCTTTTTATTTATTTATTATTTTGAAGATAACATTCAGGGAATTTTAGATACTTCCATGTTCCCAGAGGGCTTACAAGCTCAATGGAGACAACATGTTTAGGTGACTTGCACAAAATCACAAGGAGTAGTGAGATTTGAACTAGAGAATGACATGGTGACAAAATTCATTACCATTTCTGTCCTCATGGATAACTGTGGGAAACCATCCAATGTCATTCTTTAGTGTCTATCTCAACCTCAGTCCTTCTACACCAGCATTCTTCAATGCATAGCTTGAGGGTCAGTGGCTGGAAACCATCTCGTGTCATTCTTTAGTGTCTATCTCAACCTCAGTCCTTTTACACCTGTATTCTTCAATGCAAAGCTTGAGGGTCAGTGGCTGGAAACCATCTTGTGTCATTCTTTAGTGTCTATCTCAACCTCACTCCTACATCAGCATTCTTCAATGCAAAGCTTGAGGGTCAGTGGCTGGAAACCATCTTGTGTCATTTTTTAGTGTCTTTCTCAACCTCGGTCCTTCTACACCAGCATTCTTCAATGCAAGGTTCAAGGGTCAGTGGCTGGGCCCATTCATGCTTTGATTCTTATGTGAGCTAAGTATAGGATAATGAACCCATTGTGACATCACTGATGAGGTTGGCTCTTAGGCATTGGTGGAATAAGGCATTATGACATCACAATATCTGCTCTTTAGTGTCTATCTCAACTTCAGTCCTTCTACACCAGCATTCTTCAATGCAAGACAAAACCCACTAAGTTCCAACTGTCCTCTAGTGGGAGTGAAGATGGCTCACAGAAAGATGACATGAATGGGGATACATGCAAGAAACAAAGTCAGGGGGCAGGAGCAGAGGGAGGGGGATAACACCTCAAACCCGGTCTCAAACCCGTTACAATCAATTGTAGTAAACATTTCAGACCATCACTTGTCAAGTGTGGAAGAGGCATTACCGAATAAGGGATTATCTTTTGTGCCCGCAATGGACCATCAACCATTTCAGTTCCGTATAGACCTGGAGAAATTCATGCAGAAGCTTCAATTAAAACTTTAATTTTCAGAGCAAACGGGAGAATTTTAATGACAGATCAGCTGTATGGAATAAATCTATATGGGTACCTTTGGGCCCAATGGTTAGAAAGTTATTTAAAAAAAAAAAAAAAAAGGAAGGGGTATTCCATAGTACAATGGAAACCAGTTCCAATTGAGCAAAAAAATCATTCTTGTTGTCTTCCAAATAATTTAAAATTCTACTATAACCTTGTCTGTGCTTCCCCAGTCCTCTGTGAAGCATCTGTTTACTATGCCGAGGCCAGAGTGTTTGAGAGGTTCCCATTGTAGTGACATTCAATAGCAGATTTCAGTTAGTATTCAGGTCACAAAAGAATTGCGATTCCGAGAGCCATTATCACATAGCAGCAGCACTTCCTCAGTTCAAGAAACGTGTTTTCTATGGAATCACCATTCATGCATACGTTAAGGTCTCTGCCCAGAATTCCTTTTCAGATATTTCATCTCATCAGTCATAGACCTGCTTGTCTTTCTAAAAGTCTGTTTTTGGTATGCCTGGCATTATAGAGCCGTCGAGCAGAAACTACTACACTTGCATACGTAGCTGTTTTAAATTTTGTGCTGGTGTTTTTCAGTGTGTCGACCAGGCTTGAACGATAGCCCTTTGCAGAGCATATGAGGCGACGTGACTGCTTTAAAAAAAGCTTATCGCTATGATAAAACATTTGAGCGATGAGTGGTGTTTCTGAGGTCCGAAGCTTCAGTAAAGTTATGAAATTTATATCACAAAGGGCATTTATGTGCTTTAAAAAGCAGTCATGTTTTTCACCCTTTTCTTGAGGGGGGGGAATTTATTTTGGGCTATATATTTATTCAGTGAAGACGTTACTGTATAATTATATAAGCTCATTCAAGTATATCTTTGTTATTCCTAATGATCGTGAAAGTCATTGCGTTTTGGACCTAACGGCCATCTTGTTTTCCAGGTGAAACGGTGAATGCTGGAGATGCACTGTGTGAAATTGAGACCGATAAGGCAGTGGTTACCATGGAATCCAGCGAGGATGGCGTGCTGGCTAAAATAATGGTACGGAGGGGGGGGGGGGGAGGGGGCAGGGTTGGAAATGCCAGAGAGGGTTATTTGCTTGTTAAGCTAAGGTCACCACCACATACGTTGAAAAGAGACTGGAACAGCAGCAGGCTAATGACTGAATGGCCAGCCCTCGGCACCTTTGCCTTCCTATTGCGTTAGCAAACATTGTGTCCGTTTGCCTCTTTTGTTTCCTCAGCTTTTTGAGGGGATTTTAAATTGACGGGGTATAAATTTTGGACCGCAGTCTGCGTTTGTACATTTTTATCATTTTTAATTTATATTAATTCACTCATTTTTAATTTATGTCTTATTAATTTGGATGTGATAGCATATTATGCATTAGAAATGTTATTTCTTTTCTGTTTAAATGGAGCTCTTTTCATAGTTTTGATTGAATTATTTTGTAAACCGCTTTGATCCTTTTTGGCTGTATATGCGATATATAAAGATTTTAAGAAGCATAAACACCTGGTAAATAGCTAAAAATACTCTTAATTTCAAACTTAACGTTTTCAGAAAGAAAAAGGCACAAAACTAATTTTTAAAAAAATCTTTTTTATTTTTTTATTTTTTGCTGGCCCTGTCTATCTCTGTCCACAGCTTTGTTTTAACGCACATCCCGTGGCGTGCCGCATAAGGGAGCTGCGCTGGGAAGGAAAGCGGCAACAGCCGTAGCTTTAGGGCCAGCAGACCCAGGAAAGCACATGTACAAGAATGCTGTGGCGGGCAAAGACGCACGCTGGCACGCTGATCCTGAAATGCGTGCTTGGCCTCTTGGAGTCAAGCGGCCTGCAAAGGGGGGGGGGGGGGGGGGAGGTCAGAAGCCACCGAATCACTAGCTACACTGGTTGTCGGAGAGGGAAAATAAAAGCCAGCAAGAGACGAGATAGTGGCTGCTGGCCTGGACTCTCTACCATCCAGTGAAACCCAGTCAGTCGCCACACAGCTTTCGTTTTTCTGTCAGGTTTTTGTCTTTCTGGCATCCAGTGACCACAGAAACGTCATTTCTCTGGGGGGGGGGATGTGAATCACCGTAACTCTAGTTTGTGTGGACTCTCCCCCCTTATTCAGTCACTCGTTCTTGTGATTTTTATAAGCTTTTAGTGGCGTTCTTTCTAGATTTCTGGAGGCATTTGAAAACATATCTGTTGATTAAGTACCTTTTACTAAGGTGCGCTAGCGTTTTTAGCACACGCTAACCCCGTGAAACCTGGCAGCGGCCATTCAGGGAGCAGCTCGGGGCCGGACAGGAGCACAGAAAACTCGCTCCTGCCCGGTGCACCGCTGGACCACCAGGGATTCAAAATGAAAAATCTTATTTTCCTATTCAATAATACATTTTGCGTGGTTAACATAAAGTAAACTTTACACCCAAATCTAGTACTTCCTGGTGCATAGGCCCTGCAAAATTTTAAGTAAAAATGCTTAGTTGGCCTGTACTGAGTGTTGAAAAGTATAAGCCTCTGGGATCCTAAACCCTGCAAGTGTTTGCAAGGCTTTGGCTGAGGCCTGACCCTGTGTTCATGCAATTTTGCATTTTCTGAAAGGCCTCACCTCTGGAAGTGCTACTACTGATTCTTGAATCCTGCAGAGACAGGCTGTAAATGTCTCCCAGAATTGATAACGTTGTTCAGTCTGATACTAGGTAATGCATTTTAAACCAGACTGACACCATCAGAAGGTCAGTGGCAGCTTTTCACAGTTTTCTGATGCGGTGAAAAGCAGACAATTGATAGACTCATTATGCCAGCATGGGCTGCATAAATCCCTTTTTCCACCCTAATGTGAAAAAAAAAACATATGTTGCACTTCTCTGCAGAAGGAAGTTAACAGAGATTTTTTTAAAAGAACTGCAGTGTTATTTCCTCATGAATAATTTTATTTGGTCAACATAAAGGATTATTGCAATGTTATATTTTTAGACTTTCCCAGAACAATATTAAAATTAAAACCTACAAACTCTTCAAAATACTACTACTTATCACTTATATAGTGCTGAAAGGCATAAGCAGCTGTGTACATTTTGACATTTATAGACAGTCCCTGCTCGGAAGCGCTTACAATCTAACTTAGACAGACAGACACGACATATAGGCCAAGTCATGACACACAAGAGATTCTACCAAAAAACCCCAGCCTACATAGGATCCAAGCTACGCCTATACACCCCTAACCGCCCCCTCCGCTCCAAAGCAGAACAAAGACTCAGCATTCCCGCAGGGAGATCCCTCCGAATGAGTACGGCGTACGAACGATCCTACAGCCATTTCCTACCTCAGCTATGGAACCGAATACCCACAGAGATCAGGTCGCTAGACTCACTAATGACCTTCCGCAGAGCAGTAAATACCTTCCTCTTTCACCAATCGAGCCATTAAAAGCTGCCTCCTCAATGTACTTCTCCTAGTACTCTTCGCTATGACCAGTCTGGTCTCTAGAATAACCTATTTGTTGTCATGACTAGTCTGTTTTCAAACGATTGTGAATGTCTACTTGTAGCCCGTTCTGAGCTTCTGGGAGAAGGGGATAGAAATCGAAATAAATAAATAGGGTTAAGGATGCAGAGCCCAAGATGAGAGGAGTTAGGAGTTGAAAGCACTTTCAAAGTGATGGGCTTTTAACTGGGCCTTGAACACTGCCAGAGATGGAGCCCGCCTTAGGGATTCGGGCAGCTTGTTCCAAGCATACTGCACAGCAAGGCAGAAGGGACGGAGTCTGGAGTTGGCAGCTGAAGAGAAGGGCACAGAAAGGAGGGACTTGCCAGCTGAGCAGAGCTCACCAGCGAGGGGGGGGGGGGAGATAAGTGAAGAGAGATAGTGAGGGGCAGCTTAGTGAGTGCATTTGTAGGTCAGAAAGAGGAGTTTGAATTGTATTCGGAAATGGATGGGAAGCCAATGAAGTGACTTTAGGAGAGGGGTAACGTGAGTAAATACAGCTGTAAGACTAATTTTCAGATTAAAGAAGAGTGATAGGAACGCACCTTATCTACAGGAGCTTCACTGGTTACCAGTTCTGTTCATTTAAAATATCTCACTTCGATAGTAGTATTTTTAATTTCCATCACTTCTGCACATCGCGTGACTGAGCTTCAGATGTTGGTGTGGGACCCATCCTTACCAAAAGAGGTCACAGATTTTCACTTCAGTCAATAGATTGTGCTTCCAGTTTTTTCTTCAAAACCTCATTCTCATCCTGGTGCGACAGCTCTTCACACCTTGGTCTGCAAACGAGCCTTGGCTTATTACTTGCAAAGGACTCGGTCTCGCAGAACATCTCCTCAACTGTTCATCTCTTTTGATCCTAACAGATTGGGCCGCCCTGTATCCAAAAGAACTATTTCCATGTGGCTGGCGGCCTGTATTTCATTTTGCTATGCTCAGGCTATGTTCGAGGGTAACGCACATAAGGTCTGAGCTATAACAGCTTCAGTTGCATTATTGCATTCCACTCCCATTGATGAAATTTGCTAGGCAGCTACTTGGTCCTCAGTTCATCTCTCATTACTGTCTGGAATCCTGTTCCAGACCCGATGGTCACTTCGGCCAAACAGTGTTACAAAATGTATTCTCTTAATGGCCCACTCTCCCTCCATCCCATTGCAGTAAGCTGAGAATATGCTGCCTCCTTGTCCTAGGACATCCCACCCTCCTCCCTTGGTTGTCTTCTTAGTTTGCTTTCGGAACTGAGGTACCTCGAGCCTCTTCGGGCGGGAAGGCAGCTGCGTAGGCGCAGAGCGGTTAGTCGCGAGCCCTTAACAAAAATTTAAAGCGACAGTTCACTTTCAGACTGTCCACACTGGGCTCCGTGGATGACGTCACCCATACGTGAGAATATCTGCCCGCTGTCCCTGAATAACACATGTTACGGTAAGTAACTGTGCTTTACAGTTGATCTTTGAAGAGACATATGCTGACACACACAGAAAGATATCTTTCACTTCAGCTGTCTAGAATTGCAGTGGCTGGACTTCTTCCATCTTAGGTGTTAAAAAATGGCACAAAGAGGTGGCCTGGTATTTGATATCTTCCAGAAGAGTTGCGTTTATACACAGAGTAAGAGGTGTGTTATTCAGGATGGTGACCTAATTGGATGAACAGCCCTTGTGTTTAAAATTCCTTGAGAGATGGGGCTTGTGAATGAGTTTGCCTTGGTAACTGCTTTGCCTCGGTGAATTTCAACTTTTCCACATGTGCTTGGGATTTAAATCTGCTGTAAATCCTTTCTTTGAGGTCTTGCTCATGCTCACAGGCCACTTAAATGCACTTTGTTTGTTTTCTAATGTCTGACAATATTTTTACATTTTGTTTTTGTCGTCGTGTTTGCTTTCATTAAAATAAAGATCATTTGCTAATGTCAAACTTCAGGAATGTAGCTGAACTGTCTCTGTGGGGCAGTAAAAGCAAGCGAAGAAGGAATCCTTCAAAACAAACCTAAGAGAAATCGTTGTCTTGGTGTGCACACTACAGCCACACCAAGCCATTCGCTGTTCCCAGATTCCTCCTTTGTAGGGATTCTGAAACTGTGGCTTTCTCCTGCAGGGAGCCTTAATCCTCGCACAAAGGACTGGAGGCCTATATTTGAAGAGGTTGGTTCATGCCCCCAGTGACTGAATTAAAGTAAAATAAGGGGGGGAAAAATATCCCGGGGTAGTTGCAAATAAACATTCATGACAGCAGGTTCTGAATGAGCTAGAAGAAGAGTTTGATTGTTTTGTTAGCCTTAATTTTGATCAGTAAAATATTTTTATACATTGTTCATAAGCTATTTGGACTTAAGAATAAGAATAAGAATTGCCGCTGCTGGGTCAGACCAGTGGTCCATCGTGCCCATCAGTCCGCTCACATGGCGGCCCTCTGGTCAAAGACCAGTGCCCTAACTGAGACTAACCTTACCTGCGTACGTTCTGGTTCAGCAGGAACTTGCCTAACTTTGTCTTGAATCCCTGGAGGGTGTTTTCCCCTATGACAGACTCCGGAAGAGCGTTCCAGTTTTCTACCACTCTCTGGGTGAAGAAGAACTTCCTTACGTTTGTACGGAATCTATCCCCTTTTAACTTTAGAGAGTGCCCTCTCGTTCTCCCTACCTTGGAGAGGGTGAACAACCTGTCCTTATCTACTAAGTCTATTACCTTCAGTACCTTGAATGTTTCGATCATGTCCCCTCTCAATCTTCTCTGTTCGAGGGAGAAAAGGCCCAGTTTCTCTTTAGATCTTATTGTTGACCTTTCCAAATTCAAGGTCATGGTGAGCTGGAATGTGGGTGTAATAGGTGGGCCCTTGCCCTTGAAGGCTTATAATCGAAAGGGGCAATTCTATAAATTGGTCCCTAAAGATAGGTAAAAAAAAAAAAAGGAATTGACCCCAAAATATCCACAAAGAAGAAAATCCAGAGAAAACAAAAAAAAAAAACTCTGTGGAGTGACGATGTTCCTAAATGGACTTTATTCCACAAAAAGTCATAGTTGTGCAGGTTAAACTATCGCATTCACTGTTCTAGAATAGACTCGGGGACATGAAGTTGACCTGATTGTCATTTTGGTTCCTTCCTTTCTCTGATGCAGATGGAAGAGGGGAGTAAAAATGTGCGTCTGGGCACGCTGATTGCCCTGCTGGTGGAAGAAGGCCAGGACTGGAAGCAAGTGGAGATCCCTAGCGACACCACCGCTCCATCACCGTCTGTGCCGCCTCCGGTTCCAGTCCCCGGAAAAACCGAAAGTCCACTTGGCAAACTGGGGTAAGTTTACAAGTCAAATGGTACTGTGAAAATAATCATTTACAGAGTAATGCCTAAATGTGGAGCAGATTTGCTAATCATTTTCCCTCTGGATCTTATGCAGTCTTTCATCATTACAAATCTCATTCACTCTTCTCGTTTCCTTCTGCAAAGAGATGCAAATATAAGAAATTCCAGGAACGATTGCTGTCCTTCCAGGCAGCCCTCACGGATTAGGGATCTGACTCGCGTATTTACACTTGCAGATTCGTACCAACAATTTTGACGTGCTTTAAAGACGCATCTTTTTGTAGAATCTTTTGGAAGTTAGACATTGGATGTTTACTCATTGGTATTGCTAATCTCTGTGAACCGCAAACAAGTGAGTTTTTATGTTTTATGGAGACAAAATGGGAAAAACCCCTTCATAGCTATGTATATGTCCGTTAAAAAAATAAAGTCAGGCGCTCCCTGAAATGTTACAGCTGGGGGCTTTGCTTGTCAAAGATGCCTATGTAGTATGAATCGGGTTTTGAATTGCTTTTTTTTCCATTCCAATTTGTTTTTTCCCACCCCTATTCATTTTTTATTTTATTTTAGGAAACAGCGTATCCCTAACAGTTTTTCTTTTGGATCAAGTTGTCTCTCCAGTTGTCTATTCCCCCTATTTTAGCTTAACTTTCAGACAAAGTTTTTTGTAAATCGCTTAGGATTTGTAAGCGGTAAATCAAACCATAATAAACTTGAAACTTTTAAATGTTTAGGGAACTATCGATCTTTTCTAACTCAATTCAGGTAACGTGTGTTAACACTGCTCACTTGAGGTGTTTATGTTTTTCAGTACCTATAGACCCGCTCATGGCTGTAACAGCAGAGCAGTTTACAAATTTAAAAGCAAAAGAAAGGCACTCCAGTATCAAAAGAGAGATCAAATAAATATAACCTCAGAAATAAAAATATAGGGCTCCTTTTACGAAGGTTCTCTAGGGCTTTAACGCGCGAAATAGCACGAGCTGGCGTTAGTTCTAGAAGCGTGGCGCGCGGTAATTTCCTGCGTGCGCTAAAAACGCTAGCGCACCTTAGTAAAAGGAGCCCGTAAAGTCTAAAAAGCTGCAGTCTGGAATCCCTCCCTAAGTTCCATCGCCAAGTCAATAATCTCTAATAAAATGCTCTAAAAACTCTGATAGTTCATCCTGTTTGTTCATTTTGGCCTTTTTTTTCTTTCCAGAGTTCGCTTAAGCCCTGCTGCTCGGCATATTCTAGATACACATGGACTCGAGCCGAGTGGTATTAACCCAACTGGGCCACGTGGGATCATCACCAAAGAGTATGTGGCCATTCTCCTTGCAGCTGTGGCTTTCTTGCTATCCCGGGAAAATGCACGGGGAAGATAAGGGGAGCATCAGAGAGATGTGTGCAGGAGATGGGGGGTGAGGAAAGGAGAATAATGGAGAAGCAGACCAAACCAAATAAGAAAACAACGGAACCAGAGGACATTTGCATTGCAGCTTTGGTGTTTTTAGGGCAACGAGGGCCGCAATCCAGTCAGGTTTTCCCCAGCGAATCTATTAGCATACAATGAAAGCAGTGCATGCAAATAGATCCCATGCATAGGATTGCGGCCTTCGAGGAGGGACTTTTGACACCCCTGCTATAATGCATTTAGCTACTAGTGTAGGTCAAAGTGGTTTACAATCTAAATGACTACAAAGAAGCAACGACCATTTCATTAGTATCCACACATTCCAAGGGTGAAGCACCCCAAACTAAAACAGTTTGCAGGGGGTGTCGGCCACTCCCAACTACTCTGGTCGGTGTCGGTCACCATAAGCTTGACAAAAAAGCCAGGCCTTAGCAGCTCTCTTAAATTGTTTCTGGGATATTTATTTATTTAAAACATTTATAAACCGCTTGAAATTTAAGGAGTATACACAATAACATATATAATCTTAAAACAGACTATATATAATATTTACATTTTGTAATAACCTAATATTGGTATTACCACATCATCTTACAGCTCCCACCACATTAAACATCTCTCAGAGCATGGTCCAGGCTCAGTCAATGAACCCTCTTTACACATCACATGAAAGAGTCTACAAATAATTGGGTTTGTAGCTGTTTCTTGAAATTCATACGATCTTTTCATAGTCTCAAAAACCCAGGAAGCGAATTCCAAAGTTTTACACCCACTATAGAAAACCTAAGAGTTCCTCAATCTCACATAATCAAATCTCTTCTCCTCATCGTAATCGGCCTCATCCCACCCTCGGATCATAACCTACGGGCTGGTGGATAAATTTCCCAAAGGTTTTGGAAACACGCCGGAGCAGGTGACTATAACACTTGGTGCACGGTTGAGAGCTCTTTGTAAGTAGGAGTGAGTTCCAAACGGGGGGGGGGGGGGGGGGAGGAGGAGGGGCATAAAGACAAGAGCACCATGTCGAGTATTCACTAGTTGGGCTGAACGGAGACCTGGTAGAGACAAGCCAGTTGTTGAGAGATCTGAATACCATGAGTGGATGAACAAATGAGCCAGGAGTACCAAAGCGAAAAGCCTTAAAAGTTAGCAACAGACGCTTGAATGTAATGCGGAATTCAAGGTGCAGCTTTAGAATAAGGCCGATGTGGTCTGATTTCCTTAAATGGCACAACAAACGCATGGCAGCTTTTTGCAGCGTTTGACGTTTCTTAAGGGCATGCTTAGATGCCTCGAGATAAGTGGCGTTACAGTAATCTAATCTGGTTGCGAAGAGAGATAGAATAAATGAATGAACTGCATTGTGATCAAAGTAAGCCCTTGCTAATTGCACTTGGGTCGGGGTGCCGGTATTCTCCGGTATGTACCAGGATTTACACCAGTTTTTCAGCCCTTAATTTTGAGCGCTAATTACTGAATCTAATTAATTGTTTGTAGATTATGAGCAAACCTTTGCATCGTCTCCTTAGCAGATATATATGTACGGGATTTGTGCAGACCCATGTGTACCTATGTGGCTTTATGGAATAGGCTGGAATTGTATGCCTGCTTAGCCCTTCACACATATCCAACCTGTTACAAAAGCACCTTGTTTGTGTCCAATATCTTCCCCCTCTCCCCCCAAAAAAAATTAGCTACAAAAAAGTTATTTCTGTAGCAGTTAATAATGGTCTCTTTAATGAAAACAATGGTATGTCTTCATGACAGCTAAGGAGCATTAATTAGATAGTGAATTGTCCCAGGGGTTCATCTGTTACAGAATAGTTACACACCATAAATTATTTCAGCGGACATAATTACAAGGCTCTCTGATAACGGGCTGCCATCACAACTAGCGTGGCTTGAATTCAGCAGGCTCTGCTCATTCCGTGTATATTTACTCCCATCATCCTCGAGCAACTGAAAATGGCAAAGTGGTTGGCAGACTCGCAGCTTCCCAGATCTGGGTGCAGATACGTTAGGAGATAATAATTGATAACAGCCTGCCAACATTTTTTTTTTTTTTAAGAATTTTCAAAGCAAACTTGCTACAGAGTGAATGCACTTTAAGTCATTTTTAATTAATTTTTGAAACTTTTTAAATAAATTAATATTAATGGGAATTAGCAGAGTAGTGCAGGTTAGTAAGTAGGCCCCTCCGCTTGTGTTTAGGTTCTGGTCGATGGTTCCCCAGTTTGCATTTTGCAGTGAATTGCTGAAATTGTTTTTAGTTTATTGTTGGAGAACAAATAAAAGGAAGCGTTTCATCCCAATGGATGCCATTTCAAAAATTGAATTGCAGCAGAAACTCAAACCCTTCGGTACTTCAGGACAGTTTTCCTGCAACATTTTAAGTTGTTTGAGACCTTTGTTGAATACGTCGGGATCACGTTTTTAGAAGGGGCCAAGTGCTGTAATTTTAACTCTGCCTCAGCTTTGTTTTGACTGTCCCCCCATTGATTGACAGAAAGCTGAACCAGCTCCGTGAGACAGGACTTGATGCGGCCATGTGTCTGTGTGAACCTTATCTTTTATTTTGCTGACAGACCTATGAAGTTTCACGAGACTGGAATAAGTGGGGCTGTGCAACAGAGCAGGGAACTCCTTCCTGCTTATCTACATTTTTGATCCGGTGTCCTCTAACCATGTCGGTCTCTTCCTCCTCTTCTGTGACCTATCATTCACAAAGCTTGAATGTTTTCGGTTATCCAAATCATGGCCCAGAGATCTGCCGTGGTTTTCAGCAGTGTCATTAGATGGGAGGTGGTGATGAGCCAAATCAGATTTTGCTGCATACTTTCGGCAACTATGTAACCCATCACGATAACTTAAACTTGGTGGCGTGGGAGTAATTATACAAAGCACTTTCCATGTCCGATATGTGCTTTCCAAGCGGGAAAAGGCTCTTATAGAATCTTGTGTCTGAATAAACCCAAACATAGTAACATAGTAGATGACGGCAGATAAAGACCCGAATGGTCCATCCAGTCTGCCCAACCTGATTCAATTTAAATTTTGTCTTCTTAGCTATTTCTGGGCAAGGATCCAAAGCTCTACCCGGTACTGGGCTTGGGTTCCAACTGCCGAAATCTCCGTTAAAACCTACTCCATCCCATCTAAGCCCTCCCAGCCATTGAAGCCCTCTCCAGCCCCCAAACGGCCATATACAGACAGAGGCCGTGCAAGTCTGCCCAGTACTGGCCTTAGTTCAATATTTAATATGCACATACTGACACGCTGACATATATGCAAGCTCTGTGAAATTATTGCAGGGTTTAGTTTGGGCCAAGCAGGGGTGGAACTGTGATGTCTATACTTATTGTGTACAATACTGGAGTGTATATATACGCAGACTTGCACCGTCTTCAGAGCAAGTGTAAAATTTTGCACCACTAGGGTCACTGTGCAAGCCTGTTTTTTTTTTTTTTGTTTTTTTTTTTTTTTAAGGTGCTTATTTTAGACCTGTATAAACATCTAAATCCCAATTTTACAAAAAAAAAATAAAAAAAAAGTGTGTGTGAAGGGAAAGGGATTGGGACTTATAAAGCACCTTTTTGTAGTTATACAACTACACGGAGGATTAAGCAATTTGCCCAGGGTCACAGGGAGCAGTGTGGGGTTTGAACCCACAACCTCAGGGTGCTGAGCCGTAGCTCCAACCACCGCAACACACTCTCCTCCACATATTCAAGTGCACACATGCCTACTGTGAAACCGACCAACGCATCTGGCAAGGCAGTGTGGTCTGGGCATGTTTTGGGCAGGACTAGGGAAGTCCTAAATTGAAATGAGTGTTCCCCGTTTCAGAAGGGGAACGTGCTCTGTCCAAATGAATTAACCTCAGGATTTACATTTGCAAACCGGGGCATCTAGGTTTCAGAAAAATGCTATCTTATATTCTTGATGAGGCTGCCACCTGGAAGATGTCCGGATAACGGCCAGCGTTCAGTTTTGGTGCCCAGATAGCTATCGGGGCAAAGATAAGACAGCATATTATGAAGTCCCGTCTGCCTGGTTATCGATGCAGAATCAGCACTGAATATCGCAGTCGCCTGTATAACTAAAAGGGCCTCTTTGTGTGAGATTTTTGTTAACGTGTAAATTTCTCTCCCTGACTCATCACAACTCCATTTCTGCTCCATTTCAAAAGAAAGCTGAAAACATTTCTATTCCAGGACTCTTTTGAAACACAGCCGCCCAACCTATTGTTTGTCCCTTATCCATTCTCTTTTCTTTGAATATTCTCCCCTTTTTTTCCTCTCGTTCCCGTTCGTCTTAAGTTTGAGTCTTTTTTTGTTCTAACCTGCCCTGACGACTTGCATCGTTAAGTTCTAACCTTGTTTTATCATTCTAAGCAGTATATATTTTTATTGTACACTGCTCAGAAGCCTGATTGAGCGGTATAATAAATTTTAAATAAACGTGAGCTCCTGCTAAACATTGTGGCCTGTGAAAAACAACCTCTGATTCTGAATATGAGAAAAAAAAGAAAAAAAGCTAAATGAAAGGATGCGTATGGGAACATCCTGACAGCGATCAGAAAATTATAGATTCATCTTTTAATCTGTCAAAAATCATTTAGCATAATGTTCTCTTAAATTTGCACTCTCTCTCCTGGGAACTGTGGAAGGCAGTAAGAAAATGCGCATTCCCGGCCTGAAAGCCTATGCTTTATTTTTGTTTGGGTACTCTGTGGCTAATTAATTGAGGCACACATCGGGACATACCTCATTTTTTTTTTCTCCTCCTAGCATATGAAATAAGAAAAAGGGAGTCTGCAAGCATTTTATTAAAACATCATCGTGGTGTGTTTTTTAATAAGCACATTTAAACGCATGCTAGGATATTATCTCGTATATCAAATAAAAGGAGACAATCCATCAACGCAGCAAACCAGCTTACACCAGCGCCAAACTGTTTCAATATGATTTGCATCCGGAATAAGGTTTCAAATAACCTATTCCTAAAATTACTGTTGGCTAAAAAGAAACCAGTGAACGTGATCTCCTCTTAACCCGAGGGTAATATCCCACCTTTTTAGTCAGGTGGGTGAAAGTGACAGCGTGTAAAAAAAGTTTCAGAAAGCAAGTTAATTTGCATTTCAACACAACCTTGGTGAAGCTTATTGTTGGAAAATGTGCACTGTGTTTACAGGTCACCTTCAAGAGAGTCCTTTTCACCCGCTTGTGTTATGTGAAGGCCTTACATTCGGAGGCCTCGACGCTCAGAACCTAACACCAGCGGTAGGACTGGTTAGTGCTGGATTAGCACTGGTGATGGTCTGCGCAGAATGTTCCGAGGGCTTTAGTGCATGTAGACAACATGTTCACCAAAGATGGACGCATATGAGGTCATCACCTCAGAAACATAGAAGATGAGGGCAGAAAAGGGCTACAGCCCATCAAGTCTGCCCACTCTGCTTACCCACCCCCTGTCTATGCCCTAATGACCCAATTTCCTTATCTTGACCCTCGTAGGGATCCCACATGGGTATCCCATTTATTCTTAAAGTCTGGCACGCTGTCTGCCTCGATCACCCTATATGTCATGTCTGTCTGTCCAAGTTAGATTGTAAGCTAGCCCAGTTTCCCATTTCCACAGTGGCCAATCCAGGTCACAAGTATCTTGTCAGAAACCCAAATAGTAACAGCACTCCATGCCATCAATCTCAGGGCAAGCAGTGGCTTCCCTCATGTCTGTCTCAATAGCAGACTATGGACTTTTCCTCCAGGAACTTGCTCAAACTTTTTTTTTAAACCCACCTCTGTTAACCGCCGTTACCGCATCCTCTGGCAATGAGTTCCAGAATTTAACTTTTCTTTGAGTGAAAAAATATTTTTTCCTACTGGTTTTAAAAGTGATCTCCTTTGACTTCATTGAATGACCCCCTAGGCTTTGTAATTTGTACCTATTCTACATCAGTCAGAATTTTGTGGACTGCAATCATATCTTCCCTCAGCTGTTAGCCCTAACCTCTTTAGTCTTTCCTCATATGGCTATCCTTATGTTCAATCATCCTTTTTAGGAGGTCATTCTATAAAACAGGCATGCACCTACTTTCCTTTATAGAATATGTGAAAATCAGGGGCGGGAAACTACGAGGTGACACCAGGAAATTCTTTTTCACTGAAAGAGTGGTTGATCGCTGGAATAGTCTTCCACTACAGGTGATTGAGGCCAGCAGCGTGCCTGATTTTAAGGCCAAATGGGATAGGCACATGGGATCTATTCACAGGGCAAAGGTAGGGGAGGGACATTAAGGTGGGCAGACTAGATGGGCCGTGGGCCCTTATCTGCCGTCTATTTCTATGTTTCTATGTGAACAGTTATTCAGTTGCCCCCTTAATGTTGTATGTAATCAAACTCCAAATCTGCTGAAAAAGACACCAGAGTGGTTTTCTTCCAAAAGCAGACCTTGTATCTACCTAAGAATGTATTCCAGTTTAGCAGATTAGATGCCATTCAGTACTGTTTGTTCTTTTATGTTATAATATTTTCTCAATATCTGAAGATAGCAGAACTTTTACTGGTATGTTTTCCATTGCTAAAATGCTATCAGAGAAGAGACCTTCTAGGCCAAAATTTTTTAAAAACCTTCCATCTGCCAAGCCCAGAAATTAGGAAGGATTAGAAAACCACAGAAGACTACGAACATGTTATTATCTTCAAAACGGTTTTTAATTTGAAATACATGAAACCGAGCTCTGATCTGCTTTGAAGCAAGCTTAGCATCTTAAATCTTGACAGTCAAAGCATCTAAAGATGAGGACTTTTAGAGTATCAGACTTGTAGAATGACTTTCAGGACACATTAGAGATACACATGAGAAATTTACGCATTACTTTATAGTGAAAATAGGTTTCCAGACGATCTGTGACGCAGAGAAGAGAAAAAGTGTTTTTATTCTGCTATAATAAAGCTTCCAAAGAACCCAGTTCAGAAGGGAGATTTTACAGTGCTGGATTTCTGACATCTTTACCTGGTGCATTATTTATTTCTTTAATTTTCTATACACCAACATTTTAAGGTACGCCACACTAATTTCGTGGCTGCGGCTAGAGGGCACCCGGAAATGTCGACGTCCGTGCATGTGCGGGTGTCCTCCAGCCGTGGCCCTGAGCCTCCTATTGCCGCTAGTGATGGGGGGGGTGGAGGGGGTGCTGCAGAAGGAGAGAGACGAGAGGTATGTCCTATAGTCTATGAGCCGGAGCCTGCACTTCTTCTTGTCGGCATCTCGGGGCACACAGTTTGTGATACACTGTTCTATACCATTCTTCCAAGGGAGCTCAGAATTGTTTACATGAATTTATTCAGGTACTCAAGCATTTTTCTTGTCTGTCCTGGTGGGCTCACAATCTGTCTAATGTACCTGGGGCAATGGGGGGGGGTTAAGTGACTTGCCCAGGGTTATAAGGAGCAACGTAGGTTTGAACCTACAACCTCAGGGTACTGAGGCAGTAGCTTTAACCACTGCGCCACACTCTCCCCTGCAGTAGAATTGGGAGGAATAAATACGAGAATATTCATTCTGGGTAAGACCAATGGTCCATCTGGCCTAGTATCCTGTTCCCAACAGTGGCCAATACAAATGGGAGGGATTACAGCAGGAGCGATGGATCCGAGTAGGCGGGTAGAAATCGGATCAGAGGAACAGGTGGTGAGTTTGGAGGAGGAGAGAAGGTGAGCAGTTTCCTCAGAAAAGGAAGAAAGGGTTTAGGGGTTGTTGAAGGGAGGTTGACAGAGTGGACAGTTGGAAGGTTTGGTGGGGGAGGTGACGTGGAAGAACTCTGCCATCGTCTGGGAGGGAAAGGGAAGAGGGGATAGGAGGTGGGGGCCCTTTGAGTAGAGAATTAAGTGTGGCAAAGAGATGGCGAGGGTTGGCACTAAGAGAGTTAGTTAAAGGTTATAGTATTCTTGGGCATTCTGAGGAGTAGCCCAGTGGTCAGTGCAGTGGATTGTAAACCAGGGGACCCAGGTTCAATTCCCATGTTGGAGCTCTTTTTTTTTTTTTTTTTTCTTTAAATGGTGAGACCTCCAGAAACAGAGATATACCTACTGTGACTAAATATGAGTCCTGCAAGCCTGAAGGCTATTGAAGTGTTGTAGAGTCAACTACAGTAGGTTTCCTGAAGGTCCCATCATTTAAAATGGGTGCCCTCGCCACTAGACTGCCCCTCTGCTCTGTATGGCCATTTCTGTTAAAATGTTGCCAACAGACGTCCTTGGCTGTGGATTTCTGGCATACACAACCCTGGCATATTTCCTATTTGAAAATGGTTATGAGATGGCCTTTTTCTTTTGGTTAGCATGAGCAGGACATCCCAATTCTGACTTGTACATCCTTTCAGCGATCATCATTAGCAACTAAGCCATGAAATGTTGTTTTATCGAAGTATTGTGACACGGACACCAACAGGTAGAGAAACGTGATGCATTTTTCCAGTGAGAAGCCCTGAGAGCGTCTTTGTGAGGTAACATAGAACACAGAAACATGATGGCAGACATAAGGAGTTTTAGGGCCCCTTTTACAAAGGTGCGGTAACAATGCTACCGCATTAATTCGCCAAAGCATTGGGCTGCGGCGCATTTTATCTCAGCAGCTTTGTCAAAGGGGTCCTTAGTATGCATTAAAGCTATATTCAGCCCATCCTAGAGCCCAGCATTTCTGGAATATTTAACGCTGCTCTTTAACCCACAGGGATGTGTTGAGATTGCTAGAGCAGAAACCAGCGAAGAAAGCTGCTGAGAAAAGACCTCCAGGTCCTCCGTCACTCCCCCAGCCTACCGCAGCGCCTTCCGCCCTTCCAACAGCATCCGCTCCATCTGCTTACCCACGGCCTCTGACCCCACCCATTTCTGTTCCAGGCCAACCTGCCGCCCAGGTAATGACTGAAAGAGAAAATGAACTGAAAGAAATTTTGCTCTGCTCCAGCTAAATAGCAGCCCCTTTTACAAAGCCCGTAGGGCGGATTTCAGCGCCGGCCGCAGCGGTAACAGCGCCACCGCTTCTAGGAATTCTAGGAGCGCCGTGCTGGTGCTAAAAACCGCACTAATGTTTTATAAAAGGGGTGGAGGGGGGGGGGGTGGAAGAAATTCTGGTATTTTTAGATACCCTACCCCAAAAGCCTGTCGTTTCAAGAGTTTTTTGGATAAGACACTTGCTTTTCAAGCTGGAAAAACGAATTCTTGGATGAACTCCTTGATTGCTCATTCACAATCTTATTACGTATTTTGAAAGTCGATGAAAATGTACTTGTTTGAAAAATTTGTACGATAATTTTCTTGTTGAATTCTCTGATTTTGTACTTTCACTGAAATGTAACAGTTCTTTTGATGTGAACCGCCCCGAACTATTGGTTGGGCGGTATATAAAAAAAAAAATTATTATTATTATGATATTCACCCAACGTGATCTAGTAATGACAATTAACTCGTGCCTGCTTTATTCAAATGTGTGGTTGTACTTAGAACATGACACTGCCTGTGTTCTTTTATCTCTGCTTCACCAGGTCTGACTATATCTACAAAATCTTTTTTTTTTTTTTTAATTCTTATTTTCTACAGAAGACATAGGGCCCTATTGTAGAAAAGATGTGGAGAGAGGATGCCCACTCCCTCCTGCCATGAAGGACCTCCCTTTCCTCCCCGAAAAAGGAATTGTATGAGCGTTGGAGCTTTTACCGCTGTGGCCAGCGATTTAAAAAAAAAAAAAAAAAGCCTAATGCGGCTTCATAAAAGGGGGGAATAGCTTTAGTGAAAGGTTATATCTTTTAGCTAGTTATTTAGTATGAAGTTAGCTAGGGTTTCCAGACGACCGGATTTCTCTGAGGGCCGGATGGCTTTTCAAAACCTGGCACTTTTTCCGGGTTTTGAAAAGCTTCCGACATTGGGACTGTATCCGCAAACGCGTAGATGCGACATGTGACATCACATGCAACATCATCGTGTCACATGCACGGATGCCATCCCAACACACAAGCGGGTTAAGGGGGTGGGTTGGAATGCGGCGTGGTGCAGGTGGAACAGGGCGGGGGACGTGGCCATGGGTCTGGATTTTTTCCCGAAGGAAAATCTGGTAACCCTAAAATTAGCAACTTTCAAATGTTGGTCCTTGCAATCAGGTCACCAATATCAGTGTATTCTTCTGGCAATTTAAGGCCCATCCGTGTCTGCTTTCTTCCGTCTAGCTGCCCCCCTTCTCCATCTTTCAGAATTTCTAAATGCTGACGTACAGGAAATGTAAACGGAACCAAATGTTCCCAGAGTTCCTGCACTTCAATCAAGTTCTGTCATTTTCCAGGACTTCATCACTGGCCCAGGATTCCCAAGTCTTGGATTTCTCTTTGTCTCTGAGTGCATGTCTCCCAACCCGGCTGCCTTCTAGGTTACGTTACAGCCCAATTTTAAAATAGAAAAGCAAAAATACATTTACTTGCTCAATTCCTTTTTTATTTCTTATGTACCTCCCAGTCCATTTGGGGAATTAATTGTTCTTGATTTAGGGGGGAAAAAGAATGGCCGGCGATGACATCGGCTTCACTATATCTTTATGTCAATAATAAGCAGTGTGTTTTAGCCCATATGTGGTATGGAAAATGTTTTGTTTTCCTTCAGGGCACATTCTCTGAGATCCCTGCCAGCAACATTCGAAGAGTCATTGCCAAGAGGTTAACGGAATCGAAAACGACGGTGCCGCATGCCTACGCTACCACCGATTGTGACCTTGGAGCAGTCTTAAAGCTAAGGGAAGAGCTTGCCAGAGGTGTGTTCATCTTTTCCTCATGTATCATAAGTTGTCCTAGACTCCTGACTTTAAAAAGCTGCTTTCTCTTGGCTGCAAAATCCTTTGTAGTTCAAACGACAAAAAGGGAGAGAAACTTTTACAGGTTTCAAATGCTCTCGCCGGGATGATTCCTCTTGCAGTTTGAGGAATTATGGGGCAGTTCTTAGGCAGAGTCTTTGTCAATTATTCAGGACATACCCCATTTGACCAAAGTATTTGCAAACAGGTTTAGAATTACAGGGTACTAAAAAGAGCATGCTTTGACCCCAGTGACCTGTGTGTGAGTTACACTTGCTCGGGGTATGGGTCCCTATCACGGTGTCTGTACTACGGCAGCTGTGTCTTGCAATTGCACTAGGGAGGGAGTGGGAAAGATGAGGATAGGAGGGATTTGTGGCTGCATTCTTGCCTTCCCACACATCACACCCTGTTCGCGTCCCTATACAATCTGTCGTTCTCTTCCCCTTTCTCTCCCATCCCGCTGTTCCTCTTACTATCTTCTTCCCACCCTTGCAGCCTTCACCTCAGCAATTGGCTGTGTTCATCCTGAAAAGCCTGAAAAGCCTCTAGCTGTGCCACGCTCTATCTCAGTAATGCTCACGTATGATCTATAGAAATGAATGTACAGGATTGTACATATTTTTGGCTATTCATTAGCGTCACCATTTTTAACTTTTTCCTTTTATGTATTCTTTCTATAAAATTGTAGCTCTTCCCTCTTTTCCCATTGTTTTCAAGTCATAAGTATGTTTGTTTAGTTCGTATATGTCTAATAATTAGCTCATGTATGTCTAATTAATTTAAAAATGTTTGTCTCCCAGCTATTTTTAAATACTTTGTACAACGCTTTGTACCTTTGGATAAGCATTTAATTAAAACTTAAATAAGCTATGAAACTATGTTATTTCAAGGAGCGATGATGAAGGTTGCAAAACATTTGTGGCCTGTGACTCGAAAGGTCTTTGCAAACTGTTTACGACTTTTTCCGATGTGCAAATGTCGTCAAATGCACCCAAATGATCTCTTAATTGGAGAGTGAAGACTATTGTTATGCACAGCCCCTAAAGTCCATTATAAAACAGTCAGTTACCTTATCATAAACTGATTTGGTTAGTGCATGTGCCTTAATTAGCAGACAGGAACCCCCACCCACCCCTTACTCTGTTTCATATGTCTCTGTAGTCACTGGCACGATGAGCTTAATTCTACATGAATATAAACCCAGAAATGAAAGCCCTCGGTAATATTTATGGCTCTGTTTGACTCCATAGATTAGATCTCCGACAACTCCCTTATACACGGACATTGATGTAAATGAGATGCTAGGATTTCTTTTCTTGGCATAAAAGCTCGTTGTGATTTGCCATAACTTGTGAGAGATAGAATCCATATATATCAGGGGTCTCAAAGTCCCTCCTTGAGGGCCGCAATCCGGTCGGGTTTTCAGGATTTCCCCAATGAATATTCATGAGATCTATGTGCATGCACGGCTTTCAAAGCATATTCATTGGGGAAATCCTGAAAACCCGACTGGATTGCGGCCCTCAAGGAGGGACTTTGAGATCCCTGATATATATCGAGAGAGCCAGCAAACCGTCTTATCTTGGGTATGTTGTAAGCATGGTTTTGACATCAAGGTGTCTTTTCAATTCTTCTTTGTCTCTGTATAATTGGGCAATGTTTTGATCGAAGAAAGAACTCACTTTCATACCCTATATCAACAAAGAAGCTTTCCCCCCCCATCCTTTAGACTTTGTTTACCTAAAGCAAAAGGTTATACAAACAATACATGTGGCAGAAGTGTTATATATCGTCAAAGTTGTTAAGAAATGAATCGGAGTTTCAAAACGTTGTATCATAAGATGAACTTTTAAAAACATCCTTTATTTCTCACGGAATTCTTTAACAGAGGGACCTGGAGAAGCCCAGTCATCCACATTTCCATACCCCCAACCTCTAGGTCCCCTATTCTCCAAACAAATAAATAGTTGCAGCTCTGTTTATTAACAACAAAGTTAACAACCATCAATATCGTAACAAAATAGTTTTCCGAGCTACCAGCATAAATTATAATAAGAGCCTGGGGGGGGGGGTGGCATTCCATGACTCTTTAACCTGGGTCACCAGAACCCTGGACATGGCGCCCCGCCAGCCCCCCCCCCCCACCCCGCTCATCTCCTGATAAGCTCCAGCAGCCAGTAGCTCAGGATAACCATCATCCTGAGCTACTCTGTTAACCTCTGAACCTGCCTAAAGGGCTGGTGGGTGGGAACAGCTGACTTGGAAAACCCAGGAAGACGCTGGGTCCTCCAAGGTCCCGGCTTTTAACACCTCGCCCGGGCCGTTAGCCCTGTGCTCCTCCACCAATGACTGGTCTGATCGGCGGCGGGAAAACCCTGCCTTCCAAAGGCCCACCTGCATGGCTCTCATCTCCTGCCCCCCCCAACCCATTGCACATCTCGATGCGCGACAGTAGGCCTGCCAGCCCTGCATTATCGTCACCCATCGAGATGGGCTCTCCTTTAATCGGGCTCAACTTGCTCAGGGCAGGTGCCTTTATCTTTGGTCCCAAATACAATATCTTTTGATGTATTGGGGTCCCGTAGGAGGCAAGTGTGTTGTTTTTTGCTTTGATCAGCAGGGCTCGGAGTGATGCTATAGAACTGGGGAGGTAGGAGGTCAGAGAAGGCCGTGTGAGGGAAAGGATAGGGAACTGTGCATCATCAGGGAAGAAATGCACTTGACGTGTACTTCTGCCATTAGTGACATATGGTCATGGCCTTTCAAGGATTCAGTAGATCTCCAGCCATGTTTGCCTTTTACGGTTTCTTATGTGCAAATAGTGGCATCATCAGTCTATGGAGACTGAGAGGATGCAATGATTCAGCCTGCCCAGTAGAGAGCAGAATCTGTATGTGTGTATGCATGTACTTTCGTGGGACTATATTTGCTATCTCAATCTTATAAACAAAAATAATGAACTCGCATGAGAGAGCTTCTTTAAATTACTTTAAAAGATCATAATCTAAGAATTTATCTTAAATTTCTGCTAAACATTTATTAAAAAGTATCAATATTGCTAAATGTATTCAAAACTATGAAACTATGCTGACATCGGTTGAATAAGAACATAAGAATTGCCAAACTGGGACAGATCGAAAGTCCATCAAGCCCAGAATCCTGTTTACAACAGTGGCCAATCCAGGTCCCAAGTATCTGACAAGATCCCAAGGAGATGGTAGATGGTGGAAAAGAAATGTTGGATATGGCAGTGGAAGGAAAGGTACAGACATGGAAGATGGATGGTAAGCACAGAGAAAGAAGAAAACGTCAAAGGGGTAGGAGACCCTGGTGAACAAGTTTGCCTATGGTGTCAGTTACACATAAAGAACATGAAAGATTACTTTTAAAAAATTGAGAAGAATTGTCTGTGATTTAGACTGAAATTGATAATAAATTAAAATTTATTAAGCAAAATGGAGGATCATGCATCTGATGGGCAGAGATATGGAGGAAAGTACCATTTTGGAAAAGGGAGGGGACTAGAAGTCATTAAAAAATAGAAAAGACATCTCCAGATAGTTAGCATAATAAAGAGGTAGAGAGCTAACAGTCTATAAGGAGAGGTTTGACTGTTTGGAAGGAGAATGTAATATTACAGTTTCATAGGTCTCTGCCTAGAGCCCATCTGAAGTCTGGAGACCATATTTGCCAAATGACATTTGGACCTAGTTACAGGAGCTGTGATAACCCTCTCTCTCTGACACACTCTTTTTTCATTCTTATATTTTTAGTCTGAATTTGGTAAATGATGTAAACTATCCTACTCTTTTGATATTTAAGGGAGCATTACAGACCCTTCTTTCTCTAAAATAACTTTTTCTCCTGTTCAAAGTGAGGGAAAATGCATGGTTTTATTTCCATACGCCTACATCCTAGTTTGTAGGATAAGATAGAACTGTATGCCACTGAATTAAAAAGCCTTTTCTGTCTTAATGCCTAATGATCTCCGAGGTAAAAAATGTATTTTTGTGACTGCCGTGCTTATAAAAACATTAGCACAGTTGGCGATGCTTACTCACCTCCTACATTGTATGTGGGCTTTAATATACTTCATTTGCTTAGGATATGTTTTTATCTTATTACCGGCTGGAAGTTAGCTCAGCAGAGATAACATATAAACTGTCTCACAAGTACCCTTTGTTCATCTTTTTTAAAATGATTTATTCTGGTGCTTTACAGTAATAAGAGTGATGGAAGGAAGCCCGTTATAGAACAGGGTTTGGCGCCGGTTTCCGCTTCCACCTCTAGGCGTCGGATTTACGGCCGCTCAAACCATATGTAAATCCCAGGACCAAAGCTGGGTGCAGAGACCCAGAATGCCATAGCACTGCATGCAACTTTTGGGAACGCTCATGCCCCTCCCATGGCCACGCCCCCTTTGGGTTGCATACTATGAGATTTAAGCGCCTAGCGCTCCTTCCTCTCTGAGCACACTACCCAGACCCTTGTCCATACTCTTGTAACCTCACACTTAGATTACTGCAATCTGCTTCTAACTGGTCTCCCGCAGTGTCGCCTCTCCCCCTTGCAATCTGTGCAAAACTCATCTTCTACCAACCTCACTACACTCATGTCATCCCTCTCCTTAAATCCTTCACTGGCTCCCTATCCACCTTCGCATACAGTTCCAGCTCCCATTGCTGACCTACAAGTGTGTTCATTCTGCTGCCCCTCAATATCTCTTCTCGCTCCTTATCCACCTCCCAGAGAGCTCCATTCCTCAGATAAGTCACTCTTAGCGTTACCCTTCTCCTCCACTGCCAATTCCAGACTTCGTTCCTTTCATCTAGCTGCTCCCTATGCCTGGAATAAATTATCTGAGTTTGTCCACCTAGCCCCTTCCCTTGTTTAAAAGCAGACTGAAAACCCACCTTTTTGAGATAGCCTTCAATCCTTAACCCTACTCCTCTGCCCTTCAACCCAGCCAGCAGATTAACCGTTCCCTTTAACTGTATCCATGACATTCTGTTTGTCTTTGGGAAGCAGAGCTGAGATTGTGACATCATAATGCCTCATTCCACCAATAAGAGCCAACCTCATCAGTGATGTCACAATGGCTTGATTGTCCTGAACTCCCCTCTGCCCTCCAACCCAGCCAGCAGATTAACCCTTCCCTTTAACTGTATCCATGACATCCTGTTTGTCTGTTTAGATTGTAAGCTCTTTGGAGCGGGGACTGTTTTCTTCTTCTTTGTGACTCTGTGCAGCGCTGCGTGCGTCTGGTAGCGCTATAGGAATAATTAGTAGTGGTGGTAGTAGTAGCATCCTAGAATAGTGTGCAGCCAGATGCGTGTGCAAATCCTGATCGGTGCCAGTTAATAATCCATAATTGTTTGTTAGCCAATTATTGATGCTTTATTTATTTACTTACTTCTTTGATTTATATTATGCGTAATCAGTCAGTTTCTAGATGGATTACAGAATAGTAATCGGTGTTTTTCTCTCTCTCTGTTCTGGCAGGCTCACAGTCTATCTGTACCTGGGGCAATGGTACCGTCACAAGGAACAGGCTGGGATTGAACTCGCGAGCTCAGGGCAGCTCTAACTACTAGGCCACACAACCCTCCCAGTTGATTAGCCAATTAAGTTGTGCGCACATCGCAGCAGCGAACCCAAATCTAGGCACCATATGTATGGCTCCATGGTGTGATCTCACCTAGAGTACTGCATTCAGTTGTGGCCTCCTTATCTCAAAAAAGGTTCTAATAAGAGTGACCAAGATGATAAAGGGGATGGAACTCCTCTCGTATGAGGAAAGGCTAAAACGGTTAGGGCTCTTCAACTTGGAAACGAGACGGTTGAAGTCTACAAAATCCTGAGTGGAGTAGAACGGGTACAAGTGGATCGATTTTTCACTCTGTCAAAAATGACAAAGACTAGGGGGCCACTCGATGAAGTTACAGGGAAATATTTTTAAAACCAATAGGAGGAAATATGTTTTCCACTCAGAGAATAGTTAAACTCTGGAACGCGTTGCGAGAGGTTGTGGTAAGAGCGGATAGCGTGTCTGGTTTTAAGAAAGGTTTGGACAAGTTCCTGGAGGAAAAGTCCATAGTCTGTTATTGATAGAGACATGGGGGAAGCCACTGCTTGCCCTGGATCGGTAGCATGGAATGTTGCTACTCTTTGGGTTTATACCAGGTACTAGTGACCTGGATGGGCCACTGGGTGTGATGGACCTTAGGTCTGACCCAGTAAGGCTAGTCTTTTGTTCTTATATATTGAATCTGTGGGAAAATGCTTTAATATCAAGGGGAAGCAAGACCTCATATTTTCAGTGCTGTTAAAAGGAAGACTAAAGGAGCACATGCAGATAAGGCTGATGTTAAATATTCTGGGGCCCAGGACAGAAATTTGGGAGGGGGCTCCAAAGCCTGGCAGAAACCTAGAACATAAGAATAGCCTTACTGGGTCAGACCAATGGTCCATCTAGCCCTGTCTTCATGGAGGCCAATCCAAGGCAAAAACCCTCTTAGTTTCTAGGTAAGTGTGAAACTTCCCTTGGCATGTGGGGCTGGGGCAGCTGTTCTGGTTGCACCCTCTTTCCCTCCCTTCCCCCCATGGATGCAGAGCATAATGGTAACACTGAAAAGCTGTCGGTTTAAATATTTTTCTCTTAACTTTCCACATGCAAGTAAAGAAAACCAATACCTTTCTGCCGCCATTCACAAAAGATTTGTGTGCAAACAAGTTTTCTCAGTATCTGCCAGCTGTACCCACAAATCTTTAGTGAAAACTTCTTATGCATCCAAATGTGGTTTTAAGCCCTTGAATTTCCAGTCCATTAGACTTCAATCCCTCTACCAACAAGCATTTCAGTTGTGATCTGGCCTGGGGAAAGCCTTTCCCCCGGTTGCAAAGTAAAGCATCCAGATTTCTCCAGAATGAAAAGAGTTTGAAAAACAGACACTCAATTATCAACGTCTGCTGCTCTCACCTCGGCCGTCTTTCGTCGCCCCCTCAAAGTTATTCTCTTTCATAGCTTTCTGCAGCCCTGAACATCCCACAGTCAGTTGCATATCCACAACCTAGCCTAAAAAAACTAGTTGGCTTCCTGAATCCTGTCGTGGCATCGCCCATCACAAGCAAGGCCTATTTTCCAACAATAGGGAAGACAAGGCAGTGACCCGTTTCCTCTGCAGCGTAATAAGAAGCCTGCACAAGAACTGATGATACGAACCCCACATGGACTGTGTTGGATTTTCACAGTAAACCAGCACTCATATTATTAATCTGAAAATTATCCGAGAAACATGATCATTATCATTTCTATACCTTCCAGTTCTATGCGGTTTATAACTCAAAGAAGCTGGGACATGCTCAGGAATTACAATGCGCAATTGTTCGATATGGATTGTCGTTTATAAGAATTTCAATGCGCAATCATTCGATACGTTTTCAAGAGCTTTCTGAAATGAGCATAGGACGCTGCACTGCCTATTAACTGGCTTAATTCTTTATCTTTGACTACTGCCCGAAAAGAGAATAATCTATTAAAGCAGTGGTTCCCAATCCTGTCCTGGAGGAACACCAGGCCAATTGGGTTTTCAGGCTAGCCCTAATGAATATGCATGAAGCAAATTTGCATGCCTATCACGTCCATCCTATGCAAATCTCTCTCATGCATATTCATTAGGGCTAGCCTGAAAACCCAATTGGCCTGGTGTTCCTCCAGGACAGGGTTGGGGAATCACTGTATTAAAGTACCTTTTGTATCGACAGGAAAGGCAAAGAACGTTAGAATTCGTTGGGGGCATTTTGAAGTGGCCAATACAAAATGTTCCATTAGATAATCAGCTGTGAGGCCAAACAACACCATATAACACAGCAATCCAGATTTGAAAAGCACCCTGGCCTCAACTTGTGGAAAAGTGAAGCATGCACCTCTTGAAAATGCAAAAGTGTATCTCAACCCTGCCCCCAGGATCATCTCCCCTCTATAATGGCACTGTTGGCGTGTTTTGACCTGCATACAGGCTGGGCAGTTTTCTAAGAGGCCCGCTTCGGTGGATAACGTACTGTTTTTTTTTGCAGAACTGGCTTTTAAAAATCGCCTTAGGAGCAGTATGTTGGCACGGATGCGAACGCCTAGTCTAAAGAGGTGCGGAAGGGGCTAGAATGAAGTGAGCAAAAGATTCTAAGAATCCTGTTCCCAAAAAGATTTTATTCGGATTCGTACTTGGCAACCATGTGTGGCTTTCACTGTTCCTCATGCCTTTCTAAAAGAAATAATAAGCAAGTCTTGCTTCCTTCTCAGTCCTAGAGTTTAGCAGGAAACAACATGACGTGCTTGTTAATTATGGTGCATATAACACTTCAGGTGGCTATTTCTTAACTATCAGTTCAATAGAAATAGAAACTTCTTCCTTATTTCAAGTAGCAACCTGTTTAGTCAATTATTAGGCCCTCAGCGTCACCACTCAGAACTCAAACATATCACCGTTCTGAGCTTTACGTGACAAATCGTCACTGGGTCTAGTTTTTCTAATTTTTAACTTTTACAAGAGCTTTATATATTTAAATATTTATGACTTTCTTATAATTTTCAATGTAGTTCGACTTATTTTACTTAGCTTTAATGTAGTTTTCTCTAGTAGAGATGTTTTTTTAATCAGGCAGGGTGACATAGCCGACATGTTTCGTGGGAAACCGCTTTATCAAGGCTCCACCCCTTTAACACTATCGACCTCCTCGACTGTTTTACCTCTATATAAACCTCTATATAAAGCTCTTGTAAAAGTTAAAAATTAGAAAAACTAGACCCAGTGACGATTTGTCACGTAAAGCTCAGAACGGTGATATGTTTGAGTTCTGAGTGGTGACGCTGAGGGCCTAATAATTGACTAAACAGGTTGCTACTTGAAAAAAGTGTTAATTATGGTGACCATGTGATAGCTTAATGCTTGAAATATATTGCGTAAGATTCCAGACGAGTTATTTCTCAGTAGCTGCCAGTATCTTATTGCATAAATCCCATAATGTACCTTTTTGCATGTGGTCTTGCAGGTATGCCACGCTTATTGGTATGAATATCTTAACGGGCCCAAGTCAATGGTCAAGCACAGTTCGCAGTGATCTCTGAGGTCGTAGAATGGATGTACTGTGCTCGAAATAAAACAAAATGCATCCAAAGAGACGTAGCAAGGCCTGTTGCTTTCTGCAGTCAAATGAAATGAGGCCAAGTGCGTTTGGTGTTTTTAACCTGACTCTGATTCAATTCAGAATAACATGGACACAGAGGAAGAAATGGGATATTAATGGCTAATGGGGTCCTTTGTGGATTTGGACAGTGCCATCTGGTTCAGGTGCTTTTCTTTGTTTTCTGCTTTGCAGAGACCGTTCATTCCGGGTAGAGAATGACATGGGGACAAATTTGTCCCCGCGGGAACTCAATTTTCCCATCCCATCCCCACGGGTTTTGTCGCTGTCTCCTCTCCCTGTCCCATTCCTGAAAGCTTTGCCTTAACCGCACAAGCCTCGAACACTTATGATTGTAAAGGGTTTGAGGCCTGTGTAGATGAGGACGGAGCTTGCAGGAATGGGGAAGGGACAGGAAAAGAACTCGCCATTCTCTAAACAGGGCACTGTGGGGGAAAAAAAAAAAAAAAAAGAGTCCACAGGTCTTCCCTAAATGTATTATCAGTCATTCTGTGACATCCACATTGCCAGGCTTGCTGTATCTGCCTTTCAGCTTATCTTAACCCTTTCAGGACCATAAGGATCGTAGGCCAATTTTTGTGGTTTTGACGACATTTTTATGGTAAAAAGGGCTTGCAGATGCCAAAAAATTGATTTTTTTTTGTGAAATATCATTATTTTTTTTTTTTAAAAATCACACTTCTGGCTTATGGACAGTGTGGCAAGTGAATCTTCTCGTCCATCTGGCAACGACGCTAATGAATGAATGTCGGAACCAGTTTGTTTACATAAAGGCAGTATCATATGGAATCCGTACATATCAAATTTAGAACTGTAGACTATCCCAATCAAAATTTATAGGATTTTAAAGTTATGGGACAAATATGTCCCTTGGTCCTGAAAGGGTTAATCAACTGTAGGCGTTTTCAGAGTTACTGTACTTGTATGAGGTAATGAGTAAAGAGAATTTTTTTTCCAGTTAGCTTTTGACTCAGACATTCTACAAAATGATCACATTTTTTAACAATGATCCATCTAGCCCAGGCATGCAAGCATGTTTGCCTATATGTAGTAGGCTCTTAAGAAGCGTACATAAGCACACTCCTTTCTCTTATCTTTTTTTTTTTTTTCTTGTATGATTGAATAGGTCTTTCCTGAATATTATGAAGTTCCTTTCTTTTCATTATGGACCCGTTTTTAACGTTATCCGCTGAGAACCGTTGTAAGCTTTGGTAGGATTTCAAATTTTAATAAACACAAAATCGCTGTGGAGTCAAATGTTGTACAATCCCCGGGGAGTTAGGATTCAAAGTCCTATAAATGATGTTTTAAAATATTGGTTTGATTCTTTTTTTTTTTTTTTTTGTAGGTAATATTAAGGTTTCAGTGAACGATTTCATTATCAAAGCAACAGCTGTGACGCTCAAAGTAAGTGGACTGTTGACCCTCCAGCATTACGAATGACTTTCTCTCTTTAGTCTAAATCATTTTGAAATAAAACGAGCCAGTGAGGGCACGGCAGGATCTGGTCGGGAGGCTTGCTTCTGAATTCTGTTACAACGTGCTCAGTTTTTCTGGCTAGACCATCTGCAAGGGGGACAGAGAGAGAACGAGTGCGGAGGGAAAATGAGGTAAGAGGGGAGTGGGAGATGGGTCTGCCACTTTCTGAACAGCTGTCCTCTTCCTCGTTTCTGAACTGAGCAGCGTCTAAACTCGTCTGGCTAAAAGGGGAAGCTTGCAGTTGTTTTAGTTCCCTAGTTCTGGTTGCTATGGAGTACAGCTGGTAAACATACTTTTAAAAAAAAGAATAAATATATTTTGGACATATTTAAGCTTTGCAGAACTGGCTGCTAAATATTTTGCTTGACTTTTGAGTTTTCTAAAGTGTAGCAAGTTCCCACAAGACCTCAAGGTGCCAGTCATGGTGTTCCATAGGGTTGGCCCAGCAGTAGAGAAACAGGATTTTTTTAGTTCGCACATATCAGACACTGTTTAATTTCCCTGTATCAAGTAATAAACGATTTTCAGATCTCAATGCTCTTGATGGGCTTATACAACAGCAGGCACTTAGCCAAATAATTAGGCAAGGTATTATAGACACCCTGTAAGATCTTAAATCGAACACAAAAAAATATCAGTAACCAGTGTAATTTTTTATTTAAGATGGGTGAAATGTATTCATAATGAGACGCACCCATCGACATCCGAGCCGCTGAGTCCTGAATAGTTTATAATGCCTTGATAACGAACTGACGGTATACCTAAGTAGATACCATTTGCAGTAATCTACCTGTGATAATACCATCATTTGTAAAACTTGTCTGAACTCCCAGTTAGGTAACGCATGCGTCGGAAGTGAGGCATCGGAGGAAAGGCCCTGCCGGAGCTGGCCACGAGCAGCCTGTTTTGAGGCTGCCTCCTGCTGACCGGCTACGCTCGGGTAAGGGAGAGAGGGAGGGAGCGAGCGAGGGGGGTTCGCGGCTTAAGACCACCACCTGCTTCTGCCACTAAAGGGCTTGAGGGAGGGAGGGAGGAGGGCTTTGCTGCTCAGGACCACTGCCGCGCTGGTGTTTCGGGGTGGGAGGGAGGGGGCGTTCCTCTCTCAGCTGCTTGGGGGCTTGAGGGAGGATTTGTGGCTCAGGACACTGCCACGCTGGTGCTTTGGGTTGAGAGGGAGCTGAGGTTCGTGGATCAGGACTGCCACCGCTTGTAGTTCTTTGGGAGGGGGGTTTGGAGCGCAGGACCACTGCCGCTGGTGCTTCGGGGGTCATTTTGTTTTTCACCAGTGTTTTTTTGCTGATTGGCTGAGAATGCCGGTTAACCGAGACCTGGGTAACTGAGATTCTATTGTATTCCTTTCACCTTTTGTTTTAATTTCTAAGACTTTATTCTTAAAGGTTTTAGAGTTCACTTACCCTTTTGTCCAAGACATGGCTCTCACTAAACATGTATTAAAGCAGAATGAATGCCAGTCTTGCCTCCTGCAGTGACTTGCCAAAATGCCAGGTTCCATTTGAGGAAGTGAAAAGCTAAAGGTTTTACAACTCCATGGTCAGTCATTTTTGTACCAAAACGTTTCTCGTGCCTAGATAATTTGTTAACATAATCCATTATCTGCTTGTTTTTCTGTTCACATGGGTCATCAAGAGTTGTGTTTTTATTTTATTGTGAGAAATATGAATATAGACAGTTTGTTGTAACAAAAAAAACCTTCCAAAATGGCTTCTCTCGTAACATGACAAATCTATTTATGGGATGGTCATTTCCACTGTGGTTCCCATGGAAATGGCTTTAAAAATTGTCCTTGTAAGATCTATCCCTATATTATAGCATTTTTCATCCCCAAGCCATAACATAAGATTTTTTTTTATACACTAAATCAGTAAATAAGTTGCAAAAGTAAACATACCAACTAACTATACAAAATATCCTAATAAACAACGTAAAAAATCACCAGAATCAAATAAAATATTTTTGAAAAAGCCAAAATTATAGAGTGCTTGAATTTCAGATAAACTTGTTCTAGCCAACATATTCAAAATAACATTGCGAGCTTGTTCACTCTACCGTTACCCTAGTACAGTATCCCTCAAACTTTTCCGGTTGGCGGCACGCTAAGCTCAGTGCCCCAGCCAGAAGGCACTCGGATGTGTGTAGGATGTCGATACGATGATGTCACATGCATGCGTGACATCATCGCGTTGACGCATGCGCGGAGGCCCTCCGGCTACAACTCTGGAGCTTTCTCTTTGGTGGGGGGTGCAGGGAGAGGAGGAGACACATCAGCGAGGAGGAGAGTTGTCAGCGCCGGATGACTGCCTACAGGAACATAAGAATAGCCTTACTTGGTCAGACCAATGGTTCATCACGGTGGCCAATCCAGGTCACTAGTACCTGTCCAAGACCCAAGAAGTAGCAATATTCCATTCAGAATCCTAAAGAATAGCAAGATTCTGGAATCCCGAAGAGTAACAAAAGATTCTGGAACCCCAAAGAGTAGCAAGATTCCAGAATCCCGAAGAGTAACAAAAGATTCTGGAACCCCAAAGAGTAGCAAGATTCCAGAATCCCGAAGAGTAACAAAAGATTCTGGAACCCCAAAGAGTAGCAAGATTCCAGAATCCCGAAGAGTAACAAAAGATTCTGGAACCCCAAAGAGTAGCAACATTCCAGAATCCCGAAGAGTAACAAAAGATTCTGGAACCCCCAAAGAGTAGCAACATTCCAGAATCCCGAAGAGTAACAAAAGATTCTGGAACCCCAAAGAGTAGCAACATTCCAGAATCCCGAAGAGTAACAAAAGATTCTGGAACCCCCAAAGAGTAGCAACATTCCAGAATCCCGAAGAGTAACAAAAGATTCTGGAACCCCAAAGAGTAGCAACATTCCAGAATCCCGAAGAGTAACAAAAGATTCTGGAACCCCCAAAGAGTAGCAACATTCCAGAATCCCGAAGAGTAACAAAAGATTCTAGAACTCCAAAAAGTAGCAACATTCCAGAATCCCAAAGAGTAACAAAAGATTCTGGAACCCCAAAGAGTAGCAACATTCCAGAATCCCGAAGAGTAACAAAAGATTCTGGAACCCCAAAGAGTAGCAACATTCCAGAATCCCGAAGAGTAACAAAAGATTCTAGAACTCCAAAAAGTAGCAACATTCCAGAATCCCAAAGAGTAACAAAAGATTCTGGAACCGCAAAGAGTAGCAACATTCCAGAATCCCGAAGAGTAACAAAAGATTCTGGAACCCCAAAGAGTAACAAAAGATTCTGGAACTCCAAAAAGTAGCAACATTCCAGAATCCCGAAGAGTAACAAAAGATTCTGGAACCCCAAAGAGTAACAAAAGATTCTGGAACCCCAAAGAGTAGCAACATTCCAGAATCCCGAAGAGTAACAAAAGATTCTGGAACCCCAAAGAGTAACAAAAGATTCTGGAACCCCAAAGAGTAGCAACATTCCAGAATCCCGAAGAGTAACAAAAGATTCTAGAACTCCAAAAAGTAGCAACATTCCAGAATCCCAAAGAGTAACAAAAGATTCTGGAACCCCAAAGAGTAGCAACATTCCAGAATCCCGAAGAGTAACAAAAGATTCTAGAACTCCAAAAAGTAGCAACATTCCAGAATCCCAAAGAGTAACAAAAGATTCTGGAACCGCAAAGAGTAGCAACATTCCAGAATCCCGAAGAGTAACAAAAGATTCTGGAACCCCAAAGAGTAACAAAAGATTCTGGAACTCCAAAAAGTAGCAACATTCCAGAATCCCGAAGAGTAACAAAAGATTCTGGAACCCCAAAGAGTAACAAAAGATTCTGGAACCCCAAAGAGTAGCAACATTCCAGAATCCCGAAGAGTAACAAAAGATTCTGGAACCCCAAAGAGTAGCAACATTCCAGAATCCCGAAGAGTAACAAAAGATTCTGGAACCCCGAAGAGTAACAAAAGATTCTGGAACCCCAAAGAGTAGCAACATTCCAGAATCCCGAAGAGTAACAAAAGATTCTGGAACCCCAAAGAGTAGCAACATTCCAGAATCCCGAAGAGTAACAAAAGATTCTGGAACCCCAAAGAGTAGCAACATTCCAGAATCCCGAAGAGTAACAAAAGATTCTGGAACCCCGAAGAGTAACAAAAGATTCTGGAACCCCAAAGAGTAGCAACATTCCAGAATCCCGAAGAGTAACAAAAGATTCTGGAACCCCAAAGAGTAGCAACATTCCAGAATCCCGAAGAGTAACAAAAGATTCTAGAACTCCAAAAAGTAGCAACATTCCATGCTACCGATCCAGGGCAAGCAGTGGCTTCCCCCATGTCTTTCTCAATAACAGCCTATGGGCTTTTCCTCCAGAAAGTTGTCCAAACCTTTCTTAAAACTAGCTACGCTATCCACTCTTACCACACCCTTTGGCAACGTGAGAGGCACATCCTAGATGCAGTCAGCCGGCACCGGCGCCTCTCTTCCTTACTGGCATCTCGTCGGGGCACACAGTTTGAGATACACTGCCCTAGTTCCTTAAATCTCTCTAACTTTGTCACAAGTCTTGACATCACCTCTTTGTTTCTCACCTTAATTCTAGCAATGCATTTCATAGACTGGTTGGTCAATGACCATAATGAGCATCCACATTTTTCATTCTGCCAATAATTAGTTGCATTCTTTTCGTCGGCACCTGAATCTTTTTGTTATTTGATTTGTGTTTCCTCCAGCAAATGCCAGATGTGAACGTGACCTGGGACGGAGAGGGCGCCAGGCAGCTGCACACCATTGACATCTCAATAGCTGTGGCAACAGACCGAGGCCTCATTACACCAATCGTAAGAGATGCTGTGGCCAAGGGAGTGCAGGAGATCTCTTTGCAAGCGAAGGTGGGCCAGGGACTTTGGTTGGAGGGCTGGGAGAGGGAGGGGTTAACCCATATGACCATCTTTAATTACAACGGAGGTTGGCCCATAACCCAATCACTTTCCAACAAGGTCTCGCATAATTAACATCTTTCATCTTTGTGTCTTATCTGTAAAAATAAAACGTGCCAGGGAACAAATGTCTATTATAAATTTTAATTAGTGTGTTCAAGTTCATATTATATCAGTTTGCTAGGTGAAAATCATTATTTTAAGCAGCCAATTACTTAATAATAATAATAATTTATTCTTCTATACCGCCATAGTCGAAAGACTTTTAGGCAGTTCACATTCGAAGAAGGCTGGACAATCAGCGAATTACAGGAAGCAAGAAGTGAGGGTTATATGAGAAGTAGGTAGAGGACAGCAAATTACATCGAGGTGGAGAGAGGGGGAAAATATCATTGAGAGTGGAGAGGCTTCTATTTAGGAGATGAATTTGTCAAACAGAACGGTTTTAATTGATTTTCAGAAAGCGCTGTAGGTCAGACTGGCTCTATTTATGTAGTTATCCAGCCAGGACAACTGTATGCCTGCTTGGAACATGAAGGTCCCGTCCAAAAAGGATTTGTATTTGCAGCCTGTGATCTTTACGTACGTAAAGATGTTTCGGTTTCTGGTTGGTCGTGTGGGGTTGCGTAACATGGAGTGAGGTAGCAGGTAGGAAGGTGCTAGTCCCCAGACCTGCTTGAAACAAATACAGGCAAATTTGAACAGAATACGCGCCTCCATTGGCAACCAGGGCAACTTTTTGTAGTAAGGACTGATGTGGTCGATTTTCCTCAAACCGAAGGGAATACAGAATGTAGAGCTAGACTGTGCTTTTTTGTAGCTGATGTCATCAGATAGCAGCAGAGTTGTCATCAGGTAAGATGCCAGATGCAGAATGCACAGGTCCCATGCACTAGCTTATGTTACCTTTAAATAATAATAATACCAGGGCTGTGAAGTTCTATTCGGACCCCTGACAAAGGTTTGTCCGAAACACGGACCGTGTCGTGTCCCTTGATTGGGAAAAGGGTTTGCATATAATTATTTTGTCACAATAAATTTTGCCTACGTCTTGTACAGATCTGCAGTTTTGTTTTGTTTGCTCTTGGTTGGTTTTCTACTGCAGGTTAGGTTGGGGACCTCCCTTCTCTCTTTGTTTTGTTCTATTCAGTTTACAATGATTAGAAAGATGCTACAAATTGAGTGGAACGTACATAGTTAGAGATTAGTGGCTAACAGTTAAGGGATCGGTTTTTATGGGAGAGATTGTACAGATTCGTTACCTAGGTACTTCAAGAATGTTTTTACGTGTTTCCTGAATTCACCATAGTTATTTGCGTGTATAATCAGTTTTTCCAGGTCTTTGCCCCATAAGGCTGCTTGATACGATAGAAGATGTTATCAAAATATTTATATTCTGCTCTACTGAAAACTTTTAGCCGGATTGCAGTTTTACATAACAATGTAAAAGCGCTGGAAACGGCGACATGCAATCGTCCTGAGCGCAGGTGTCGCCGCGCCATTGACCTGCGCGCTTTAGTTACAGAACCAAATAAAATACATAAATTATAGTTAAAATGAACAGACACAGACAGCACTAGAAGCTAATTGTATGACAGAACAATACATTTTGGACGCACATAAACAAGAGGAAGAAAGGGAAGACCTACAATCTTAAAAGAAAAGAACACAAAAGGGAAAAACATAGTCTCCGTGTGATTTCAAAAGCCCACACGGAGAAAAGAAGTCTCGAGAGCTCGTGGACAACTTCTGAAGCTGGTTGCATAGAAGCGGTTGCAGCCTGCAAAGAATCCAAGATACTTTGTCTGTACGCCTTCTTTGTCTGTATTTCTTAAGTCAGTCCTACTGCCTGCGTTGGAATTGTTCATTTCTACATGCCGTGACAAGCCTTGCTTTCGCTACTTCTCCTGTGGGGCATTTTTGATAAATAGATTAAATGCCAATAACCAGGGCTTCTCTGAGTGCTAGGGCAAGGCAGCTATAATGTTATTTTGACCATGCTGATTGCATGTTCTTTGCAAAACAGGCTAAAAGACTCGGTGACTTCTCCCAATATATATTTGTTTTCTCCGCTATTTGCAAAGGCAGTACTGATCTGGCAAGTTAAGAGTTAAAACAGCTGCCACTAATCTGATGCCAAATATATGTTAGTCCTGCCTCTAATTGAGCCTCCGAGGATCTGCCCAGAGTGAGGGATTACTTTAATATACTGTGGCATGTGTGCCTCTCTGCATAAGTACTGAGGCTTGTTTCAGATACCGTTTGGCACGGTCTTGGAGCATTATCCGTAGAGCCCATTGTGCATGGAGCTGTAGTAGTCCGTGTTAAGAGACAGGACAGTCTCCCTTGCCCAGATTCCTGTCTTTCCATTTTCTAATATGGCATCATGCGAAAAAATACAAAAGAATATAAATTAATTAATATTGAGGGATACGGGAAATCCGGGTCTCCATAAAGGAGTACCTAAATGGGCCTCCGCATGTGCGGATCACCGAACTAGATGAACCTAGGTCTGATCCGGAGAAGGCATTTCTTATGTTCTTATGTTAATTAGCTGCTCATGGATGCCACATTATTATGCTGTTTGTGAGAGGTTTTTGTTTAGGTAAGGGACAGTATTTTTTCTACACTTCCTGTTTTACTGCCAAACAGTTGCATGCAATATTTATAATATTTTGTTGTGCTACTGGACAGAGCTCTTACCTTCCAGGCAGGTAAATGGAACGACTGGCTGGATAACATTATCATGCATTCCTCATCCTACTTCAGTTTTAGAAAATCAGTAAAAACGAATTTGTTTAATCGATTTATAACCTAAGAATCTTATAGTTTTTCACTACTTCCATTCTGTAAGCTTGTATTCGATGACTTTGTATTGTGACCATTTCGCTGATTGTCCAGCACCTCTTGTTGTAAATCGCCTTGGCTTTACTGTTTGGCTGGACTACGTGATTCTTGTCTACCATCATCTGCTTTGGTTCTATATATAGGGAGCCCGTTGGTGGGAGTTGGAGGTATGTGAAATTTCAGTGCCTACCGCATACTTCCATCAATGATGCTGTCTGCGCTCGTGAGCAAATCCCAGCCATCCACGAATAACAGTGTGATGGCAAAACAGTTTGAGGCCTTGCTTTTGTAAAATCCAAACTCGGTTCAGCTCAGCTGCCGCATGAGTCTCCCTTTGCCAGAGAGAGAATTAATTTCTGCTGGTGTTAAAACCTCAGATAGGAAAGCCGCTGTTTCTGCCACCCCCCACCTCTATGGCATTTGACACTGTTGTGAAAATAAAGCCAGAGATTCGTCTGCACTGGAAAGGCTGTAAATGGAAGAATGAAAGTAAACCTGTGAAGGCTGGCAGTAGTATCACTGATTTGCCTCTAAGCCAATGGTTAGCTTATAGCAACAGTAATTCGTTAAATCTCAGAGCTTGACTTCAGTTCTTTAGCAGAGAGAATTATTAAGCTTTTAAAAAAAAAATCTTGAGAATACGTAAGTCCTTTAAAGACTAGGTGTGTGTTTTAAAGAGAAGACGATTGCCTTGTTTGGGCTTGTCTAGAGACCATACAGCACTTTTGGGGGGAGGGGGGGAGGTTCCTCTTGTAGTGAGTAATCCAGTCCACACCCAACGGCAGACCTTTCATACACTCGTGTTCTTCAGTATTCAGGGATCAGCAGAATCCAGCCACATTCAGCGAGAAAGTTTACAGCTCAGGGATTGTCAAAATTCTCCCTTGAATTGGTAAGATTTCACTGGAACGTATGACTGGAGGAGAGGAAAGAGGTGCATCTTGGAGCAGTGAAACTTTGAATCCTAGGTTCAAGTCCCATCTTCATCATGTCTTGAATGTAAGAGGTCATAGATAGAGAATGACACGGTGACAAAATTCATCACTGTTCCCGTCCCCGCGGATAACCGCGGGAAATAATCCCATGTCATTTTCTAGTGTCTATTTCAACCTCAGTCCTTCTACACCAGCATTCTTCAAAGCAAAGCTTTCAGATCAGTGGTTGTGGCTATTCATACTCTGATTCTTATGGGAGCCAAGGATAATGAAGCCATTGTGACATCACTGATGTGATTGGCTCTTAGGCACTGGTGAAATGAGGCATTATGACATCACAATATCTGCTCTGGATACCAGAGACTGTCATTCTGTAGTGTCTGTTTCAACCTCAGTCCTTCTACACCAGCATTCTTCAAAGCAAAGCTTGCGGGTCAGTGGTTGTGGCCATTCATACTCTGATTCTTCCCTCTCTCCTTAACGAATGACATGAAGATGGTTTCCCGCGGTTATCCGCGGGGACGGGAACGGTGATGAATTTTGTCACCGTGTCATTCTCTAGTCATAGATGACTAGACAAAGATTCTAAGGCAGCGTCTTGCAAACCTTGCGAAGCCGCAGCACACTAAACTGGTGTCCGCGGCTCAAGGGCGACACGACATCACGCGCATGTGCGAAGGCCTTCCAGACGGGACCTTGAGCCGCCAGTTGTGGGGTTGCTGGAAGAAAAGAGGCGCAGAGAGGTGGAGAGGCGCTGGTGCCGACTGACTTGCCTACAGGATGTGCCTCTCGCTACAGGAGGCATGTCCTGTAGCGAGAGGCATCCCTGTGACCGCTTTTATGAATAGGGACCACATCCGCTCTCCTCCAATCCCCAGGAATCACTCCCGTCTCCAGAGATTTGTTGAACCTCTCTGAGCTCCCTTAGTGTCCTGGGATGGATCCCGTCTGGTCCCATCGCTTTGTCCACCTTCAGGTTGGGCAGACTGGATGGACCATTCGGGTCTTTATCTGCCGTCATCTACTATGTTACTATAGGCAGTCAGCCGGTGGTGGCGTCTCTCCACTTCTCCGACATCTTGCGGCACACCTGGAATCTTGGGCTGCGCACAGTTTGCGATGCACTGTTCTAAGGTGAAGCCTGCTGGTGCATGCTCTTAGCTCAGGAAAAGTCATCTGCATTAGAGAAGAGAAGATGGGTGATGGTGACATAGGGATTGTTTTCATAGTAAATAACAGCATGGTCCATCCACTCACATTTATTTAAGGGAACATCTTTTACTAGCACTTTGCTGCTCCTGTAGGATGTGTTGCATCCTTACTGCAAGGGTCAAGGGTCGTGGACTTTGATATACTTCCTTTCCGTGGATACAATCAAAGCAGTTTGCTTATATTATATGCAGTCCTCCTGCCTAACCCAAAAGTTTTAAGCAATACGCAGAAGTCAATAAAATGATATTACAGATGTAGATATCCAATTCTCTCCCATACAAAGAATGCCTTAAACAAGAACAGAACTTCTAAAATACCTCGACACATCTACCTTCAAGGCCCAGAGCATCGTTTCCTCACGTGAACCACAAATGGGGCCCGAAGCCAGCTAAAGAATGAGCTTTCAGGAGTTTCCTAAATCTCAGATAATCTCTCTTGAATCAAAGAGATCTGGGAAGGGACTTGGAGAGAGTTAAAGCACGTGGCCAAGTCGCTACGAGCCTACAGAATACTGTAATTTACACATGTCCTTGCCGTATTTAGGTACCGTGTCAATGGCTTGTGTAACGCCAAGTGCCTAAATGTCAGTTATGTCGATACAAGGTTATGTGACTATTCTTTATGGATATTTGGGTCGGGCTTGAATCCTGGCTTCTTTGGTTCTCAGCCTGCTGTTTGAGCCAGTAGGCTACTCCTCTACTAACACTTCCATACACAGCTGGAATGAAAACCTATTGCAATAAGATCACGGAGGCAGACATCTGTGCCAAACACTCTTCATTTTTCAGTGGGTTAAGCAGGAGTAGACTATTCTTCATCCTCAGCCATCACACATTCACCTGCTTAGAGAATTTAGGGATGTTTTTATTGTGTTTTATACTTTTTTGTGTGTTTTTATCTTATGATTGTGTTTTGTTCTTTTGGGGGGTTTTATGTAATCCGTTTAGGTATAAGCGGAATATACATTTTCTAAATAAATAGATTTACAAATTGTCTAAAAAACACTGAGCCTTAACACCCAAAGTTCTTAAATCTAGATGAAAAATGGCATGCTCTTAAGAACTCCCCATTCTAAAATGAAATCACAAACAGTTCATCTTCCCATGGAAGTTTAATAAAAAGGGGCCGTAATATAATAAAAAAATATATATATTTTATTATATATATCTATATCTATATATATATATAAAAATAATTAAAATATAATAAATAATAAATACATTTTTAATTTATAAATAAAAAATTTATAAAATTTATTTTTAAATTTTTCATGGGTTTATATCGTTTCACACACACACATATATATATATATATTTATATTTTTTTACACATATATAGTTTACACACATATGTAAATTAAGCATTTTTTCATGGTTTTATATCGTGTGTGTATGTGTGTGTATATATATATATATATATATATATAAATATGTGTGTGAAACGATATAAAACCATGAAAAAATGTTTAATTTATAAATACGCAAATAAATCCTATAAAACCATCTAAAGAAAACTGTTAAAAGAAAGCTTAAGAAATGCTGAAATTTGAATATAAACACAAATGTAAAAAATGAGAACGCAGGGGAAGTGATCCATTCTAAAGAAGCAATGGGATCTATTAGTGAGGAGGGTCTCCATTTTCCACTAGCTGAAACCACTTTTGTTCCCTCTTTGCAGTTGCTACTTATTTTTTGGTGCCTTAAAGACGGACTCTTCAGTTCTTGGCTGAAGGAAGGCCTCCATCATGCAGACAGCTTGTATAATGCCAGCCTTCCACTGGCCTTCAAACCGTGTGAATGCTGCAGTGCTTTTCAGTGTTTGGAGCCAGCTTGGGTAGTGCAACGCCCAGAATGATTTCTGACCTTGATCCTGTCTTGTAGCTTTGTGCATATTTTAATCCCTTAAGGGCAATGGACAAGACATGCTTATACAAGCTGTCCTGTCCTGTACACGTAAAATATCTCAGTACTATCACATACATCCCATGAACTGTGCAAATTCATCTTTCCTGGGCACTGGAACATTTAAAGACCATGCACAGTGGCCCTGCGTTTTCATTGCGAGAACTACTGAGCGGTTGCAGTGTATGCATTCAGATTTAACACAAATCCACAATATTTCCAGTTGTTTAGATTTTATTTCAATTCTGACGCAATATTGGACTCCTGATGCAGGCCTTAGGGGCCAAAACACGAATCATGTCGAGTCTTTTTTAATGTCATCTATTGATTGCCACAATCAAGGCGGTGGAACTTGTTTCTTGCCATCCAGTTTGTCCGTCTCCATTGCTGTTTCCTTGTGCTGGACTTTGCGGTGAATTTTGTTCTTCTGTTGTGCCTGTGTTTGAACAACCATAACCCTCCACACTGTGTGTATTCCATGCATTTTAATGAAATGTGGACCACAGATGTACACTGCTTTCCGGGCAGTGTTTAGGTGAATTTGTCAGACTTGTTCAGTGGCATTGGTCTGAAAGGTGGTGTTTTTGAAGAACTTGAACTTGGATTTTCTGGAATTTTTCTTAGGCTCTGGCAAAGAAGGCAAGAGATGGCAAACTACTACCTGAGGAATATCAAGGTGGTTCTTTCAGGTAAGTAAAAAAAAAAAAAAGTAGCACTTGTTAAGGCTAATTATTGATAGTTATCACCAGTTAGATCACATGCATAATTGACTCTATTTTATAACTGTGCAACTAACTTTGGGCAGCATTTGTAGAATTTAGGGTGTTCTCTCTAGTTTTCCCTACATAGTTTCCAATTATGCCTTCAGAAGTACTCTTTGCTACATGCAGTGAGAGCACTGGCACTGTGTTTATGGTAACAGGATTAGAGCAGCACCACAATGTAGGTGATCCAAAGCCTGCAATGGTAAAAATTCTTGCAAAAATAGCACTGTTTAGCACAACAGAGGTCAAGCCTCTGTCGGAGGCAGACATAGCAGAAGGAAGAATCCTTTCCAACATAGACAATCTTCAAGATAATAAGGGGTTGGAGCTACAGCCTCAGCAACCTGAGCTTGTAGGTTCGAATTGTTGTGACCCTGGGCAAGTCACCTAATCCCTCTATTGCCCTAGGTACATTAGATAGATTGTGAGCCCGCCAGGACAGACGGAAAAATGCTTGAGTATCTGAATAAATTCATATAAACTCTTCTGAGCTCCTCTGGGAGAACAGTGTAGATAATTGAATAAATAGTGTGAAAAGTTTCAGCCTCTGATAACCAGAGCTGGTATTGTGACCTCATAATGCCTCATTCCACCAATAAGAGCCAACCTCATCGGTGATGTCACAATGGCTTGATTGTCCTAGACTTGGCTCACTTTTACTACACTTTGATTTCTAAAGTGGTGCAGTGGTTAAAGCTACAGCCTCAGCACCCTGAGGTGGTAAGTTCAAATCCTACACTGCTCCTAGTGACCTTGGGCAAGTCGCTTAATCCCCCATTGATACATTAAATAGTACCTGAATGTACACCACTTAGGTTATGCGTGGTATATAAATACTATAAACAAACAAACAGGAATAATAATTTCCTTTACAGCATCTCCAATTTAGGGATGTTTGGCATCAGCGGGTTCAGTGCCGTGATCAACCCACCGCAGGCGTGCATCCTGGCCGTGGGGCAGTCGCGGTCAGAGCTCCGACTTGTGGACGGCAGCGAAGGTCCCGAGCTTCAGCGGTACCAGCTCATGCAAGTCACGCTCTCAAGTGACGGGAGGGTCGTAGACGATGAGCTGGCTTCCAAGTTTCTGGAAAACTTCAAAGCAAATTTAGAAAACCCTGCTCTTGCCTTGCATTAAGGAATCGGAATCACCCTTGTGTTTTTCTTACTCGGGGGAGAAGAGTTGAGAGGGCAGTATGTGACCACATTTTATAGAAAAGGGAGAAAATGTGAATACTTAGCCCAAAACAGACAATTAAAATATTTAATTTATATGAAATGATTTGGAATTGAACTATTCTGTGGAATTTTTGGCCATTTCCTGCGTTGCCCATTAAGACAATACAGTTGAAACGGTTTCAAATTAAACAGTTAAAATATCGTTATGAATTAGTCATTCTACATACAACTGTACTTTTTACGGTTACTTGTGTATTTATGGAGAAATGTTAACATTACAAAGCGTATTGTATGTAATATAAGAATTGCTGTGTGAGTGTCCAGCCTTATTCTGAGAGCTCAGAGACAGAAAGGTGCTAAATAAAAACCAGTTCTAACCCTTCCCGTTAAATTGTGGATTAAGAGTATTTCTTTGCTGTTCAGGCAGCTGTTTCTCAAGCTGGGCTCTGTGAGACATTGGCTCCTTCTCTGTGAAAGTTAGAACGATGCATTATTATGGTGCAAGTCCTACTCCTGTCCATCTTGTTCTCTGCAGCTCTGCCAAAATGTTTTTGTAACTCATCAGTTAGAATAAGCAGAGTCTCTTTAACTCTGGATTATCCCTAAAACGGTATTTTTAGCTTCAGGCATTTATATATCTTTAATGTGTAAATAAGGTCAGCACTACAAATCTCTCTTGGTTTTAAAGTTTCGACTGCAGGATGATGGGGTAAGAATGAAAGTTTATATAAGCTCTGCTTCGGATTTATTAATGAAAATATCCGGAAATCAGGAGCAATATTTTCTGTGATGCTAAATAGTGATAAATCTCACCTGTGCCTGCCCTCCCACCTGCCCTGTTCAAAAAGTTCCAGGATAGTTTGAATTGTACGCCAATGGGAAGTTCTTTTGAGGCATTCTAGGTAGCTTGTAACCTCCTTTTTGTGTTTGTTGATATCTGTTTTCGTCTCAGAGCTACAGCAGTTCTTGTGAAAGTGTGTTTTCATGATCGGCTATTTTTCATCATGTGCGACCTCGATGAGCAGTGCTATAGTGTTGGGTAAGACCACTACAGAAACTTATGAAATGTTGAAAATGGCTTATGGGGAACATGTCATGAGTCATGGAAGGTGTTTTGAATGGTATTCATTCTTCAAAAGTGGTCGTGAATCAGTGAAAGACGATTCGCAAACTGGAAGACCATCAACATCAACTGATGATGATCAAGTGAGGGTTCTTGTGTGCACTAACTGGTGATTAACTGCTAGAGAATCGGTAGAGGAATTCAACATCTCGATTAGTTCATGCCACAACATTCTAGCAGAGAAGTTGGATGTTTCGCGTTGCAGCAAAGTTTGTTCCACGGTTGATGACAGACGACCAGAAGGACAACTGAAAAACCCCCAATGACAGTTCTTCCCCAACCACTTTACTCTCCTGACTTGGCCCCTGCTGACTTCTTGTTTCCTAAACTTAAATCCATGCTGAAAGGAAAGCGATTCGACACCATTGAAGACATAAAGCAAAATTAGACGCAGAAACTGTTGGCAATTCCTGAAGATGCGTTCAAGGACTGTTGCCAGAAGCGGAAACGACATTGGGCAAAGTGTATATGTAGGGAATGGAAGTACTTTGAAGGAGACCCAATGGAATAAGTTGTAAGATTGTTTAATAAATTTTTATAAAATCAGTCCTGGAACTTTTTGGAACAGACCTCGTATTATATGCATCTTTGAATGTTAATTATAACAGATACACAACAAACCTTTTCCATACCGAGAAAAATAATGCATCTGGGAGCCAGGGTATCAGGCCAGCTAGAGTTCTGTTGAGGATATTATTGGGTGGTGTTTATCGCATTTCACAGGTGGTGTTTCCAGTTAGGTAAAGCATCTTATGGGGAGAGTGTGGCGCAGTAGCTAAAGCTACAGCCTCAGCACCCTGAGGTTGTGGGTTCAAACCCACGCTGCTCCTTGTGACCCTGGGCAAGTTACTTAATCCCCTCATTGCCCCAGGTATGTTAGATAGATTGTGAGCCTGCCGGGACAGAGAGGGAAAAACTGCTGGAGTACCTGAATAAATGCATGTAAACCGTTCTGAGCTCCCCTGGGAGAACGGTATAGAAAACTGAATAAAGAAAATAAAAAAATGTGACACGTACATGAGTTCGACTTTGCCTCCTAAGGCTCCATTTTACATAAAACTAAGAAAACGGAGAGTGATTTCAAAGGGAGCATATTTCAATATATGCATGTCCTCTAGCGCTCAAATGTGAAAACGGGAAGAATGCATTCGGCAGCAAGGATTAGTGAACAGGAATGTGCAGATCTTCTTTCTCTATTCTGACATATTCGGGAGCATTTCAGCTTCAGAAGAATCACCTTCTCCCCAAGTCTCCTCCCATGAAAAGTACGTATTTGTAGCTTTTTTTTTTTTTTTTTTCTGTTTCACAATGAAGTGTTCTGGTTTTGGTTCAGACAACCAACCTGTAAGTCCAGCAGCCACTCCGTGAAAGATGGAAATAGTCTATGAAAACTGGCTAACCACTGCTGCCCTGGTAAGAATTTTCTGGGAAAGGTAGTCTTAAAGTTAAATAGTTAAGCTCAGGGACTTTGAGTTCTCTGCTCACTTACCCCCCTTTCCCTTTTACTAAACTGTGATAGTGATTATTAGCACAGGGAGCCGCTCTGAATGTTCCGCACTGCTCCCAATGCTCATAGGAGCTCTATGAGCGTCGGGAGCAGCGCAGAGCATTCAGCACGGGTTAGTAAGGGAGTCCAAGGGATAGTTTTTTCTTAGCATATGAAGTCTCTCTTACAGTTCCTAGGCTAGCATTTAAGGGACTATTTTAAAATTGCTGTACTATAAATATAGGGCACAGCTAATAAGCACAGGAAGCCTCAGTTGAGACATGGATTAACATGGGATTAAGTGGCATGGTTTGCAGCTATGTTGCAGGTAGCCCTGGGGCTGTACACTGAAAGAGAGATCAGTATCAGTGGGAAGGAGGATACCATGATTGGGGAGGAAAAATGTTAAGTACCTGAAAAGAGGGGGCATTGTGTTTTGGGGTTGGCAGGTGCACATTATCCATTAGATGGGACATTCTCTAGCCGTTGTTCTCCCTTCCCGGTCATTTGGCTCAAATATTTTTTTCTGAAGAACCACCCCCCGGATCCAGCTAATGTATCGTTCCAAGAGCCTCGTCGTTTCTAGTGTGATCCTTCATCCCCCAAATTTCCCCATTCCTGATTTAGACCTTTCTCCGTGGAATTGCAAAGCCCATAGCTTTTCCATGAAGATTTGTATGACCAAGCAGCACATTTTGCATAAGTGATGCAAAATGGATATGTTTATTTTCAGAAAGCCACTAATGGACTCCTAACTTGTGTTTCAGTTCAGAAGTCCTTTATTTTTTGCCTACTCGAGTCACAATTCTGTGGATGGAAAGCCTCTTTACTTTCTAAACCAGAGCGAGAGTTTTCAAATAGCAGTGAGGGGAAAAAAAAAATCTAATTTCAGCATATCCTTTCGAAGGTGGTAATTAGAATCTATTTAGAGTTTAAATGGTGGGAAAAATAGCCACCAGCTACATTGGGCAGAATGGCTAAAATGTTTCCTGTGGCATTTGTAAATAGGGCGTAAATGAAAATAAGGCACGGGGAGGGATTTTGGATTTGATGTACTTCATACTTTTCAATACTAGCTGAAGGTGAGTTACAGACAGGTATAGTAGGGTATTTCTTGTCTCCAGAGAGTTTACAATCTAAATTTTCACCTATGGCAATGGAGGTTTAAGTGACCTGCCCAAAATCACAGGGGGGGGGGGCGCAGTGGATTTGCGCCAACCATTTGCGGCTACTCTTCAGCTGCTTGTCTTCCTAGGCTCCCGCTTCAAACTGGTCATAACTAACATGTGCTTGAGAACTGAGGCTTTTATAGCGGTGCAGTTTGTCAATGTACATTACGTATTGGATCTCCATAAAAAGTATAAAACGAGCATAAACTATTTACATTACAAACACCTTCAAAATGAGTTGCACTGCCACAGAGAGGCGCCAAGTGAAGACTCATGCTTTTAGGCTCTGAAGGAAGGAGTGGCCTGGTGATTAGAGCTACAGCCTCAGCACCCTGAACTTGTGGGTTCAATCCCTGCACGGCAACTTGTGACCCTGGGCAAATCACTTTAATCCTTCATTGCCCCAGGTGAGCCTGCCGGGAGAGAGAGGGAAAAATGCTCAAGTACCTGAATGTAAACCACTTAGACAACCTCAATTGATAGGCAGTATATAAATAAGAACATAAGAATAGCCTTACTAGGATAGACCAATGGTTCATCAAGCCCAGAAGCCCGTTCTCACGGTGGCTAATCCAGGTCACTAGTACCTGGCCATAATCCAAAGAGTAGCAATATTCTTTGCTACCAATCCAGGGCAAACAGTGGCTTACCCCATGTCTTTCTCAATAACAGACTCCAGGAAATTGTCCAAACCTTTCTTAAAACCAGCTACGCTATCTGCTCTTACCACAACCTATGGCAATGCATTCCAGAGCTTAACTATTCTCTGAGGGAAAAAAAAATTTCCTCCTATTGGTTTTAAAAGTATTTCCCTGTCCCCTAGCCTTTGTCATTTTTGACGGAGTGAAAAATTGATCCTTTTGTACCCGTTCTACACCACTCAGGATTTTGTAGACTTCGATCATATCTGTCTTTTTCGTCTTTCCTCATACGAGAGGAGTTCCATCCCCTTTATCATCTTGGTTGCTCTTCTTTGAACCTTTTCTAGCGCCATTAAGAAGAGCGACCAAGATGATAAAGGGGATGGAACTTAAATAATTAAATATGCAGTCTGCATTATCACAAGATCTAGCTGAGCTGTGGCTCAAACGGAGGTGGTACTCCCCCAGTTCAATGCAGAAGCACAGCGGGATTCATTAGTAAAAGCATGAGCATCGGCTTCCAACGTTAACCAAGTGTCATCGTGATCATATTTGCAAGAGGGACGCAGACATGGAAATTTCAGTTCCTGATTAAGAAGCAATGACTTTTCCTTTTCAATAAAGTTAAAGAAAAATTTAAAAAAAAAGATCACCGTCTGCAGCTGTCTGGATCCTGCAAGCTACCATTCGTCTTTGGGATTGTGTCTATGCACTGTGACAATGAAGTTTGCACGCCAGTGAAATGATACTGTCTGTCAAGGGTACAGACTTTCCTAGGGGGACACAGAGCAGCACTGTTTGCTAATGTTTGTGATTAGAACTGGCGTTGGCTATAGCCGGTTCAAAGCTTATCAGAGCGGTTTCCAATCAGTCTTAGAATGAGAAAGAAGGCAGGAAAGAAGAGAGAATGCAAAGTCATTAGTCCTTGTCAGTGCCTAATAGCACGAGTCTTCCCTTGGCACCAGTAGTTATATTTTGGCCCCTATCAGCAACTGTGCAACTTCCAGGCGGCTAAGCTGAATCCTTGGCTAGCCCAAATGATGCTCGAGGCCCCGAACTACCTCGACTTCAGAAAACTTCTCAAAACATACCTTTTCCGTGAACAGGACCCTTAACCCTCATTCCCCTGCAATAAACCAACTCCCGCCCCACCCCCTCCTTTCTCTCCCCCTCCCCTCCTTTGGTTCTCTTCTCCCTCCCTCTTTTCCTTCCAATCCAACTCTGATAAATTTCTGCTAAAACTCCAACACTTCCTTCCTCGTTGCTTGTAATTCCGACAAAATGTTGTAAATCCGTGTTCAGATCGGATCCTAATTTAATTGATGTGAACCGCCTAGAACTCTTTGGGTATGGCGGTATACAAGAACATAATAATAATTTTGGAGGTGTTTGTAATGTTTATTCTCGTTTTATATTTTTTTATGAGATGCAATATGTAATGTACTATAAGATGCATATTGTGTGATTACGATATATTTTGCTTGATACCATTACATTACATTAGTGATTTCTAGTCCGCCATTACCTTGCAGTTCAAGGCGGATCACAAAAGAATTATCAAGGATGTATTACAACAAGAACTTACTAGAAAAAAAAACCAAACAGTTTGGACATTTTCAAAGAGAGTAAAAATTGTGTATAGTGAAATGTAAGGAATCTATCAAACGAAATTAATGTATGCACCATCCTAATAGCTACCTGTGCATTCAGAATATAAAGTACAAAAATAAACTTCTTAGATCACAAGGGCACATACCCCTTAATTGTATGTGATGCTCCCCTACTGCCAACGGGCAGAGTTTGCCCCAGGTTGGGGTTTCTTTTTAAATGGTGCATCTCCTCTTTTGCATCAAAACAAAACAAAACTGGAGAGGTGCCAAGTCAATGCATGACATTAGGTGGTTTATTCGGTTCCAAAGCAAAGAACACATTTCTCTCATCTACTTCTGCGCATCAGATGTTCTACGTTACAAGCACTTACTATGAAATACCATAAATTCTAGTCTGTTGCTACTCTGGGTTTCTAGGTACATATGACCTAGATTGGCCACTGTGGAAACAGGATGCTGGGCTTATTCTTATGTTCCTATAGATTACTAAACTAAAGCTTAACTTTGGATACCGAGTCATCATTCTGAGAAGGCTCAACTCGGTTTACAGCAATTAAATAAACAGGGAATGATTTACAAATGATAAATAGAAGATAAGAGCAAAATTTCAAAAGAATTAATTTTCAAAAGGTTTGGCAAATAGAGTCGTTTTTAAAGATTTACGGAAAAATTGAAACGAACTGGAACTCCTTAAAAAAAAAAAAAAAGGGGGGGGGGAGATCATTCCAGAGTTGAGAGAGTTTAAAGACCAAAGATTGACTGAAGATCTTGACTCCTTTAATCCCTTTTTGAGAAGGAAGGGAGAGTTTACATGGGGGAAGCCACTGCTTGCCCTGGAATCAGTAGCATGCTGTATTGCTACTTTGAGATCCTACGTGGAATCTTGCTACTCTTTGGGATTCTGCATGGAACGTTGCTACCATGTGAGTTTCTGCCAGGTACTTGTCACCTGGATTGGCCGCTGTGGAAACGGGATTGGTTTGACCAGGATGACTATTCTTATGTTCATATAGATTACACGGAGGAAGCTACTATTTGCCCTGGAATCAGTAGCATGCGGTGTTGCTACTTTGAGATTCTATGTGGAATCTTCTTCTTGTTTGAGATTTTGTCTGGATTCTTGCGACTCTTTCAGATTCCACAATGTGGCTACCATTTGGGGTTCTGCCAGGTGTACAGAACTTCTGACCTGGATCGGCCACTGTGGATACAAGATACTGGACTAGATGGATCGTCAATGTGACCCAATAGGGCTATTCTTATGTTCTTAATTAAGGGCCTGATTATGCTTGGCTTGAGTCATCTTGCAGTCTTAATGGATCTTAACGCTAGCTTTTGGCATGATTCAAAAACTCATACGGGAAAAGAGATGCTAGATCTTTCAGAAGCCAATGAGTAAAAAATAACCTAATGTTAAATAGTAAATGATTGGTAGATAAAAACCAAAATGGCTACCCAGGATAGATTCATGCTTTTGGTAAAATTCCGCCACCAATTCTCCTCTTATCCACTTGACCTCTTCTCATATCAGTGCAAAAGCATGACTAAAAAACCTCACAGTGTTGGGCTCCCCATGTTTTTTTCTAGCCCTAAAATGTTACCATACATCTGCTGTTTAGGGCTGCACTGCTGGTTTATTTACTCTCTAGTCATCCACATGTTGTGTCCAAATGATCTGTTTCAGATAGGAACAGAAAATGCCTCCTTCCTGTGAGGAGGAGTCGTGTGGCTCTCAGGGGGCAGATCTGGCAAAGGTCTCTGTAATTATCTTCAATTTCCCTGTTTACCACCCTGCTCTGTTTTAGGGAGACATGCGTGTTAGGAAGGCTGTATGCTGGCATAACAGCACAGTGGTTTCTATATTTTGCTAATCCTGTGTCTCGCAAATGTTTTAAGCTCTGGCACATTAAATGGAGCAAATGTTTTTCACGGTAAATTATAATTGAAATTATAAAATTGCAAACCCAACAAAAAAATATAATTTGAGAGTTATTTAAAGTCCTTTAAGCTATATATGGGTAATTTTAACAAAGGTGAAACTAAAGTAGATAGAATAGAATTGCTAATCAATGCGATGGATGTACTTGTTTTTGAATGCAAATTAACTCAAAACGTGGCTCGATAGTTGGCAAGCAAACAAGCATTTCATCATCCACCATCTGCAGTCGTTCTCTTTTTTTTCAATTTAATTTCTGTCAGAGCTGAAAATCCAAGTTTGCAAAGATATAAGATCCAAATGGTAACAAAACCTCGATTGCTTTGTTGCTCAAATTTAGGATACCTACTGCATAAAGAAATAAAAATAAAATTACTTGTCGTTAGTTTCCAAGGATCAATTACGTCAAACAATGATGCTTGTCTGGGTATATGCGACATACATGTCATCTATTTTAGTATATACTTATGAAGAGAATTTTTAAAAGTCAAATTCTGGACTCTCTTGTGGCATACCCAGAATCTCTTCAGGCCTTGACACACAATTTGAAAGACACGGTGCTGATCAAATAATTCCTTTTGTCCTTGTTAGAAGCAGGACGTTGGACTTGGACCTTTTTTCAGACTCCGTATGGTAGTACTTATGTTCTTAACAGCTTCTCCATCAGATGTTCAAGAAAAGCGCAGAGCTGGACGGTTCTCGTGTATTGAAATTTTTTCCAAAGCACACACAATAAATCCTGATTTTTCATCCTATGGCGCATATGGTCAGTTTTTAAGAGTTGATATTTTTTAAGTGTACTGTGGTGAATTTTTTGGGTATGATTTTATATAAACTACTTTGAACAGGCTGTATTGTTTGTAAAGAAGTATATAAAAATGTTAATAAAGATCAAGTATCGGACCTAATTTCACTATTGAATCCATAAATATTCTTAGAGCTATTTCCATACTATTGGAATAGTTGGGAATGACCTCACACATATGATGTCGAGTGATGTCATACCTAATATTTTCCAATCGGAGCCAGTGAGTATGGGTACTTTATGGTTCTGCTAACAAGACCAGCCTCAGAGAGGTGGATGACACACTGGGAACAGCCCAAATAATGTCAAAAATAATCACTTGGCAGTAGAACGTTTGATTGTTGCAACTCAATGGTATAACTTATCCGTTATCAGTAGCCCTGACACAGAAAGCATTTAGTTTAAATACGACATTTCCGTATATCTCTTGGAGGAGCTTCTAAATGAGAAGGAGTTGCTCGTCTCCCACGTTGTAGCTATATTGCAGTCCAAGAAAATCTTGGCGGACCTCCAGACCTGAAGTTTTAACACTTAAATATTTTTGTTAGGTAAATTTCTTCAAAAATAAATCCGAAGTTGGAGCACAGCAAGAATAATGTAATGTCATTATTGTACGTATTGTAATTAATGTGCGTTCTTATTATACTTTGTTTTTATATTATGTAAAACCGCTTTGAATTTTTAATAAAGCGGTATATCAAATTTTTAAATAAAACCTGAAACCTGAATAATCTGGGCAAAGACAGGAAGGAGCTAAAAAAATGGCGCCAGCCATGCGCCAGTCACACTTAGGTGCCATTTACAGAATTGTGGCTAGCGGCGCCTGAAATGTGGGCGAGAGTTTTAAAGGGCCTACCTTTCAGGCGCCTAAGTTTTTGGAGAATCGCACTTTGCCGTGCCTGAGCCGCACTCTGCCCATAGGAACGCCCACTTCGGTGTGAGGCGCTGCTAAGCGCCATGCGATAGAAGCTTATCACCCAATTATTTATTTATTTTTAACCAATCAATGAGGCTATTAAGACCATTTGGCCAGTGAAGCCCCTCTTTTACGAACGCCTAGAGGGGGTTTTAGCGCCGGCAGCGGCGGTAATTGCTCCGACGCTAATAGAATTCCTTTGAGAATTGGAGCAGTTACCGCCGCTGCCGGCTCTAAAAACCCGCGCTATACGTTCGTAAAAGAGGAGGTAAGTTAGGTGCCTTATATAGAGTCAGCGCCTAAGTTCTTAAAGCAGTTAAAAAAAAAAAAAAAGAAGCAAAACATGGTACACTATTTATATTTATTTATTTAATTTGTTTTCTATCCCGGCCCCAAAGAATGGGTTACAGGTTAAGCATGGTGACCCGTCAAAAGCGTGCCAGACGTTGGCATGCCGACAATCACGCCCTGACATTTGCATGCAGGACAAATGCGCGCCTCTGCTCTGACCACTCTCAGGCCTTCCCGTTTGCGCTCTGAGGGGGTGTGGGGGGGAACTCCCCCCCCCACTACACTTAAAAGTGCTCTACTCCCGAAGCTCTTCCACTCTCCCACTACAATCGCGCTCTTCTTCGGGGAATACCGACGCGATCTCAATTTCAAGATTGCCGCAAACCCCCCCCCCCAATACACTTACAATTTTGCCCTGAAAACCCCGCTCCCTTCATGCGCGTACTTGTTGGTGCATGCATTTGACAGAGCAGCATTGTCGGGGCGCAATTGTCCAGCGCGCTATTGACGGTGTACTCATTAAGCATTTCAGTACAAGTTTACGATACAAGTTTTTATCCTAGTTCCGATATCAACACAACATATATTAAAACATCTGAATAGACAACACAGGATTGAAGGCTAGATACTGCCTCTCAGGCTGGGCTGTACATAGGAGACCGTACCCCCCCCCCCCATCATGAAAGAGAAGGTGCCCGTAAGCAAGTGCCCACTTTGTGGTGGAAAATCGAGGTGAAAAATTCCCACACATCTGCCGCTTGTCCTACTAGGAGCACTAGGGAAAGTGCAAACTTTGCCCGCTGTTGGCGAGTGACCTTGAGTTTTAGCTGTTAAATGACCCTTGTATTTCTCTGGCGTGCTGCTTTCAGGCAGCTAGTTGGCGAAATATTTTTTTAATATCGGGTGCAATAAATCTTGTTTTGCTATTGTAGGCTGAAGTTCAAAGATGAGCTATGTTAACAGTTCCGACTGCGTTTTTATGAATGAGCAGGCCAACGTGTTTTCCTTTGTGCATGCTGGCACTTCCTGATTTTTAATAAAAAAAAGAAATTGTGTGTGCTTCAAAAAGAGCACAAAATGAACCATCCCTCAGGCTGTGATCAATGACAAAAGGTCTAATGTCTCGTTCCTAGGTTTTAACTGTACAGCATTCTTCTAGTTCGGCACACACTGATCCGCTGTTGCCAGACTTCTGGTGGCAGCTTCATTTCCCAATTTCCTTTGGCATGCTGCACACAGGAGTTTCTGCACGATAAAAATGAGGCGTGGAAGACCTATAGACCTATTAGCATTCGGAAGCAGCCTTAGCTAGGTTCCCTCTAAGCCTGGGGTCAGCCAGCTCTCCAGACTCCAACCCTTTAATCTCCCTCCCAACCCCATGATCCCCCCCTCCTCTCCCCAGGCCTACCTCTTATAGCCAAGTGCTTTGCGTTCAGGTACTCGAGTATTTCTCCCTATCTGTCCCGGGTCACAAGGAGCGGCGCTGGGCTTGAACCTGCAACCTCAGGGTGCCGAGGCTGCTGCTGTAACAGCTGGCCGCTCCTCCGCTTTTTAAGAGATTAAGGAATCCTTTTAGTAAGCGGTGATAGAGGTTTCTACCGCGGCCCAGAGCCCTAAATGATCTGATGCTCATAGGAATTCTGTGAGCATTGGAGCCTTTAGCACTCTGGGTTACGTAAAGGAATTTATAGATGACTGCACTAAGAAATTGCTTAGATTATAAAAGATTGTTTGATTTTATTCTTTTAATGCATATGTGTTGTTCTCATCTTTGAGATGATGTCATAAACAGCATATCCTTGAGTACCGGAATAAATTCATGCAAACCCTTCTGAGCTCCCTGGGGAGAACGGTAGAGAAAATGGAACAAATCAATAAGTTTTCCATGTCGTGTGCAGAATTTTGCATTCTGTTTCCATTTCGGAGGGAAGCGTATGCATTGTTTTGAATACTGCACAGGTAAAAAAAAAAAAAAATAATAAAATTCAAGTGGTTGCCCGTCACGTCAGCCTAAAACAGCATAAAATGAAGTTCTTCTTCACCAAAAGGGTGGTCGGTCGTTGGAATGAACTTCCACTTCAGGTGATTCAGGCCAGCAGCGTGCCGGATTTTAAAAGGAAATGGGATACACACGTGGGATCTCTAGGGGGTTAAAAATGTAGATGGGATACACATGTGGGATCTCTAGGGGGGTAAAAATATAGATGGGATGCACATGTGGGATCTCTAGGGGGGGTAAAAATGTAGATGGGATGCACATGTGGTATCTCTAAGGGGGTAAATTCAAGGGGGTGGGGTTGTTAGAGTGGGCAGACTTGATGGGCTATGGCCCTTTTCTGCCGTCATCTTCTGTGTTTCTATGATATGCCTTTTATCATTTCAAATGGATGCATAGCCCTACTTATGAGTGTAAACCAACTTCGCAGGCACATGGACCACACCCTGTCGGCAGTCAGGAACGCTTACAAATCTGTGTGGCCTCGCAACATAGTGATCTAATGGCTATTACATGCATTCCCTCTTGTGCGTGGTGTGCCACAGAAATGGAAAAGTCAAATCCAGCTCCATGCTCTCCCATCATTCCATATCTACCACATGAAGGATTTAGAGCCAGTGTGGTGACCTGTAGTGATCTCTTGTCTAAAGGGTCAGAAGATCTTCCAGCAGAGCTTTTCTGGGGAATTCTTTATACCGTCCTGCAGCAGTGCCAATGCAAAGAGGCATTCTCGCAGCAAGTGAAAGTGGCTTTCCTACTTACTATATTTCAGCTTCTTGGGTGTGCTTTTTTCATTTTAAAAGGAAACCACAGCTCTTGGCACTAATTCTGCATCAGTCCTCAGCTTCTGACATATGACGAGAGCGAGCCAGCAGCGGTAAATAGATGCGGATGTGAAGAATGAGTCACATTTCTGAAGAACCAAGCTGCAAATGTTAATTTTATATCACTTGAACCCTCCCCCGCCTCATTTAAGGGACATGGGTGGCTGAGATTCATTGAAACCTTCAGACTGGGAATTTCTTGTCTGTCATGTCACGGAAAATTGAGCAGAGCAACAACAAAAATTTGTACCCATCTTTTTACATCCATACAAGAGGGTCTATCCAAAAGAGTAAGAACCCATTTTTCCCTGGCAAAGACTGGTGCCTCTTTCAGACAGTTTATCTGGGGCTTTTTCTCTGGTCTTTGTGAGAAGCGAGGTATGGAGCGTTCTCTCCCATCCCCCATTCTGTGCTGCACAATGTGAATTTCATGCAACCAGAGCTGATGCAAGGGCGGCAGGTGCTACAAACCAGTCTTCCCCCACCCCCAAATGACTTTCAGATCCGTAGGCTGCAACTCTCAAACATTTTCATCGTTAAATTTAAAAGTCAGGGTCATCGCACAAAAATCATATCAAAATGCAGGTGAAAGTATCTCCTGCTGATTCTGTGAATTTGTCTGGGAGCACAGAGATAATCCAAAGGTGTTTTGTGGCCAAGTCGGAACAAACTAGGAACAAGATAAGCCATGCTGAGTTAAAGCAAGGTCCATTGAGCCCAAAATCCTAGCCAGATCTAGGTTTACAAGTACCCAGCAGACCCGATACGTAGATTTTTTTATATACTTCATTCTAGGAATAAGGGAATCCTTTCCAAGTCTGCCTGGTTCATATTTTGTTGTGAATTTTTTCTTTAGAAACTTGGGCTCTTTTGAACTCCATTACAGGATTAATTTGTCGAGGGCCCCTAGGCACACAAGTACACTGGGCCCCCTTCCCCGCCCCTCCCAACCCCACCCCACCATGCGCCCAGGTGGAAACAGGAAGCTGCGTCAGAGGGAAGCTTTAGGCAAGCAGCACCACTTGCAAAATTACAGTTCCCGTTGCCTTTCTTACCCGCGTTGCTTGCTTGTCTTACTTTCCGTCGATTGGGGGGGGGGGGGTCCCGCGTTGCCAATCGGGGGGGCCTGCGTTGCCAATCGATGCTGGAGGGGCCCATTGCTGTTTGAAAAAAACAATGTTGATGCCTTCCTTCATCGGCCGCCCCTGCCCATTTCGGGCCCTAGGTAATCCTGCCCTGGTTGTGGGTTCAAACCCCGCCCTGCTCCTTATAACCCTGGGCAAATCACTTAATCCTCCACTTATCCCAGGTACATTAGACAGGTCATGAGCCCACCGGGATAGACAGGGAAAGAGCTTGAAGTACCTGTCTGTAAATTGCTTTGGATGTGGTTGGAAAACTACAAAAAAGCAGTCTATAAGTCCCAATCCCTTTCCCTGTGAGAGAATATTCCCCTATCAAAGGATAAGCAGTGTTTCAGCTATGCATTTCATGGGCTTCCCTAGAAAGAAGGGGAAGCTAACATTCTTTCGACTTCCCTGATGGTATTTTTCAGCTGGTCAGCTGCTTTTGAAGCAGAAGAAGAACAAAGCAAAGGACACTAGACCTGGTTACGGGAAAACCAGGATTTGGTCAGCAGGCCTGACTGTTGAGAGCTTGTGAGTCACTGCAACATCCCTTGATACAGTTGGCGATTGTATTCTTCTGCAATCACTGCCTGTGTGGCATATCTACCTTATCTGCTTTACTCATTAAACTGTGCACCGAATTTGGCTATATAACCTCACTGAGTCATTATTAACTGCTTACCTCATACAGAAAAGGCTTTTGTGAAGGAGGAATTTTTATTGCAGATGTAGAAAATATTTGTCATCTTGATTGTTCCCTTCCGGTAGAGATTCGGAGGAAAAAGGTGTGTTTTGAGAGGAAAGACAGACAGTGATATTAATTTGATGTATATGCAACCTGTGCAGTCAATCACACAGTCAATCATGTGGGAAGGGGTGATCCCATGCTGGTGAGTCACTTCCTCCCTCTTTCTGTTCTACAGTATATCATATGGGCAGGGCAAAAGAGGGAGGGGGTCAGGGGAACATTAGTGGTGGACAGAGGATTAGGGATAAAGAGAAAGTGGGTACTGGGTCAAAGGAGAGAGTTAAAGGGAGCTTCTTAACTTTCGGCAGAATGGACACCTGAAGGTTAAGAAAAATGTCCTCAAAAGCAGATTGCATGAATTGGTTTGTTGTGGTTCCTCCATCACCATCTGAAATGCAAATGACATAACTACATGAGAACTCAAAATCCCAAATTAGGAAACCGCATTTTTGATATTAAAAGTGTCCAAAATATGTTACTTTCTGAAATTGGAAATGATGAACATGTTTTGGAGCAGGAATGCACTTACAGCAATAAAATTAGTTCATAAGAATTTTTATCATCTTATCCAGATTGTAATATGGTTGCTAAACTGATCTGATGACATTCTTTCTTCATCCTGTAGAAGTGATAGTCATCTTCTTTCACCACCACTCCCCCCTCAGCGTATTCTGTGACCCTCTGCCCCAGTTCAGGAGTGCACGTGTAGACAGGTCCTTCCACCTGTTTCTGGGCCCCACTTTAATCCTTCGAATTCTAAAGAAGGAGCTCTATTAACCCATTCCTCCCTGCTGCTTGTCTCCTGTTCTCTGCTACTACTTGGTTATGTGCCATCGACTCATGTTCGAGTCTTAGCGATTTGATGAATTACAGATCTAAAAAGAAATCGGTTTTGTGCTAGTCCGGTAAGTTCCTCCAGCATCATCTCCATGGTTGTTTTCAACATGTCCAGCTATCGGATTGCAGGTCGCCCTCTTTGCCTGGTTCCATCAATCTTTCCAAACATGATGTCTTTCTTCAATGATCGTTCTCTTCTGAAGGTGTGACCAAAATAAGACAGTCATAACTTCATCATTTGGGCTTCAAGTGACATAGCTGGTTTGATCTTTTCCAGAATCGATTTGTTATTTCTTCTGGTTGTTCATGACATGCCTAATATCCTTCTCCAGCATCAAAGCTCAAAATGTCAATTTTCTTTCTGTCTTGTTTCCATAATGTTCAGCTTGCCCATCTGTAATTGACCACTGAGAAAATGATTGTGTGGACAAGTTTGATCTTTGGAGTATTACCTCCTTGCCGTTGAATACTTTGTTGAGAACCTTCATTGAAAAGCAACCAAGTACTATTCTGAGGAGCATTTCTTCCCTGCTGGTTGCTTCTTTGTTTACGAAAGAGCCCAGGAGATTGGATTCTATCGTCTTCAAGCTCAAAATCTTCATCATTTTCCATGTTCATGATCTTTGTCTTGTTTATGTTCAATTCTAATCCTATGTTTTGACTTTCAGCTTTGACTTTTCTCAGTAGATAAAGCAGTTCTTCTTTGCTGCTGGTGATGAGCGTTTTATCATCTGCATAGCGCGGGTTATTTCTATTTTGGCCCCCAACTTTGAAACCAACACTTTCTTCTTCCAAATATGCTTTGGTGAAGAGAGCTTCGCCGTAAAGGTTGAACAGGTGAGGTGACAAGCTGCAAACTTGACGGATGCCACATTTTATTGGAAACCAATCAGTGTTGCCATATTCAGTTCTTACTGTAGCTTCTTGATTTTCATAGAGACTCTATATCAGCAACTTTAAATCTAATCTCAAAACATTTGTTTTCAGAGATGCTTTTGAGATCTATACTTAGCTTTCCTTATTCAAAAAACTCAGACATCAGGCCTTCCATTAAAGATCCCCTTTATTCCTTTTGTATTTTGCCTCCCCTTTCTTTTATTTTAAGCAATGTATCCTCCCCATCTGCCATATGCATCATGTTATGTCCGTACCATAACTGTGAATTTGTTTCCTCTATTTTATATTTTTAATACTTTGTATAAATTGGAAACTGCTTTGTTTATAAAAGCGATATATCAAGTCCTTGTTTGGGTATTTCCATTTGTGCTAGAGTTCAAGTTAGCATGACGAAAAAGAATACTTTGCTTCTAGGTTGAACATTCAAACCCAATACAGGTTGGTGGGGACCTTAAAGAGTAGATGAAATGAGTCAGTTGTTTCGGGGTATTTCCAAGGGGTCACAACAGAAGCATTCACACCTCAGCCCCTGTTAGGCTTTTAGAAACTAAAGTTGTGTGTTCAGCTGCACATTTGATCTCTCAGTTGAGAGTGAGAAATGCTCAGGAAGTTATCGCAAATGAAGTCATTTATTTTGGTTCAATAACAGAAAACAGCAGACAGTCTAGAAGACATACTTGTATGTGTCAGGAAGAAACGGTGTACTTGCACGCACCTACATTATAACATAGGTTTAAGTTTATTTAAAAGCTTGCTTTATTACCAATTGTGATCGCGACCAAATCAAGATGATGCACATGAATTAAAAAAAATCATAAGTGGAAACCGAAATGGAACTCAAGTATTAAAGAGTGCAAAGGGAAGTAAAACCCAGATGTCTCAATCCATCCTCCTTTTTCTGGAGCCATTTGGCAACCTTTACCCAGGGCACTGGACCTGTTGCAGTTTTGGTGAACTGGGCCTTTGGTCCTCCCTGCCGTAACTTTTAAAGTGAACTCATCAGTGTGGGTGAAAAGAAAACTGGGCTGGGAGGTGAGCATCACCCTGTGTCATCATGAGCTACGTAAAACAATCTTCTTCTGTAGAGCAGTTACTAAACACATCTCAGTCCACTGCCAGGTTCCTCCGGCCCAAAAGGAAGTAAACCACATTTCTTATTTGGGATGTATAATCAGCTGTCCCTCCTGAGAGAGGGAGGCTGGCTTCTTTCCAATGTGCACACTGTGCTTGTTACCAGCCCACACTCTCACCAATATTATCTTCACATGTGTATAATTATCTGTCTCCTCACAGGCCTCTCCTGTTGGATGGTCCATTCAATGGCGACAGCCAGGCCCTCCATTAGAGGCTCAGATTACTCATCGTGCATCTCATGTTGGCGAACAGCTTAAGTAGCTGGCATGTCTTGATGGAAAACATAACCAAAACTATTATAGTGAAATAAAAATGATCGTAGTCCACAAAAACATTTCTTTATTTTACAGGATAGCGTTTGTCTTCTGCTATCATTTCCTAAGATATGCATTACACATCCCCGGCATAAATCATTTAGAACTTGTATCATATCACTTTCATGCCAGGGCTGGGCAAATACCCAGTTCAGCAAGAATGCATCTTTTGTTCTTGAAGCAATTCAAGTGATTTCCAATTATGATTTGTTCACCTAGGCTTTAATTTTCTATTTTCAACTTTTTTTTTTTTTTCTTTCAATGCTGTTTTCTCTTTTCATTATATTATATTATCTGATCTGGTTATTTCTTTTCTTTCCTGTGCTTCCGCGGTCCTCTTCATGAGCATTTCCGACTGTAAACTCACAGTGGTATGGTGTCAAATGAAATGTGAGTTAATGCAACAGGAGCTGAGCTAATTTCATTTTAGTAAATCCTTGTGTTTGTTTCGATCGGGGCTTTCTGAACCGTCCCAGTGACCCCGCAGACAATCAGGTCTTCAGGACATTCATTAGTGCATGAGCTAACTTGTCAGACACTTGAGATCTAGTATATTAAAGTCTCAATTATCCAATGTAAATGAGACCAATCCATTGCTGGATACGTGAAAAGTCAGATAACATGGAAAATAATGGTAACCCTTCAGAATCTTACCACTACAAGCAGGGTTCCCAGGTCACAATGCTGCCGTTTTGCAGTCAAAGCAGAAAAAAAAAAATTGTATTCCTCTCTGTGCTATGCCAGAGAATGGAAAGAAAAGCCACGCACTTCTTAACAGCAAATGATGTCACGGGGGGGGGGGGGGGGGGGAATCTGTCAGATATGCCGGATGGTTAGATCAAAGGTTGGATAATCCAATGTAATAATAACCCTGGTACTCTCAATCATTCCGAAGGACATGATCAAGGAGATTCAGATGGTTCAAAATGCAGCAGCAAAATTTCCACTGGGAAAATCGAGGCAGACGAGTGCCACCCCACTAGTGAAAGAGTTGCACTGGCTCACGATTGAAAACAGGGTGAACTGCAAGGTCTTGTTGCTGACACACAAAAGCATTCATCTCTTGGAACCACGATATCTAGCAGCCAGACTACATTAGCACACACCCTGCGTACGAGCCAAGAATACCTGTTGGAAATACCCTCCTTCAGCGACATCAAATACAAAAGTGTTAGGACAAGAATGTTCCCAGTGCTAGTTCCAAGTTGGTGGAACTCCCTTCCGAAAGAATTAGACTAGAAAAGAAAGGGATAAAGACCATCCTCTTCACAGACTATTTTAACTAATAAAGCAACATAGAGGAGATAGCTGGCTGTTTCCCATTAGGAACACAGCATAGAACACATAGAAACATAGAAGATGACGGCAGAAAAGGGCTACAGCCCATCAAGTCTGCCCACTCTGCTTACCCACCCCCTGTCTATGCCCTAATGACCCAATTTCCTTATCTTGACCCTCGTAGGATACAGGTATTATGTATGCAAGTAAGTAGGATTTAGTATGAACATAGCACACCATACAAGTGTTATATGTGCATATAAGTAGGATGATTGACTAAGGTATAAATGTGTCTGTACTGAAAACCACCTCAAAAAATGTGAACTCTGTATTGTAACACCATTACAGAAGCTCATGTAAACTGTTCTGAATTGACTCCCCAGTCATTAGTAGCGGTATAGAAGATTTCAATAAACATAAACAGATTTGGTATTCAATAAACATACAATTAAGTAACAGGGAACGAGGCAACCCAAATACAATTTCTAATATAGATTCACAGTCCAGTCCCTTGCAAATACCACTTCAAGGCTTCAACAGCAACGGACCATGCAATTTTTATAATATGGGGGGGAAAAAAGCCTCAGCAATTGAATAACACAACTACATCAGCACTATACTTATCCATTATAGGAATAAAAATTCAATACATATATCATAGTATCCATCACAGGCAAAAATATCCTATATCTATTTTTTTTTTTTTTTTTAGTTCAATATTTTTTATTGAGTTTTTTGAAAAAATATAAGAAACAGTTCAAGTACAGGGTATCAAAAAATAAAACAAAACATTTAGTATAACAAATATTCAGTTACATTGTGCAATGTAGAATTGAATCGTTTTAAAAGATCTAAAGTACTAGGACTGTTCATGAAAAGATAATAAAAGAAAAGATAAGAGGAAAGAGAAATTGAAGGAAGAAAGAAAAAGAATAAAATGAGGAAAAAGATGAAGGTAAAGAAAAAGAAGAGGAAGAGGAAGAAGAAGAAGAGAGGAGTGTCTATGAAATAGATTGAACATATGAGTCTAGGAATTTCCAGGGTGATTTACATTGTATCAAACTTTTGGAAAGTCGAATTATATTTTTCTTTTCATAAGCATATGATTCAAATTTATGATACATGCTCAAAGAATTCCACCAAAAGGTATAGTTTAGTAATGAAGAGGACTTCCAATTTTTCAAGATGTGCATAAGGGCAGTCACAAACATTGCATCAATGAGTTTAGGAGGACAGTTAGACTGTGTAAAACAAGGGTGTTGAGATCGGAGAATTATAATGTCAAAGGAAATTTCTTCTGAACAATTGGTAATAGACTTTATGGTGTCCCAAATGCACGTCCAAAAGGAACGAACTTTAGCACAGTGGAAAAGCATGTGATCAAGAGTCCCAGCTTCTTTCATACAATTCCAACATATAGAGTCTTGTTTTAGGTTAGCTTTCCACATCCAAAAGGGTGTCCATACCGCATTCCACATAATGAAGAACATTGATTGTGAGACTCTGGATGATAAAAGAGGTCGGTTTGTCGAGGACCAGAAGAGTTCCCAGTCAACATCAGTAAGTGAGGTTGTCAGCATAGATTCCCAATGTTTCATGGAATGAGAGGAAAATGTGAAAGAGTGATCTCTTAGAATACTATAAAAGAGAGATATCGCTTTACCTTTTGATATAGCCAATGTAGCCAGCGAAAGGGAAAAAAAAAAAAAAAAGAGGCCCCTTTTTTTATGAGAGAAAACATTACTAAGATAGCACGTATGGCTTAAAGGCTCCTCCACACCAACACCCAAATTAATTAACAAAAAATAAAAGTGCTTTTTCACCGAAATCCGCTGCCACAACTAATTTCAGTCCGCAACAACTACTGTCTTCATGTCACCGCCGAAACCGCCGAAAGCCGAATCAACCGCGCCACTCAACGGTAGAAGAACCAAGCCGGATCCAAACACACCAGAGAAAATGGCGACGGGAATCGACGAAGCCTCATTCGACCCGCTCTTAAAAGAAATGAGGTCAATTCGGATCATAGTGCAAGAGCAAGTCGATGCTTGTGCATTCTAAACAGAGCAAAACTCCTTTAAGCATATTCTGGCATATTCCTAGTGTATACTTCTGAAGGGAAATTTTTAAAATAAAGTAAAATCCTGGAATCTCTCGTGGCACACCTGGAATCTCTTTAGAGTACACCACTGTGCCATGGTACACAATTTGAGAGACACTGGCCT